>NC_053165.1:59823660-61023660 GCF_016835505.1 Polypterus senegalus | reverse complement strand
AATTGTTTTAACACTCATGTTTTTAGCAATGATATTCAAGATTGAGTGAGAACCTAGTAGATGGTCAGCATTTTAAAATATAACTAAAGGTTGTAACAAGGGTTTTTTTCTCTTTAAGACTAAGAGAGAGTCAGGGCAGTGAAAACAACATGTACCAAAGGTCTAAAAGGATGCTATAGTGGTCCCTGTTCCCAAAATCAGTTCCCGTAAAACTCTTAATGATTTTAGGCCGGTGGCTGTCATATCAAACTTAATGAAACCATTTGAAAAGTTGGTAAAGACAGAAATCTCTCTATTATAAAAAAAAAAAAAATCCTGGGAGGGAGACTAGGGAGACATGATCTTCTCAGAAGACATTTTGACGTCCCGCAAGAGTCACTTTAACATCCCGCGAGACAAGGCAGTGAGACAACATTTAAAACAAGTTCAGTTGTTGGAATGCTTTTGGCAGACAGGCATCATGTGCTCCCAGTTCTTAAAACAATGACAAGTGACAAGCAGAACACGCAGCTTGCCAGCAGCAGGAATCCAGCAGATGATCCGACCACTTTTCCTTAGCATGCGTTCAGCCCACCTTCACAATGCGAGTGGCAGAGACGCAAAGTGGCAAAAGGACAGCTGCTGTACAGGCTTTTAAATGATCAACACGCAGCTCGCCAGCAGCAGAAAGACAGCAGATGATCCAACGGCATCTTCTTAGTGTTCTGCATTCAGCCGCACCCCCTTCACAACACAAGCAGCGTTATACGTCCTGCGAGAAAGATTTAACCATGCCCAGGTTAACTAAAGGACAAGTATTGTTTTTACAAACGTTTTAAAGTAAAAGTGGAAATAATACATATGTAACAATTTCCATGAAAATAACAATTTCTTTAAATTGTATATCTGGTAAACCAAACCCAGGGGTGGGCGAGCGAAGCGAGCAGGGGGTGCAGCCCCCTAATCTTATTCAAAAAAAAAACTGAAGATGCACTGGATCCTATGCAGTTTGCTTGCAGACAAAATAGAGGAGTAGAAGATGCCTCTATGACGTTGTTAAATTCTGTCTTCATATATTTAGAGGGTAATGGATCAACCGATACAATTTTATTATTTTATCTGCTTTTAACACAATTGAATGGCACATTTTAACCAGAAGGCTCTTGGAACAATTTAACTTGGTGAATAACATTGCAGGCTGGCTACCGAATTGTTTAACAAACAAGACACACAAAGTAGGGGTAAATGGCACTTTGTCTGACCAGGTCTGCCCTTCAACTGGCACTACTACATAAAGATTTGTACTTTCACCCCTTTTTTTAGTTTGTATACGAACAAGTGTCAGATGTGATGGGAGAACAGAATTATTTTAAAGTATACAGTTGATTCTGTTATTTTAAGTCTACTCCAGCAAACAGATACTGATCACGCACAATAGTGTAGGAGTTTGCGGAGTGGTGTCAACAGTCCCATCTTCAGTTAAATGTATCTAAAATGAAGGACATGGTCAGTGATTTTAGAAAAAATGGTAGTAAACATGAAGATGTATGTGTTAATGGTCAAACTGTAGTGTGTGTGACATTGTAAAAATATCTGGGGACAATAATTGATTCTAAACTAAATTTTAAGGCAAATTGTGAAGCTGTATGCAAAAGGGCACACCAGTATTTATTCTTTTCAAGAAAACTATTTCCAGACTGACAAAACCCTGTTAAGACTTATTTAACTGTGCTGTTATTGAATCTGTTTTATCTTTGACATCTTGGTTTGGAAAGCTTTGTTTTAAACACAGAAGCAAAATGGAGCAAATTGTTAAATGGTGAAGTAGGCTGATTGGGGGACTCTCAACTCAGTCCATCATTTTAGTACTCTAGGCAGCTAAAGCGATTAATAAGCTCTATCTTAAGTAATGTCTCTCGTCCTTTGCACTTTGAATTTCAGTTACTTCACTCTGGAAAAAGTTTAATTGTTCCCAAAAGTAGAACAAAACCATATAAAAGTAGCTTTGTTCCAGCATCAGTCACACAGCTCAATAACTTTTACATTTAGGAATTATTTATTTTCATTTTTGTACTATTCATGAAACATTTTATTTTAATACTTGTTTTATTGTACATGAATGGAAGTTTATGTGTGTATGTCTGTTTTTATTAATTTGTTGTCCAGAAGGACAGCTAATTTGAACTATGGTAAGTAATCTTGAACATAATCTTGAAATACAGTAAGTTTGAAAATGAAGCTGAAAATACCCACTGTGTAAATGATTACTTGTACAAATGCCACTTGTGAAAGCCATACAGAGGATGTATTGAAATTCTGGAAGCAACTGTGTAGTTGTGCCATTCAAAGTCAGATACATTTTGAGAAAAAACTGGATGAGACATTAGAATAATTTCACAGGTTTCCCCATTTTCATTCTACTATTTTGTTGTGCTAACAGTCTCCACTCATTAGATTGAAATACTTTTAAAGTAGGATATCTTCTTCATTAACATACTATGACCAAACGGGTTAGGAGAAAAATACCATTTTATAAAATAAGCAGTGCTCTTTAATAAATCCCCTTTAAACTGATAGCACTAAAATGCACAAAACTACGGCATCAGCTTACACACCCAGAAAGTCACATGGGTGGTGTCAATTTTCCATCCTTACAGTGGCAGGGCAAAACACAAATACTTGTAGTATTAAAATGAGCCAGCTGCTTGATAATGGACACATTTCTGAAAGCTTTTCAAACAGTCAGTCATTTGTTAAGAATAAAAATAGGTTACATGACAAAGGTGACTTACAATTCCCACTGATGTCAAGGCTGTGACCATGTTGATAATTGTTGGGATGATGCTGAATTTTCCTGCCTATAAAAAAAAAATCACTGATTTAGGCACATAAAATTAGAAAGTTTAATGCAGTGACAAAAAAAAATAAAATGCTTCTATTTTTCATATGCATTGGGCACAAGGTAGGAATCAATCTTAAATGGGGCATGAGGCCACCACAGGACACAATTGTACAGGACCAGTTCAGAATTGTCAACCTAAATAACCTGCCTGTTTCTGGTATTTGAGGAATCCACACAGATGGGGTGAATAAATGCAATTATACTTTTAAGTATTAACCATATAGCAGAGGATACTGGTGGAAATTAAGGAAATGTTCATTAAAAAAAAACAAGGAAGCACTTTTTACTGCAAAGACTTGTGACAATCTTGAATAAAGTATTCAGTCAGGTTGAAATAAGAACTCTGACATTTAAAAAAAAGTACGTGAACAAGATATTGAGACAAATTAGGTTCTTGGAGCTGTGAGGTAACAAAACTAAACAATGGGACACTATGCAGGCCTAAATTCTCCACTACTGTTCTCCATATTCCAAAGACATGTTGTGTTCTTTGGTCACTATATACAGTATTATATAATGTTACTTACTAAATGTGTCAGGCCTTTTATTGAAAAGAATGTACAGAAGAAGAAAATATATACATATTTAAAATTATTAAATAAATTGGATTTTGGCATTTATTTATCCTTCCACTTACTATTCATTGATTTATCTTCTAAATTTATGTTTTTCTATTCAGTGTCACAGAAAGCCTATGCTGGCATTCATGGCCTCCCTTCCTCTTTTTGTTTACCATCATTTATATCCTATAGTTGTTGAACATTTTTATAGCTGAACATTTTTTATGAACACCTTCAAAGATCCTTTTCAATAAAATATACAATAACTCAATAGAGATATAAACTTTCCCAGTTAACCAATGCTTAAATGAAATCTAAAGCCTTAGTATTTCAAGACCAGATCCTAAGTCGCTCTGCTTGAAAAATGTGCTGCCCCCTAGACCATGGAACTTACATCTTATTTGTAAATTATCGCTTATTATAAACAGGAACATCTTTGTGCAGCAGATCAAGATGGACATTTAGTAATAAATTATATTTCATCAGATACTGAACAGTATTCAACAGAATTTGTTGTTCTCTCTGGGTGAAAAACCTGAACTTACCTGACCATGAACAATGACATCAATCCGCATCCCAAAGGCTTTAATCATGGTTCTAACCTCAGTTCCATTTTCACTGTAGTACTTCGCAAACCTAAATGAAAGAAATACGAAAGATCAGTTTGATTTTGTCCGCAATCTTAACAAAGACTATTCTGTGAACATTTCTTATTGGCAAAGCCATGGTAACAACTGCCAGTCTTAGTGAGAGGGGAAAAAAAAGGTCAGGAGTTTCTGGAGCTTTTTCTTTCCTTTCCGTACAATAGCCCGAGTTAGGTCTTAAAAAAGGTAGTGTGTCCTACATGCTGCTATGATGCTGTGGCCTTAATCAACCTTAGTAAAGCTCCTTCTTTTCATCATGAAGCACCTTAATTGATTGAATCAGGTATCGCCTTTATTTTTAATCATGAATTGCCATGTTCTCAGGAAACATTTAAATGTACCAGGTTTGGCCCAGCTCTTATTGACCACAATGGTCTCATGCTGCTTCTCAATAAGAATGGTGAGGGATCATCTTTAGTGGCTTCACTTAAGCTACATCTTGCAGGCACCATGCATCTGATTGGGCCCTATGAGTCATGACTCTCCTGAAAAAAACTGGTCAAAATAAAATATTCGTTTTAATAGCATCAATGAAGTTCTGTCTTGTTCTCATGATGCCATTGATTGAGCAGACTGATGCATCATCATTAATATCAATAAAGTTTTCTCTTATCGATGTCTTTATGAAATACACACTAGACATAACTCTGATCACTATTTCTGACCTTATTGAAAAAGTCTGTTTCCCTTTCATTACTTCTGAGTGACATTAATCTTGTTGATCTCAATAAACCTTGATCTTGTCCTCATGGTGTGTCACCATTATTCATTTCAGTGAGGCTTAACCTTGCCCTTCATCCAACTGGCCACATCTTCACTAGAATAGATTTGAGTGTCATTACTATTACTGAGGCTTCATCTTTTCCTCTTGGTGTATCTGATTAGGCAAAGTGGGGCGTTGTCTGTACTGATGTCAATAAAATACCATATTGTCCTCATGATGCATCTGTCTGGTATCATTCTTACCAACCTCAATGAATCACTATCTTGTCATTAAAAAGAATCTAAATGGTATGACTCTTTTTGATCCTGAAAACTTTTCTCATGTTGGATCTGATCTGATTCAGTAAGTAATGATCATTATGGACCTAAGTAAAGATCTATCTTTTTAAGAAGCTCTTTTCACCATACAGTATACTAGGACAGTAACCTTGAACTTATGTTTTCTAGATGTCATGGCCCCTACTGACACCTTCAAAGTTTTATCTTACATAATGCCTGAGAAATGCATTTGTTGGTCTCTACTAAAAATCTTAACATTTTCAATAATCCACACAGTTACTCCCTGATCTTGCCACAAATGTGATTACACTCCGCAGACTGACCTGTAATTGTAGCCTGAGGAGGCATGGTTTTTGCGCAGATCCAGCCGTCTAAAAGAGTATTTTGGCTTACACTCAGAAGGGTCCAGGTCCAGATTGCAGTTCCAGTTGATGAACACACCAATTACCCCACCCTAGAGGATGGAGTAAAGGATGAGCACTGCTAATACATACACAACAACCACAACAATTTGTCTTGCCATCTGTAATAGTTCAACCTAAATTTTCTATTGAGGCAGTGTATGGAACATAAGAACTGTGACAAACGAGAGGAGATCATTCAGTCCAATAAGCTAATTTTATTGTTAAGAAGAATGGTGTCTCAAACATTTATTTGGCTCATGATTCTCACTATTTTACAAACTAAGACAAGCTAGTTTACCTCTGCGGTTTATGCCTGTGTAAAATTGAGCACAGTGGTAAGCACATCTGGCCTCAAGTGATGAGAGAAGCACTACGCTGAGAAGGCCTCTTGAATCCTCTGCTAGCATTTCACAACTGAATGATAATTGTCATATTTAATATGTGTACATTATACATCTCACAATCAAACTTATTAAACTGACTTAACATTTCTTTTGAAAAAGTGAAACTGTAAGGGACTATTATATGGATTTCCTACGCAAAGCAATTGGGAGGAAAATTAGAGAAAAGGAAATGAGAAGGGCAGATCATACATACAGTCTTGCAGAGTTCAGAGAACTTCTCCCCCGCCTGCTCAGCAATATATCCCAGTTTGAAGTTTGGACAGTAGATATCAGTCACTTCGTTGTAGTGGCAAGACTGCAGGTAATATTTGCTCCTCTTTCGCATCACATTCGACCTGCAGAAAAGAAAGTGTAGTGAGATACAATTATCATCCATATTGCTACTTGTTGTGTGATAGACCAAGACATTTCATGTGCTAAACCAAACAGCATCTTGTAATTATTGGTAGTAAATATGAAATATGCTATTATACCCTACTGTGCTAGTTTTCTATCACATGCCTCTGCACATACACAATGAGGATAACATGATGCCCTCTCACAACTTGTTACAATGTATTTTGAAAAGTTTCAAAACAGGCTTTTGAGTCTCATAATGAAAACAATCAAAAAGAATCTTCTTACTTTGCAACTCGGAACTTGGGGAAATGGATGGTGTTTTTAATTAAAACAGTGAAATTGATGGCCTCTTTCAGTTCTGGTTCACTACAAAGAAAAAGGAATAAACAAATACTGAGTTTTAGATGACCATAACATGCTGGTGAACAGTATGACCAGGGTAAGAGTCATCTAAAAAATGACAGCAATGATTGCTTTGTGAGCCGCTATCACACTCTTTAGCATAGCAGGCTACTAGACAAGTGCAGCGGACCGGAGTTCAAATCCATAAGTGGAATACAAAGGGTCACAACATGGGCTGGATGGAAATAATCAGTCCAAAATGAAGACAGATTTATAAATGGTGTATATAGCAGCAGGTAATGGAAATAAATGAATAACCTGGAGTGTAAATAAAACCAATGACTGATTCCAACAGTGGATGAATTTAGTTTTATCCTATCAAACCAGGACAACGCAAATGCCAGTCTGGGCTGGCACTGTCACTTACTGCCTTCTTGAACCTCTTAGTTTCATTGTCAAATGAGATTCTTACCTGAACCCACTCAATTGAGAAAGTATTACAATACAGTTCCTAGTAGAAAATTTGCAAATATATGTAGTGATACTGACTTTGTATAGGTTTACAGGGAGAAGCTTTACATGAATGGAATCAAACAATCAAAGATTTACATAGCTGCTGAAAGTCTTTAGCAGTGTATATGTGCTTTTGGCCTGGTATATTTAAGAGGACTAATTCTATGTTAATAACGATTACTATAAATAATTTCATATACTTTATAATATGCACAACCCTTTCATAACATTTAATTTGCCTTTAAAAGTCCTATACAATTGATTAGTACACTGCTCTGTTCCATTTTCCAATACGGTTATTTTACAAGGTGGATTGATCTCTCTTGCTTTACATGTAATATGATAAATGTGTGTATCCGACACTGCAAAGCTGTTATTGTAAATTGACAAAAGCCAAAAGATCTTTGGGGTCACAACATCTCAAAGGTGATGTTTGTGCTGTGTTTATGAAATACTGAGAATCATATAACTGGGATGGTCCCAATGATAATTACTACTGGGGTACTTGTTAGGTATGAAGTGGGATTAAACACAATAGCATCTACAGTTAATGATGTTAATAAAGTGTTTCTGGGCTGATGTGAACATGTATTGCTTTGTATTTGTGTAAGGCATGCTTGCATATTAATGCATTTTACGTCTATTTTAATTGGATTTGTTGGCTCAGCTTGGGAAGAGTGGTGGCACCAGAAGTAATGTTGCTACCTAAGGATCCAGTGTTTAGACTCAGACGTTTTTGATCACTTTAGGTTTCAGCTGATAAACTGCATTATTATTATTATAGATCAATTTTACCATGTACAGTATATTTCTAACCAGCTAAATGCAACTTTTTAATAATTTAAAATAACATAATGGCATTAGATGGTGTAGTTGTTACAGCTGCTGCCTCATGGATCCAGCATTCTGTGCTCCAATCCTGTACTGTGTTGTTGACCCTTTAGTGTTTGCATGATCTCTCTGCGTTTTTGTGAATCTTCCTCTGGGCACTGACATACAAAGTAGGTTAACTGACAATCCCAGACTGGGTTTTTGTGAGTGTTGGTGTGTACGTAATTGCAGGGCAATGAACTGGCTCCCTGTCCAGGGCTATTACCTGCCTTGCACCCAGTGCTGTCATAATACAGCAGGATCTGGCTTCCCACAAACATGACATGGATTGAATGGGTTTGTAGAATAGTACATTATTTGTTATGTTGGCTCAGTTTGTCAAAATTAAAAGTAAACATTAACAGCACACATGGTTAACATTCTGATTTTATAGAAGCTAAGCAAGCATGACCTTCTTGCAGACATCCATGTTGTTCTCAGGCTGAGCTAAACCTCTCAAGCACATCATAACTCTGAGTTTTTGTAGTTAAGAATGAAAAGTTTTGGAGATGTAGATATTGTCATGGAGGTAAAATTACATCTTGACTGGTAAACTTTATGACTTTGGTTGATACCATAAAGCCTTGGTAGGCATACTATACTTAACTTACCGGATAGCTGCAAACTCCTCAATTGGACACCAGGACTTTATTTCACAGGTCTTGAAGGTGAAATTGTAGTACTGCACACAGCTTCCTGTCCTCTGCCCTGCAAATAAGTACTGCAAGCTGATTTATGACCAGGATTACATAGCCAACAACATTTGCTTTACCATGTATATCATGTAAAATACTAGGATCCTGCAGCATCCCAGAGCGGGATGAAAAGTTATACTAAAAAAGTTAGCATTTCTGAGAAAACAAAACAGCCTGCAGTTAAGCACAACATGATGAAAACCATTGTAAGACATTGCCCTTTCCTTCACACTACATTAAACGCCTACTCAAATTCTCCCAATAAACATTGGTTTACTATGCCTGACCTCATATAATAGATCTGCCTGTAATTTAGAAACTTATGAAGATTTAACCTCATAACATATATATTCTTGAGTGGCACAGTGGTGCAGTAATTTGGATTGTTGCTGGGTTTGTATCCTGCATCCTGACAGTGTTTTAAGTGGATCAAGGGAGAGAGAGAAGGGAGAAAGATGGTGAAGGGAACATTTTCTTTGTTCTCAATACTAACAGATAGGAAACATTTCATGTAAAGACAGACAGTACCTCATTTTTTTAACTTTATTTACTGTTTCTGCTTATTTGTTTGTTTTGACTTTTATGGGTTTGAGTCAAGCACCCAGTCACTGCACATACTCCCCATATCTCCATGAATTTTTCCCACAGCCCCACAGATTTGCTTATAAGGGTGAATGGTAATTTAAACTTGGTTGCATGGAGGGGTCTGCATGAGTAGGTGCTTCATTGGACTGGTATCTCTTCCAGTGCTAGTTATTGTTATGTACCCAATATTGCCAGGAGAGACTCTGAACTAAATCATGTTGGTAGGAAGAATTTCATGTTATTTCCTAAAGATATCCTCCATTTGTACATATCTTGGTCTATTTGGAATTAGTCTGTTTAATAGGGTCACTTAAAAAGCACCTTCTCTTAAGATATTTTCTAAAACAGATGTCAGGATAGATAGCAAGCAATACAATGTAATACTATTCAGTTTGTGAAATGCATATTCCATTTAAGTTTTTTGAAAAGCCTGATTTAATCTAGAGATGTAACTAGAAAACTGCATTTTTATGCACATATACAGTCATATGAAAACGTTTGGGAAACCCTCTCAGCCTGCATAATAATTTAGTCTACTTTCAACAAAAAAGATAACAGTGGTATGTCTTTTATTTCCTAGGAACATCTGAGTACTGGGGTGTTTTCCAAACAAAGATTTTTAGTGAAGCAGTATTTAGTTGTATGAAATTAAATCAAATGTGAAAAACTGGATGTGCAAAAATGTGGGTACCCACGTAATTTTGCTGATTTGAATGCATGTAACTGCTCAGTACTGATTGCTTGCAACACCAAATTGGTTGGATTAGCTCGTTAAGCCTTGAACTTCATAGACAGGTGTGTCCAATCATGACAAAGGGTATTTAAGGTGGTCAATTGCAAGTTGTGCTTCCCTTTGACTCTCCTCTGAAGAGTGACAGCATGGCATCCTCAAAGCAAATCTTAAAAGATCTGAAAACAAAGATTGTTCAGTCTCATGGTTTAGGGGAAGGCTACAAAAAGCTATCTCAGAGGTTTAAACTGTCAGTTTCAACTGTAAGGAATGGAATCAGGAAATGGAAGGCCACAGGCATAGTTGCTGTTAAACCTCAGCTCTGGCAGGCCAAGAAAAATACAGGAGCGGCATATGCACAAGATTGTGAAAATGCATACAGACAACCCACAGATCACCTCCAAAGACCTGCAAGAACATCTTGCTGCAGATGGTGTATCTGTACATCGTTTTACAATTCAGCACAATCTGCACAAAGAACATCTGTATGGCAGGGTGATGAGAAAGAAGCCCTTTTTGCACTCACGCCACAAACAGAGTTGCTTGTTGTATGCAAATGCTCATTTACAAAATCCAGATTCATTTTGGAACAAAATGCTTTGGACTGATGAGACAAAAAAAATGAGGCATTTGGTCATAACAAAAAGTATTTTGCAATGGCGGAAGAAGAACACCGCATTCCAGCAAAAACACCTGCTACCTGCTGTCAAATTTGGTGGAGGTTCCATCATGCTGTGGGGCTGTGTGTCCAGTTCAGGGACTGGGGCCCTTGTTAAAGTTGAGGGTTGGATGAATTAAACCCAATATCAACAAATTCTTCAGGAAAATGTTCAAGCATCAGTCACAAAGCTGAAGTTATGCAGAGGATGGATATTCCAAAAAGACAATGACCCAAAACACAGTTTGAAATCTACAAAGACATTCATGCAGAGGGAGAAAGTACAATGTTCTAGAATGGCCGTCACAGTCCTCTGACTTGAATAATATCAAAAATCTATGGGATGATTTGAAGCAGGCTGTCCATGCTCGGCAGCCATCAAATTTAACTGACCTGGAGAGATTTTGTATGGAAGAATGGTAAAAAATACCTCCACCCAGAATCCAGACACTCATCAAAGGCTATAGGTGGCATCTAGATGCTCTTATATTTGTAAAAGGAGGCTCAATTAAGTATTGATGTAATATCTCTTTTGAGTTGCCCAAATTTATGCACCTGTCTAATTTTGTTATGATGCATATTGCATATTTTCTGTTAATCCAATAAACATTATGTCACTGCTGAAATACTATCCATCCATTATCCAACCCGCTATATCCCAACTACAAGGTCATGGGGGTCTGCTGGAGCCAATCCCAGCCAACACAGGGCGCAAGGCAGAAAACAAACCCCGGGCAGAGCGCCAGCCCACTGCAGGCTGAAATACTACTGTTTCCATAAGGCATGCCATATATTAAAAGGAAGTTGCTACTTTGAAAGCTCAGCCAATGATAAACAAAAATCCAAAGAATTAAGAGGGGTTCCCAAACTTTTTCATATGACTGTATTTAGTTGAAAGTCCACTGTGCTTTTCAAGGCATATCAGCATAGCAGGCAGACCTGCTACCTCACAGATTTTAGACTCTAGGGATGTCTTCTGTTGTTTTGTGTTTCATTTGGGATTCCTGCATCTTTCTGTGATCCAAACAATTCCAGTCAAAATGAATATCGGCTTCCAACTGCCCCAGTGTGGGCTTGTGCCTGAGTTTGCCTTGTGATGAGCTGGAGCCCCGGCCTTGCTTTCTGGTAGCATTAGAACTTTATCTCCCAAGTCTGAGCAGAAAATAGGGCATTTAAAGACTAGACGGATGGTCAGATACTGTATGTATCTTTTAGAAAATATGGTAGCAATTTAGTTCAGACTTCTTACCATTGCCTCTCATGTCTGTTCTCCCAGGGATGCAGTCAGAGTCCTTTGTGCAATTAGCCTTTGGAACAGCAAAGTGCTAAAAGAAAAAGAATCCCCTAAACAAAGGAGTCAATTCAAACTATACAGCACTATGCATATTTCAGTTATGTATTTTGTCACCACACAGTATTCTGAACACAGTTACATAGTACCCTAGGACATTATATTGGAACACTCCCACAATGCAATTCTCTTACAACAGCACATTCGTCTGTCACCCCAACCCTTACTAACAAACCACTCTTACATATCTGATGCAAAGATGCTGTTAGCAATGTCCCTGCCTGTTACAATAATCTCAACATTGAAGGCACCTTCGCCACTCCTAGCCTTATGAGCTGGGAGTCATGCACTGCTTAACAGGACATCACTAGATTTTTGTTTGTGATGGCCAATTTTTTTAATAAATCTAGTTAAAGAAACAGAATGACATTTTACTAACAAACAGAAAATCCACACATTGGCAGTCACCACATCTGACAACACCAACTGATTTTATATTAACATCTTCCATTAATCCACTGTGCAATTTTTTGGAATAGCTCAGTTCCTATACAAACTGGCACTTCCTAAAGTCTTCCATCACTTTGCCCAATTGACATTAATCAGTTTTGTGTCTTAAAAGTCATTGTAATTTAAGAATTTATATGATGTATAATATCTAAATATGTAAATGATAGTCCTGGTCCAAGTGACCAACAGGCCTCACTAGTGCATTTGCCAATAAGGCTTTGTGATGTACTCTATGCAACAGAGAACCCACTTTAATTTAAAATGAATTAGTGTGTAAAAGATTCTTCTTAGCAGATGGGGCCTAAAAGCCACATTAGCAAACCACACACAGGATAAAGTGGCAATTAAACTCTGATATTATCAATGTATTTAAGACTATTAGCAAATTTCTATTGATAAACTGGCCTGTAGCCATCCAAAAAAAATACAAAATACTGGCAAGCGCAAATTAACTATATTATATTAAATAATATATTTAATATATTAATATATATTAAACTTAACTATACTAAAAACACACTACATTTTGTTTTGTTTTGTTGTAGGGTAATGGGGTGAAACAATGGACACAGTAGCCAAACATATCAATGTTTTTTTAATCTTGAAACTTCCACCTCAGCTTTTCTAATTTAGCTGCAATAAGAACCGTTAAAATTACATCTGTTTATGACGAACAAAACATGGGACTGATGTCTCCTGGGACCCACAAAAAAAACAATGAAATGTGAAGAAAGTACTTCTTGGATCTATGGTAAACGTCAAGCAGTTCCAAGAAACCAGAGTAAAAATGCACATCATTGCAGGGAAGGAATGCAATTTAATCATATAAACTGAAGTAAACTCTGTTCATCCATTTTCTGAATCACTGTTTTCCAGTATGATTATTCCAAACCTGTAATAACACCAAAAAAAGGTCTAGTGCATCACAAGGCATATTTACACTCATATCCACCATTACTTCCACCAACATAGTTCAAAGTTCTTACTAGCATTTCTTTGGTCTGCAGCAAGAAAGTCTGCAAAAGAATGCCATTGGAACAACAGGGAAGTAGCAGAACTTCACAAAAGGCACCATGGTTAAGAATAAAAAAAAATGTGAGGTGCTGCAGCACCCTATTAGATCACTGTATTGTCCTTAGTTAGTTAATTTTTGCTAATACTGTTTTCTGAATACTCTACTGACTCAGGGTGTATGAATTAAATTATTTGAAAACATTTAAGTATGTAAATTGAACTTATTTATTGGGCTTATATAGAAACCACATATCTGCAAATGCCTAATATTACAGTTATTACACAGTAGTTTTTACAAAGTTAGTTATGCACCCATAAGCTAAAATGTCTATGGGTATCATCATTAAGGAGGTTTGTAATAAGAAACTAACAACTATAATTATATTTGTATAGCACTATTCAAAGTTCTTTATATAGAGAGTGGAGAGCCACTTCAATCACCACCAATATTCAACATCCACTGACTGGCAGTTCAATTAAAGTATACACTGTAAACAGGCAATTTACTATAAACAGCAAACAAACTTTAGAAAAGGGCTATGGTTATACAGGGGGATATGGTGATCTGAAAAAAGGAGTTCAGACATTGTCATTGTAAATAAGTGTTTAAGAGTCTGTTGTACATACAGTATGTATTCCCATTCATCACTTATGTTAATTAGTTTCTACTTTGCTTTACATGTATTTCAACAAATCTGTATCATTATATGTCGTACTTCTGTATTTAGTGAGTGGTATATTGCACTTTGCCTTGAGAGTTATTGCGGTGCTCTGCACCTGTACATGGCGATGAGCATTGCGCTAGAACAAAGCTTTTTGTAATATTGTATTGTATTTCTGAGGTGGCAGACAGATAGATAGGCCATCCACCTCTGTGAAGAGAGTATTACCTGTACTTTTTTTTTGAGATTTATTTTTCTAGTCTTCTTAGACATTCAAGGTTGGGGGTCTGTCAGAAAACAGGTCCTGTAAAAGTGCATTGGGACATTCCTTATGTGATTTTGGGCTATACCAAGCAGAATACTGAGCAGATTTATAATTATATATGTGTCAGGAGATGGATTGAAGTTTAATTACCACCAAAAAGTGTCCAAACCAGGAGGTCAAAATAAATGTTGCCAAAGCCCAAACACTAACCAAACTCAACGCTAAGGTTTTCATTAAAAAAAAAGATCATAAGTGAATGCACCAAACTTCTGTGCAATTCCCAATCTTGGCTGAAGATTGTTTCTTTGGTTCAGACTTTTATGCCATTGCATTCACAACAATCATTGCACACCTTTCAAAGTCATTTCTCTAACAACAGATTAACACATCCTGAGGACAGCTCCATTAAATGGCAGCATAGTAAACATTTAATGAAATGAAAATAAAATCCAACTTTGATCAATACACATCCATATAGAAGACCAGAAAGCTAATGAGCACATGCGTGTATATGCTAAAAGGCAGCCAATATATGGAAAGTGGCTCCAAGGTAGGACATGACAGAACAGGCAGTCAATGTAAAAATAAAATGAGGCAAAATGAAGGCAACTTTTTCCAAACCAGGACAACTTACCTCTGCACATACCCCTTGTTTCTGGTTTGGTGTTACTTCCTTCCGTAGAATTGCGCTGATAACATCACCACCCTGCAAAAAGAATCCAAAGGAAAGAAACAAGCATATTATAGGACAGAGTGCATCATGCAGAGTTGCAGGAACAATTATCCATCTGCCTGTCCATCCATTTTCTAATTAACTTATCCAGCTCAGTCTTTATTTTTTCTTTTTTTAATGCTTTATGTCTTTGTGCCTATGTATGCCTTTATAAATATTTTTGCTATTGTTCCATTTTTACCAGTCAACCTGTCGAAGTGAGAGTAAACCAATGAAAACTGGAAAGGCAGGCTTATACGTAATAACAGCTAAGCCCTTCATTAGCTGACAACATCTGTGAGAAACCCATACCCTGTGTGGTAGCAATTCCACCACAATCTAAAGTGAGTCCAGTTCTCACCTCAGGTGGCCTTGAATACTCCACAGTGTCCTGCACGTTATCTCCTGAGATTGCAGCACCTTCCATCTTGGTGTAGATGAAACTCTCAGGTCCAGTTTCACTCTCTTGGTAGGCCTTCTGACTGATAAATACATACCTGAAAGAGACAAAACAGACAAATATAGATGGAGCAGAAGAGCAGGTCTGAGGGACAAAATAACAAGGGCATCATGAAGTAGAAGAGCTTTGAGAAAAATGAAGAAGATGAGGAAGTTAGTAAAGATGCATGTCTGGATGAGAACACAGTGTGGCCCTCTGTATTGTAAAATCCAAGGTTGCACAATCAATATCATGTCCTGTACAAATTCCTAACTACCGGTAGTTATTAAAATAAAGAAAGAAGTATACAGTAATTGTTTGTTATTAGCTAGCGGTTTGGCCTAAATGTTAGGGTGCTGGACTGTAAAGCAACAAACTATTGTTTCACTCCCACCATTTGGCTGACTGTGTGATCTTTAGTCAGTCCCTGTTTCTGCCTTTTGATTTGCAAATTTTGTTTAGAGCAGAATGGTTCCCAAGTGGCTTAGGCATGGAGTTTCAAAGCATGAGATATGCCACTTCAAGTCCCATCTCAGACTCACTGTTTGAACTGTTGTGCATCACCTAACCTGTCTGATTGGTAAAATATGGGAAAAAGCTGCACCCTATTTGTACTGAATAAAATATCATTTCTTATGGCAGGAGCTAATAAATAAAAATTCACCACTACTCCCACTAGCTGACAAATATGTTAAATGGGCAGCGTTATTTCATTTTACAGAGGCTGCATTTTCAAACCCCACCACTTGCTCACTATTTAGCTCTGAATGACTTTTTTCATCTGCTTCTTCTCTGTTTGGGATACACCATTTTTTACTACATCTATAAAACACTTTAGGATGGTGTTCATTATAAAAGGCACTACACTAAATAAAGTTTGTTGTTTTACATAGGACAATTGCTAATCCATTTATTTGGCAGCCGGTATGACCTCCAACTGGTTAAAGATGTCCTTTAATCTCCACCTCCAATTTACTGTGTCACTTACAATTAGTCACTCCACATGCCTAAACCGTTAATGTAGAAATATACAAACTGTAGCATATATGTGAAGTATGTGTGATAAAGGTATATAGCATAATTGTGGATCTGTATGTAAAGTGTTTGATGTTTTTTGCTGACCAGTTTATAAGGTGGGCAATGGGGCCAAAGGATTAAGCAGTTGGGGCTGTAGCCGTTTTAAACTTGGTAATACAATACACAGACAGCATGGTGCTACAGTGGTTAGTGTGGATCCCTTGCAGGTCCAGCTTCCTGTGTTCAAACCTGTCATCCAGTTGTGTGTACATGTTTGTTGGATTGGCCCCCCATACCATGCTGATTCCTGCCTTGCACCTGAAGCTGCTGTCTCATGCAAACCTGAATTGGACAAAGCAGTAAATGTGAATCATTTTGGGACAATGTTCACTGATAGTGGTATTATAAATATATAGAATGGCCTGTAGGAAGATTGGATCAGTTTTATGTGTTTTAATGGAGCAAAACTTGAAGTTCAAAAGGTTAAGCCATTTAAATCAGAACAAAAGTTAAACTTGGCACTATTAATACTTGTTTGTTTATAAAATTACCTGCCATCCTTTGATAAGGCAGCATGATACAGGTGTCCAGAAGAAATTGTCATCATCTTTATTAAAGCAGTCAGTGAAAGTCATGACATTCACATCTGCTGCAATGTTAATAAGGAGACGGTACCATATGAACAATAAAATGGCTGCCTCGTCACCTTTTCTCTCTAAAATGTATCCACCCCAGATATTTAATCTCTGACCATTAGACATAAAGTATAATGGAGTCAGAGGTTTCTATTAAAATAGATTGGCTTACTACAGTGGAGTACAGGCACTCATGAATGGCATCAGTGGCATGTCTTAATATTCAGCGACATTTGAATTAATAATGAACTGGGTTGGCCATCTGGACACAGCAGCTGCTTGAATATACAGTGAGTCATAAGGACCAGTTACACTTCAGAAAACAAACACACTGCCCGAGTTTGGGAAATTGGTGAATTTATTGGTGTTTTACATTAAAAGAGATAAACAAGGTAGACAGTACAAAATGTATGATTTTTAAATGTTTTCACTAGGCAATATTTTGCATTACTGATCAAATAAATGCCAATGACAAGGAGATTAAAATTGTACAATTTTTGGACTGGGATATTAAACTGGGTGAACCCTTTCACACAGCATGTACCAACACGTTCCCAGAGCACTTGAATCTTCTCGAACTATATTTAGGGTGCCCTCGGTGTGGATTTAACATGTTCTGTCTCTGCCTTTTTCCAGTTTCTTCCCAGAACAAAAGAACACAAAGAGATTCTGTGTAAAAAAGCAGCCCAGCAAGAATTTGACCTACAATAAAGTGGTGCCCCATTTTGGGTTGGTATTTGCTTTTCACCCAATACTGTTATGAAAATTCTTGAAATCTAAAGAAATTCAAATTGATGAAATTAAACATAGATAAAAACTATTTATATTCCATATAAAGGTGGAGAACAATGGGATCAAAGAAGGCCTACAACACTATTAAAGTTTCAATGTTGAATTGTTCTATTATTAGATTTACTCATTTATTTAGTTTATCTTGCAATCTAAGCTTGTGCTGCTTTGTTTCATCTTATCATTTGCTTGGTGAAGCAAAACATCATGGTGTGCTTTGAGAAAGAGAACAAAGTATAGGTTATTATTCATGCATTCATGTTTACTTGCAATTTCACATCTGTTATTTTGCATTTTATTCTTGGTTGCTCTAAAGAGCCTTGTAAAGGGCACTATACAAAATAAAGATTATTTATGCATTATAATGTTGCTAATATGTCAATCCCCCCTCCCTTTATATTGATATTTAACCACACAGATTTTAGCAATAATAAACCTGATAATGAAAACAGTATGGTGGCGCAGCAGGCAGTGTTGTCATATAGTGCATGTTCTCTGTTCACCAGCACTTTCTCCCTTTATTTGTATGGAGTTCCTTATGAGATCGGATTTCATTTCACAGCTGAAGGCCATACTGTTAGGTTTATTAGCAAGGCCAACCTAGCCCAGTATGGCTGACAACAAATACACCTTTCATTGGTCACTCATCTAGGAGTTAGTTTTAGGCATCGCCAAATAGTGTCAGGATTAGCACCTGCTCCTAGCAACCCAATACTGGATAAAGTGAATTTAGAAAATGGGTAGATGTTTGGTAATGTAAGCTCCAAGTCATAAATCCATCCACCATTTCTCCAATTAAGGGTCCTGCAATTCAGGGTCCAGTCCACCACACACCACACCAACTCTCTCTAGGCCATTGAAGTAACAGTATTTAACCTAAAATGTTTTACTTTAGAACAACACTCAGAGAAAAACCCACACAGATAAAAAGCATGCATCCTTAGCAGAGATAGCGATCACACTGTATTTGACTACTGCCTCCTACACTAACTGCTGCACTACTGTGCTGTTTAGTTAGAAAACTGGGGCTAATAATTCACCTCAATTTCTGAAAATAATTCACAGCCATGGATAATTTCAGAAACTATGCCAAATTTACTTTATTTAAAACCAGAAAAAGGAGGACATCTTCAAGTTGTTTCAGTGTGTGGCCAGCACATTACAAAAGTGGAACATAATTCACTTACCGATACTATTTTTACCTTTATAGCATCAAAGTGAATTAAATGCTGCCCTGCAGAATTCACAGGAAGCAACAGTGGATGGGATGCCATTTTTCTGGGCAAACTTACATTGGACTAGTTGACAATCACAAATTATACTAACCTGTGCAACTTTGTGATAAAGGTGCAAACAGTAAAAAATTTAATATGGACACCGGGAGAACAAGCAACTCTACAAAGACAGTGCTTATTCCAGTAGTTGAAGACATCTCCCAGGAGCTGTGAGGCAGCAATGCTAACAAATATGCCACGTTACAGACATTCTGACTCATTCCAGAAATTACTTTGCAGGATTTTTTTTTATTTTGTGGCAATAAATGCCTTGCTGCTGCCATACCATAAGGTACAAAACAAGAGAGACTTCTGTAGCCAGGCTGTAATCACTGTTGCTGTTGCCTTCTCAGGCAGAGGGACCCTCAGCTTAACTCTTTGCCTCTTTGTTCTCCAACTTCAAGATATTTATTTTAGAAACACTTCACACGGATCTCCCCTTCTCCTGCTATAATAATGTTAGTTATCTAAATCTTGAATTGCCCTCCATGGCATGTCTGCTGTTCTCACATTCCATTTCCAATAAGAGATCCATTCCCTTCAGAACATGTCAAGCCTCCCTCAAGAAATACCACAATTACGAGCACCCTCATATAACAGACCAATACCACCATAAAGCAACAGAGTATGGACACTTACCAAGTGAAGTAGGTGACAATGAGAAGCTGTACGATTCTGTAGATTATTCCCAGGGTCATATTTTTAACCACCATGATCTTTGGTGTCTCATAGTCCCAGAAGCCCACAAAACACTTCATAATGAACACCTTACATCCCATGTTTAATAAGTTAAGCGTCAAGCTCTTTCAGGCTCTCCCTGTTAGCAGCTACTCTCCTGGCTATTCCTTGTCTGCTCTCACTCCCCCCACTTGAAGCTCTTCTGTTCACTTCACCACCCTTCCTTCCTTCTACAGTTTTTCTTTGGGCCGCCCACTTTGCTCTTCCTATTAAACTCTCAACGACATCACAGCAAGGCTCTTTAATCTGGTTAAGACAACTGCTGTGTAGTTCACAGTCTAGTTTAGGCATATTTGACCAGTTGTTGCATTTTTTTAAGCAGCAGCCATGTCCTATTATCACCAAGTAAGAAGCACACTGGAAACGTTTGAAGTATAATGCAGTTCAGGGATAATTATTTGATTGAACCAAGCTCAAATTGCTGGTCCCCGCGGACTGCAATTGAAAAGCACAGTCTTACTGGAGCACTTTATATTGTATTATCCTTTGTAACCACTTCCTTACTGCTCTGGTTGGTCACTGCACTAGATTTCTGCAACTCTTAGTCACAGTCCATCACCAGCGGAATGCGCATGTTGCCATGTTGTTTTCAGAATCTCACAATCTTGCAGCTTTTTGTTCTTTTCTTAAACAGCTACATCATCTTCTAGTCAGAGTCTGAAGGATCTTACCACCTTGGATCTCAAAAAATTTGAAATCTTGTCACCACCTTGAATCTCTGCATCTGGCTCATTCTTCACCCTGAAGTCTGATCCAGGTACTTCTGCTACTTTACTATGTGAAAGCTAAGCTTTGGAGTTTGATGTGTTCTATGTGTTCAACGCCTTTCAGGTTGTTTTTGTTCATCTATCTTATTGGAGTCTCCTGAAATTATCTGATGCCAACAAATCAGGTTTTACTGCTTTTAGTTGAAATCTGGGAAATCTGTCAGGCCTTTGCTTAAAAACGTTGGTGGCAGATGTTATTGCTCATCATCCTTCAGCTTCTTTCCTGAGAAGTCTGACCCTGGGGGCTACTAGCATTCTGTATCTTTCCACCTCTGGACCTGATCCTGTTAAAATTTGGGTTCAGGTAGTTTTAAATCTCTGGAGTTAAGTGCTTTAAGAGCTCTGTGTTCTGTAGTTTTAGTACTAAAGAATCTAATCCTGACAGCCACTACTGTTCTGTATCCTTACCATCTACGGAGCCTGATACAGTAAGATTTAGGACTCACAAAGCCAGCTGGATTTCAAATACCTGACTTGGTCACCCTACAGTCTTTTGCAAGTTGCTAATTCAGAGTCAAAACACCAATTAGACTCCATTATCCAGAAGCTAAAACATCATCCAATCTGTCTCAGCATTGTGTTTCTTCTGGTGTCTGACTCAATGAGATTTTATTTTCCTGCAGTTATAACAGCTTAAAGTCTCAGGCTCAGGACACATCTCTGTCTCCTGAAGTTGTCACTTTTATAGTGTGACTGATCTATAGTCTCTCACTGGATGATTAGATCAAACATGATACCAACAAGTAAACACTGTCCTGGTCGTTGCTCTATGTGGATTTTTCTCCATGTACTTCACTTTTCCCTCTCCAACACAAAGAGTTTAAGGTAAACGGCACCCTTAAATTAGCACAATAATGGTGAGTATGTTCTATGATAGACTGGTTCCTGTCTTGGGGCCAGAGGGCTCTGGATCCCTCAGTCCTAAACTGAATATACTGAATTTGATAATAAACAGGTGGACTATCAATAGTCAATTATACTATTCTGTAGTGAAAAGAACTTCACAGCACTTTGGAGGTGGGAACTGAACCTGAAACATTTGCTTTATATTCTAATACCTCTTCCAAAAGGGGTGGTGGTTGGGGGATGGGGTGATTCTATAAATACAATGTGACAATACATGAGCACAACTCTGAACTAGACGATTGTATGACTGTGTTTAGTGGTAGATTGGCATATCATTCAGAGCTAGTTTCCTCCTTTTATTTAGCATTCAGTCAGACAACACTAATCATACTTCATGTCACTGACAATTCTTCACTTTTCATTTAACAATTCAATAAACTAAAAGCACAAAAGGTTGAATTGCATAGCTAAGTTCTTCCTAAAAATTCATGCACTCTTTGCATTTTTTACAGGTTACAGGATACATAGTGATGACGAAATTGGTGAACAATTCATTTTGAAATTTTCAGTGCTATCCAACTGAGACTGTGTTGAATGGCAAACACTGCCTATCTCAACCTTTTGATATTTTCCTATATTGTTACAGTTCTCCTTGGTCCAACAAGCATTTCCTTCAGATTGCCAGTGGCTTGAAACGTATCATATCACTTCTAAATACTGTTAACAGAAGGAGATAATTCTTGCACACTAAAATGAATACAAAATCTTGCTTGCACTTCTGTTACTGATTTACCGTAGAACAATGTAGGCCATAATGACAAACATGCAATGAAGCCCACAATTAGTTGTACATGACCACTGAAGCTGTATTTAGCATAAAACAATGCAATATCATTATTCCCACCCCAAAAATCATCAAATCCTTGCATCTCACCAGGTCTTTTCATTTGAACATTATAAACTAGTGCTGCTATCCCTTAACCTCACATGTTTGTTTGTCATTCCCACCTCTCTCCCCCTATCGTATACGGGTCTTTGCTTGTCATTAATCTCAGTTTTACTGTTTCAGAGGTTTGTGTCTTATTATTATATTTTCATATCATAGAAACAAAAGCTCTCTGTGATGCATCAGTGACATTGTTTATAAGATACATCTCATATTGCATACTACCACAATAAAAAGTATGCTGAATAGAGGGTAGTATATCATCCAGCACATAATTCATGCTTGGACAATTCTTAATTTTAATACACAATCATGTGGCCACCCCACTTTAAACATGTTTGTGACCCAATTTTGGATGTACCTCATAATTTAAGAAACACGGCCATACACTATATATAGTCAATATATCAGAAAAATCAATTGACAGATATATATGCAAGTTTCATTTTTTCTTGAGTGATTTGCTAATTGCATTACCACACACCACCATCTTTAATCCACACTGATTTATTTGACTAGCAAACACTGAAATCTTCTGATTCTGATTGGCCAGTTAGTCATTTGATCCTTGGTCCATTTTAGGTTAGATTAGACTAGATCAACTTTATTAATCCCATGAAGAAATTCAAAAAAGGTGAAAGCATAGAGTGAAAACAAAGTCCTCTGGGATGTGAACCCAGGGATCTCTAATGGCAGGTGGTAGCGATCGCTTTGCATCACCTATATTTTTACTATATTATAAAGTCATAGGAGACTGGACTCTATTTCAGCATCATTCAGTGCAAAGAAGAAACAAACCCTGAAGGGGATGTCAACTCATTAGGAAAATAACAATTTAGAGTTACTAATAAGCAAAAAAAAAAAAAAAAGGATGAAAGAAGAGATCAGACTACCAGGAAATAAAATTAAGCTAATATGCACTTTCTTGGGATGTGCAAGCAAAATGAAATACTGTACTATGAGAAAACACGCACAGTCACAAAAGTCCACATAGACGTGGTCCAGAATAATTGCACCAAGATCCCTGGAACTATACCTCTGCAGAGCTAAGCACTGTTCTGTTTCTCCATTTATATTTTTTGCCACTTTCATAGAATGCACTAAAACAAGATGTTTTAAAACCAGTGCCATTACATACAGCCATTTACAGGCACCTTGGAATAGAGTAACTGGGCAAAATTCACTCTTACGTTATGTCTGATTCACTGTCTATTGTCCATGATCACCATAGATACAGAGCCTATTATCCAATGAAAAGCAAGTCCTGGAACCCAAAGGAACCAATCAGAAAGCTCTGGAGAGGCGGAGTTACATCTGTGACATTATAAATTAATGCAGCTACAATATTAGGACTAGATGTGCAACAGGGCATCAGAAAGGTGGCTTTTGGGTTGGTGCAACTGCAATACCATGGTATTTGTAATTCAGTTTATTTTACTGGAAAAAAAGTATCTAACCTTGTTATATACCACTATTCTCTTTTCATTATAATCCTGCAAAAACAAGTAAGGGAGGCTAACTAGGCTGTTAAGCAAATATCTTCTTTCTGTTCATAAACTAACACTAAATAAATGAAATCAACTAGCAAATAGACAAGAAGCACATGTTTGCTGATAATCTGACAGGCCCATTATCCTAGGTTCGGGTTATCTTGTTATTTATGTGACATTTGCACATTCTCCTCATGTCTGCATGGGTCTTCTTCCCTTAAATTAACTACCTCCAATTAAATTAAAATTATCAGAACACTATAAATTCACCCTTGGTGAGTGTGGATGTGTACATGACTGGGCCCTAAGACAGACTGGTGCCCTCTCATCAATTTGATCCTGCCTTGCTTCCAAACCTCCTGGGATAGGCTCTGTCCCCTGAACCTAAACTAGATTAAGCAATTTGAGAATGTGATGCTTGTTGATAAATCCAGCAGATTATTTAAATCAGAGGAAATCTCATCTCAAACTGGGGAATTATAAAATATTGAGCCAATTAATGGCATCATGCAGAATAAAAACTGGGGAAGTGGAAGAAAAAAAATTTGTGACATTCTTGACATATGTTAAACAATGAGTTCACTGTTGCCCACAGGAGATCTTGCCTGACACAAAAGCAGTCATTAAGAATGCTGACATGTCAGAGCAGATGCAGATGGTTGCTGTAGAGTGTGCCACACGTGGACTGGAGAAGTACAACATGGAAAAGGACATTGCAGGCTATATCAAGAAGGTGAGGAAACAAGGCTAATGTATTTTTTTTAAACTAAACTTTCCTGTTGATGTCTACTGCATGTTTGTTATGGAAAGTGACACTTAAACATTATTCATGTCTAGGGCAGAATAAACTGTACTCTCTAAGACATAGTCTGTGCATCTCTTTAATATGCTCATCTAATCTTCAATGCCAAATATTAGCTGCATTATCAGGGAACAGACTTCAATGTTTCAGATGACACTCAAAAACTACAGATTGTAGAACCCAAAATATCTCCTCATACTTTGCCATGTACCTTCTGATGGGGTTTCCCTATAAATTAGAGATGCTGCAAATCAGGATTAACCACAATTGACGGTAGGTTTTATATTTATACAAATTGCAGTTATCTAATATTTGTATTATTACCTTGAAAAAATGTAATGTTTCAAATTAAAAGTCTCATTTACCATATTTCCATAAGGGAAAGTTATAACTAATGCCAAATAGCATTTTGCAAAAAGTTTCAATTAATTAGTACCAGTAGCTGTAAGTATAAAGGCCTTTAATGACCTCTTGGGCACAGCCATTAACAGTGTGTCTGTCTGCGGAGAGAGTTTTGACCGTGTCAAGAGGTTTACTTATCTCAGCAGCGACATTCATATGTGTGGTGACTCTTCCTATTCAGTCAGTAGACGGATTGGGAGAGCATGGGTGGTCAAGAGGTTGCTGGAAAAGGGGTGTGTGGTGCTTCCGATATCTATGCAAAAGGACAAAGGTCCAAGTCTTTAGCGTCCTGGTGCTTCCTGTCTTGCTATATAGTTATAAGACATAGATGATATCCAGTGACCTGAGATGAAGACTGAACTCCTTTCGGTACTGCATCTCTTTGGAGAATCCTTAAGTACCGCTGGTTTGACTTTGTGTCGTACAAGCGGTTGCTCACAGATTCACAAATGAAGTGCATTTCCTGCATTGTGAGAAAGCATAAGTTACGGCACTACGGCTTTGTCGCTCGATTCCCCAAGTGTGATCCGGCTTGTAGGATCCTCATTGTTGAAGACCTGAAAGGCTGGACCAAGACAAGGGGATGCCTACGTAACACTTGGCTGCAGCAGAAGATAGATGGTCATTTCTGGATGGTAGGACTGAACCATATGTCTGCCTGGGGGCTTGCCAAACAGGATCTCAAGCTGTTTTGTTGTGTGGTAGGTGCAAGTATACATGTGTATAAATAAAACATTTATTGGTTAACATCTTGGTGATTTTACTAGGTTCTTCTGTAACAAACAAAACCCATGGGGGAAATGCTAAATAATGGAGCAACATGATGAAGAGAAATGTTCACAGTGAGATTCTGAATGGTTCTCAGCTACTATACTGTATAACTAAAAGACTAAATTTTGTATAATTTTTTCTCTTTATAGGAATTTGACAGAAGGTACAATCCCACATGGCACTGCACTGTTGGTAAAAATTTTGGAAGCTCAGTGACTCATGAGACCAAGCATTTTGTTTACTTCTACCTGGGACAAGTGGCCATCTTGTTGTTTAAATCTGGTTAGAGGCATTCAGAAGACCAAACTATTTGTCACTTTTACAGCTACAAGAAACCTCTTGTGTCTGAGGGATGGCAGAACCAAATGTCCCTTTGATGTATAACAGAATAAGTGTAACTTTTCCAAACAAGAACTAGTCTTTTATATCCGATGGGAATTTTCAAGGTTTAGATAGATTAACTTCCCTGTCAGGTCTTCGTAAATTTTAATCGGAGTTCCACCCAGCCAAACACAATAGATCTGCTTTTTGTTCTGGTGTTGCTCTTTTCCACAAAACTAAAAACTTGTCTTCTGGGCAGCAGATCTCCTATAACCCAATCTAGTGCATTTTTGAGCAATAAGACAAATACATGAGAAAAAAAAACTGAAGTTGTAAAACTGATCAGTTATTAAAAGGTGAATTCTCTCTATTGTATAGCTTTATTTTTCTGTTTTTGCCACTTTCCAAAATCATCTCCTTTATTAATTTAACATGCACATTCTTAGAATTTGAAAAGAAAATCATAATATCTGTAGGAAAATCCCCACAGACACAAGTGGAACATGTAAGACTTTAAATGGTCTGAGTTTTAAAATCAAGCACTGGAGCTAAAGCAGCAGTTCTAGCTGTTCTGCAAGCCCAAATTCATACTGATGATGCATTTTCTGCTAAGTCTATATAAGTATATATATATATATATATAAGGAGAAAGAAACAGATTAGTTTTTAATGGAGAGACAGATATATACACACATATATATATACACACACACACACACACATATATATATATATACACACACACAATTTGAGAAACGTCACTTATAAAAATTACTAATGACCTTCTTATGGCAGCTGATTCTGGTTTAATTACTATTCTCATCCTCCTTGATCTGAGTGCAGCCTTTGACAGTATTTGTTACACTACTCTTCTCAATAGATTATCTTCAATTGGTATTACCCACACTCCACTAGATGGGTTCAGATCCTACCTCTCAGGCCGCACTTCGTTTCAGCTTAAAACGTTCATGTGAAACTGTTTTTTTCATCTGTGTTTTGTCTATTGTTCGGTGTCCTTAAGTGTTTAGAAAGGCGCCTACAAATAAATATAATGCATCATTATTTTTTATATATATATATATATATATATATATATATATATATATATATATATATATATATATATATATATATATATATATACTATACACACACATACATACATATATATGCATACATATATAATGTTCCTGAAATAACTGCTCCATCAGTCTACGCTCACCTCTGACCCCCTCATTCCATTCATTAAGGCTGTTTTTTTCCAGCAGGACTAATATGAACAAAGACTGGTAAACCTGCTAAAGCCAAACAACAACAAAAATGTTACCCTGTTTTGTACTTCTAACAAGAATGCTCTAGAAATACATGACCCATTTTCCTGCAAAGCAGCAAACACTATTGAGCATCAGGAAAATAAAGCTTTCTTTCTGAGAGCAAATCACTGACTTTACAGACTCATCTTTGTTGGGGGCAGCATGCTTTTAACAACAAGGAAGAGTTGCTTTTTGAGAAAGCATGAAAATAATGATGTCTCTTAAGTAGTCAGTTTCCATTTTATATTTGATTTTGTTTTAAATTATGGCATTGGATAAACAGATCCTCACAAAAGATAGGTGGGGCTCACAGACAGTGACAAGGCAAGGCACAATGGAAGACAATTGGGACACTGGAAGAGTGAATGTAACTGCAAAAATAGCACAATAGCTGTGGATAGTTTCAATTAAACACTTTATGAGGCCTATTATGTTGGCATAACAGCAGGAAGGTAATTATGTACGGCTGAAGATCACCCTTCCATCCATTTTGTAAACCTGCTTTAGTCTGACTGTGGATGTGGGGAAGCTGGAGCCTATCCCAGCAAACAATGTGCAAGGCAGGAGCAATGCCTGTAGCATTCATTGTTAAATAAATTACAATTACAATTTAATTACAATAAATATTCACTCTCATTTGGTGTGTGTGTGTCTCTATCTTTCCATCTCCATGTTCATTACATTACTCATGATGTTGAAAACTGGCAACAATTATGTGCAGCTTTGTTCAATGTCCTACCTTATTCTATTTTACTTCTTCTATTTTATTATTATTATATTCGTGGTGAAGCCTCAGCGTTAGTATCAGAAAGCTAAAAAAGTGTGTCAATTTATGGTTGGGGTGGGGCCTAAAAATGTGGTGTCATTCGTTCTTAAATGTGAATTCCTACTACTCACTGGGAGTAGGACACTTTGTAAATATGTCTTATCTAACTCTAAGCTAGGACAACTTTATATTCTAATGAGACAGACAGACAGACAGACAGACAGACAGGCAGACAGACAGATAGATAGATAGACAGATAGATAGACAGATAGAGTTTAACTCCTAAAAGCATTTCTGAGAAGCATGATAAGTACAGACCCTCTAGTCATTTTCCAAGATGGGTTGTCCACCACTTATGTGCCAATGGTGGTATTAGCGTGGTTGCACAAATCCATGTACAGGAAGTTTGGCTTTCCTGCTGCAGAACAAAATCTCTTTGGGCTGTCAACTGGACTGTTGATCCTTATGCATGCTACTCAAACCTGACTGAATGTGGAGAAAGGGTTTCTCATGCAGTCTAACTTTATATCCATCTTGGCCTGCCTTACATTTTCATCTGTCCACTTTGCACAAGAATTTATAACAAGATACAAATGGACTGATATTAAATTAACTAGCTGTGCTGCCTTACTTCATCTGGGAAATTTTCTTACACAATGGGCCTCAGTTAGAGAGTGGAAACTTATCAAAAGTACTACATAACTTAAGTACTGTTCTGTATTCAATATTTGTATTTTTTTTAAGTCAGGGGCTAATATTAGGTTAGAGGAACTGATTACTCTTGAACATACTACATACTGTACTTTTGAGCATGAGTAAAACATTCCTGCTATATATGAATTTGTGCTTTTCCTACTGACTAACCTTATCTTTTGTTGATGATTATTACAAAACAGAATTTTATAGGAAGCTATTTTTTTAAATGAAATGGGCAATTGGTAGGAATAATGTGAATTCTGAGTATATATTATTAGATGTTTGAGTAGTTGTTTTCATGTTCAGTCTTTTTTGCCAAACAATGCAATTCTAACACTGAACTGTGTTTTATTTTAACTTATACACAGAAATTACATTTAGAGCCCATTCTTTAATTCCATGGCTTTCATTGTGCAACAGCATACATATCTGAAATTAATGATTTTCTCTTTTTAATAGCACTGTTAAAATGTTTTGGGGACCTGAGCAGATTAATATTCCTGAGACCTTCATCTTTCTTTATGTTCAGATATCGTATGATGGATACAGTTTGCTGGTCATGTTTTGAATCATTTTGCATCTCATTATTATTTGGCTGCTAATTAAAGACAAAGAAACAATTAAGGGATCTGAGTCTTCAAGAGCAAGTCAATTAAAATTAATTCAAAAGAAGTTAATTAGGAGCAAAACCAGGTCACTAATTAAGAAAAGGGTTAGAATGAAAACATGCAGCCACCTGGGCCTTCCAGGACCGGAGTTAAATCTGTTCTATGGATACCCACAGGGCATGTTGGGAACTGTAGTTCTTGAGAACAGCCATTTTGGGTTCTGTGGATGCAGCCAGAGGGAACAAAAAGGATTAATGATCCCTGCTTTGTGGGGCTTCATCCTCACCTGGAAGTACTCCTGAGTCACAGTCCTTATATACTGGAAGTACTTCCAGTTTTATATAAAAGGAGCAGCCAGCTTCAATACAGGGAGTCAGAAATGGGTGAGGGTGAATAAAGCTTGCCTGGAGGAGAGGAGGGGAAATGGAAGAATTGCAGAGATTAATTTGTGTTCTTTGAAACCTTTGTGTATAAGGTATAAACTATGAATTAACACTGGAACTTGTGCTCGTTCCAGGAGTGTGTTAGGTTTTTGGGGTGCTGCAATGCCCCTTGGTAGTCACAATATATATATCAAAAGAAGCTGTAACTGTAAAAAAGAATAATTTTCATTTGTTGGTAAAAGAATATTCACTTGCACACTGATGTAAACCATCCCCTTGTTAAGAGCACTGTATAAACATCAAATTAACTAAAAAAGATATTAGCAGACAACTTGCCATAAACATGTACTGAGGTATAAGATTGTATGTATCAAGGACATACAGTACAATGTGCATCATAACTGAACTGGCACTGTCAGGCCTAGACTATCCTGATCTACCCATTTACCCTGCTGCCCTCCTCACCTCCATTATAAGCATGTCAAAGACTTCTCTCAGCAGCTTAAGGCTTGAAAGAAGCATTAGCAAACCACGGACAGGATCAAATGGCAATTAAAAATGGATAGCAATCTCAGTGTTTAAGAGCACAGCAGCCTTCAATGCTTGCATATGTTTTTGTTGAATGATTTGCTTTCTGCTCTGACAAACAGGCAATGGAAAAGACTATAAATAAAAATGTCCTAGCTGTTCAACCTTCTAAAGACCATTCAGCTCCTCCTCTTTCAAGTCAGTAAAAAGGAAAAATAATTATAATGATAGCATATACTGGCCACCTGAATATTACAGGACCTAAGATTTCAGCACTTCTTCCCTGCTTAAGTAGAATGATTAGCTTATTGACAAAATGAGATATCAAAAGAGCATTTTTAACAAGCTACTTGACATGTGAAATGTACAATAACAAAATGTCGCTCAACAATTCCTGTACCTGCTAAAACTGTACAATTTAAAACAATTCTCGAGAATGCATTAATTAAATAATGATGCACATGCTAAAGAAGAACAGAGTCAGTTCAGGCAAAAATAACCTATTAGAAACAATTAATTTTCATAACAGCATTTTTCAAGGTGTTCATTAATGTACATCAAGTGAAGACATAGATATGGAAACTGTTTTAAGGAGAGGTTGCACAACTTTACTACAACAGTAATGTGATACGAACATGTTTTTAGAGTCATTATTGCCAAAACTGTCATGATAGCATAAGTCTTTCCATTAAAAAAATGTATTTATTTATTTATTTATAAAAAAATATTATTACACATAAGCCTGAATTTGATGTATAGATATACTCAAATATGAAAGTGACATAAAATCAATCTAAAACAATCTACAACAGAAGTTTACTTACTGGATTCATAACTGTCTCGCACAGCATTTACTCAGCTTCTGATAGTAAGGCTTTATAAAGAAATAGGGAGTACCCAGAAGTTCAAAGTTCTCTGTGAGAATTTCCTGGATGGTTTAAACAATTCAAAATATTGTCATAGTACACCTCAGGAAAGCAGGCAATATAATCAAATATTACAATCACCTCAGAGATACACTTTTTCTATTCTTTTTCCACAGCAAATGGGACAGGAGTATTAAAAAAACCAGACATAAATATTTATAAAATGAGAACCAAGCCATAAGACTTTTACATGGCTATTACCAATCTGCTGCCGGCAATAACATATATCTTTTTATTTAATTTAATTAAATTGCATATCTGGCTACATTTGCAAAAGAATTGTATTATGGTGCTGTGCAAATCACAAACTGCATGATCTTTTTCTCATACAATTTTCCACTAGATGGTGCAGCTATCAATTTGCACAGCCAAATTTGTACTTCACAGCTGAGGCTCTCCTACAATATAATCTTACATAATATCTGCGCATTTACTCTTATCTGTCTATGTGTGATAGAGGTATAGAATTATACAGATAAAATTGCAGAGCATCTAGGGTTATGGCCTTGTAATTTATGGAAACATGTTTAATTTAATTAAGAGCATAAGATTACAAGAAGCTGAAAGCATCATAATATAAATAACATTTTCAAACCAGCTTAATACTGTTCAGGGTTGCTAGGCACTGAAGCATATCCCAGAAGCACTAACCACAAAGCAGAAGCCATCCCTGAAAATGTGACATTTCATGACAATAACATACACATCAATAATTACACAGAGCCAATTTGGATTCAATAATTAAGTTAACACAAATGTCTTAGGTATGTGATGTGTGAGGAAAGCAGAGTACCTGGAAACAAGAGAGAAAGAAAGATCTCCACACAGAAACCCACCCGTCACAGGATTCACAGCCAGCAACCTACAGTAGATCCATGAGTCATTAGTGCTTACCTCTGTGCCACGTAAACAGAATATGTTTTCTGCTTTTAACACTTTCTCTTTTAGTAACCATTTTTTGTTATTACCAAGTCAACAAGCAACTTAAAAAGAGCTCTGATTACTATCACATAAATACTACTACAGGCTGTAATATTTTAAAAATAATGAGAACCATACCTTGTACTCCTATGTTCACAGAATGTGGTCAAGAAATAAAAGTTCAGAATAGCCAGAAGACAGAACTGCAGCTGGCTTGACTCGTCACATATACATTTGGAAATTTTAATGCATTAGTGAATTACATTAATTCACATTTTTCAATTATTATTGTGTGTGTAAATGTAAGTGTGCTTTATTTTTGTATTCTCTTTTGTGGATCAAGAGTAAGATGAATGAATTACTATAAAATGAAAAAATGCAAATTTTTTTACACTTTATTGTTCTGGGAATTCATTTTCAATCAGTGTAAACTACAATAATTTCATAGCCTAGTCAGAATTCAAACCATTGATTTCAGATGGACTGTAAAAATGTATCAGATGTTTGTAGGATGTTTATTGTCATACTTCCTGAGGTTTACTAGTGCTGAATTAATAGCGAGAAAGCTCCAAACCACTTTTAGTTTATATGGCACCTATCTACAGTAGTAGTTTTATCCTTTAAGCTGTAAGACACTTATATAAACCCAGAACAATCTATTGTATGTTCTCATCTTAAAATCTAAAAAGTTTTGGTTAGACATAGTGCCAGTCACTATCACTGAATATCAGTTTTTTGTCATTCTCCCAACTGCTATGCCCTTCTTTTTTTAAGCAACCTCATTGTATATTCTAAGGATAGGTTTAAATTAAGAAATTGTATTATAAAAATTGTCCCTTTTTCATTTATTTGTCTTTGTCATATTTGATTTTAGAATGTAATTATTTCAGAATATTATTATAGCAATAATGATAACAGCATTCCCTTGAGGACAAATGTGTGCCTTTTGCCCTCTGTAGCAAATGCCAAAGAGTTTCTAAATCAGAAGGATGGGGGAATAAATAGAAGCATATGTGGATATAAAGACAGTACTTCATTCATCATCAAAGGAACTGGATTCTCTTACTCCAGAAGCACCATGTAACAATAAGCATAGTGTAAAACATTAAAAAAAGACCAAATTATTACATATATTCAGAAGTGAACTGTGCACACAGTTTAAAAATGCAAACACAATAATAAAAAGTAATATTGTCCTTATGGTAATGTGTTTATGATAACTGGCTGACAGGTATGATGGGTGTATGCATTATATAGTCTAGTGAATAAAAGTATACTGGGGACAACACATCATTGAGTATATGTGCAGCATTAGCAAACAGTAAAAGTGTACTACATTCATATGTTTATGATTGTAAGCATATATCATATGATATTTGAACATACCTTTTTCAGACCCATTTAAAATTATACTTTTTAGATTTTAATATTTATGTTTCAATCACAGGCAGATTAAATGACTTGCTCAGATTCAAACAAAAAATTTGAGGGAATGAACATGTCCTTTCAATTCCTGCGCCTAGCCACTAGGCCATGCTGTTTGAACAGACAGAATATACAGTACTTCAGCATACTGAACTCTAAAAGTGCTGCTTTAATTTCTGAAAAAGTAGACTGTTAGGAAAATGTGTTCTTTTAGCCAACAAAGTTTAGTGAAAATAAGAAAGGTAATTTAATTATATGTTTATAAGAGTATTATGTCATTTAAAAAAAATGGATTTGCTATGCTGGGACAGTGGCTAAACACATAGGCAACAAAGCAATAAGTGATTAATGAGAAATGTTTCCAAAAACAAGTGAACCAAGTGATAGTGAAGATCTGCAAAATGATATATTTCAGTAAACCTTTGTTAAAAAACTAATCATTAATTTAAAAAAATCCATCTAAATACAGGCTTCAGTTAAGCTACTCTTTCCTCTGGTGTGCTTAATTTTTTCATTATCAATGTGGTTGGAATGGATACTTGCTGTGACCTTTAGGACTGAGTTCTGACCCCTCTGATCTATGAATTACATCTTTCTTTTGACTGCATGGTCTACCTGACTGAGACAGGCATAGAAAGTGAATTAAATACTATAATCAATCGAAGAAACAAACAAACACATATAGTTGAAGAAAAGAGCATTTAGATTAGGATGCTCAGGTTTGGTCCTGGAAGGCTGCAGGTTCCTGTTCCCCATAGCATCCTTGATTTAAACCTTACTTTTTAAATGCTAAACGATCAAATTATTTTATTACTTGTTATGGCAACATATCACATGCAGACATTTTACATGCTTAAGTAACATATTCATTAATAGATGCATAATGATTCAAGGTGATTTTTCTAAATCAAATGAAAATCCAGGGTTGCTATACAAACCTAGAGTCTTGTGGCTTCAAGTCTAATGCAAAGGCAATTTGGCTTAATCCGCTGAGCACCTGCAAGATATTACTTAACCAGAGGCCAAATCTAGGCTGGAGCTGAACTACTTGCTTCAGTTAAAAGTATGTTTTATAGGTTTCTGCATTGTGCCATTTAAATAATACCCTGTATTAAGAAGCACACTAAAACTTAATATATGCCTTAACAGTAATCAACCTAATATACATATTATGTGTTATTTCAGAAACATATATTTTGTTTTTAATCAGTTTAGTTTTGCTACAAGTTTTTTCCTAATAATCTTTAAAACCAGCTACCTTTATTAACAAATACCAGTATGTTACTATTTTAATCTGACCTGCTCTTAGTTACCTAAAAAAAAAGAAAAAAAGGATTGCACACCATTTCAATGTTTCTATTATTTGAATTTAACATATACCATAAACTAATGATAGTGTGTCTTGCTAGCAGTGCTGATGAGAAAGCACTCTCATTTTGCCAGCTATGCTGGAGATTTGCAATTGAAAACACCTACTTCCGTTTAAGCATATCCTCAATACAACGTTTTGTTTGGCTGTAACTAAGCATGTTACTCTCCAATGATATATTTACTAGGGTTGAACAAATCTTAAAAGATAGGAGTTTGTTCCTCAACATCGTGAAATAAAACAAGTGGGTTTAAAAACTGGATGTATTGACAGAACTATTGCTTCAACACTCAAGAAGAGTTACCAACACCATACATGGTCATTTCTGATGCTGTTTTGTTGTTCCTAAAACCTAGGTTTTCAGTCAAACCAAACTCATAAGCTGCCTCGAAAGCTTGCATGTTGTAATCTGTACTATAAAATGTGTCATTTTGCATGACTTCTCATTGCACCCATTATGGCTAACACGATACAACACCATACTACATTAAAACTATTATTAAATGGTAATAATAATACCATTCAGGACTTCAAATCAAGAGTAGGCGTACTTATTGCATTCGTTGCGACTACAATACAAGAAAGGCATTTTTCCTGCTATGCGCGTGTTAACACACGTGTCTGTTGCCCTAGAATTTCAACTCTGCAGCGTCTACCACGCCGTGTCTTGGAAACGTATGCTTAAACATCCAATCTACAACGGCGTTCAAGTCATTTCCATGGAGAGAGACGCCGTGCATGTCGCGGTGTATGCTGGTTGGAAATAAAATGCAACTCTAAAAACCAAAGGAGGAAAGAGATGCTATCCAATTGAAAGGAATCAGTGCGTACTCTCTTACCAATCAGGGAAGACAGTGGGCAGAAACCAACAGCTGAAGGTAGCCCACTAGCAAACATGCAGCGCCAGACTCAGAAGTTGATCGAAACGCGAGCGTGTTCCTTTACTAGAAAGCGTAAACACTACAGCAGGTAACTGTGACGCCGTTATTAAATTTTTGCCTGCATTACTGATTTTATTTAATTGCAGTATTTGTTTATTATCTAGAATATGAACGTGGCAATGTAAGTTAATTTTCAATGTTGTATTTGTGAATTATATTAACTAACCGTTTAGGAAATATTTTTACAGCAATGGTGCATTGGTGAACGCTGATGATTGAATCTAGTTTTTTTTTTACTTAAGTATATGCCTAACCTAATTAGAAAGAAAAATCAAAGCGATTATCATTATGTAACTGTTAAACTTCTTCTGTTTTATTCTGGTAATATTAGCGGCCAGGCTGATAAGTGATTGTAACCATTTTGATCGTGGTGCATTGCAAACGGTTAATTTTGACTTTTCGTATATAAATGCGAACGGGATTTTCAGAGGAGCGCCTTTTGGGAATCTCGCCTACTGCCGGTAAATTTTATGGGTGACTCTAGAAGTTTCTACAATTACTACTAGTGTGGCGCGTGGTCTGCTGACGTCATGCCGAGAAATTCTCACAGCGTGACGTCACATTTGTAACGGTATTTAGGGGGTTTCGGGGTTTTGATTAAGTAAACCCAATCTAATAAACCCATGATTCCAACAGGAGACCATGTCCGACAGAAAAGCAGTCATTAAGAATGCCGACATGTCAGAAGAGATGCAGCAAGATGCTGTAGAGTGCGCCACCCAAGCACTGGAGAAATACAACATTGAGAAAGATATTGCAGCCTACATCAAGAAGGTGAGTAAATATACTACAGTTTTGCTTTACCTTAAAATAACTGAGCCACTGTTTAGAAACGAAATAGAACTGTGTCATTTATACCAGATGTTCTACTGCCAAGGTACATGGTTGTCATATCAAGCAAGTAACATCCTTAATAGGTCGTGTATTTTTTGGGATAACCAAAACAGTAAATTGGGAATTTGGCCCCTGGACAGATTCCTGGAATTTCATCCTGATGGATGGATGGTATCACTTTACAATCAGTATTTTAAAGATCAACTGAAGAACATTGTTTTAGTAGCTTTATGCAAGAACTTATTTTTAAGTCAAATTTTATGGAAAAAAACTATTTTTTTTAGTAAAGGTAATGTACTTTTGGGAAACATTGTCACAAACAATTCTTTTAACAGTTGGTATATATTTAGCAGTGATATATTAAGGTTATCTGGTTTAATTTATTTTCTTCTGCACATAAATATATTGAATTTAGCGGTTTCTCATAACAAGACTTGGAAGTATTGCTTGTACAGTATGTGAATAAAATGTGACAGATTTGAATTCTTTTTCTTTCAGGAATTTGACAAAAAATATAACCCCACATGGCATTGCATCGTGGGAAGAAATTTTGGAAGCTATGTGACTCATGAAACTAAACACTTCATTTACTTCTACCTTGGACAAGTGGCCATCCTGCTGTTCAAGTCTGGATAAAAAGAGACTGGAGATGCCTGTTTTTTCAATTATACAACAACTGCTTACCCCACCTAGATTTATGACTGCAGAAAGGGACAGGCTCATTTTGACTTTTTTTTTGGGTGTATAAAGTTTATTTCTTTCAAGGTTCAGGGACCCATATATTGCTGCTTCCAGTCTTTGTTTAGTACTGTTAGGAGATGCAGACTTGTTACATGTATTTATTTTCATGAATTTTCTATTATGCAAAGCAGATCAAATCAGAGGACACTTTAATAAAACCATTTTTTATTTAAAAAAAAAAAAAAATTTTTTAATCTCCTGCTGATAAAGACTCAAGATAAACAGACGTACACTTTAGTGATGTAAGGTTTTATTTTGGATAGTTGATTTGTCTATTAATTCTGGCCTCCATATTTTGGCACAAAAATGTTCTATCCCATTTTAATATACTGAAGTGTGTTGTCCTGTCTATGTGTGCTTATACAAAGTGGTCATAAATATTCTGCGTTTTCAGATAGAAGGCCAAGGCCTAAGTGAGTATTCCAAATCTAAGCACTCTTGAGCATGAAGGTGGCAAATTTTAAAAAGTGGTGCAGTAATAAAAAAAAAAACTACAGTAAATGGTGGTAAACTGAGAAAATTGGGAGTAGATTACTATCTTTAATTAGGCATCTAAATGTACATAAAATTACAACTAAAATTTGGCAATGGACACAGTTAACTAACTTGAAAACTAGAGCTACTGTCTGTTAATTCTAAATTGCCGTTATTTGAGGCAAGGGTGAATGTAGTCATTGGACCAATGTTCCATCTAGTAAATTTAAAACAGAAGTCAATGGGCAAACAACTATATGGAGTTAATGCATTCTCCCTGAATCAAGTTTTTTTTCTAGGGGTATTCTGGCTGTCCTACATTACAAAAGACAGGAGCGTTTATTAATTGGCAATTCCAAACTTGTCCTCATGGTGGGTTAGGTGGAATCAGAATATGATATATAATCTGAATGGCCTCTCTGATCATACTTCATGGGATAATAAAGGACCACATGGAAGAACAGTTGTGAAATAATTCTACAGGCTCATGTTAGCCCTATTACAGTGAAAGATGATTATACCACATTAGTACAATGTATAGCATGATGAAATTATGAGACAGCACTTTTGAAGGCCAGTCACTAATAAATGCTGCAAAAATTATCAGTGCTATTGCTGGCAATATAGTTAATGACATTTTATCAGATTGATCAAATAGGTAAAGGGAAAAACTATTCATACCATTCTTAAGCCTGGAACACAGCTGTACCAAGTGGAAAATTTGTTGATGTAGTTGAAAAAGTATTGTAAATGTCCAGGAATTTGAAACCACCACATGAAATGAATGGACAATGCCATTAACTATAGTCTGTATGCAGAATTATCATTATGCTATTGTCTCAATTCAAAAAAATATTTTGTCAATTTTAGTAAATAAACTATCAATTAAGCCAAGGTTGGGTGGTATGGAGAACATCTCCAGGTTTACTCTCTTTGAAAGAGGAAATTAAAAACTTGGGTAAATTATGCTTTTATTGAAAAAATGTGTCTTGAACTTGCTAAATGAACCTTCATTACTCCATTTACTGTTTGTTAAATTGGGATGAACTACCATTATAACATTAATATTAACCATAGTAATACCATGATACAATTTAACCAGAACAAACTTGTGTGCCTCCTCACTGATGAGCATTTTTTGCAAGAATGCAAACTTGTAATTGTGGAAATATTTTACCTTTAGAAGCTAAGAATTGATGCATCTCACTTGCCAGATATGCCAATCTGTTCTTACCTACTGTTTCATCTTTGAAAAAATGATTAATTCAATAATCACAAAAGGTGAAGATATAGAAATGTCTCAGTCTACCAACAAACCATTCCAAATCCTAAAATAAGCAGTTGCCTCAACGAGAGTCAAAACTAGCTACTATTTCCACTTATATAGTGATGATGTTACATATGAATTATCAGGTTAAAAAAAAGGTGCAGGTCATTAAGAGTGACTTTGTCAATTTATTAAAAAAAATAAAATGCAACAATTTTTTGAAGGGCCACTTGACCGTCTACCCACAAAACCTTCCAAATCAAAAACCAGTCAGCTTTGTTTCTTGTGCAAACATACTGATTCTCATGTACCAGTTGTTGATACTTCACATGCCCTCTTGCAGACACAAACATCAGTCCAAACCTGTATAGTCATTATGCACAGTGGATTTGTATTGTCATCAACCTGCATTCAACCAACCAGGTCAAAGGTTGTGGGACTGTAAAGACTGCAGGTTCTTTCATCCGGCAAAGCCTTCTTTTCCAGCATTCTGCTACCTAAACTCACAACTTAAATCCTGAATGAATAGACACCACACCGCCCGTTAAATTGGTATACTGGACCTTAAAAAACCCTGCATCTTCAATCATAGCCTTGAACTCCTCCTGGAATATAAAAGGGGAGAAGGGAGAAAACAACTTAAAAATTTTCTGTTTCCCTGCTCAAAAATATTAAATTCCATTGCTAATTTCTTCCTCCATTAGAATAAGCAGCCTTTAAAAAATTCAAAACCAGAAGCCTTCTTACATAGTGCAAAAATGAGAATTTGGAACTTTATACAAAATGTGTATAGGCGCAAAGACTGGGATAACATAAATAATTGATCTTAAAATTGCATTGTAGGACTAGTTGATAGTCATTGCAAAGGATGGAATAATTGGAAATTGTGCTCTTATTTGCACAAGTATAGGAAAGCAAACTAGCAAAGCAGATACTGTTGGTGTGGACTGGATTTGAATAAAACTTTAGAATTCAGACATTAATGATGCAAATCATTGGGTATCGACATCACTCTGATAAGCCTGGTATCATTTCTGTTTAAGATGGATCAGCTGGCTAGTAGATAGTCCCTAAACAAAGCAGATCTGCAAACTATAAAAACTGTTGAAATGACTGTGGATTTTAGGATACATCACATTAAATCTATTGTTGTAAATGGTATCACTGTCAATGGAGAGGAATCATTTTAACACTCACAGGCATACTAGTACAAATAGTATGTAAAAGAGGGAAAATATTGCTTTAACAGCTCAGCAGTGACTTTAAAAGGATTTACTTCAAATTGAGCTTGTACATAATTACTGAAAATGTCCACAGTGGTTTGGATTTGTAGTGCATCTGCTCAAAGTACAAACTGCAATGAGATGGATTTCAGATCTGAAAATGTACCCTACACAGGAACTATCTGTATGTACATCATGGATCAGGCAGGCAGTATAATAAATCTCCACACTTCAGGTCACTCAAAACAAGAACCTCTCATATAGTCAATAGCTACCTACAGTGGTCACACTAGATCAAGAGTGGCCACACCTTTTTGTCTTGCGAGCTACTTTTACACAGTGCATCCGGAAAGAATTCACAGTGCATCACTTTTTCCACATTTTGTTATGTAACAGCCTTATTCCAAAATGGATTAAATTCATTTTTTCCTCAGAATTCAACACACAACACCCCATAATGACAATGTGAAAAAAGTTTACTTGAGATTTTTGCAAATCTATTAAAAATAAAAAAATTGAGAAAGCACATGTACATAAGTATTCACAGTCTTTGCCATGAAGCTCAAAATTGAGCTCAGGTGCATCCTGTTTCCCTTGATCATCCTTGAGATGTTTCTGCAGCTTGATTGGAGTCCACCTGTGGTAAATTCAGTTGATTGGACATGATTTGGAAAGGCACACATATGTCTATATAAGGTCCCACAGTTGACAGTTCATGTCAGAGCACAAACCAAGCATGAAGTCAAAGGAATTATCTGTAGACCTCCAAGACAGGATTGTCTCGAGGCACAAATCTGGGGAAGGATACAGAAAAATTTCTGCTGCTTTGAAGGTCCCAATGAGCACAGTGGCCTCCATCATCCGTAAGTGGAAGAAGTTCGAAACCACCAGGACTCTTCCTAGAGCTGGCCGGCCATCTAAACTGAGAGATCGGGGGAGAAGGGCCTTAGTCAGGGAGGTGACCAAGAACCCGATGGTCACTCTGTCAGAGCTCCAGAAGTCCTCTGTGGAAAAAAGAGAACCTTCCAGGACAACCATTTCTGCAGCAATCCACCAATCAGGCCTGTATGGTAGAGTGGCCAGACGGAAGCTACTCCTTAGTAAAAGGCACATGGCAGCCCGCCTGGAGTTTGCCAAAAGGTACCTGAAGGACTCTCAGACTACGAGAAACAAAATTCTCTGGTCTGATGAGACAAAGATTGAACACTTTGGTGTGAATGCCAGGTGTCACGTTTGGAGGAAACCTGGCACTGCTCATCACCAGGACACTACCATCCCTACAGTGAAGCATGGTGGTGGCAGCATCATGCGGTGGGGATGACTTTCAGCGGCAGGAACTGGGAGACTAGTCAGGATAAAGGGAAAGATTACTGCAGCAATGTACAGAGACATCCTGGATGAAAACCTGCTCCAGAGCACTCTTGACCTCAGACTGGGGTGACGGTTCATCTTTCAGCAGGACAAAGACCCTAAGCACACAGCCAAGATATCAAAGGAGTGACTTCAGGACAACTTTGTGAATGTCCTTGAGTGGCCCAGCCAGAGCCCAGACTTGAATCTGATTGAACATCTCTGGAGAGATCTTAAAATGGCTGTGCACCGACACTTCCCATCCAACCTTATGGAGCTTAAGAGGTGCTGCAAAAAGGAATGGGAGAAACTGGCCAAGGATAGGTGTGCTAAGCTTGTGACATCATATTCAAAAAGACTTGAGGCTGTAATTGCTGCCAAAGGTGCATCGATAAAGTATTGAGCAAAGGCTGTGAATACTTACTGTATGTACATGTGATTTCTCAGTTTTTTATTTTTAATAAATTTGCAAAAACCTCAAGTAACTTTTTTCACATTTTCATTATGGGGTGTTGTGTGTAGAATTCTGAGGAAAAAAAATAATTTAATCCATTTTGGAATAAGGCTGTAACATAACAAAATGTGGGAAAAAGTGTTGTGCTGTAAATACTTTCCGGATGCACTGTGTGTATATATGTATATATATATATATATATATATATACACACACACACACACACACACACACTCACATTTCTCTGTTCTAAAAAAAAAAAAATCCTGGCGAGAAACACTAGGGAGACGAGATGTGATCTTCACGTGAAGATCACGGAAGACACTGAAAAGACTTGTGAGACGAAAGAGATTGGCTATGGAGCATCTTGCGGTGACCTTAAACATGTGACTTTGTCCCAAGAGATTGACCCAGGAATGTCTCATATGGATGTAGAACATTAGATTCTTGCAAGACACGCCCTACTTAAACCAATATCAAATAAGATCACAGTCAACAAAACACTCAGTCATGCAAAGGCTTTGAGCACACTCTCAGCACATATAAAGCATATAAGGATAATAAGTTACAGATGAAACGTAGACGACTAAGCGAAGAAGAAAGCAGCACGGAGAAAAGAGACTCAAAAGCGTTGGAGAGAAAAAAGAAAAATAATAATCTAGGTGCAAATTCAGAAAATAAGGAAAGTCATTATCAGCCCGGAACAAGTGGAATTGAAAAAGAAAAAAAAAAGCACATCCAATCGGGCTCAGAATTAAAAGATAGAGAGTAAACGACAAAGTAGAACTTCACAAAGACGTTCACAAACGTTGGCGCTATACACATGCAGAGCAGGTTAGAGATTATGAAAGCAGTGGAATTCAAAAGGATAAAAAAAAACCTAAGATACACATGTGGAGAAAGAAAATGAAAGTAGGAAAATTAGAAAGTATAAAAAAAAAAAGAATGTAAAGATTGCAATAAAAGACAGAGTAGAAAACAAAGTAAAACGTCATGAAGCAGGTAAAAAAAACAAGTGGGCCAAACACATACAGAGCAAGTTACAGATAATGAAAACTGGAATTCAACAGGCTCAAAAAAAAAAAAAAAAAAGTCCAAAACAAATGCAGAACAAGATACAGAGTATGAAAGCAGAAAAAATTAGCGCAAACAAAGAGGAATTATTACTCAGAGAAATAACGAAAAGGCGAACAGAGATCGAATATATGGACATAGGTGGCATGTCAGAAGTATGTAAATACTGTAAGGCTTTGGAGTTTAAGTCAGAGAATTTCAAAAACGGGGTTTACCTCAAAGAATTTATTGGTTACTTCGCGAAAAAAACTATTAACTGCTGATGATGTAGATCTTTTTGTCTGTGCTGAAATTCTAAACAGAGAAACCTATCCTGAATTATGGTACAAAGTCATTAAACACATGCCTCACTGACCTCATTTAAAAGATTCAGCATATTAAGACTCGAAAGATTCCAAATATTGTTTTTACAGAAGTTCTGAAATAAAAGTGAAACTAATGAAATAGCAACAATTCAAAGAAAAAAAAAAAAACCTTAAAAGTGTGTATCTGGAAAACCAAACACGGGGGTTTGAGAGCGAAGCGAGCAGGGGGCAAAGCCCCCTAGTGTATTATATAAAAACATCTTGGGTCAAGACGTGATCATCTCAGCGAGACACTTTCAAGTCCAGCGAGACTTCAACTTCTTGCACGTTGCTCCCTGTCTTGGAGACACTTTCAACATCCCACAAGACAAGGAAGTGAGACAAAAGGACAGCTGCTGTACAGGCTTTTAAATGATCGATGCGCAACGCAACATGCAGATCACACAGCATGGCAGCAGCTAGCAGACAGCCAGCAGCTGATCCGCCTGCATCTCCTTAGCGTGCATTCAGCCCCACCTTCACAACGAGAGGCATGAAGTGGCTAGCGTGAAGTGCGCCCTCGGGTGTGGGGGAGCGAAGAGAGTAGTGGGCACAGCCCCTTAGAGTGTGTGTGTGTATATATATATATATATATATATATATATATATATACACACACACATACACATACAGTGGTGTGAAAACTATTTGCCCCTTCCTGATTTCTTATTCTTTTGCATGTTTGTCACACAAAATGTTTCTAATCATCAAACACATTTAACCATTAGTCAAATATAACACAAGTAAACACAAAATGCAGTTTTTAAATGATGAGTTTTATTATTTAGGGAGAAAAAAATCCAAACCTACATGGCCCTATGTGAAAAAGTAATTGCCCCCTGAACCTAATAACTGGTTGGGCCACCCTTAGCAGCAATAACTGCAATCAAGCGTTTGCGATAACTTGCAATGAGTCTTTTACAGCTCTGGAGGAATTTTGGCCCACTCATCTTTGCAGAATTGTTTTAATTCAGCTTTATTTGAGGGTTTTCTAGCATGAACCGCCTTTTTAAGGTCATGCCATAGTATCTCAATTGGATTCAGGTCAGGACTTTGACTAGGCCACTCCAAAGTCTTCATTTTGTTTTTCTTCAGCCATTCAGAGGTGGATTTGCTGGTGTGTTTTGGGTCATTGTCCTGTTGCAGCACCCAAGATCGCTTCAGCTTGAGTTGACGAACAGATGGCCGGACATTCTCCTTCAGGATTTTTGGTAGACAGTAGAATTCATGGTTCCATCTATCACAGCAAGCCTTCCAGGACCTGAAGCAGCAAAACAACCCCAGACCATCACACTACCACCACCATATTTTACTGTTGGTATGATGTTCTTTTCTGAAATGCTGTGTTCCTTTTACGCCAGATGTAACGGACAATTGCCTTCCAAAAAGTTCAACTTTTGTCTCATCAGTCCACAAGGTATTTTCCCAAAAGTCTTGGCAATCATTGAGATGTTTCTTAGCAAAATTGAGACGAGCCCTAATGTTCTTTTGCTTAACAGTGGTTTGTGTCTTGGAAATCTGCCATGCAGGCCGTTTTTGCCCAGTCTCTTTCTTATGGTGGAGTCGTGAACACTGACCTTAATTGAGGCAAGTGAGGCCTGCAGTTCTTTAGACGTTGTCCTGGGGTCTTTTGTGACCTCTCGGATGAGTCGTCTCTGCGCTCTTGGGGTAATTTTGGTCAGCCGGCCATTCCTGGGAAGGTTCACCACTGTTCCATGTTTTTGCCATTTGTGGATAATGGCTCTTACTGTGGTTCGCTGGAGTCCCAAAGCTTTAGAAATGGCTTTATAACCTTTACCAGACTGATAGATCTCAATTACTTCTGTTCTCATTTGTTCCTGAATTTCTTTGGATCTTGGCATGATGTCTAGCTTTTGAGGTGCTTTTGGTCTACTTCTCTGTGTCAGGCAGCTCCTATTTAAGTGATTTCTTGATTGAAACAGGTGTGGCAGTAATCAGGCCTGGGGTGGCTACGGAAATTGAACTCAGGTGTGATACACCACAGTTAGGTTATTTTTAACAAGGGGCAATTACTTTTTCACACAGGGCCATGTAGGTTTGGGTTTTTCTCCTAAATAATAAAACCATCATTTAAAACTGCATTTTGTGTTTACTTGTGTTATATATGACTAATGGTTAAATGTGTTTGATGATCAGAAACATTTTGTGTGACAAACATGCAAAATAATAAGAAATCAGGAAGGGGGCAAATAGTTTTTCACACCACTGTATGTATGTGTATATATATATATATATATATATATATATATATATATATATGTTTGGAATACGACTCACATGCTACCCTTATTTACCTCTCTCTAAAGTAGGCAGAGTGAAGGTCAGCTGCAAGTAGGGCGACTCCCCTGTTGGGAAGCAAGTTGGGCTTCTTCTTCTTCTTTTTTTTTTTTTTTAAGAATGCTTCCTGCTGTATTTTAACCTCGATTTTAAGAAGACTTTTTTCGTTTGTTTTTAACCTCCACATTTCACTTCTGATTTTATGGATTATTTATTGGAACTTTGGAGACTGTACTTTAATTTGAACACCTTGTTTTGTTGATTGTTTTAATAAAAGCACTTTTTCACCATCCCGTTGCTTTGTTGTTACCGATGAGCTTAGCAGTGGGGCACATTACCGACGGTGTAGGGTTCCAGGGCTCCCCAACAGCAGATGGGAGCATACAGCAAACCCGCATCATCACAACGTGATTTTGTGTTTTTTCACGTAAATTTGAATTGATTGTTGAAAAGTATGAAGGCGGCATGCGTATCCGGGACATGGCTGTTGCATACTGTTTGCCGAGAACAACGTTATCTACGATTGTGAAAAACAAAGACGTTATTAAAAAGTAAAGTGAGGTTAAATTTTCATTTATTTCATCTAATTGCTTTTTTATGTATTTTAGTATTAAGCATTGTTTAAATTATTTTATACAACCCCAACAATGTATATATACACATATAGACTTACACACACACACACACACACACACACACACAGGTAGTCCCCAAGTTACAGACATCCGACTTATGACTTACGAACGGGGCCGCAGCTGCGATGCATGCGCCTCAGTAACTGCCACTCCATCTTTGGCCTGGGGACACTGCAAGCGGTGGCTGGACGGAGGCTGGAGGGGAGCGATCTTGCTGCTCGCAAAGTGTAGTGTCCGTCGGGCAGCACACCGCGGCAAGCGGTGACCCGTGGTCCATAGTCACCAGGGCCACAGCTATCGCTCGTGTGCAGGACAGAGGGTTGATGGGGTGGTTCGCTATCCGCCCACCATGTCGCCGCAGCTACTGCTCCTGACTGGACACAGGCTGGATGGAGCGGGTTGGGGGGGAAGGGGGGTATGGTGTTTCACTGCCTGCCCACCACTCACGGCTGCCCCGTTCATTCTCGGTGGGCTGCTGGTGATGCTGCAAGCGGTGACCCGGTTGTGGCTGAAAGGAGGCCATTGAGGGTGAATGGGGCGGCAGGGGTAGCATTTTAGTGTGCCTCGGGTGGCTGCCTGTTGAATAGGGGCGGTGGTTGGCAATTCACTACCCATCTTTGGCCGCACCATGTTCGTTCACGGTGGGCGGACGCTGCACTCGGCATACTGTAGTTGAGGTGACTGTGTGGTGGGCGGGTGGGGAACCGCCCCTCGCCGTCCCCATTCATTCTTCATAGCAAGCTTGCTTGTACTGTTACGCACATAACAGGAAGTTGCCTCTTGTCACTACATCAGAAGTGTTGACGACGGGTGCCTTCCTGCTGTGATATTGTGTACAGTGCTTTGCAGAATAGCTCATCTTAACCTTTTGTCTTCATCCTTCAAGAATTTATCTGAAACACAAATCTGATGCAAGTGCTGGTAATACAGTAAAGAATAGAAAAACCATCACCATTGAAAATAAAGTAGAAATAATAAAAAGGTCAGAGAGAGGTGAAACTCCATCATTCATTGGCAGAGCACTTGGTTACAGTCAGTCAACAACAGCATTTATTAAAATAATGTACCTGTTCTGACTTACATACAAATTCAACTTAAGTATAAACCTGCAGTCCCTATCTCGTACATAACCCGGGGACTGCCTGATCTTGACCGCAAGATCACCCCCCACCCTACCCAGAAGGGGGTGGGTTAGGGTTGGTTTCACAATACAGTATTTTAAGTTGACCAATGAGAAACATGTACCAAGTGTCATGAAGATCGCTCCAGCCATTCAGAAGTGATGCTGGAACATACATATATATACACACACACTTACTGTACATTGACTTAATGAAACAGGACAAACTTTAAAAATCAATAGACGTTGGCAATGTATCTGATCATGTTCAGCTCTGACGGAAAAGCATTCCCTACATGGGGAGAAAAGCACATGCCTGTGATATCTCTAGCAATCAGTAGCAACCCTGTAAAACACACGTAGCTCTGATCTCTCTCTCAAAAACATCAAACGTTACTCGTGGTTTTAAGAGCTGGGAGCACATAATGTCCGTCTGCCAAAAGCATTCCAACAACTGCTTGGTTAGATGTCCATGAACTTGTTTTAAATGTCTCACTGACTTGTCTCGCGGGACGTCAAATTGTTTTTGTTTGATGTTCAAGTGTCTCTCAGGGGACGTCAAATTGTCTTCCAAGAAGATCACATCTTGTCAATCTAGTCTACCTCCCAGGATTTTCTTTTATAATAGAGAGACATGATCCAAGCAGATTATTGTGCATAACACTCTTACAGACATCATATGAGGTTTTGTCATATCGTGGCATAGAGTATTAAACTCTGGTGGCTCCGAGACTAGGGATCTACGCAGGCAATTGGAAGGTTCACGGTTCAAATCCCTTAAACACCAGAAGTGACTCTACTCCATTGGGCCCTTGAACTAGGTCATTATCGTACAATTGTTTTGTGCTGGGTACGATGTTAATCTGCATGCAGCCCTGCAAGCTGGCCCTACAACTTGTAGGAAAAACCTGGGGGTTGTTGGAATGATTGGCACTCCAAAAAACCTCACACTGTTCTAGTGTGGTGCTGAGGTGTCACCCATTTCAGGACTCGGGTCCCAATCCAGATGGTTCATCATGTGGTGGGTGCAGCAAAACCTTGTATTAGTGCATGCTCCCAACCTTTCTATATGTGGATTGACGGACCAGCCAGGTTATTTACATCTCCAACTTTATCCTTAACACTGGTTCTTTAGTTAGTTTAGCAACTTGTTATTCTTTTCTTACAGGCTGAACTAATCAACTGTGTGGTTGCTTAAGCATGAGAACCAAATTTTTTTATTTATACAGTAATCCCTCGCTATATCGCGCTTTGACTTTCGCGGTTTTGCTCTATCGCGGATTTTATATGAAAGCATAACTAAATATATAACGCAGATTTTTCGCTGCTTCGCGGGCTCTGCAGACAATGTGTCTTTTTTACTTCCTGTACATGCTTCCTCAGTTGGTTTGCCCAGTTGATTTCATACAAGTGACGCTATTGGCAGATGACTGAGAAGCTAACCAATCAGAGCACGCAGTTAAGTTCCTGCCTGCTGAATGCGGTGTTAACCAGGAAGTCTCGTCTCGCTCATTCAGCATCAACGTGTTTAGCTGTGTAAAGAGTTGTGCTCTTTTGTGTTTATCTTTGTGCATAGTCAAGCCCTTCATTATGGCTCCAAAATGATCTGCTACTGCTTCAGGGGCCGTGCCCAAGCTCAAACGGAAGATGTTAACGATTGCCAAAAAGGTAAACGTTTTGGATTTGTTGAAGGCTATGATTCTTTTTATTTAAAAAGTAGGAAAGGAATATAAGATCTACAGCCACAGTTACCTTTTAACCAGGGTGCAAAACGAGTTGTAAGTGGATGTAATAAGGCAGTAGTCTGGATGGAATCTGCTTTAGGGATTTGCATTGAAGACTGCCAGAAGAAGAACAACGGCAGTGCTACACAATCGCCTGAAGTGGCTCCTTTAAGGGCTGTAACGCTCTCCTTTGTTGTGCAGTAAAATAAAACTCATTGTTATCGGACAAGTCATCGTGTCATTGTTGGTGAGTAACCATAATTAATTTTCTACTTACAGTACTTAGTACATGTACGTACGTTTAGTGTCACTGTACACACATTTACTGTATATTTTTATATTATTTCTTGCATTGTACGTATTTATTGCTGGTGGCCTGTCTATCGTAATGGCTGTAACATGTGATATCGGAGACACTCAATATCTTTAAAATAATATTTAGGTTTTACTGTATATAAACAGTGTGTTTATATACATAATTTCAGTGAATCTTACCTAATATCTAAGAGAATACAATGGGATTATGCTGTATAACTCTGCGGGGAATATTTATAAACAGTGTGGGAGAGTTTATAATGGCTTAAATATATAAAAATAACCATACAAACATATGGTTTCTACTTCGCGGATTTTCACCTATCGCGGGGGGGTCTGGAACGCAACCCCCGCGATCGAGGAGGGATTACTGTATACTTTTTTCACCCCCAATTCACTTCAGACAAATAATACATACAACTTGCTGATATGAATCATTTTCATTACACAAGGAAGAGCTAGTACTAATTAAATAAGGACTTCACCACACAAAAGTAACAATAGGGATACACACACTTTTAATGAGCACTATAAATAAGATACCCACTCACTGCATCCACATCATGTTAATTCAGATTTAACATGTCCAGTACATGGAATGCTTTTAATTTTTTTTTTTTCACATCTTTCTCTACTTGCATTTGCAGCCTGTAATATTAACAGTTTGTAATGCATTGTAGGGTATCTTACCTGATCTGGGAAGCAACGGATACTCTCAACCAAATACTGATAGGACTTCCAGTCCCCAGCAATCACCTCTCCAAGAACGGGAATCATTTGAAAGCTATAGGCATCATATAGCCTACAAAGAAAGCAAAAAAAAAAGTAAATGCATCGCAAAATTTCCCTATTAAAACATCCTTGCTTTAGTTTGCACTACTCAGCATTCTTGAAATTAAATTGTATTTCAGTGGGTATAAACACTGAACTTTTCAGACCTGGCCAGCAGTGGATTGGTAACTTGACTAAACTCCAGGCATAAGAAACGGCCACCCAGCTTCAGCACTCTGTGAGCTTCCTGAAGAGCCTAAAATATAATTAAATCTGCACTCAGTACAGCTGGATTTAAGAATGGTGATAAAACAGAAATACACACTTTTTGATTTCAAAACACATTTTCGTCAGTATCCATCTATTTTTTTTTTTAATTTGCAGTTCATTATTAGTCTGCAAAACCAAAACAAGTAAAGCTCACCATCATCCTTTCTTGTTCAAGGATATCAAGCTACTACTGACAAACCCCAGAACATTCAGTCCTTACAACAGGCTGCACTTAATGTATTATTCTAAATGCAATTCTCTTTACTTCTGCCATTGTTCAGGGTTAAAAGTCTCTTCTATGGTATTGGTGATAATGTCAGATAACATTTGTCCTTTTTCCCAACTTACCTGCTGACATCATATTACTGGGTACAAATGATACTACCTAAATAAAGACTTTTTACCAAGGCATTACTGGCGATATCCTTTTGCCATAAGAATGCAATTATATTCAAGTATCAGGGTACACCCATTACATAAATTAATCTATAATTTTCAGTTTAAGTAGCAGATACTACATATGCTAGAACAATTAAACCTTATTTTCTTCTTCTGCCTTAATTGTATCCTTCTGATATTCTGCTCCTTAGAATAATGTGCTTTTAAATCTGGTTACAGAACATGCAGAATAAAATACAAAATGAACTATTCCGAGTCTCCTTCTACAGAAATATTGTTACCATGGTTTGTGACAGGGACCACCATAAAAGATGTTGTGTAACATACAAATAGACTGCCTGAAGAAATTAAATATATGCAACATTTAATGTATTGAGTCTGCTTGGTTTGAAAATGAAAGTACTTAATGTAGGGGTAGAACTTCTCTCAAATTCTGAAGTAATTTTGATTAGTGTTATTGACTTCTTGTTGATGTTCTTAAGTCACTATGCAAGGGATTTGGTGTATATATATTTATTCAATTGACCTACTGGAAAAGCAACAAGTGGTTTCCCCATTGTAGTTTAACCACACTGACTAGAAAGAGATTCCTAAGCTCATATAGGTATATATACGATCGACCACAAACAATTAGTATATCATCCTACAGATGTTTACAACAAGGTACATAGGTAGAAAAAAAAAAGAGAAACCTTTGAAGAAAATAACATTTTGGGATAAAATCTGTTGTGTTTTGGAGGTGTTTAGCAGTTAATGATACAGGTAATATTTATGGCTAGAGGAAAGTTCATATTCTACTGAATATCTCAAAATCCTGGAAGCTAATTATCCACAACCACTGATGAAACTGGAAATAAGGTGGACATTAAAACAAGACAATGATACAAAACATACCTCAAATCAACTTGATTATTTTTTTTAAATTACAAAATAACAAGTTTAAAGAACAGGCTCTATAGAATCAGATGTAAACATTACTGAAAATCTATGAGCAGACGTCAAACATTCAGTGCATTCAAGACCTAATCTTTCTGAACTAAAAGCAATTTGCAAGGAAGAATGGGGGAAATAAAAGAAAGACTGCTAAGGGACTACAAGAAAAATATGTATGCCAACAAGTATTAGTAAGTGCTGACTGACTGGGTGCCAAAACATTTGCACATGCCACATTTCAGGTTCTTTTTCTAGTGTTGTATTCACCAAATAAATATGACATATTTCTGCAAATTATAATGACCAATTCCTTTTAAGTCTGTTCCCACCAAAAGTATCCATCCATCCATTTTCCAACCCGTTGAATCCGAATACAGGGTCACGGGGGTCTGCTGCAGCCAATCCCAGCCAACACAGGGCACAAGGCAGGAACCAATCCCGGGCAGGGTGCCAACCCACCGCAGGACACACACACACCCACCCACACCCACACACCAAGCACACACTGGGGACAATTTAAAATCGCCAATCCACCTAACCTGCATGTCTTTGGACTGTGGGAGGAAACCCACGCAGACACGGGGAGAACATGCAAACTCCATGCAGGGAGGACCCGGGAAGCGAACCCGGGCCTCCTACCTGCAAGGCAGCAGCGCTACCACCGCGCCACCCTAACTGCTCTATTATAGAAAAAAAGAAAACAAGCAATTTGACCAAGTGTACCCAAACCTTTGTACACAACTGTATAACTTACTTCTAAGGTTTGGCTACAAATTAATGCAGAGTTTGGAGGGAAATGTTTATTGATCAAAATTTCATTTTATAAATGGAGTGACTTGTGCTTGTTCTTTGTTGACCTGCAGATATTGTGTGTGCTGGGTTAATTTGAAACTGTACATTTGAATAGTGAATATCTTTCTTTTTTACTTGTGTAAAAGTAACTAAATAAACTAGGTACTCAAAAAAAATGCTGAACCACAATACGAAAGTGATCAATTATGGCTTTGGTCAAAGTGTTTTTTTTTTCCTCCCCCAATAGATTTGACGGTTTCTTCACTAGAGTAACAATAGCTGAGCTATTCATCAAAAAAAAAAAAAAGTGAACCAGTTGACTAAATATGCATGGGCAAATTAAGAGGTCGCTCTAGTACATACAGGACTTCATTTCTTCAACAAGGATTTTAAATAGTGTGACAGAATACTTAAAAACTCTATCCTGAATTCTTTTAGTCACTTACCAGATCAATACGAGTAACATTACGGATTCCAAAGGCAATCGTATACACATCAAACATATTGTCACCAAATGGCAGTTCCTCTGCATTACCGACAACCCAGGAAAGACCTGTAGGATATTACATTATGAATTCAATACTGAAGGATTTTGATTGCTGCATCTAGCTTTCTGAGTCATGTGACACTGTGAACTAAAACACTTTAAGACAGTGATATTGGGAAAATTTTGTTTCAGCCTACACATAAATATTTTAGGGAAATATGAAATACATAAGACTTAGCTCAGTAACACATTTGCAATTAACAAGAAATATAAAAGTCATGAATCTGTATAGCTTCATATTTAGGATCCTCATAGCCTAGGCACCTATACTTTCATATTTTCTTTCTAGACTCCTAACATTTCATAACTGGATCCTTAATTGGGTTATTGAATGCTCAGCCATCATCTTTTCTTTATTAGCTCACCAATGGTGAGACAATGACAAGATTAGAGAGAATTGCTTTACATATTCTCAGCTGAAGAGTTCATTTTAAACAAGTAAATTGTATATATTTTTAAAAGTTCAGTTTAATTTGGGTATCTGGAATTTAGAAAGAATTAAAATGAGTTACAAAGAACTGGATTTTTTTTTTTCTTTATACATTGTAATATTTCACCTGTGCTATAGCCTTGTTCAGCTGCTCGCTGCTTCCCAACTCTCAACATCGCTTTATTAATGTCACAGACTATTGCTTGTGACACAGTGTTGGAATTCTGGTGGCCTGATGAATAGCTTTCTGCTATTGCATTCCAAGAAGGTGTCTGCTGAGATCTGACATCTTGTTTTGTCCGTTGCTTAAGCTGGAAGCGAACATATTCCAGAAAACGAAAAGATATGTCCCCTATAATAAAATTCACAAATGTTGCTTAAGTGCATATTTTACATTAACTTTAATTTATACTACTCTTTACATAGATGTTTTTAAAAGCCTTTGAAAAACACTTTAAATGTTATTAATTAAAGTCAGGAAGATGGACAGAATATCACCTGTTCCACCAGCGACATCCAGTAGCAATGTTCCTGGTGTAGGATTCATCTTGTGTAAGAGGGAATCCTTCCATAGTCTGTGGATGCCGAGGCTCATTGCATCATTCATCACATCATACTTCTCGGCTACGTTTGCAAAAACCTTATAAACTGAACATAAATGTAAAACTTTAGTTTCAAAAAATGAGACTACTTTTACATTCAAGACATTTTAAAGTTGGCTTTAATTCATTGGTTCCCAAACAAACATTCACTCAGATAACCAAATTAAAAAACCTGTTTCTAAACTACTCTGTTAATTAATTGTTGATGTATGTTTACCTGCTTTAACTATTTGCAATTTTCTGGTCACCCAAACTTCATTTACTAATTGTCTTACAACGTGCTCTGTCAAAATAATGCAGGTTTATTATGTTGTACCATTTTTATTAATTTGTCTACATGTTTTTTCAGATGCGCCACATATTAAATTCTGTCATAAATACTAAATAGTTTTTGTTGTTTTTACCTCATGACTAATTAACAAATATAAGGCCATTTTACATATATCTGATTAGTTGAAGGAATTGTCAATTAACAGGGCCAAAAATACAATAAAATTCCTCTTAATCAGGGAAACATTAATTTAAAAATGTTATACATTTCACCTATTTACATTTCAGGTTTATAAGCCAAGCAGTTACCATCTAGATGAAGTGGTTGCTCACATTTTCACTTTTTTTTCACCTGAACTAATAGGGAGAGAAACAGTTTAAACTGGGGAGGAATTACACCTTTGGGGTAAAAAGAATCCCTGTGCTATCTGGGAAAAAAAGTTTTGCTTAAGAAGCACTTTTTAGCTTGATAGTTTAACTTTTTAAAACACATTCTTAATCATTATCAAAATGTTACATATCAGACAATTTTGCAGTTTTGATGTTTACCATTTCTGAAGTTTTAATTTGAATCTCTCTAAAAGAACTGTAAAATAGTAACATCTGGTGAAAGTGTATATATTTTTTCAAGTTCCATTCTGATATTACATTATAAACAAATTTGTTAGAATCGCTGTGCAAAATAGTACAGAAAAATTAAACTGTTTCATTGATTAAGCCGCACTATATTTATCTTGCTAGCTGGTTACTACTTTGACTCATTCGTGCCTATTTTGGTTACTCCTGTGGAGATCTAAGCAAAATTTCATCCAAATGAAAAATTCCAAGCACACTAGAACAACAATAAATACTCCCTTCAGTGTTTGGGCAGGCTCACCTACCAAGTATAAGCTCGGGGCAGATGGGTCAAAAAACAAAATGGTACATATTTTGAACAGCTAAAAAAGCAAACCAGATTTGATACCTGATAGGTGACTATTATAATTTTCATTTTACAAACTACATTACTGTATGCACAATCTTGTAACAACTTTGGTATTGCATGCTGGTATGCATTTTATTAAACTGTGCTACTTTAATTCTCTTTTCATTTACTGCTGTCACAACTCCTTTAACTAACTTTCATATACTTTTCTTTAGGAAGAAACTGGAATGGCAGGATAACAATTAATACATATTGCAGACAGGGCAACAGTACCAATTTCTACATGAATATGTAAAAAATATTAACCGAAAAAGTAAAAATCTGCAACTCATTTACTATGTTTCTCTCATAATGTTAAGCTGCTATACTGAGCTATGTATCTAAACTTTCAAGAAAGGCTGAATTGGTGTAAAAAGTCAACTGGCCCTTATTTTATGTTGCCTTTGTTCAATCAATGTCACTACCATTCTTGCATGGCCAACTTTATAACCTGATAAAAATGATGACATGATGCTGGTGGACAAGATGAAACGATGAGCCAAGTACTCTAATCCCAAGGAGCCAAGGTGCTCACTTTTACCATCCAGAGGTGGAACAGGTTGAGACAGTAGCTTAGAGAGTAATATGGGCCAAAAGTACCAAAATTGTCCAAATGGTATCTGCCATTTACAGTGACATTTCACTTTCATATGTATTCCATATGGTATAAAGTAATTACTTATTTTGACTCTTGGGGGATTTGTTCATACCATTCAGACAATTTGGGTTATTTTGTATTTTTTTTTTGTCATATACCATTTAGGGTTAACAACTATTAAAGACTCTGGCAAGCTTTACAGTCTGCAACTTCAGATTGGAGAACCACATACCAGTCTAACTAGAAACAACCTCTCACAGGCTTCGCTGCAAAATAATTTTGTGTCAACTTCTGTACCTTTATTGAATCAATTCAAAAACAATCCAAAAACATTTGTTCCTTTCATTAGTTAATTTTAATTATTGAAGCAATTTGAGCCTGAAGATGAAACAGTCATACTGGACTTACTTGACAACGATTTGCTCTTATTTAATGTAAAGTACATTTATAAAATTAAAAACAAAGTTTTGAAGCATAGTGGATAACATGGCTGTCTTGCAGTTTCAAAATCTAACTTTCACACTTGCTCTTAGCACTTACACCCACATTCCAAAGACATGCAAGTTAAGCTAATTAACAACTCTCAATTATCCCTGCATGTGTAAATGTAGTAAGTATGTAAGTCATCTAGGGATGATTACTACCCTGTGGCTAGTGCCGTCACCAGCATCTGTACCCCTAAACAGGATAAGCATATACTGATGAACAAATAAGCGAAGTTGTACTCCAGTGTTGCTCACTTTAAGCATTGACATTTTTACCAGATTTTGTGCTTTCTAGGCACTCGCTACGTGATCACCATTATGGAAGCAAACTTCAAAATATATATATATAAATATTTAAAAAAAAACACACTTATATTAACTTAAAAAGTGTTCTAAAAAGTAAAAAATAAGTCTCTCTTACATCACTTGTAAAATAATAGCGGGGGCGCTTTTCATCAATCAACATTCAAAAAACATTTCTTAAAATCTTAGCAAAAACGTATGAGGTACTCTTGCCATTGACAGGCACCATTTCAAAATCGCGACAGCATCCACTCTTTGTAAACACATTTCCGCCACACAGATTTTGCAAATGAGTCTTTGAATAACAAAGCCACAAGCGGATCAGAATATTATCTGTCCAAACAATAATTTTTTCCAACTCTACGGGTAGGCAGCCCACCCAGCACTATTTCTTTATACACTTGAGGGCGCTGTCTGATGAATACCGACCTTTTTCAGTCTTCTCCTCCTCAGAGACGCTCTCAAAACCAAAATGAGTATTATTCTGTGGTGCTTCGACAATAAACCGCCGGACTGTTATAAAAGGCTGAAAAGATCTGTAAAAAGTGGGCGTCCTCTGCGCACACCTGTTACAACGAGCGAAAACATTTTCAGCACTTCGAAAAAAAAGCACCCCGGCCAACGCCATAATACTACAGCTGCGAATTGCGCGGTGCGTGCCACCCCACGTGACAAGGGAAACGTACTGATGGCTGTAACGCAAGCGGTCACAGGTCACCGGTGACGTCCTACTTTTGTTTAATTTCTTGAACGGTTAACGTATATATTATAAGCATATTTTTCTCTAAAGACAAATATTATTTATTAAATAATGAAAAAATTAATTTTAAACCAAATAATTTATTAGTGTGTCAAAATAGCAAGTAGCATTTCTAGTTTTATTTTTACAAAATATTTTTTACAAAATATATACAGTATATAGATGTGATAAAGCAATTCAGAATGAATGATATGCAATATAGGTTTCCTGCTGTCCCAGCAAAATATATTTAAATTAGATACATTATGCATCATATATCTAACAGTGCACATTCTCCCAACCTGGGACCAAATGAGGCATTAATGTGTTTTGCTAAAACTGTAATAATGTGAAAAATGACATATTATTAAACATGGCCTAAAATTCACAAATAACAACACAAAAGTGATTTTAAGGTTATCATTAATTATGAAAACAGTTTGGATGAATAAGACATATATGCATAGAGGCCTGGTTTTTATTGTGTTTTAAATATAATAATTTTTGTTCAAATGCAAAATTTTACAGGGTGTCAGGCAGTAAAATTAAACAGGTTTGAAAATATATGCAGGCTATGTATGTACTATTTCAGTTATTTAGCACTTTACAAGGCTGCAATGAACTGACCAGGTAAAAAAAATGTTGGATGGAAATTTATTAAGCTATATTATGTGAAGCTGCACAAAGCCTACAGAAATTAGGATGAAGTGCAAAATGAAATAATAGGTTTTATCTTTTTTTTATTTACAAATAATAGAGAAGTGAGTGTGAGACAGTTTCAGATGTTGCACGATACAAATCTGACAATATGTTTTCCTTAGTTCTTTTTTTTAGGCATTTTTATGGGTGTTGCAGTTACTTCCCATGAATATTTATGATTATCAGTTTCAGAATTAATTTTAAATATCAATTAGTGCCAGTAAATTTATGGGGCCCTAAGTATTTTTCCACTTACTCTAACCCAGGGGTCTCCAACTCCAATTCTGTAGAGCTACTGTGGCTGCAGGTTTTCATTCTAACCCTTTTCTTAATTAGTGATTTTATTATTTTGTTTAAGGAAAAAAAAATCAATTCAGCAGTCAGAGTCTCAAGAAAAGGCAATTAAATAAAGGGAAGTAGTTAATTAGCAGCAAAAATTGGTCACTAATTAAAAAAAAAGTTAGAATGAAACTCTAACCAATGTCAAATTTATGTCTACTGCCCCCTGCCTCCTATTTTAGTGAAGTTCAGGTAAACTGTTTAATTTGCCATTTAGCAACTGTAGCAATCTCATTTTACAATTATTTTTATTCAGCAATCCAGATTTCACAATGTACAGGAACTTCAATTGTTCTCCTGTTATAACTGTTTACTTCTTATTTGCCATTTTTATACTAATTAATGCACTGTAAGTATAGGACACTTATGTTTGTGGCACTCATATATGTCTGCTACTGTAGCTACCACTTCACTGGTTGACTTAAAGAAGCAATTATCCCAAAAACTATGGATTGAAAATAATGAACAGTGTACTACAATTGCTTATAAATTTACCCAGATGGTATAAAATATAAGTGGCGTGTCTAAGCACCAGTCTCCTGCAACCCAGTCCTTTCCCAAATTGTTGTTAGGATAAGATACACATTTTTTGTATCTGATTGTCAGCAATCTAACTGAAGATTATTTAACTTGAAATACAGCAGAAAAGAACTATTGTATTTTCTTGATCAATGAAGTGTCAGTGAGATGAAAGTCATAAAGGTCACTGCTGAACCTTTCACTATGTGTATTCATCACACACCCTAATGGAAAGACATGCACTACAAGCTGTTAGACAAAACATTCTGATATCCCAAGGAAGTCCTGTACATACTGGGCAATGCTGGGATCTATGGTAACAACTGTCAAATAAGAGGAATTTCAGTTTTCATTTTTACGTTGTCTTTGTCCGCAGCTCACTTAAGCAGGTTGGAGCCAATAGGTTATGTCCATAAAAATCTTTTATTGTTATAGAATTGTGCTGTGTGAAAAAATATATAGTAATATTATTCAGATTGCAGATTACCTGAATAAAGGCTTCTTGAAAGTCTACATTGACTATAATCTCTTTTTGCAGTAGCACATTTTTCTTTCTGGGTACTACTCTGAACACATGTTCACCTTTACCAAAAGATGGGTAACTCCAGTCCTAAAGTGTTAAGATACAAGTGATAGTCTTTATAAACCACATAACCTGGAAGAATGCATTCATTATGTGATTGTTAAATGTACATCCAATTTTAAAAAGTACATCCAAGGATTGTTGCCAGTGCTTTGTTTAATGGTACCAACCATTTACAATCAAGAATTTCAGTTTCTTTTTTTGGAAATAAAGGCCATATGGTCAGAGTATGTTTATAAGTTGACATGTTTGTTCAGTATGGCTTTACATATTGAGCAATTTCCACCGACTACACTGATACTGCTTTTCATGTCACTCCACATTTTAATGATTTATCCTCTTTAAATTCAGGGCTTTCATACAACTAAGACTTACAAACTGGATTAGAGTGCTAAAAGAATGCTTTAAGTTACAGTCAATTCACAAAGTATTCAGACCGCTTCAGTCCCTGCACACTTTATTGTGTTGAAGATTTAATTTTAAATGAACAAACTTGTCATTTTGCCAATCAATCTACATTCAATTGTCCATTATGACAAAGTGAAAGCATATTTTCAAAAATGGAAAATTTATCTTTAGAAAATTAAGTGTACAACATAATAAAGTGGGCAGAAAATGAAGAAGTCTGAATACTTACTGTATCCACTCTATGTGCTATTACATGATTTAAAACTTTGTTTAGGGTTGTTTGTGTTTTGAATACTCAATGTAGCAGGCTTATAGTGTTCGTGAACTGGTGCTACACTGTCCTCTTCGTCATTCTTGTAGTAGTAGTAGAAGTAGTAGTAGTAGTAGTAGTAGTAGTAGTAGTAGTAGTAGTGGTGGTGGTGGTGGTGTCTAGTGGACAAAGAACAACAAAATTGTTACTTGCATGTTCAGCAAACATGTAATTTGTCGCCACTCTCCAGTGTCTTTTATATAGTACTAATTGAGAAACCATGTGATTTTTTTTTATATTTTCACCAAGATTTTGTCACTTTTGTGGTACTAGTCAGCACTATGCCCTGTTGAGAAAAAATAAAGAGGGCAGAGGGGAGTTTTAAAAACCTTCATGTGAAAATAAACTGACACTTCGAGTCAGAGGTCACTACCCCCTGCAGTATTTGTTTCCAGAAGGAGGGTAGGATTTGTAGTCAGAAACTACAAACACAGCCTAATGTATGCATTGTGTGCTGTTTCTTTACATGCTAGAGACGTTCATGGATTGATATTCAGAGTGAAGATCAGTTACAAAAATATATGCCTGTTTTATTATATGCAGACATTGACTTTGGCACTCATTTGTAATACCATGTTTTTATTATGATACATTGATTCAAAAAGAAAGTTTTGGTTTTTTAAAACCAATATAAGTACTAATTATAATGCTTATAAATAAACTGACTATTACAATGTCACCATGGAATCTTTGTCCTGCATTTGAGTTGAGTTTTTAACTCCAAGCTGTCATTTTAATTTCAGTAGCAAAACTGTCCTTGATAAATTACCCTGTACACATTGGCACAGCATGAGCCCCATTATGGAGCCAGAAATGGCGCCAATAAAGCCATGAAAGAAACCAAACAAGAGTAAAGCCATGGGGTGCAACTATTTCAGAAGCAGCACATGCAACTGATACTATGTAAAAAATTTGAAGGCAGGGAACTATATTATATATTGTATAATATATTAAAGCATATACAATGTAATGTAAGTACCTGCAAGTTAGGTGTTATAAGTGAGTTGATGGTGGGGAATGAACTGTCCTCAGTTTATAGTACAAATCATTAGCTAAAAGGTCACATTCTCCGTCTAAACATATACTCATTATTTTTTTTATATACAGTTGTCACATATTGACTATCATCCAAAGAAATTTTACACCTGTTGAAATTTTTTCCTTATGTTTACAAAATTAGAACTTGCCAATGAAATGACTAGCTCATAGTCATAGAGTAAATAATTCATGAGAATACAACCAACTTTTTCAAGGTTTACTCTCCTCCTCTTAAACTGCTTAGTGATAATGTTTAACTAAACAAAACATATATGTAATACTTTTCTGTATTTAGTGTCATCCCAAGGTACTTTGCAAGTACATTGTAATGCTTCCTGTATTTCTGCAACTGATTACTTAGGATAAGTGACTCAACTAGTGTTTGAAGACAGAATAAGTAACCTTGATCTTTGAACTCCTCCTCTTTAGCCAGCAGATCACATTATCTGTCTAAACAAACACACCGTATTTTATATAGTATCTTTCAATTTTGATATCATTTGAAGGTATCTTATATTTCTACAGTGGCAGCACTGGCAGTTAACTAATCTATTAAGGGCAGACAGGTATCTGGTGGACATTAACTTAGTTTCCAGTAGGTTTTCAATTAATATTATTAAACATGAGGTCTTGTCTGTTTTAGTAAACAAACTTTACTTAACATAGATACTTTCTATATTAAAAATCTCATTTACATGTCCACTATTGTACTGGATTTTCCAAATAGCTTCCAGTTTGGAAGCAACATTATAACTTTTTTTTCTTTTTACAGAATGCCAAAAAATACGTGTTTTCTTTTTTATTATATTGTCTAGCCTTGAACAAATGTTTTGTTTACATGTGATAGCAAGCCAGAGACTTAGATTTGCATGGTTTCAGGAAGGTAATACTGCAAGGATGAACTTTTAATAACTATGTATCTATACACAATCTCCATCTGTTCTTTTTAAAATAGAAATCATCTGTGTTTAATGCTTTTTTCATAATATAGTTTAGTATAGCTTTTTCAATCCAGAATCAGTGCCAATAACTTAGTGGGCACATAAAATTCAAAACTTTGCCACCAGATGTCAGCATAACTGTTACAGAACCTGGCTGGCTAAGAGTTTTGTTGAGATTAATTTCTTGGTTAAATTATATACCAAGCAATTCTGAATATCACTTCAACTTTTCTACTACTTTTCTACTTAAACAGAGATTTTAAGTTTCTTTTTCTCCCACTCTAAACCTTCTGTGTTTAGTGTGCATTAAATTAATCAAACTGCATGACTAGCCATTAATTTTAAAGATTGAGGTACCAATTGAAGTCTACAAAGTTGCATGCCTTTGAAAGTGTGGTGTATGACCAGTATACATGTGTCACTAATTCATGGACATTTTTTTCTGTATCTGGAGTGAGTGCGATTTTTTGTAATGAACGGATACATTGTTATGCAATTCAAGTGAGCAAATATATAACTACTATATTGTAATAGTATTGATTTTGATGAGTTTTCACGCATAGTTTCCACATCCTGGCCAGCATCCACTGTTTAAACAGCAGCATTTTCTACAAAGCCAGTTTGCCTAGGTTCCTATGACATGGCTTGCTGATTTGTTAGGATAACTTCCGACATAAAGAACCCTATTGGCATTTCCAGAATAAAAGCATGTGAATTAGCTGTGGTTTTATGTTGCAGATGAAAGCTAGCAGCTCCCACAGGCAGGAACGGCAGAGCCTGTTGTTTCTTTGTCTTTGCAATGTTCCAGAGCTTAAAGAATAGAAGCCTCTCTGCTTACTTCCCCAAGGGAGAAGCGCCACATTGGCAAAAGAGTTGAGTGGCGTCAGCTCTGGAGGCCAGGTCCCACACGACCAAGTACTCTGTGGCTTTCTCACGTGTAAGCGAGACACTGAACAAGGTCATACATTCAGGGAGCACAGTGTGAGCCAAGAAACATACAGAGAAACAAATCCCTCACAGGCCATGTTACCCATAAAGCCCTGCATCACCAGCTCACATGTACCTGTGAAAAAAACACATAGTTTCTCATTTGCTGGGATAGGTTGTTTTCTTTTTTTAAATTACTTCACAATCAGATTCACTCTATGAGTTAGGTGGAGAATTCTTCTTATCCTAATGTGGTATGATGTGCTTCGTGCATAATGAGCATGTTGTTGTTGTTGAAAGCTTTCAGTGACATGCTTGTATATATAGAAGGATATTAATTTTCATCTACTTGATACAATAATACCAGTAACTGAAATAATTACAAATGACTTTATTTATACACCCATTCTTCTCCTTTAGGAACCCGTGGGAATTTGAATCTTAAATACTGCAGCAGAGGGTACATTGCCCATATCATCTACAGTATGCCTAAAATATTTAAATATAATCTTATACATGGTCTGAAACTAAATATGAGAAAGCCAAATACTGTATATTAAAAAAGTTAGGCACAAGTTTTACAATTTAATTGCTCAACCTAAAACTATCCTTAGAAGTGAACAAAGAGGTTATGTAAAAAACATGTCTTCATCCTGAAGAGAACAGCAGGGTAATGACAGTCAGGAGATCATCAAAGTAAAGAGGGTTTTAGTGCTGATGAGTGGCTGCATGCCTCAAAAACATATTTAGGGTTTTGTGTCAGGTATGTAGCTAGTCAGTATTAAGTTTAGGTAGGTGTCTAACTGCTTACATAAACTACTATAGTTTGAACTGTATTGTATGATTCCTGTTTTAGTTTTTCAGCATAATTGTTCTATGCTACTCATAAAATAACCTTTTACTTCTGTCAGTTTATGTATTTCCAAGCAGTAAAATGTTGTTGCTTTAACACATAACATAAACATAGGAATTCTGGTTCTCTTTTCCATGCCTTCAATCAATTAAAGTGGCCTAATCAAACTAATAACATATGAAAATTAGCATTGTTATCATTTATTAAAAAGCAACTGACAAATCTTGTTGTATGAAACTGGAACATAGCTGTAGTCTTACTTAAGATGTTTTCTGTAATAATGCTGTATAGACATACAAATATTTTTCTGTGTGCTTACATTTGAATGTGCTGTATGAAAATAAGGCTTAACTAAAATGCACAGACTTTCTGTTACTTAACGCTTTTGTAAAGTGAACCTCATGCCAAAATCCTTTTCAAGTAAAGATGTTTTATTGCAACTGTTCAGGGCTTGCTTAGGGTTACATAGTGAGTCAGTGGCAGGAATTGAACAGACACTTTTATGGCTTACATTTGAAATAATGCACCATTACATCAAATTTCCTCACAGTATTTTATCGATGTGATTGCCCTGAAAGTATTTGGGAATTGGGACAATAAAAGTTATTTAGCATAAAACCTTTGAATCTGTGTGATGCACTGCTCCCCTTGAAAACACTTGGTAATTTAAGCATGATTTAGATGCAATCCAGATAATCACCATGAGTTTGCAATCACAGAACTGTTTACATGGGCTATATACTATAGTATCATTGAATGGCTGAAAGATATTTACTTATCTGGTATATTTTTAAAACTATGCACCTGTTTATCTTAATTGTCCCAGCAAATGACAAATAGGTGGCAATTAATTACAGAAAGAAACTAAAAAGAGGTTGGAAACATATTATAGCAGGTTCTTTTAAACCTTCATCAGAATTTGATGAATAGGAGAAATGTCATTCTTTGATATTCTTGTAATTTTAAATATGGAATTGACTGTTTCCCTTTTTTTCTTTTGTACATGCTCACTGACATATTCTTCTCTAGCTATCTCTCTGTAAACCTACAGCCGTTTCTTTATTTTTGAGACTTGCATTTAGCTCTCAGCCTCTCACATTGTGGTCTCCCTTTGGGTCTGTGTATGCGCAGATGTGTCTCTATAGACTTGAGCATGTGGGCGGAGATTGCTAGCCTCTCCAGGAGCCTGGTTACCTGGCTGCTGCATTCGCAGTTCTCTTTATGCAGTAGTGTATTAGAAATTAGATACCCCCTCCCCCACCCCCTACACCTCCAATGCCGATTGAGCAGATGTACGCAATTCTCGCCTTTCACGTTGATTTAATAATTTATTTAGGACAAAATGGTTTTGACAGGAAACTTGTTCTGGTGTTTAGTTTCTCTTTGACAGTTCATAAGTGCCTAGAAATAGACTTTAAAATACATGACTATGTGCAGTTTGTAAAAACAAAAAAGAGAAGGCCTTCATTGATGACCTGCATTGCTGGGCAGCTGCAGAGATCAGTTCACCACATTTCAAACCATTAATTAATTATACTTGCAAGCCCTGCCTACGATAATTGATATTATTTTGCTTATACTGGTTGTCACAGAAGAGTGGATTGTAAATGAACACCATTCACCATTTGTCCCTTATGTTTGGTGTATATAATTACAGATTACCGGGCAATGCTTTCTTCTGTCTTTAACAATACAACAAACCAGCCAGTGTAATAAGGTGCACATTGACGGCAAACTAGAGACTGTTTAAATGACCAGTCCAATAACCTATTCTCTTAAACCACTGTTAAATAAATTAAATCCAAATGTCATTTTGTTAGGCATGTCGAATGACGGTTATATTTTGAACTTACTGAAAGAAGTAAAAAAACAAGGAAATTGTTTGTCATTGTTCAAATCTAAATCTGCTGAAACCTGTTTGGAGTGTACTTTTCTGATCTGGAGCAACTATAGAAATGAAGCTTTGAGAAACCAAAATGTGAGTGATAAAAGTATGCAATCCTTATGTGTAAAGATTATTCATCCATAGCATATTTACAGATTAAGTCAACACTGCAAACTCTTGGACACCCTGGAAAGTTTAAAAAAAACTAGCATAATTTAAATATTCATGCAGCTGGGTCACTGGTTCAGATTTGTTATGGAAAAAAATAGTTGTTAAGTAAATTTTGCATCATCTGACTGTGACGTAGACAGCTAATGCAAACAGGTGTGTTAAGAAAAAAATCTACATCTCTTCCAGTGAGGTTGTTACAGTCGTATTAAATACATGCAAGGGAGGCAATTTGGTCTTGGAAGACACATTCAGGCAAATCTGTATTGCTTTCCACAGGAAAAGGGGAAAGGAAGAAGCCTACTAATAATTAGTTGAGAATAAACCTATGGAAATTTCTTCTATAACTATAAGAAGCACTTTCATCTTGCTGTTATTAACATTTACATGCCAGTATCAAGAGTCATGTATCATAAATTTAATCTTGGAAAATAAGTTTTGAAACATCTGCTAGTTTATCATTCAACAGTCTGTTTTCATAATGAGCATATTCTCTTTTTCAATTCATTAACACAAACTTGCATACTTTAAACTAATATTATAATGTTTTACTTATTTAAGTGTTTCTGCTGGTTCGGCATTCTTCTCCTTCTTACAGTCTTGCTGTGAAAACTGTACATCTCCTCAGAACAGTTGACAATAAAACAATACCAACACAAAAACACACACACACACTCGTGCATAGTATGCAACATGTATATATGTTTTAATTATACATATTATGCATTCAGAGTATTATTGGTGTGGCAAAGGCGCTATATAGGCATCGACCTGACACAGATTGACAGCAGAGGTACATATAAAAATAAACAAAAAGGTTTTTCAATTTTTCTTCAGCCATGGGGCACATCTTCCCCGTGTCCCACAGGCCCAACACAGTCCCAAAACACCACCAAAGAAAACACCAAAAACACCCAGAAATCACTCCTCTTCCTTCACTCCTCCCAGGCAGCTTTGTCATCATCCTCCCAACTCTAGTGCCCAGAGTGGTAACTGTTGGCCCCTTTTATAGCCCACCCGGAAGTGCTGCAGGTGTACGTTGAGCTACTATCGCCTGCACCTCCAGGTGTGGCTGCGTTCCTGTCCAGATGGGCTCGTTAGGCTGTGCAGCTTCCCCTGGCGGTAGCCACATTGCCCAACAGGAATGAGCTCCAGTGTTCCAAAATATTGGCCCTGATGCAACCCAGGGGGACTTGGATCCAGTGTCAAAGAGGCGTCCTGACCGGGCATGGGTCCCGGATTTCTGCCACACTGGGCAGACTAATATTGATGTGGTGAAACCTCTGTTGTGATATCTTACTTGCTTGGTGTTATATCTTCCCAAAAATGTAAAAAGTGTAATCCACCCATTACAACAATGGTAAAGGAATGTTTTATTCTCTTTTAAATTAGAAAAAAATCAATTTGAGGAAAAGCTGGTTTAAAGCTACATTATAACTTGGCAAGAATGTATTAATATTTTCCTTAAGTAAGCATTCTGGGCCTCTGTTAACCATCTAGATGCTTCAGTATATTTGAATAACTACTACATAATGGGCTATCCAATTTCATAACTCTCCAGATGGGATGTGGATGGTGTTAAGGCTGAATTTGAATCTGATATAAAATATTTTATTTATAGTATGTTCAGTTGTTCTGTTCCATGCTTATTCTAATGAATTACTACAAAATTAATAAAGAAGAGAAAAAAAAACACTAACAAATAGTAAGCAAAGGAACTCATTCCATGTGATATGCACTTGTATTAGCTCATAATACATTCTGAAGAAAAAAAGAGAAAACAAAACGTTATATCCAATCCAATCCTGACACACCTTTCTTGTACTTTCAATCATCTATATCTGAAAAGGGTCTTCTTACCAACTGATTTCTTTAGGTTGGTATCCAGTACCAATGCTACAGTATGGGAGAAATAGCGTATTTATTTGAGAGGCTTCTGGGCGCTTAGTAGAATCTGTTTACTTCTGAGTCCCCAGGTCCTGACTCAGATTCTACCACCGGGAGTTGTAGTTCCTCTGGAAGGTATGGAAACCCGAACAAACAAAATCAGAAAAGCATATCCAGATATACACTGCTCACAAAAATTAAAGGAACACTTTAAAGAAACACATTAGATACATCAGATCTCAATATGAAGTTGGATATCTATACAAATAACGACAGGGCAATGTCTTAGGAACAAAAGGATGCCAAGTCTTTTAATGGAAATAAAAGTTTTCTGCCTACAGAGGGCTCAATTGTGTAGACACCCTAAAATCAGAGTGAAATGAAGATGTGGCAGGCTAGTCCATTTTTTCAAAAACTTAATTTCTGCTACTCAAAATGCTTTTCAGTATCTTGTGTGGCCCCCACGAGCTTGTATGCATGCTTGACAACGTCGGGCATGCTCCTAATGAGACGACGGATGGTGTCTTGTGGCATTTCCTCCCAGATCTGTATGAGGGCATCCCTGAGCTGTTGTACAGTCTGAGGAGCAACCTGGCGGCGCCTAATGGACCGAAACATAATGTCCCACAGATGTTCTATTGGGTTTAAGTCAGGGGATCGTGAAGGCCATTCAATTGTTTCAATTCCTTCATCCTCCAGGTACTGCCTGCATACTCTTGCCACATGAGGCCGGGCATTGTCGTGCATTAGGAGGAAACCAGGACCTACTGCACCAGCGTAGGGTCTGACAATGGGTTCAAGGATTTCATCTCGATACCTTATGGCAGTCAGAGCACCATTTCCTACGCAGTAGATGTCTATGCGTCCCTCCATGGAAATGCCTCCCCAGACCATCACTGACCCACCACCAAACCTGTCATGTTGAACGACGTTGCAGGCAGCATATCATTCTCCTTGTCTTCTCCAGACTCTTTCACGTCTATCACAGCTGCTCAGGGTGAACCTGCTCGTCTGTAAAAAGTACAGGGCGCCAGTGGCGGACTTGCCAATTCTGGTGTTCTTGAGCAAATGCCAGTCGAGCTCCACGGTGCTGGGCAGTGAGCACAGGGCCCACTACAGGACGTCGGGCCCTCAGGCCATCTTCATGAAGTCTGTTCCTGATTGTTTGGGTAGAGACATTCACACCAGTGGCCCTCTGGAGGTCATTCTGTAGGGCACGAGCAGTGCTCAGCCTGTTCCGCCTTGCACAAAGGAGCAGGTATCGGTCCTGCTGATGGGTTGAGGACCTTCTACGGCCCTGTCCAGCTCTCCGAGAATAACAGCCAGTCTCCTGAAATCTCCTCCATGTTCTGGAGATTGTGCTGGGAGACACATTAAACCTTCTTGCTGCAGCACGTGTGGATGTGCCATCCTGGAGAAGTTGGACAACCTGTGCAACTTCTGTAGGGTTAAGGAATCGCCTCATACTGCCAGTAGAGATGATTACTCAAGCCAAAACTAGCACGAGTGGAAAACCAGCCAAAAAAGATCAAGAGGGAGAAACTTGACATGACCTCCACATGTAAAACCAGTCCTGTTTTGAGGGTTTTCTAATTGTTGCCACTTTAGTGCACCTGTCGTTAAGTCCATGAACACCAATACAGCTGAAAGTGATTAACAATGACCTCAGCTGCTTAACCAACCAGAAAATTATCAGACAGGTTTAATTGATTTCATGCCAGGCCCAATAAAAAAAGTGTTCCTTTAATTTTTGTGAGCAGTATATATTCATCTATATGTCTAGTTCCATGAGTAGATTATACCAGAAATTAAAATAAGTTAGGTACTGTGAAATTGTGAATTCACATCAAATGAGAATTTGGATGAAACAAACATGAGCAAAAAGGAGTCCATGGGACTGACCTTGCGTCATTCAATCATGCTCTTTCAATTGTGTCATAGAGACCATTGAGGAAGAAACGTCACAAGCTGTAATACATATTTTATTCATGTTTGGCTCAATATTTACAGTATCAGTTTGAAGTCAAGTATCAAAAAATGAGCAAATTAGATATCACTCTACAAGAGCATCCCTGAAGAAAATGCACTTTTATAATTAATTTTTTTGTGTATTAGGTGAACTTTAAAAAAGTGCGAACCTGCCTCCATAAGATGGGCTTCTCTTCATAAACAGTAAAGTCAAAGGGCAGAGGTGAAATATCCCCAAAGTGACCTTCAGGATTTTCCCATTTTCTAAAGCCTTTTGATGACATGCAGATTGAGAGAGACAGAAGCAGAAAGAGAGGGTAATAGAATGAATAGATACTAAAAATAGGCAAGTCTGTGAGGAAAGGAATTGTGTTGATAGCTCCTAAAAGGGAGGGGCTGGAAAAAGGATTAAACCTTTGGATAGGGGATGCTGATTCTGTGGGTAGGTTACTTCCCTTTGCATACTAGCACATCAGGATGTGGAAAGGAGTTGCTGTTCAAGGATGAAGAGTCAATTTCATTTCAGTAGTTGTTTCCTTAAATTTCACATAGCAATGAGAACATGACTGAAACTGTTTTAGAGGTTATATTAAATGATAACACTAAGTTGTTTTACGCAAGAATGTTTTTGTCTTTTCTTACTTTTTTACTGTAGTCAGTAAAATATATGTTATAAAATATATAGTGAATTTGAAAGACATTTGATGGGGTAATAGGTTTAGGTGTATTCTCTTCTAATTTTTAGGCTTCACTTAATCCATTTCAGTGTTTTGGGGATTACAGCCTATGCTAGCTGCATCATTTGCAAGGAAGGAATCAACATAGGATAAGGAGATATTTAATCACAGTGTACACTCCTGAACATATCCACACTCATCAATCCATACAAGGCCAATTTAGAGCTAGCAATCAATCCTGCATGTCTTTAGGATGTGGAAGAAAACTGCAGTGCCTAAAGAAAACCCATTGAAGCATGGGGAGAGCATGCAAATTCCAGAATGATGGGGAATTTGGTGCCAGAATTTGCTCTCAGGACTCTAGAGCTGTGAAGCCTCTGTGGTAATCATTGTGCCAGAGAGTCTCTTTATAACACTTTAGTATGACTAATAGTGTATTTAATATTCATGTAGTAATGTTTATTTATAGTAAATGATTATATTTATATCTACAGTTATTCATTAATTTTTTGATCTTGTTATTTTGCAGTTCAAAGTTGGAGAGCTACAGCCGATTCCAATAGCATTGAATACAAATTTGAACCTACCCTGAATAAGATGCTAGTACAATGCATGACATACCAATGCACACCTAGCCAATTTAAAGTCACTATTTATCGTAAACAGCATGCCTATGGAACGTAAGAGCAAACCCAACTAAATGGGGAAACCGAAAGCAGACACACGGGTAATGAGTAAACTCCAAGTAGACAAGGATTAGTTTGTAATTCAAACCCAGTATCCAGGAGCTGTAGTAATCAGTACTCTACTGTACCACCTAAAAGTGATAGAGCACCAACACGGAGTGAAGCCTGTCTGGATTTAGTATTTTGTAATAAACAGGATAGAATTGAGGGTGTAGAGGTGATTGAACCACTAGGGTCAAGTGACCATAATGTAATACAATTCTCAGTATTTTGTAAGAGTGCAGATGCAAAGACTAAATTTGTTAAGTTGAACTTTGGTAGGGCTAATTTTGAGCAGATGCGACAAAGTCTAAGTAGTATACACTGGGATAAGCTTTTAAATGTGGAGACAGTCGAGGAGCAGTGGAACAGGTTTAAAAATGTTTTACATGTAATGCAGGACAGATGCATACCTAAACTTGGAATTAATAGGAAGCTAAAAAAAACTCCACTGTGGATTAATAAAGATTTTAAAAAGTTGCAAAGGAAAAAACTGCTGTATAAGGCATATAAGACTAATGACTGCAAGGTGAATCGTAGAGCGTATGAGAACATGAGGGCAACCATTAAGAAGGATATCAGGGAGGCTAAAAGACAGTTGGAGAGGAATATAGCAGATAAGGCAAAAGAAGACCCCTAGAGATTCTTTCAGTATTTTAGTAGTAAAAGAACAGTTAAGGAGGAGGTCAAGTTCATCAGGAATAGTAAAGGGGAATTAAAAGATACAGACAGTGAAATTGCAGATGCCCTAAACTTACATTTTTCTGAGGTGTTTACAAGTGAGCAAGTGGACAACCTCCCAGAGGTAAACACTACTACTAAGGAGGTACTGAGGGATTTGGAAATTGTAGAGAGAGAAGTGCTGCTCAGATTAAATAAGATGAAATCAAACAAATCACCAGGACCAGATAATATTTATCCTCGTGTTCTTAACGAGACTAGTGAGTACATATATAAACCCTTGACACATATTTTCAGGAAGTCACTGCGCATTGGAGAGGTTCCGAAGGACTGGAAAATGGCAAATATCATCCCATCATATAAAAAGGGTGACAGGACAGATCCAAGCAACTATAGGCCAGTAAGCTTAACATGCATCACAGGAAAATTAATGGATGGAATTATTAAGGATAAGATTGAGCAACACATGGCAAGGACTGGAGTTATTCTGAACAGTCAGCATGGGTTCAGAAGAGGGAGGTCGTGTTTTACTAACATGCTGGAATTCTATGAGGAGGCAACAAAAGGATACGATCAAAGTGGAGCTTATGATATTATTTATCTGGACTTTCAGAAAGCATTTGATAAGGTGCCACATGAGAGGCTGGGCATCATGTTAAAAGAAGTGGGAATTCAGGGTGATGTTTTTAGATGGGTGCAGAATTGGCTCAGACACAGGAAGCAGAGGGTGATGGTGCGAGGAACCTCATCAGAACTGGTGAGGCCTCATTTTGAGTACTGTGTGCAGTTTTGGTCTCCAGGCTACAAAAAGTACATAGCAGAACTAGAAAAGATCCTGAGAAGAGCGACTAGGCTGATTCCAGAGCTACAGGGGTTGAATTATGAGGAAAGGTTAAAAGAACTGAGCCTTTACAGTTTAAGCAAAAGAAGATTAAGAGGTGACATGATTGAAGTATTTAAAATTATGAAAGGAATTAGCACAGTGGATCGACACTTGTATTTTAAAATGAGTTCATCAAGAACACGGGGACACAGTTGGAAACTTGTTAAGGGTAAATTTCACACAAACATTAGGAAGTTTTTCTTTACACAAAGAATGATAGACACTTGGAATAAGCTACCAATTAGTGTGGTAGACAGTAAGACGTTAGGGACTTTCAAAACTCGACTAGATGTTTACTAGGAGGAAATTAGTGGATAGGACTGGCGAGCTTTGTTGGGCTGAATGGCATGTTCTCGTCTAGAGTGTTCTAATGTTGTATTCGGGGCACCTCCATGTTGCAGGGAGAGCTCCACCTGGCGGCCTCGGGGTATTGGTCAGGATGACAAGCTGGCCATAGACCACAAAATATATATATATATATATATATATATAGTAATAAATAAAGAGTCCTTTCAAAATAGAAAAAGGATTGGGGGTTGTCCCCATATATTGTCGTCCAGACAGAAATGAAAAGAAGATGATTCAAAATTACTTTTCAGTACAAAGTGAATAATGTATTGCAACAAAATGGCGTTTATATAACAGATGGGATGATGGGAGAGGAAATGGTTGGCAGGAAATGACGATTGGAGGCGGGACCAAGGAACCAACGTCATCATGAGTAGACCGGAGTAATCGAATGTGGAACCGGAAGTGACGTCATCAGATTGGAACCAGAAGTGACGTCATCGTGGCCATTTTGGAATTGAATCTGGAAGTGTTTATTTTTCTTCCGGTTTTCTATAGATAGAAAGAGATTCAGGTAAGCACCACGTGATAAACCCTTGTCTTGTGAGATTTCACTCACCTTTAGGCTCTTTGACTGCCTCCAACTCGCACGTGTGTGACAATATATAAGTACGTTACTCAAATCCAAAGTAGCAACTGACCCTGGACAGGGTTTCAGCCTGTCATAGGACCACCTCATACCGAGTGACTTTAAAATCAGCAATTAACATAAACTAAGAGTATCATAAAACCCAGAGAAAAAATACACATAGACATGGGATGAGTGTGCAGACTCTTCACAGGCAGTGCTCAAACCCAGTTTTCTGTGAAGCAATACCAGTAGTGTGCTAAGAAAAATAAAGTTTCACACTACAGCATCTCTTCTCTTCTACTGTTGGAGAACACTTAGCTTTCTGTCTCTCTGTTCCTTGATTCTCCTATCCAGGCAAGGAAGTGTTGACTTCTGAGCAAGTCTCACTTACTGCATATGTTAAAGATGCAACTTGAACATTTATATCATTCTGAATCTGCCCCAGGACTTAGATGACTCTTGAAAAAGAAGTTTTTGATTGGCTTTAATACACTTTTTAAAATAATTTTCTGAGCTCAAAAAACTGTCATCCAGTATTATGGCTCTGCTTAAAGTGTGTCTCAAATTGAGCAGATATATAGAGCAGGATCCCTTTTACCCTTACTTGAGCCACAGTTGATTCTGCTAAATATCTTTATGGTTTTTTTTTTTTACTTTCTTAATAATGACAGTTTAAAATCTTAATTCAGCCTGTGTGTAGCCATTTGTTTTCTTTTACTTAGTAAACTAAGTACACGGAGGCCATTGCCTGGGCCTCCAGTACATGGACTGTGAACAGCGTGTGATTATTTGAAGATGCCTGTAAAATCAGGACACAACCCAGTTTTTCTGTTTGGTTTCCGCTGCCTCAGGCAAGGAAGCTTACTCTGTCCCTGTCTCTCTCCCTCTTGCATCTCCTATTATATTTCTGTGCACAAATTAGTCTCCTGCATTTCCATTGCCTTCCATCAGACTCTGTTGCCAGTTTTCTTTCCCATTCATACACTTTGGGGAATTTCAGCTTTATTAAACAGGAGCTGTTCACTCTGCATCCATTTTTATTATCTGCATAAAACCAAACAAAATGGAAAAAATTCAATTGGGTTTTGACTTTTTATCCTTTTCTTCTTCATAGATGTTCATTGCAATGTTTAATTTTTCAGTAAAGCATTAGTTTTCCCACTTTTTCTGGTGCTTCAGTGCCATTTATATACTAGCTCCCATAACAGCCTTCTCAATAGGCTCTCATGATGAGGTAGTTTAGGCAAAGATTGTCCAGTCTCCAGTTTTCTGGAGTAATTCCAATAACTTTGTGAAACAAGGAGTAGTAGTGATCCTTAGTCTGGTTTCTTCAAGTGGCAGTTCAGTGAGACAAATTATTAATAAATCTGTCAATTTATGTCTTACTGAGCAAAGGTGTCACTCCATTTCTTCTACACCCTTTTCTGTTGTTTTCCTCATGCCATTTCTCTTCATTTCTCATTGTTGCTGCATATCACTTCATTTCCATCTCCATCTTCTTTCACTCATACATTGTCTTCCCTTTTCACTCTCTTGTTTTGTTTCTTGCTCATCCCCTCACTGGTGTATCTTCCCATCTTTCACTCAGTCCTTCTTGTTCATTCATTGGTTGCCCTCCTCACTCCCTATCTCTCTCTATTTTAGTGTTTGTTGAGACTTCATTTTTTTTTTCTATTAGTTCTGTCTAACCACAACAGATGGGCCAAGCAGATTAGCTTTCTCTCTGTCGCCTGCAGGGCGTAATCCCCAAATTACAGTAAACAATGTTGGTTTCCGGAGAACCAGAAATGGAGGGATCGAAAACTGGCACAAATGCAAACAATGTTCTCTACTGCTGCTGGTGAAGATGCTGAGCTTGGGAGCTTCAATAGTTAGCTCTTTTGTTTCCAAGAACGAGAGCACTAGCACTTTATTGCTCTTTGACAGGTTTGCATACTGAAGACATTTTGGGATGTTTAATTGTTTTTAGAGAAACTCTCATCTGCTGTCAGCTCTTAGAACACAAATGTGTTCAGGTGTTGATCTAAGAGACACAGCTGGAAAATCTGTTTAGTAGTATGAAGGTGGAGGATGTTGGACTTACTAACTGATGGTAATGGCAAGCTACACAAAGGTAAATTTTATCTAATAAAGTTTCATAAGGAAAACAATAAAAAGATAGTGCTGTGGTTTTTAAACATGGAAATAATTACTTTAATAGACACAAAGCAAACAGTGGCATGAAGGATTAGCAAACAGACTTGACTGGCATTGGTGCCATCTTACTATAGTATACTTATTCTTCTAGTAGTAGAGGTACATAGAGGACTTTTTCATAAAGGAGAGGCATGAGGAAAATATTTAACAAAAACCTTTAAAATTGGAGATTTTAGGGACTTGCTACATTGCATTTATTTGTCAGTGCTTTACTGTCTAACACAAACCACAGCATTATTAAGGACTTGATATGCAGAAGTTAAGTAACTCATAGGTGTCATGTATTAGTATTAGTAGTAGTTATGTCATGTGCACAGAATACAGGAAAATTTTTACTTGCATATCCAACCAACACTCTCCAGTACCATGATAAGCAGCAGCATGTTAAAAATAAACAACTTCACTCATTTCATAGAAAACACAAGTCAGCTTACCTGGTGTTCTCCTTACTCCTGTTTCCATATATAAAGAAATATATTGCATTAGATTACCAGTCCTTTTCAGTAGGAAACAAAATCCAGATTGAAAACCTCAAACATCTTTTTAGAACATAGAAATATAAGCCATATGGCAGCAGCACCAAAAAACAGGGTATACATGCATGGATTGATATTGATGATGAATTTGCTATCTGTATCTCTATTCTTAAAAATACTAATTTGTAGTGAATGAAAAAATGCTTTTTCAATATAGAGATGTCATGGTACCATATTCAGCTGGATTTAAATCTTGCACTTGGTAACTCTCAGCTGGGAGTCTGCAGATTCTCGCTGTGTCTGCATAGTTTTTTTTTTTCTCGAGATACACCAGTTTCTCTTGGACAACTCAAAGGTGTGTATGTTAGGTGTCTTGGCATTTCTATCTTGTGAGTGTTAGTGCACGAGTAAGTGCTCCTTAAGATGGGCCGGTGTCAACCCAAAAGTGGGTGTCTATCTTGTGCCTGATGCTAATGAGGCATGCTACAGTCTCTGAACTCCCTAAAGCTGGAGTTGGGTTCAGATAGGCTAAAATGTTGTCATGGGTGCACTGCAAATCTTCACAAGAACAAACAAAACATTTCTTCTGGCCATGTTACACAGTAGTAACTGACTAATGGGTGTACCTACAGTAAGTAGCCAATGTACTAAAATATTTCCAGAAATTCTACAATTCTGCATGACTGAGGGAGTTTGAGATAATTTTGACATTAGTGGGAGGCAAAGGAAGCTTTTAAATGTTAAAATTAAACGTTTTGTGTCACCATCGACTCCTAAAATAAACTTATAATAATAATAATAATAATAATAATAATAATAATAATAATAATAAATAAACCTTAGTACCATGAAAAAGCTGGATATTAGTATAGGTGGAAGACCATGCAATAAAGAAATTGTAAAAGAATTATCTCTACTAGGTCTCAGTGAATGCTTTTCCAGTAAATTAAATATCTGCTAGTGTTTGTAAAATTGTTGAGGAATTTTGAAAGACAACAGAGAAAAATTAAGAGAATGTAGTTCCACTAGTAGAGTCTTGGAGTGTGCTTAATTGTTTTTAGGATAATATCTGTACTTAGAGAGGTGCGCAATAAGCTTTTTAATGCTCAGAATAGAGGAGAAGATTCAATAAATAGCAGATATACAGAGATGCTGTATTTCTAAACAGTGATAGGGATTAGGAGAAAGGTCTACCACTAATATTGTCTTACAGAGTGTGCTAAAATGTTTCTCAGTCTTCAAGAAAGGTTAGTATAAACGTCTGAATTAGAAGAGGCCTGGAGAGCTTTCTCACAGGTGAGAAATATGGGGAAAAAGATCTTTAACTACCAAAATAAAGAAAACTTTCTAACAATTATAACACAAACTAAAGGTTTGGAGAGATTCCTCATTGCTGAAATCTACTGAGAGAAAGCTTTTTGCACAAAGGTAGGAAGGCTACTTGCATATTAGACTTGATGTGAATGTTTTTTCAATAGCTGAAATGTAAAAAGTTTCCTCACGTGATGAAGAGATTCAACAACTAGTTTACAGTTGATTGTATTGAATAGAAGGCAGAAAAAGCCTATTCCATACCACGTTTGGCATTTTAATAGAGATGCTTCTAATAATAACATTCCTCTGGAGACTATTCATGGTAAACAAGGAGCTCATTGATGGAATTGTTGGTGTGCATCATTTTGATGATTTGATGAAGGGCATAAGATTTTTTTTATTAGAGAGACAGAACATTTTACAATTAGAAAAAGAATAGAAGGCATTATCAGGTATGAAAGAATGCAAATTTTTGCTCAGGACAAGAATTTGTGGAAGAAGAATATGGAAAGATAAAAAGAGCTGTATAGTACAGCTGGAAAAAGTGTGAATACTTGCCGCTTAAAATCTGTAATAAGCTGAGATCAATGTTATTGCAAACAAACATGGGGGTGGCAATGGCAATAGAAATATGATATTCAAGAATCTATTGAATTAAAATTAAAAAAATGTGTTTTAATGAATCCATCTATTAGTGCTTTTTCTGGATTTGGTTCCTGCTTTGTGCCCGATACACCAGTTAATGCAACCCTGAACTGGAGAAAAGAGTTAAATAATAGGTTGATGGATGGAAGGATAGGTGCACTAATCAGCCACAACAAGCAGAAAATGACCTTTTTTGTAATTATCATTAGCAGCAAATAACATGAAAATAAAAAGATTTTAATTATTCTGCAATAAAACATTCTTTGACAAACTCTGATACAGACAGCTCATGTTTCAATGCCTGCCTGCTTAGATCTACTTACTCATCTCTACACTCTGGTTGCCTCTCTCTTTTCTCTCATTTTACCGCTTGTCTCTCTCCCCCCACTCACTTCCTCTTGAATTCTCTCACCCATTCAATTGAATTGATCATGCATGTGGAAATTAAGCACGCCCTAGCTCCCTTGTGAACAGCCCGTTGCCAAGTGCAGCTCCCCTTGGAGGGTCCCTCTGTCAGCTGCAAGCAAAGAGAAGGTGAGAAGCAAAGCTCAACTTCCATGTGTATAGCCCATTTCGCACAGCAGCCTGCAACAATTCTCCCACTGGACCTTGTAGCAAAGAGAGCCCAGATATTTCTGTCTGCCTCCACCTATTAAGCTCTATAGCAACTCCTCTGCAAGCAAGCAGAAATGCACAAGAATGTGCCAGCCAGTTGCTCTGAGATAACCTGGATGGATTGAGCTCAGCCTCAGCTTTGCTAACTCCTTAGAGTACATTATCACAATTATCATGTACAAACTATTCTTGTGTTTTCAATGGAATCGTCAGAGAGATTAAAATAGAAATTAATATAGTATTCCAAAATATCATGTAGTTATTGAAGCTGCCTCACAGATCCAGGAACCTGAGTCCCTGACTGTGTGGGCTGTTATGGAACAACATGACCTCTCATTCTCCATGTGCATTACAACAAAATGCTCCAAGACCATCAAAAATCTAAGTTCTGCTATTTGATGACATCCTCTTCTACTCCATCTTCCTATTACAGGATACCTGTCCTTCAGATTCCTCCTGGGATATCCTCTCACATCTGACCATATTGCCAGTGTAGCTTCTAATCCAAGCAGAGGACAATTTATATACCCATTGCAGTTTTAATGTAGTACTTTTAATTGCCTGAGCGTATATCTTGCCAATCTTCTTCTGTTCTTCTTTTTTCGGCTGCTCCCGTTAGGGGTTGCCACAGTGGATCATCTTCTTCCATATTTTTCTGTCCTCTGTATCTTGTTCTTTTACATCCGTCACGTGCATGTCCTCTCTCACCACATCCATAAACCTTCTCTTAGGCCTTCCTCTTTTTTTCTTGCCTGGCAGCTCTATCCTTGGCATCCTTCTCCCAATATACTCAGCATACCAATGCTCAATTTATTTATAGTTTCTAGTTAACCCAAAAGTGTAACATTGAACTTATTGAAGAAAATAGAGAAAACTCAGGTACAAACAGGGCAAATATTCCAAAATGCTCATAGAAGGTACAAGAACAAGGAGGTGAAACAGCTTCCAAGCATTGTAAGGTGGCAAATCTTCTCGTTGTCTCACTGTGTTCACCTAAATTTAATTCAATTTTTTGTTTCCTATAGTTTTCTTTCTCTCCGTGACCTGTCTTTGAAAAAAAGTGGATTCAGAAAGTGAATGGATGTGAAATACATCATTTACTTATATCTATTACTAAGTAAACTTAATGATTTTCCAGTTCCCTTCTAGAGTGCATTTTCTGCTATAATGCTTGAAAATAGTATTTTTGTAACTTTTATATTTAACAGTTGCTCTACTCTGATGAAGAGTCATAACTTATTCAAAGCATGACCTCTATATAACTTGCAGTAGGAAAGGTCAGCATTTTCTCCGTATAAAGGTCGGCCTTGTCCCTTGCTGGTTCACTGCTGTCCTGCACTGGATGGAGCATCTATGAAAAAATCTTATTACACATAACATTAATAACATTTCTGTTGTACAATGCAGACTATTATCATTTATTACTAAATCAATGTATGTTAAATAGGGCAATCCAGTATCTTTAGATGTTCTTCATCTATGGGTAGCCCACTGTCAATGTTCTTTATATTAAATCTTGAAAACTGTATTCTGTCACTGTCATTGAGAAGTTACATGATACATGATACCCCCATTTCCCTGTGGACTTTTCTAAGCACTCCAGCTTCCACTCATATTCTAAAGATTTGCATAATATGTGAACTTGTCTTTCTAATTTGACCCAGCATACGTATTCATAAGTGTGAGTGCTTCCTATGAATACAATTCCATTTAGGGTGGGTACCAGCCTTGTGCTCTTTGCTTAAAAGATGTTCCTCAGTCCATAAATTTTCTAGACTGACTAACTGTGTGACTTGAGACAGTCACATGATTGGCCAGTACAGGAGACATATGGAATGATCTGTTTCTATGCACTTTTAAGCTACTTTGTTTAAAAGCTCTGGCAAAATAAGTAGATTTAAAATGTAAATACTTGCTTCTTTATTCTTTCAGTTTTGGGTAGAATACCCACCATAGTGTGTTTTAACTTAAAAAGGAATATAGAAATATACTTTGTGCATAGAGATAGATTACAGTTTTATGCTCACTTTTTCCATGTCTACTCATTGTTAAAATCTAAGTAAAACTCAAATTAAAAAGTTATCACTTAGAAATAAAGATGTTAACTAAAATGTGGCAGATTTTGAACTAAACAATAAAACAAGTTGTCTCATTATTAAAAGTGTTCATTTAAATGTAATGACTATACAGTGTAAAACAACTGAAATAATGAAAATTTGTTGTCAAATATTGCTTTCAGAAATTTGAAATTCAATCATCCAGTAGCAAATACTAAATCGTCCTTTACGCTCATGAGTTCACATTGATCTTCCAGCATAGCAAGTGTACAATAAAGGGATGTGAACAATTAGTTTCCTTTATTTAAAAACTATAAATTACTGCAGTGTGAGATATTGTGGCAAAGATGGTGACATGGTCTCTTCACAACGTCACAGTACTTAGACCCTACATTAATTATCATGTGAAGTTGCTTTTTGCTCCAGTTTTCTTGAGCTCCCTGTGTTTTTAAGGAGTTCTTATAGGAACTTCTGCTTCTTCTTTCAGTCTATAGACATGCAAAAACATTTATTGATAAACATATATTGTACTTTGTGCACACAAATGCCCTAAAATTGATTGCTCTCATATTCAGTAAAGAAGACTTTCCCAACGGCTCTGTGCAGGACAAACCTTTGATGAGATGCTAGTCCATCAGAAGACATACTCACACAAAGGCCAAGTGAATTTAGATTCATTAATCAGTATTTATTATGTAGTAATAACACAATGATAACCCCTGTTGCCTATAAGACCCAGAATCCTGAGTTCAAATCCTATATATTGATCTGTTTATTGTTGTGTTCATGAGGGTTTTTTCTGTGGGTATACTTCAGGTTCCTTCCACAACCCAAGTGTCAAAAGGTTACTATTAACCAGCCCATTGTAAGTGAATGAGAGTATGTGTGTGTGTGTAAGTCTTCTCACTGACGGACTGTTGCTCAGTATAATTCTTAGCTCACTCAGTGTCTTTGTAGGTGTTTGCCAGGTAATCTGGTTTCTTCTCACATCCAATAGACATACAGGTTAAGTTAACTGAATACTATTAACACTCCTGGTATGAAAAATTGTGCGTGTAGCAGATCATCTTTATTAATTTTCCTATCCTGACAGTAGCAAAGCAAAAGCTGTAACTCCTGCAGTACTACAATGTCCACTTTTATAAACTTCATAATAAAATCATCAATTTTTACATTTGTTTTCTGTACTACATTGATAGGAACCACTGCCTAACTCTTAAAATGTATCTAATCTTTGTGATTCTAAACATCTACTGCAAATGTGAGGTAATTTCGCTTTATCAGTGTTTGCTCTCATTAAAGCTACTCAGGAGCAACTTCAAATCATATGTATAACAGGCATGATTTAATACAACGTTAGGCTTCTGTCTAGAGATGAATTCAAAAAGTAATGCGTTAACTTAAACTTTTATTTTTCTGCTGCTAAAAATGACTGTATAATAATAAATCCTTAAATTTCCAACAGGGGGCGCTCTGTTATGAAAAGCTGAAACGTAAAGTCAAAAAAACTCCGCTCCAAAGAAAAATCCTATTATATCTATAATCCCCTCTGTTTTACAGCTAGGGGACATCGAGTGCCTGGCAAAGTCGTAAAGCAGCTGTGTGTATATATAGTATTTGGATTAGATGAAATAGTTATCTGTAAAACTTTGCAAGGGTGTGGAAAACCTGATGTAATAACATGGTGATACGATTTTGTCTGGGAATGAAAATGACCCTTCCACTTGTAATGTGCCTTTTATTCTAACACCAAATAGACAAGCCTTCTTTAAGAAAGGTGTCAGAACGGAGAGCGTTCAAGGGCAACAATGCTTTAGTAACACTGGGCTGTTGAAAAAAAATCGAATCAAATTAACAAAAAATCAAATGCCATGTGATTGATAGATAGATAGATAGATAGATAGATAGATAGATAGATAGATAGATAGATAAGTTAAACTCTCTATATGACTAATATGAAAGATACCTTGTGGTAGATATTTAAAAAGACATATGTAACTTGATCGATGAAAGTTGTTACGACTCCCAGGCCCTGTAAAAAAGACTTTCTAAAATTAAAATTTGTAGCACTTAACAAGTTTTACTGTTTAATATCTAAACACTTTTATTGTGTGAGACCTGTTTCAGCACTGACACCAAATGTTTAGATTAGTTACAAAGTGCTTCCAAGTATGATCCTATATTTAACACAGTTTTTAATTCAACGTGGTTATATAAAATATTTTAGGCAATGCATAGAGAAAGAAGCGTTATAAAAATACAGTACCACTATAAACTGAAGAAAAAGTTTCAGTTTTTGTGAGTATAAAAACCAGCTATTCAAAGTAAGATGTAAAGTGGACTGCAGAATGGGAAGTCTTAATTTAACACAATGACAGTTTTTGAGTCGTCTGTTACACGATCCTTACGTTTCATTTGTTTATAAATTATGCAGTTTGTTGTTTTTGAAGAGAGAAACTGACATCACGTCACCTTATAGTGACTGAGGAAGGGCTTTTCTAAGTGTAGATAAAAGGGATACTCCCTAAGGCACTATTAACTAAACCAAGACTAAAAGTTTAATCTGCCTTTATTTAAATTCCCATCTAAATCAGAGCAATTTTCATTGCTTTTGCTGAAAATGTGTTTTTAATGCACTTTTTATCTTTTGTGCATTCCTTTCGGCTGATCTGAGGTGTAAGTTTATATTTTTCTGGTCGATATTTTATTTAATGTGTATTCCTTTGCTGGTTATTTTTTGCCTTTACATTTATTGTAGTTTTTTTTTAAACATTTTCAGTCATTTTTAGTTTTCAAACTGGTACCCTGTGTCTTCCTATATGATGTTAGTGAGAAGGCTACACTTCTTTTCATTCTGCGCTATTCTGTGTCGCCATTCTAAAAATTCCTTACAATAAGTTTAATTTGCCTTTTTGGTTTATTTTTCTTCTTATTTCTCCTTCAGGGCCTTTTTTATTGTAAAACTTTCATAGTAATCGTGCTGTTGCTCTCCGTGTTGCTTTAGTTTACCATGCAAAGTCGAACGAGCGTTTCTCCCTGTGACTTTCGTGTGTCCTTGTACAATTATCAAAGACTGATTGGTTGACTGTTGCATAGTTGTTGTAATTTTGCACAAATCTTCTAGTTTATATACATAAACAATTTTTCTTGTCTTTATCTTCTTACATTTTTTTCTGAGCGCCTGTCTATGGAATGACTTTTGGCCCGTTGGTCTTCGTCGTGTTTTTTTTCTGTTTTTTATTTTTTAGTTGTCATTTCGATCAGTATTTCCCTTTATTTTTTCCTTTTTATGAACTCCGCTGTCGAGAATGCCTTTCTTAATCACTCTTTTCTCTCTGCATATCTTCTCCCACACCTAATTTCTGTAGCCTAAAGTCATGTTTTTTCAGTTTATTATACTCATCTTCCCGCTGCAGTTTTCCACTTTTACTCCACTTCCTCTCCGATTATAGAACACCCCTTGTATCCCTTTTTAATCAGTCTTGCCGGAACGCTGTTTTTTGCGTTTATTCCATTTTCGGGTTTTTTTTTTTACTCCTATCCGGTAGCGTGCGTATTCCTCTTTGGTTCAAATGTTCACTTATTTTTCTCACTTTACGCGGTCGCAACTTGTGTATTCCTTTCTGTTTGCAAGTATCTGTTTTGGGGATTCGTAAACCCCCTCCCAGGTGTGTAGGGGGGCAGGTACGAAGCAGTCTCTGCGCTTCTTTGATTCATTCATCGATGGGTTGTAGGTCGGGATGCAGAAGGGGCGTGGTCTCCGATGCGCAGCGGTCCCGTCCCCTGACTCAGCGGCTCCGGTGGGAGCCTGTCACTCAAGTGTCCCGCCCCTCTCCCTCCCATCCTCCCTCCCTCCTCCTCGGCTCTCCCTCTCTCCCCCTGTGAATCCCACCTCTAACACTTACTGGGCCCTCGGCAGGGAAAACAGAGGTACGAATGGAGACCGAAGGGAGCCAGAGCAGCCTCTCCTCTCCGGATTCCCCCCACGACCCTTGGTAAACAATTTGCACTGAGGACTTGCATCTAAACGGAATCGATAGAATTGTTGTTCTTTCTTTTTCTTATTTATTTAATTTTTTGCCTCATCGGGATCTGTATTTCCGAAACAAGCGTGGCTAAGCAGAGCCCGCCGAGGTGTGCGCGATGCTTTGATTTTGGAACAGAAAAGGAGAATCGGATCGATCGCATGCAACTTTATTTCACCTAACAAGCTGCCTTCTGCCAAAAGGAGCCAACGGGCCGTCTTACTTTTTTTTCTTCTTTTTAAATTGTAGATCCCCGTTGCCAACATGGCCGATGTGCTTGTTTCTTTAAGCTTTGTATTTCTCTTTTAATTATGTTTTCTTTCTGTGTTGTTTGTGTTCTCCTCCTTTCTTTCCCGTTCAGCAAAATGTTCGTCGGGGGATTGAGTTGGCAGACCACGCAAGGTAAGCGCATTGAACTTTTTTTTTCTAAAACTTTTTCAGGGTGCAGTTAAAGAAACAAAATAACACGAAAAGGACAGAATGCGTTTTATTTTTAGCATGATGCAACCGAAAAGTAGATCATATTTAAGTTATATTTTTAGAGCGAAAGTGTGGATAAAATTCATTTTACATGAACTGGTGTTGTTTAAGCTACAAGAACGAACGATCTTTCGTCCAATGATTAAAAGGTGAAAAATAGTCTTTTTGATCAAATTTTACTTTGAAAATTATATTTGACTCAACTTTAATTATTTTCCCCATTCTCTGGAATAGAGGAAAAGGGATCGTTTGTGAGTAACGTGCAGGGAGACTAAATTCACCTTGGTATACGGCGAATGCCAGTCAGTCATTCGACAGGCAGCCTTCATTGCAAAGCAGAGATTAACTTACTCTGCCTAGTCGGGGGGGTGGGGGGTAGATACGATTGTTAGGTCCAGCCCGTTAAACGGACAACTCAAGTATTTCTAAAAGGTTTAATGTAAAAGTTGATCGGGGTATGTGGCTGATTGAAATGTAAGATCGCGAGCGAAATTATTTTGATAATGTGAATACAATAGAAAAATGAGGTACAGTACTGGGGTATTTAGGGCTGAAGTAAAGGGAGCAAAATATTAAATTTGAACTAATTGAACAGTGGAGTTAAAAAATAAACACAAAGGTATCATGACTAGTGAGTTGAAAAGTAAAGTCAAAAAATAGCCTCGGCTGTTAGCACATTTTATAAGCGCTCCATACTGAGCATCTCCAAAGCACTACTTACTCATTCTTTGTTAACAAGGAGCCGGCCTTTCTTGAGGGGAGCGGGTAACGTTTTACGACTGGGATTAGCTACATTGTCAGTGTTTAAAAAAAGTTTAAAGGTATGAAAATATGTACTTGTACTGAGTAAACATTTTATTTTTGGGACTGGGGGAGGGGATATAGGTTATAGTAGTGACTCGCCATTTCTGTTTGCGATTGTTGTTTTTTTGTCTTGCAGAGGGTCTTAAGGAATATTTTAGCAAGTTCGGTGACGTGAAAGAGTGCATGGTGATGAGAGATCCGGTTACAAAGAGGTCCAGGTGAGCAGCTCGAATAAACAACCGTCGTAAAAATCGGAATCGGGATTGGTGATCACAGCCATTTGCATCTCCTCCTTTTTATATTTCAGAGGCTTCGGGTTCGTTACTTTCGTAGATCAAACAGGAGTTGACAAAGTCTTGGCTCAGGCTAGACACGAGTTGGACTCCAAAACTGTAAGCCTTTCTTTCTGGGTTACAACGGTGGGGGGTTGGGGTACAATTATAAAGGGCTGCTTTGCTTTGTGAAGCGATTTGAGCCAGCGGTAACTGTCAAAGGTAGTACCATAGACACGTTTTATTTAATTTAGCGTCATTTACAGCGCATTCACAAGGTGTTCGAGAGAACTGTTAATACTGCATTGCACTACTTTTTGAAATTGTGGGTTGATGCTTCATTTAAAAAGTTTTTCTAGTGTTGAGTTGAAAGTTTGGTTAAAATGCGTATTTTAATAGTATCCCAGACATTCTGTAGGGGGTTACTACTGATATTCAAAAGAGTTTCAAACTTTGCAGGTTGGCAAATTTTTTTCTTTTCATTCTTTCTTTTGAGTACCCCCATTCCCCCACCCGTTAATTGTGCTTTTTATGAGTTTGTTAGAAGGGGAAAATAAAAGCGTTCTCACTTGGTGTCCATTGTCATGGCAACAAGGGGACCCGCAAAGGGGAATGTCTTAAAGAAGCAGGAGGCAGGGAAATTAAAATAAAAAGGCGCAGTACCAAACTTTTTCTTCTACGAGCAACTTTGTAAAATCTTGACCGCTTTAAAAATTAAATGAAGGGCAGAAGAAAAAAATATTAGATATTTTTACAGTTTTACACTTTTTAGTATATCTTATATTTTTAAAAGGTAAAGAAAAGTTCAGGGCTATCGAGCTGGTCTGAATCCTTCATCCCAGCCTTTGTATAGTCACAATGCAGGCTTTCTGTGTCTCTATGGGAATGGCTTACAATAGCTCCAGGAGAAGAGGAAAGGAGAGGAGGGGGGTCCTGAATATATTCAGGAGTGAAGTGCTTCAGATCTATTTGATGTCACTTCTTCTACATTCATCTTTAAATAAGGAGAGGTGTCTGTTGCAGGAGCGCGGCCTGGAGCATTTTGTTATGCACAGGACAATACGTCCGCAGTCTGGGAATAAGACCATAGCCCTGGCGGTAAATGTTGTACCTCTAGAACTTTTGAAATTGGTGATAGGTAAAGAGCAGAACTTATAATGAGAGTTGTAAATGAAATTTTTTTTTTTTTGCTCGCTTGATCTTGACCTATTTTTTATTAAGCTATTGGTTTTCATCAAACAACTTATTTTTCTGAAGATAATTTTTGGCATTTTCCGTAAAAAAGAGCACCAGGTTGAAGACTAATAATGATTAAAGTTTAATGCAAGCAGTGTGTTGTTCAGGCCTGAGTTGCTTGCTGCTCGACAGTACAATGTAGCCTGTTATTTTAGGGTGAAATGCAGCACCTGCATTTCCCCAGGGTGGCACAGGGAATGGCCCCTCCCCAACAGGCCACTGTAGGGCCCCTCCCCTTTGGCAGAAGCTGTTGGTAGATTGAGGTCAGATTTGCAGTGAGAATAACAAAAGTTTTGTTGGAGTTTTGAGTTTGTCCCTTGCTGATGGGATGTCTGCTGCAGAAGATGAGTCTTGCTTGATAGGCTATGTTGTGTCTGTGTGTGTGTGTGTGGTTTTTTTTTTTTGTTTTTTTTTTGAGACATTACTGAAGTCATAAAAATAGAAACTATTTATTATAAATATAATAATTATATTCGAGTGCATTGTTTGGCTTATTCCCTTGCTGTTCCTGTTGCAATGCTAAAGATGGCTTGCTAAACCTGATGTAGTAGCCATATCTTCTAGAAAGGTGTTGATCTGTCTGTGCACTGATTTGTTATACCCATAAAGAAAATATCCCCTTTATCATCTTTTGTTGTAGTGGCATGGTGTGGGAATTGGGCCTAATTCACTTTCCCCTCCTGGTATGACAAGGAGGTCTAGAGTTGATATCTATTCCTTGTGCAGTGAAACATTTTTGTTGGCTTCATGGCTCTGCTTTAAGCCATTACAAGATTTGCAATCTGTGTTGCTCCCAGTAGGATGCTCCCTCCAGCTGGAGAGCTGGGGGCCCTAGTGCCTATATTGTGTCTCCAGAGTTTTTTTGTTAATCTCTACATTAACTCAGCTGGGTCTGCAGTGTTCTGCACTACTGTCTTGGCTTGTCTGCTGCACATGTTTTACTTAACCTGTCTGAAGTGCAGCTTGATGTTTGGGCCTGGAAGAGGCCACTTTAATTGTTTGTGACCTGTTAGGCTCAGTTTTTTAATTTAGTTTTATTTAACTAGCCAAAGGGTGGCATACTAGCATAGTACTTGGTGCTTCTGACTCACATATACAGCATCCTAGATTCAAAGCCTGCACCCAGTCATCGTCTGTGTGGGTTTTGCACATGGGCTTTTCTCCCACATCCCCAAAGAGGTACATGTTAGTTTAATCTGTGATTCTAAATTGGTCCTCTATGAATGACCTGTCTTGTCTCCCTGAGTTGGATTAAGCAGGTTTGAAGATGTTATGTAATTAGAAGATTCTGTCAGAACGTAAATTCTTTGTAAATGAAAACAGGCTGTGCACCCCAATATACAGATGTTCTTAAACCTGCTTAATTAAATTCAGTCACTGAGGGAGTCAGAGAGCCCAATTGATGCTAACATACACATTTTGGAGATATTTAGGAAGCCTAAATACGCAGAGAAAAACTCATACACGGGCAGAGCAAACATACTTCACTCAGACAATGGCTACCCTATAATTTATATCCAGGGCTCTGGATATATGAAGTAGCAATGCTAACCACTGTACCACTATCCCTGAACTGAAGCATTGTTTGCCAATTCCTGATGAGTCCAATATGATACCATTTTGAGATTCAAGGCTTCCAAAGCTGTGACTTTCAGTTACGCATCTAGGTAGCATGTTTCATGTGTCAACATTCTTTTGTGTGAAAATTGTTTTCTGTTATTTTTGCCAAGTTTACCCTTCAGTAGCTTCCATCTGTGTCCAGGTTTTCATTGTTGAAACATTTATGTTACAGCACAGCTACTGTCCACCTTACTTAATTGTTTTTGTCATGTCACTTCTTACTCTTCATTTGCTTTTTTCATCCATAGTAGTTTAATGTGCAAATAGGTAGAAAACAGGGGTTCACACATTTCTACAATTGGAGTTCAGGCATAACAGGCAAGTTGCTGACAGACTGAAATGACAGTCTTTTGTGTAACTGTCCAGCACCTCAGCCACTAGGTTACAAGATTTGCTGCCTTTTGGAGATACCCTATGGTATAGTCCAGTGTTGAGAAATTGCTTTGTATAGCCAGTGTTGTCTTTTTGGCTCCATGTGGCTCAAACCGATTATGACTGAAGGGTTACAGGCAAGTGCAGTTCAGGGCAAATCAACACAGAGGCTTTTGAGATAGTGCAAATGATCTTTCATTTGTCTTTGGTAACCTTCCAGCATACAATTGAATTACTGTCAGATCTGTAGATTGTTAAGCCTGTGCTCTTATGACTTAACACTTTATTGAACATAAAGTGGCAGATCTACATGTATTTGAGTCTCAGGACCATCAGATGTTTTACAGTAATTTTAAAAATGGCACCAGGTGAGCAGTTTTCTAAGCAGGTTTTACTTATTTCAAGTCAAGGTCATCATGCTTCTCGGAGAAGGCATTACTATTGGGGCTGGGATTAGAATAGCAGTTTACTGTGATAAGCTCTTCCAGAGGACAATGTGTTAATTTACAGGCTGCACTACAGATGCAAGTGCTCTTTTGATCCCGAAAAGCACACAGAAGGGTCAGGTTCCACAGTTGTCCACGTAAATGTGGTGTAGTACATAATAAAACTAGGGAATGGAGCTTAGACATTATAGATGTTGAGGAAAACCTGGGTGAATTGTGTATATGATTCTAATGTATTTTACCATTTTTTTTGATTAGGATAGATGAGTGTTAGTAGTAAACTGTAGCCTAGTAACTGATGTCATGAACTGTAAAGTACAAGACTGCCAGTTATTCTGTACTGGTCATTCCCGGAACTTTTGTGAATGGTTTGCTTCATTTGACATGACAACCCTGTAGAAATATGAAATCAGTTATATTCAACCCTTATGCTTTTATAAGATGGTGTAGATCAAACACTCAATATTTAAAGCTGTCTCTTTATCTAACTGTCCATCTAGTTTTCCATGAGTTAATTAATTAATTGGGTAGTTTCTCAGGGTTGTGGGGGAAAGAAGAGATGATGTCATCAATGACAGTGTCCCCTTGTGTCCAGGAGAGAGAGTGGTTACCTTGAATGAGCCCAGCAGGCAAGCCTCAGGCACACATGTGTGATAATATATGTGTATGTATAAAATATGAATTTTTTTTATCCCTATCATGCATATGAATTTATTAGTTGAGAGGATTTATGTTGCAGAAATGTGGCAGAAATTAGTCTTCCTTGTTTTCCAATATTTCTCAATTCCCCATTCTATTGAAGTCCTACCTAAAAGAAAAATCATCTCCCATTTTCCAGCTGACTGGTCAGGGCAAGTTGTTGTTGGACAAAATTTCCGTCCTTTTTCTTTTCTCCCTATTATTGCAAAGCTTCCCAGTCTGAGTGAAGTTGTAAGTCGAGGTGTTTTTACTCTACTGTCCCCTTCTCTATCCTACAATCAAGTTTGTTGTGTTACTGAAAAAAGTCTAACTGGATTTACATTTATTAAATGGATTTTCAATTACTGACCAGGTTGTAGTTATGGTGTAGCCCGGGCCTATCTTGGAAACTCTGGACAAAAAGCAGCCATAGACAGTTTTTCAGTCTATCTCAGAGCCAAATTATACACCTACCCATGCAGCACTGTTGCATGGGTTTAAAACTATCACAGTACACCATGGGTCCAGCTACTGTATATACTGTGTTAAATTGTGTCATCTTTTCAGGCTGAAGAGCAGATTGTAAAAGTATCATTGTTCTGACATGTCAAATCTAAGATGACCTAAGCCAATTTTTTTTTAGTCACTGAAATTCCCAGCAGTACTCTAAAATGGAACCTCATAGTTTTCTTTAACCATGAAGTAGAACATTCAGAAATAAGTCGGGCAAGGATACACACTTGAAAGGCTTTGATTTTTCATTGATAGTGGAGTTTGAAAAGGCTTATCAGCTCTCAGTAAACCATGTTCATGACTTTGTTTATATTTGTAGACTATTGTCCATGTTGCTCACACTTTTTTGTAATAACCTTTGCATTTTAATATCATTGTTTTGCAGGCGTGCCCTTTTAACCCCATAATTGTCCTGCTTCTTTCTAGTGGGTTAGGTTACTATCAAAATGTATACATTTGTCATCACATTGAGCACCTACTTCTTTAACAGTGCATTTTGTTGCCCTTTGAACTCCTAGTCTCATTCCATCTACTTTTCCTAGACACTGTAAACCTGAATAGGTCTAAGCATGCTGTGTGAATTAGTTTTTTTTAAGAGTATGTTCATTAAGCATGTTGCTGCACATACCTAGTCTTTTTGGCTTGTCCATCTTATCTGTAATCCATACAGTATGCATATTTTCCAGAAGGTGCTATGTGTATGGATGGTATGATGGTACTAAAGATGTCAGTCCTGTTTGGGTTTTTTTTTTATCTAAATTTGCATCAACAGTGTTTGGTGCAATACATGATGTGAAAATAAACAACATTTCTAATTGTTCATTTGTATATATTGAAAAGCTCCACCAGGCTTCTCATGCAACCATAGTTTGTTTTTTTTAATTAATTTTTACCAAATATTCCGTTTACATGATATAGTAATATTGTCAGATCTTTACATTTTACTATTGTGCATATATCATAAATCAAAAATTGGCAGCTTCCACATTATTTACCACCCTATAACAGTTAAAGTTTATGTTCATACTGCAAGCCATGCATACATTGGCACGAGTAGAGAACTGGACAGAGGAATAGTCTGCTAAATGAAAGAACCTGAAAATGTTTCATGGGTTCTCTGTATTTGACTAATCTTCCATATTTGTGAGTTCCTGCCTTGAATCTGATCCTGCCAAGGATGGCTGTAGTTTTCTCTGGCCCTACATCATTGCACTTGCTTATTAGTGTTAAAAAAAAAAAAAATGATGGATATAGATGGTTATGTAAGAAAAAACAATTTTATCATATAAATTTATTTTTATAAGTGATATACATAATATTATATAGAATAAAATGTGCTCCTAAAATGACATGTGAAAATTGTGTATCCTTTTCTCCAGCGTGTAATTAACTTTTGCATATTTTTTCCACTATTTGTATTTTTTTCTGCTTTGTGACGTGCTAATAGTTTGATTAGTTAGATAAAAAGAGATGCATTGTGGTGCAATGGTTAACGCTGCTACCATCTGAATCTTTGGTTTAAATCTCAGTTTGCTATGGTGTTTGTAGAGTTTACATACTGTCCCCAGGTCTATATGTTTTTTTTCTACAGTTTTTGTGATTTGCCCTTCACATTTCATAGAGTTGCAAGTTGCCTAAAACACAAAGCTGAGTTGGGCCTGATGCTGTTTAGGTAGGTTCTGATCCTCAGAACCCTGAAATGGATTTAGTGGGTTACATACTAGATAAATGAATGTTTACCTTTGTGGACCAAACTTTTTGTTTGCTGAACACCAAGTGGTAGGGGTTATAAAGCAGATGTGTCTTCATCTAAACATGAGTTAAAAGACAATTTGGTATTGTTCAAGCTAAAGTTATTTTTATCAAAATCATGGTATAAGTTAATTTTCCATGCAAAATGATATTTTTTTGCTAAGCATTTTTTATATATAAATGAAAAGAACACCATTAACATAAAATCCTTCATTTCCTGAATATGTCTGTTTTGAATCTGGACAAGTTTTGAATTTTAGTAAACAAACATACCTCAGACAACAAAAGGACAACTTCTTGTCATTTTCCTGAGCTCAAGATAAATATTCATGTATCTGTTCATAGTGGCTGTAATGGATAGGGTTTTCATGTAACTAAGGAAGAAAATTAATTGTGATTTAAATTGTTTAGTGTGGCATTGGCGTTTTCTTTTTCATTGTCAGTTTTATCACTGCTCTAAAATTGCAGCTTATTTGACTAAATCTTGAGGAAAAACCTATTTTAAGCACTTGCACAGCTCTTAAACAATGGCAATCACAACATTCACAAAAACTATAGTAAACAATGCCTAAAGAGGACTGCAAGGTTACCATGGAGGGAGACAGGTAATGGTGTGAAGAATACAGCCAAGCTATTTTTAAAATATAATATTCTTAAAAGAAAAATTATATAAATTATAAATTGCAAAAATGTCATGGATGAGCAGTATTATGTGAACAACCTCAAGACACAGTTCAATAATGTAGTACATTCTTGGTTTGAAAACCGTCATGTTTGATAATTTTTAAAACATTTGTTTTCATGTATGCACTGGTGCATTATTAATACCATTTTAAACTATAACAACTGACATTACATTTTTTTAACTACTGTATATTAAAAATGCTTCACTTAAGAACCCAATTTACCATGGCAAATTCATGTATATCATGATTGTGCCTTGAGCATGGGAAAGGAGGAGGAGGTTGGAAGCATGCACTGATACAATGCATAAGGTGCTATGTAAATAAAACATTATTATTATTATTATTTTAGTTGTAAAAAAATAATTTTGACTTGAAAAATACCATGGGATATTCCTAATGTGGTCAAGAGAAAAACTGACAACTCATTGTAATTTGTTTAATACATGTATCACCTCCATTATCCAACCTGCATGCACACACCAATACTTAAACATGCATCTTCATTACAACTTAACCTAACAATCATGTCTTTTGGGTGTGGATGGTAGTACCTGAGTACCCAGAGAAATACTTATGCTGACATGGAAAGAAGGTGAAGAGTCAACATAGAAAAATGTAGTGGCATAGTGGGACAGTGATTAAAACTGCTGTTGTAAAGATGTGTTTTATTCTCAGACTAGGCACTGTCTATTTCCCTTTTTGTTAATCAGAGCTCCCAACCTGACAAAGTCTGGCACCTCAAGTATTTATAATTAAATTGGTAACATTTTGCAGCCTTTAACTTTGACTGATTGTATTACTGCCTTGCAGCATTTAGGCACCGTTTTGGATCTTTGAAGGGTGCCTTATTTGTGGAGTCTACGAGTTTTAATCCTGAGGCATCAGGCATGGCTGAATGATGATTATAGTGTGAGGAATATAGGCCACATGAGTGTCCCCCATCAATGAATGGTAACTAACCATATGAGCCTTGAGTTTCATATGACCTCATTCTGGGAGAGCAGGTTCAGAAAATGGATGACTCTTTTTTTAAAAAAAAAAAACAAAACTTTTTTCTGTCTGTCTTATGTTATCAAACTCATCATGAGTAGTTCTGTGGCTAACAGGGGTACCTTAGTGGTTCTACTTCTAGCAGCAACAAGAGACTATTTAGACTAACCCTAACTCTGACAACTATAACAAAGATAAATATTTTAGTAACTATTCAATTAAAACTGCATCACTTCTGAAAACTTTGAGGAATCTGTTGGGGATCATAGGGCATCACAACTCCATAGAGGGAAATCACAGCCCTGCTAGCAGTAGAGCTAGCAACCAAGAAAGTATAGTATCTTTAGTTATTTTATTGTGCTTCAAACTTTTCTGAAGTGCCAACTAGTATAATTAAGTAAATTGTTAGAAAAACATGTTGAAGTTTCAGTCTGGGATCAGACAGCAGTACAAAATTACCAAAACACATAGGCAACAATGTGCTGAAGATGATAGATATAAAGCAAATGGGGGCATCAATAAAGGTTTATAAAGTAGGTGTACTACACATGAAAGGCATTGTTTGTCCTCTTTTGTAATCTTATTTGCTTTGTATAGCTTCTTGTGACGGTGCTTATTGTTAAATATGGTAAATAAAAAGTAGACTGAATTTTTGCATTCATATAGTAAATACGGTTAGGTGACTAAGGCTTTTGGTTGAATGCTAGTTGAATTGTTGCCTATGCAATCCTGAGAAAGGCACAATCTTAACTTTTAAAAGTGGTACCAAAGGTTGTAATATATTCCGATCTTGCATGATGCCTAAGATAAAGGTGTATGTCAAGTATATAATACATAAAATGTACATTTGAGTGTGCTTATGAATAAAATTATTAGTCCTCAGTGCAGTATATGTTTTTACATCTGCATTGGTGTATCTTAAAAATATAATTTAAGCCAAATATTTAGACATCATAATTTATTTTATTCTTTATATTTTTAATTTTCATGAAAAAATTTTGCCATAGTTCGTTGGCCCCAGGTGAATTCCCTCTGTTACTACGGAGACTTTTATTTGCTGCTTCTTGCCAGTCTCAAGGTATGGGGTTTCATGTGAATGAGGGATGCAGATTCCTGCCGTGATTAAATTGCTGCCCTCCTATTAGTCAAGGAAGCAAGTAGGCATTGAAGATTTTTTTTTTCTTATGGCTCCTTTCAGAATTCCAACGTAGGTTTCAAAATAATGGGGAAATGTATAGCATGGAGGCACAGCCTCGTCTAGTAACATTGCGAAAGTTATTTTAAGTGTGAGACATAGGAGACTGCATCACTGTGTGCTTTGTACAACACTATTATAAGGAGCTTTCTGCTATAGTAATGTACTTTACATGTTTCTTGTTTGTGAAGACTAGTGATCTAAGTTTCTCAAGGTCACTTGGTGTGTAAGTGGCAGGGATTAAACTTGTAGGTATAGCAGCTAATAAAAGAACTGTACAAGGTTATGAGTTCAGTTTCCACCTGTGATCCGCTATGTGACCCATAGTAACCTACCCATGCTGCAACTGTAAAAACACTAATGTACAATCAGATATAATATTTTTCTGTACTTGATGTTCACTGTAGAAAGATGTTATATAAAATATAGATTGTTGGTTTGCAGCCTTATGATTGACAGTCTAGTAGTTTACGCACTGGGACTGATAAAGTATCATTTTACATGTGGGGCATACCACACTGAACAATAACCTGAGTTACAGATAATAGTTTGCCAGTGTTTATTTCAGATTTTTATTAATATCTTGTGGTTAGATTGCTATAGTCTTTTATTAATGTCTTTAAAGCATATTTTTATTTGTTTGAGGTCTGTGGTGATAGTATGGTGCCTTTATCTTTTACCTGTTTATAGTGTGGGTCTCATTGGAGTTATTTTGCTTTTGAGAAATTTTTTAGTATAGGTGAGGATCAGGAATGCAATGTTATGTCCTGATGGATAGCACACAGGGAAACATGAAGTTAATGTGTGTTGTGGACACTGCTCTCGGTCCTTTTGTCTCACTGCTAATTTTGGAGACCGCTTGATGTAGAGGTTGTGAGGAGGCTGTACCAATGTTCTATCTTTCAAGTTTATGAATATCATTGCCACTGACCTGCACCCCAGTTGGTGAATAGTGTTTTTGTAGCTTGCAGTTTGTAATGTATGTATATGCTAAGCTGCAGTTTCTTAGTGGGAAAAACCCTGCCTAGCCTTCCTTTGGATTTTAGAGACAGCACTTGCAAATTGCTGTTAGTCCTGCAGCACACACAGTACTCATTCTGATTTTTCTGCTGGGTCCTGATGAGCTGTTCCTTATTGATATTCAAAAGCACTAATGGAATTTCTACTGCGAACCCAGTTCCTTATATCCTTTCTAGAGGTGAGAGGGCACTATGCCTGAGGTTTACAGCTCTAAATCTGGCTACTTATTGGGTGTTGTGGGCTGAATTAACCCGGCTGTTTTTAGAAGGGATGTTGCTCTAACAACAGTATGGAATGCGATAAGCCCCCGGAGATCAGGACATGGCCTGCATGACGTCAGTCCTGCTGTTTACTCCGGGGGTTTTCTGCAAGTGAACAGTTCCACATATTGGAGATGCACCTGCAGCCAAACGCTTGAGCGTTTTTTTTCTGGGAGTCAGCTGAGCCTGACTACCTTATTTTGGTACTTTTAAATTTACTGTTTGTATGGCAATATTGTCCTCTATATTACAAAAAGGATATTGATTGGTATGATTCCTTTCAGTTTAATGAAGTATAGACATCACCCTGAAATATTATAGCCCTCCAATGCTATAGAACCAATAGAAGACTTCCAAGTAAATACCCTTTGAAGTGGAAGATCTCAGTGGGACATTTGGAGGCAACTGTGCTACCAGAATTTGCCAGTAAGAATGGCCTGAGTTGTTTTGAAAGCTTACATATTATAATCTTCTTAATTAGCCAATAAAATGTGTTATTTTGCTTGACTTCTTGTTGCTTTTTGAGAAAACCAAGTAGCAAGTCAAAAGAAACCTTCTGTTTCTCCAAATTCACAAAAACACTTCATAGTGTTGTCTCCAGAAGGAGCACATGAAAGCAGCATTAATTTGTGGGGTTCATGTGCTCCCTAGTAGGAAGTTTTTAAGGCAAGGAACACTCTGGAAATTGTACACTCAAGTGGGACAGTGGTATTTTTGTGCCTGGGCAATGGTAAAATAATGTCAAGCTGCTATAAAGGAGATAATTTGTATAAATGGCCTATTGAATGTTAAAAAAAAATATCATACTGATGTAATAATACTTTTGCCACCCAAAATATATGGAAAAGGGTGCTGTAATGAGGAAAGGGTTACATTTTGGTATGCTAGAAGATGGTGGATAAGTGCTTTTGTTGCAGAAGCTGTAACACAACCAAAATGAAGTGGGTCATAGTAATATATTGGTCAGGTGCTGTATGAAAGTGATTGCCTCTCCTTATTTCTATCCTTTTGCTTTCCAATATATTGCTAAAGCTGCAAAGGTGGTGGTCTCTGTGGTAGTCTTTTGGAATTATGCCATGCTGCTTTGCCAAGTCCGTAGGGTTTTGCTGTGCACTATAGTATTCTTTTTTTTTTTTTTTCCCCCTCCTTCTTCTGTTGTGGCTGCTGAAGGGAGTTGGCACTTTGCCGGCCAATGTGTATATGTCAGTATTTGATATTTTTTCTGGGCCAAGTACAGTATTAACATATTGTTTTGACTTTCTAGAAACTTGCTTTAATGTGCCTGTCGTAAAATGGAACTTCATGGATGTTACCTTTTGATGGTCTGTTTTTCTGAGAAATTACTTAAGTCTCTGAACTGATTAATTCAGTAGGTCTTCATAATTTTTGGTTAACAAAAGTAATGAGGGCGGCACAGTGGTGCAGTGGTAGCGCTGTTGCCTCGCAGTAAGGAGACCTGGATTCACTTCCTGTGTCCTCCCTGCGTGGGTTTCCTCCGGGTGATCTGGTTTCCTCCCATAGTCCCAAGACATTCTGGTCAGGTGCATTGGCGATCCTAAATTGTTGCTAGTGTGTGCTTGGTGTGTGTGTGTGTGTGTGCAAGCATGCGTGCGTGTGCCCTGTGGTGGGCTGGCGCTCTGCCCCAGGATTTGTTCCTGCCTTGCACCCTGTGTTGGCTGGGATTGGCTCCAGCACACCCCCGTGACCTTTTGTTAGGATATAGCGGGTTGGAAACTGACTGACTGACAAAAGTAATGATGTCAGGGTAGATAGGGACTTAGGAGTAAGAGGACCACCAAAGGAGAGAGATCTGCCTTTTTAATTTTGGCAGGGATTGATTAGGTAGTGTTTGAATGCATGCCGGAGGGCAAGGAGCTGTCGGAGAAGCCAACTTCAGGCAGCAGGTTGACTAAGGCTGTTTTGACTCTGATGATTGTGGGCAGCTTGGCCGAGTTGCTGCTTGGTAGACAGTCTCTGTATGTCACTCTGTTGGTCTTTTGTAGAAGTGTATTGCTATAAACCAGATGTCTACCAAATGTGTTTTCCTTGCTTAACTGGACCTTTTGTGAGCTGAGGAATGACCTGCTTTCTCAGCCTGCTTCCCAACTATACTATATTTATTATGAATTTCAGGAGTATTTCCCTAAGAAATTATCACATTTCAGTTACTAAACTACTTGTTGTTCACTTGTAATCAGCCTCTGACATGGATGATGCCCTGTGCTGTACAGGGCTAAAGGCCAACAACAGACTGTAACTCGTATGGTTGCACAGCCTTGTAGGAAATTAAAGTAAGCATTCTTCAACAAATGGACAATAATGTAATATATATTTTTATGTGGTGTTTCCTCTTGTTGGTTTGAGCCACAAATGTAAGGTCCAATGGAAAAATTACCATGACAATAGCCTGCTTTTACTACTATTTGCCATTGTCATCTTCACCCCAATAATCTGAGCCACTCCTTTTACAACCACTGTCCTCTATCCCTTGTCCAGCAATGTTGGTCTGCTGCCCACCAGTTTAAATCATTACTATCTTCACTCCTTAGCCCAGCAGTAAAGTATTACTATTGTATTCTATTTTTCTCTCTGCCTCCTTTCATGTTCCATCACTGCCTTCACTCTTAAGTTTAAAGGATGCAGGCAGTTGATATCTTTGCTCTTTTCAGGTGTTTGCTATTATTTTCTTAGACTTTTTGTGTTTGTCTCTTGCATTCAATTTTAGTCAGTTACCACAAGAACCCTATTTTTACGGGAGGTGTCCATATTGTTCCAGCATCATGCTAGTTTGGCATCCACAAGGCTGAAACCCACCTGTGGTCTGGCATATTCCTTATTTATTCACTTATAACTCTTTATATTATCAGTGGGTAATTACTACAGGCAGTTATTGTAAATGTAGGAAAAATTTAATTTTTTAAATTACAACTGGTTGATTAATAAGTTTTTAATGAATCTTGTCAGTATTTAGCACAAGGTAGAAACTAAACCTGGATGGGACTCAAGTCCATTACATTATAGCAGAGCTCAACTGGAATGAGTCTGTCATGGAGATAAGCCACTGCTGCCACCTATAATCAGATATCTGATTAGTGACTGGAGCGGACAGAGTTCTTCCTTGACTGACTATGTCAGTTGCTTTAGGCATAGAGTGTTGTCCTGATTTTTTATCCTGAGTGTCCAGGGTTGGACAGATCATAAAGGGAACCCTGTCTGTTTGAAGAGTTACAAAAGGAAGCACATAAACCCACCGTCAATTACAGAAGGACAATTTAGAATTGTTGGTTAGTGTGCACATATTTCAGATATAGGAGGAAGGTGGAGTACCAGGAGAAACCCACATAGATGGTAAGAACATACACTTAATGCTGAGACAATGGCCAGGAGAGAACTCAAAGTTAAGTCACCAGAGCTGTGAGGGAGCAGCATGGACTACTAAGCCATCATTTTGCCACCTGGCAATACCTTAATGTTTAAAGTATACCTCTTTCATATTATTGAGCTGGCATAGACACTTGTGTGTGTAATGTATGTGTATATAAATAAAATTAGGGATGCTCTGATCAGTGTTTTAAGGCCTGGTACTGTTCACCGATACCTGGTTACTTTATTGGCCCACTCAGAATTACATTTTTTTTGTTCCTCTGTCTTTTAATCTCTTTAAAAACATCTAAACTAAGCTCCTACATAATCAGAGGTGGAGAAGTCTTATGTTTTATATATACATGTTAACATCAGTGCTTTTATAATTAAATTATAAACAACTGGTATTAACTGTTCATTTTTTTATTAACAAAATGAAAATCTATAGCCTTAAATAAAATTTTCTTAAAATACATACTTTTCATAATTGCAGTGTCATATTGTTTAATTTTGTCTGTAGTGTACTTATCTGAAGCAAAGCTTAATTTAGAAAAAGTAGTTTTCACCATTTGTCAAATAAGAAAAATAATTTTTCTCACACTGTTTCAATTAATTGTTATAAGTAGATAAATACTGTTTTAAATTTAAATATACATGCACATATAAGTTTTAATCATTTTTAATCCTTAATAGTTCTACAGTTTTTGCTGTCAAAATATACATTTACTATATTTATACAGTTGTATAGCTAAACATTCCTACATCATGGGGTTTACCATTTTAATTATTCAGTACTTGTTTCATGTGAAAACCTATACTGAATGACGCACACTAATACAGTAAATAATAAACATGGTACAAATCCTTAAAATAGCAGTAAATCTGTCAAATGTTCATAAAATGGTTATCAAAAACATACAAGACTAACATGGGTATCCTAATTATTGTCTTGCATCCCAAGGGTGTGTGCATTGGATTAATTGTTTGTAAATTGTGGTTGTGTGCATGAGTAGGTCCTGCAGTGAAAAGTCGCCTTGTTCAAGATTGTTTCTTGTCTTGTGCCCAGTGCTGCTAGAATAGGCTTAGACCCCACAACCCTGAACTGTATTTGACAGTTTGAAAATATTATGCTTTTGAGGACAAAATAGTTTGCCTTGTAAAAACATGTTTAGTTTATCTTATTACTATCACCTCATTTGCAGTTCTAAATGTGAATGCAAGTCTTGAGCATATGCATTTACTCACTGTTAAGTTAGAGTCGCCAGTCAAGCTAACGGCATGCTCTTGGACTGTAAGGGAGTAGCCCTGTGAGTCCATGGTATTGCTTCCTGGGATGGTTCCTGATGTGTGTCCTGTGTTTTTGGGATTGACTTCAGCTTCCCTTTCCCCATCAGTGCGAGGAAGTATATTTAAACAAGTGAAATGGCATTAAACCATTGGTTTGTTGATGGTGTTCCGTATGATCAGAGATATGGAAACCAATAAATGATTCTGTACTTCTATTCACATAATTATGAATTATATTAGAATTATAATATAATTCTATATATAATTATAATTTAATAGATGTGTTGAAAGGGTTTGAGCCGTTGTAATGCTTATTCAAACAGAAGTTAAAACATAACTAATATATTTGTTAAATTGACCGAAACATGAATACAGAACTTACAAGTGCTTCATTTTTATACATACCCTTCTAGTCCTTTATACTGCAATTACAGGTAGAGCAGGTTTTTTCAAGCTTTTGTATACTGTTGGAAGACCAGTGTTTTTTGTCTCTGTACATCATGTTTGTGCTGTCTCCACATAAGCAAAATTGTCACAAATCAGCAAGAGTTTGCCATTTGCACATTTACACTCACATTGATGATGACTGACACACAGGAGTTAATGTGTAAAGTACCTTGGTCTTTTGCAGTTAAGGATGTTTGTCCAGTTATTCTGAAGAAAAGTATACATTTTTACATATTTCACTTTGGTGAACCTCTCCTCTCATACTGTTGTGGGTGGTCTTTGGATTTCAATACCTCCTGCAAAACTGGATTTGGCACTTTACGTCAGTGTATGTGATAAGCCACTTTGACACCACAGTTCAAGATGGATATGTTAAGTTTATAAAGCCAAGTATGTTTTGTTCTTGTAGCTGCACACAACCAACTGATATGGCACGTGCCAAGTATATGAATACTTTTCATTTGCCTTTTGGCTTTTCCTCTATGCATCAAGTTATCACTATTTTACAGAACACTGCTAACACCACGTGTCATACAGTTTACAGGCATTACTGGATGTTGTTCAGATGTCCATATTTACACTAGGCTGAAAATCAGACAATGTATCCAGAAGTGAAGACATGAAGTTTTGATTTTGAGACATTTATTTATATTCTTCATTCTAGTACTGCTGTTGAACACAAACTAGCTTACTGTGGCTGTATAATGGTTTAGTACATTTAACTGATTCATTATCCATTATGGAGTATGCTTAAATTCCAAGTGCCCCCAATTGTTATAAAATTTATTATTTGGTGGTTACCTGTTGTAGCATCAAGCAGCACGCAGAAGCATATCTGCAGTATAGAAGAACTATTTAATGATTATGTGTTTATTGTTGATGAAGAACAAGGTTTGGGGATTCACCTGCCCATTACTTGTTTCTCAGTCCCTAGCAATGTTACAGGGGTCTCTTCTGCACTGAATTTACATAGCCTTCTGTGGAACCTCTGTGCCAGTTATTTGCTTTTCCAGTTTTCCTTCTCTTACAGTATGTCATTTTCTACCGTCACTTATTTTTAAATTTCTGGCTTTAATGTCTGCTTAGTAACACGCACCCCCCAACCAATTCTCATCATAATGATGTAGCTGTAAGGCATGATAGATAGATATTTGCTGGATAGTAGATTTAAATGTTTGTTTTAGGAAAATTAGGATGAACAAAGTATTGTCCTAATATCATACAGAATATTCTTAACAGTTGTTCTCTGCATGGGCTGGTGCCTGAAGATGACCAGTTTTCCCACAGCAGCAGTTAATTGCCTTCTTTTTTGGGAGTGACAAGAAGTGCAGCCCACACTCGATTATACCTGAATGGCTGCTTGCTTCAGGAGTCTGTTTGACAGCTTGTGAATTATGTAGGGAAGGTGGTGTTTGTACCATGCTGAACTGTCTGTGGGGATATAAAGAAGTCTTCAAAATCTGCCGGGTTTAGTATTGACATGTTCCTGGCAAAGGGGAATTCTCTAGTACATATTCTTGAAATGTTTGAGGATCATATGTTATTTAGTTTTACTTTTTTTGCAAGCCAAGACTGTGAATATGGATGATGCATTTTATATACAGTATAAAGAGTACTCATTTCAAACAAATACAGTTTCTATAGCTTAAATTTATATATTTCTAAGAATAATTAATTTGCCATGCTGGAGCTTGTCTTGTATTGGGTCGTATAAGTAAAGATTAATCATGCATGGCACAAACTATACTTGTATTGTTGTATGGATATGTACATGTAATTATACTGGCATTCTGGATTTTATTATTATAGGGTGTCTGTGTAAATGCTCATGTGACAAGGTTGGCATCCCAACACTACTTTTTATGCTGGGTGTGGCAATGTCTATACCTGTGAAAGAAGAAAGAGTTTGTGTTTGATTAGGATGCCATGTTGTTTTTATTTAGTAGATAGTTTGCCCTTGACTGTGGCAGCAATTCTGATTGTTGTCTGTATGTGTGTATCTGTGTACTATATATAAAATATAGTAAAGTGAGTTGTTCAGTGAATTCAAGTAGCAGTCTTGTGAAATAAAAACCAGTGTATTATCACATCACTACACTATTTTCCACTGAAGGTAAAAGCATATTTGTGATTAATTAAGGAGACCTCTAAGGGCTACATGCTTGCTGAGCATTAATAAGAAGGCGTCAACTAAAGGTACATTCTGTTTTTGTTTTGTTCCTTCCATTGTTTAAAGGCTGCCACCTTAAGTGATAAGTGATACTGCTTTCAATCTTGACAGTTAATCAAATGCAGTAGACAACTGTTAAAATTTGGGAGATTATTTTTGTAAATAGTCCAGTTTGCCTTGTAATTTAATTTTCCTAATAAGTGTGGTATTTAATTGTTAAAAGTTGTTCTTTAAACTCTTTTATATAAACAGAATTCACTTAAAAATATACAATGTAGCATTTGTAGGGCTAGTTTTGGTTTTACAGGAAATTTATGCTCATCTGTATATTTCAGATGATTGTGTTATTAAAGTCTTATTGTGGTAGACTATTTTCTTTAATTTTCACAAGTAAACACTCAAATGAAGGCTATCTGAGTATGTTTATACACTCAATATCTATTCAACAACATTCACTATTGCATTTCAAAACTAGATGTACAATTTCTTTATCTTACTGTATATATTAAGAAGTATTCCAGTGTGTGATGTAATATGCCAAAATATTTGCCTGCCTAATGTGGACAGACTACATTTGCAAGACCATCTGTAAAACTGTATACTGTACTGTATTGGGTCATCTTTGAATACTTCAAGATTCTTCAAGCAGTCTTTCTTTATATTTCACCAATATAAACATTTGCCAGAGCTTCTTTATATAACCCTAAAATCTTCTGTTTTAAGAAACTGTGGATTACTCAACTTTGATGTGTTTTTTTTATTTATTTATTTTTTATTATTAAATAACCTGTCCTTTCTGGTGGAGGTTTAGTTCCAGCCTCGCATCCAGGGCTGCAAGTACAAGCTATTGGAACACTAATTTGTATTATTCTGGTTTGCCAAAAATAAAAATCTGCTTAATCCAATTTAGGGTTATGGGAGCTGAAGTTTATCCTGGCAGCACAGGGAGCAAGGCAGGAAACAGTCCTGGACAGCATGCTAAACCATTATAGGATCTATTCAGACATAATTTAAATATGAAGGCTTGATGTAAGCAACAACTAAATACAGGATTAAATCTTGGGAAGCTGGTTCTATATTACAACGCCACTGTGCTGCCCTTAATAATAACACATTTATATAGTACATTCATAGTTCATACTTTTGAATGTACCTTAAAGTGCTTTACAAAATGACTATATATATATATATATATATATATATATATATATATATAATATAATATATATATATAATATAATATATATATATAATATAATATATATATATAATATAATATATATATATATATATATATATATATATATATATATAATATATACACACACACAGCATTAAAACCACCTGTCTAATATTGTGTTGGTTCCCCTCCAGCCACCAAAACCGCTCTGACCTGTCAAAATATGGACACCGCAAGACCTCTGAAGGCTCAATCAGTTTGAAGTCTTGGTAATTTGCAGATCAAATGAACACCTTGAACTCTTTGTCATGTTCCTCAGACCATTCATGAACAAATTTTTTGCAGTGTGACAGGTTGCATTATCCTGCTAAAAGAGGACACTGTCATTAGGGAATACACTTGACATGAAGGGATAAACGTCATTTGAAGCAGCCTTTAGGTCGGTGGTACATGTCAAAGTAAAATTCACATGAATGCCATAACCCAAGATTTTCCAGCAGAACATTACCAAGAGCATATCAATGCCAGCTTGCCTTCTTCACATACTGAATCCTGCATCCATTTCTTCCCCCAGGTTAATGAAGGACCTAATCTTAAAAAAAAATAAATAAATAAAAAAAATCATCTGATTCATCAGACCAGGCCACCTTTTTCCATTGCTCCATTTTGTAATTGTGAAGCTCATGTGCCCATTGTAGGTGATTTCAGCAGTGGACAGGGGTCAGCATGGACACTCTTACTGGTCTACAGCTATGCAGTTCTGATGTGTTTTTGTCAGGACTTCTTTTGTTGGATCTGAGCAGATGAGCTAGCCTTCACTCCCCATGCTCATCAGTGAGCCTTGGACACCCATGATCCTGCCAAATATTCACTGGTTGTCCTTCCTTGAACCACTTTTGTGTTTTAATGTTGTGACTGTGCGTGTGTGTATAATATATAACATATATGTGTATACTATATTATTGTGTGTGTATGTGTATATATAACGTGTTTCGGTTAGCATTTTAGTTTTAGTTAGGTATGTGTGTGCTTGTGGTAGTGTAAGGATATTTGTGTGTAATTAGGCTTGCATGTACAGTATATGCTGGGTTATATTTATATTTGCAATTATGTGGGAAAGTTAATATAACTGATAGCAAAAGCATCAATATATGTAATTAAGCTGACATGCTTCAACTACTGCAGTGGTTCTCAAACTGTGGGACAGGCCCCCCTAGGGGGCGCAAAGTAACAAAACAAAAAAGCGGGGCGCGAAGATGTGAAAAAAAGAAAACAAGAATCAAAAATATGAAAAATACATCTATTGAAACCAAAACAAATTAACTTAAAACTTCATTCTGATACTAGAAAAATAAATATAGAGTTAGATAAATGTCAATAAAAGTTAAGTAGGTATAATAAAATATGCATCTATGATATATCATTAATTAAAAAAGAACAAATTGGTATTAGTGGGCTCCTTTCAAAACAACGTTAGGGGGTGGGATTAAAACTGTTATGAAAATTCGGGTCGCAAATACTTAAAGGCTGAGAAACGCTGAATTATTGCATGATTGGATTTCTTAGCAGATATATTATGTACTTATAAAGGACTGTCCTTGTGATTAGGTGAGCATGTGGGGACTTGTTTTCTATTGGGCAATGTCCATGCAGATTTGTATTTTGCAAGGCCTGTAACTAGACATGCTAACTGGGTCTGCTGCTGTGATGGGCTTAATTAATAGAGAAGGCATGTGTGTGGCTGACATTTTAAACACAATATACAAAGTGGAAAAAATGTGTTATTGTCTTGGGAGTCGTCTTATGTTAATCTTAATTTCAAAAAGATTCTCCTATACACTTTATATGCACTAGGTCTCAGTTTCTGTCAGTTGTCTCTTTTTCTCACACTGTCTCTCTCACACACCTTATAGTTCCCTGGTCACATTGCTCTAGATTGCAAAAAAGGATCACTAATGGGGGAAAAAAAATAATGTTTGACTTATTGTAAAACTGCTGCTGCACACACACACACACACACACACAGAGTGTATAATTTCAAACTCATTTATTGCTGCTCCCAAATTGTGCTGCATTTTCTTATCTATGTTTAAGGGGCTGTGCTTCATTTCAACCTAGGCCATTGTGTTTAAGCTTAAAAGATGTGCAGAGGATATTGCACATAATGCAGGTGGAATGCTATAACTGTGTAGCAGATAAAGGGATGGAAGATTTGATGTAGACTATAGCAGCAGTGGGAATGGTTTAATTTCAATTTGTGCTATATCAGAATAAAATGAATTCATATTTCAATAGACATGTTTACAATATAGCCTTGTAAGCTAGCATGTAATGAAATAAATAAAAGGGCAAATGCATTTCAATTATAGATAATTAGTGTGAGGATACCATGTAAATAAAGTTAAGTCAGTTTTGAGTTTTATTTACCACTTCATCTGCTTTTGTAGGCAATATGGAAAGTGAAAATGTGGCATCAACATAAACCTTTTATTCTCTGCTCCTTGTAGTTCAGTATTACCCACCTTGTAATAATAATTAATCACCTTTTTACCTGCATGTAGCACATTGCACTTGCATACACTAAACCTTATTTTCCCAATGCTTGCCTAGTTATAATTGTTTCTGCAGCCTCCTCTCTGTTGGCCATCCCTCCCATTTTGGTCTCATCTAGAAATTTCACAGTTTATTCACAATTTAGAATTAAAATCTGTGCCATTAACATTAATTTGTAACTGTAGTATGTGTTCTATATGGACTCCACTGGTTGCTCCTCTTACTATCTGTACTCATTGTCTCCAGTCATTAGCCAGCCTTGGTTTTGCTATCAATGTCTTTTATCTTTGGTATAACCTTTGTTTAAAAAAGAAAAAATAATGTTATATACTTTGTTTTTGGAAATTAAGGTCATGTAGTATACATGACTATAGTTGATATACCTGATTTCTTTCTTGCTATGTAAAACTTAAATCACAATGTATGGTTTACATGTTTGTTTTGGTTTACCATTTATTTAAAAAGATTTAGAAATCCCAAGTACACTTGATTTTTTTTTTTTTTTAATTCCCATGTGTCCTCAATCTAAACACTAGAATGTTAAATGACGTATGTGCTCACAGTAGCCCAGTGTTGACAACTGAACTAGCAACCTAATAGTTTACATTTCTAATGCTTTGGCACTGCCCACTTTCTTCAGCATATCTGCTTGATTGGTCATTTCTGGGCCAAGTCCCCAGATGCATTACAGCTGGAGTACAGGATGATAAAAAGCATTTATTTTTATATTTTGCTGTAAATTAGAAAATGTGTGTCTCATCTCTTTTGGGGTACATGTTCCAGGTCTGACTTTAAAGATTCAGCCATTATTTCTATTTGATTTTTTTTTTTTTTTTTACTTCAGTGTAGGAAACTTTTTTTATTATTATTATTATTATTATTATTTCACCTTGGATGATACCTCTTCTGGTTGTCTCCAGCCTTGATTTTATATTGGAATGGAGTACTTTTATTTATTTATTAGGGGCTCTTCTCCTGCTCGCTTCATTCACTGACCCCGCTGGGTCAGCTCCCCCTGTCAAATCCCCTGTAGTTTTGGTTGCTCTGCAGGCTCTGGCAATACACTTGACATTTCAATTTTGCAGAGAAGAAAGTTGAGCTGCCTTTTGAAAGGTTCTTCAGAAATGAATATGTGTTATCACACACAAAAGAAATTAGATAATGCAATAATTATAGTTTATCACTGAACTTAAACTAATTGATATTCTGTCAGTTATCAATAGGTTGTTGAGGAGTTATTTTAAAAAGTTGCCAAAAATATGTACAATCTTCTACAAGCAAATTGAACTGATTTGATAGAACCTCTAAACAGATTAAAGTGATACAGTGAAGTAGATAACCCAGCGGGAAGCAATGAAAGTGAGCAGGGGCAGAGCCCTAAGTTTGCTGTTGCAAAACATAAACATTTTATGGGTGCATGACAGCATGTGCGCCTCTACAACGTGGCAGTATCCCACCTTTAACTTCATGCTAGTGTTACAAGTGTTAATTAGTTTGTAGAGGAGAAGCCCTAGCCATACCTAACAGATTGGCTGAATTTTTGGCAAACATTCATGTTTCCTCAACTCCCAAATCGCCTACAGATGTGTACCCCAAGGATAACAGAATCTGCAAATGAAATGAATTGATGTCACGAGCTTCATGCCCCTGTGAGAACTGAGAGAAAAGACACCATAAATGCTGGAGTCCGGGGAGCACCCGAAGTCACAGGGCATTTGGTATGCGGAGCCCACCAACTGGGTTTGTCCAATATCCTCCATTCTGATTGATCAGCAGCACGCTAGTGATTGGTTGCATGCAGCATGGGAGGTACTGGCCACTCCCCTGCTTGTGTGATTGGTTGCCAGCATGCTTGTGATTAATTGCACGCACATAGCATGAGAGGGACTGGCCGCTCCCCAAAGCCACCTCTAGATCACTGATGTCTTCAACATCCATTAGCACTTTTATCACAAATATATAACATATTTATTAATTTTTAATTTTACATTTTGTTGCCCATGATGCATGTAGTTTGCATGCTTACTGTTTTTTTTTTTTTAATTTTTTTTATAATCACATAAAAAGGGGTGGACTTTAGCATGATGATTTGTGTATCTCATTGCTGAATTCTGTCTCTTGGTGGAGATAGGGGGTTGTGGCAATGTGCTTTGAGACTCTGGGGAAGAACCTGCAGTCATGCAGCCAATGCTTTTGAGAGTAGACTTTATTTTTAGCAATAGTAGACACTAGCCTGCACCATAGTATATAGCAGATTAGCCACCTAGACTTTGAATTTGCCTTTTCTGAAAGTAATGCTCTCCTAGACGTTTAGTTTTTCACCTGGAGATATTTTCTCTGCTATTTGCCTGGCTTGACTTTACTATAATTAGGAGCCTAAAAGATTGCAATAATTTTGAATACAAATTAATTTTTCCTTGCATTAATATATTTGCATATTTGTATGCATATACTGCATGGTGTTTGTGTTTTATTGTTGTTGTATTATATTTGTAATTTGTGTGTAGTAATCTGAGTCTGCCAATTAGGGGGCATTTTATATTCAAATAGCTTGCAGTGAATTCTTGGATTTTGTGGGTGATGTTGGAACACATTATGATTATTCCTCTTCTTGCTTTTCAGATTGACCCAAAAGTGGCTTTCCCTCGCCGGGCTCAACCAAAGGTATGTTTACTTTCTGTAGGTGAACTTTTTTGATGCAAGTTGGGGAGAGATTCTTCAAGTACAACCCCAAATCGGAAAAAGCTGGGACGGCATGGAAAATGCAAATAAAAAAAAAACCAAAAACAAACTTTGAGTTATCTTTCTTTGCAGACACTATGAATCCAAGATATTTCATGTTTTTGTCTGGTCAACTTCATTTCATTTGTTTATATACATCCTTTCCTACATTTCAGACCTACAACACTTTCCAACAAAAATAGTGCCAGTAATAAGGTAACATAATTAAATAATGTGATTTCAAACAGGTGATTGTAATCTTGATTTGGTACAAAAGCAGTATCCATGAAAGGCTGAGTCTTTGAGGAGCAAACATAGCCAGAGGATCTCCAGTTTGTCAACAAATGCGCGAGAAAATTATTGTAATGCTAAAAAACAATGTTCTTCAAAGAAATGTTGGGGGGGTTTTGCATATTTCTACCTCTACAGTGCGTAATATCATTAAACAATTAAAGAAATCTGGTGGAATTTTGGTGCATAAAGGGCAAGGGCGCAAGCCTAAGCTGAACAACCATGATCTCTGATCCCTCAGGTGGTACTCTATCAATCATCACTCATCAATAGCTGATATAATCACAAGGGCAAGGAAAAACTTTGGCAAACCTTTGTCAAGCACCATAATACAGAGTAAAATTCACAAATGGCACTTAAAACTTTACTGTACAAAAAAAGAAGCCTTATTTTAACCATGTCCAGAAGTAGAATTGACTTCTCTGGGCTCAGAGACATTTGTGATGGACCATCACATTGTGGAAATGTGTGTTGTGGTCAGACGAATTAGTATTCCAGTTCTTTTTTGGAAGAAATGGACGTTGTGTGCTCCAGACTGTTTATCAAGAACAAGTCCAATAGCTAGGATCTGTCATGGTTTGGGGTTGTGTCCGCGCCCTTGGTAAAGGTAATTTATACTTCTCTGAGTACACTGAGATTTTACATATGCTATTTTAACATATGCTGCCTTTAAGGTGACATCTTTTCCAGAGACATCCATGCATTTTTCAAAAAGACAATGTAAAACCACATTCTGCACATATTACAAAGGCATGGCTGCGGAAAAAGAGGGTACGGGTACTGGACTGATCTGCCGGCAGTCCTGACCTGTCCATAGTAGAGAACGTGTGGAGAATTTTGAAATGAAAAATGCAACAATGACAACCCTGTACTGTTGCACACCTTAAGATGTCTTTGCAGGAAGACTGGGACAAAGTAACACCTGAAATGCTTAATTACTTGGTATCTTCAGTGAGAGTGTTGTAAGAAGGTATGTAGACATTACAAAATGGTGAGTGTACATTAACAAATTAAAAGAAGTTGACCAGACAAAACATGAAATATCTTGAGTTCGTACACTCTGCAATGAAATACATTTCAGAATCACTTTTTCTTTTTTTTATTTGCATTTCCATACCATCACAACTTTTTCTGATTTGGGGTTGTATGTTATGTGCTATATATACTTTTATTTTAATCTGACATAATAGAGGCAGAGGCATTTGGGGAGCTAATGTGTTACTGATACACACCACGTTAAGTCTGTATTCTTTAAACCAGTGCTGTTTTAACTCTGATATGAAGTCTGCAAATTCTCCTTGTGCTGGTTTGCAGATTGTACTTTTTTCTGGTTTACTTCCACAAACTGCTAAATTGCCCTGGTGGGCTTCTGCATCCCCTGTCATTGACTGGAATTCTATCAACACTGACCCATTGATTACTAGAATTGCCTCAGGCCTGTTTTGGCTGCACAGGGAAAATGAATGGATAGAGGTCTCTGTTGTTAGAATTTTTTTTGGTCGATATTGTGGTCTGTAGCTTTTGTAGTGGAGGAATGAGTTGCTTTAATGAACGGGAGTTGCAAATGCTTAAAAAACCAAGCACATTAGGACCTGAAATTATTTGAATTAGTAAAGTGGTAATAATTTTTGATCCTCAAGTAATTTTTGTTACTTTGTTCTTTGTTATACTACTCTAAACATGTCACTTCCCACATGTCTTGTTACTCGTTTATATTTTCCTATAGCATTATATTTGGCTTATACCATTTTCTATAAAGCATTTTATATAGTGCCTTCACTAATAAAGTCTCGTCACAAAGCAATTAATAAGAGTCTGTTCTAATGCTTCCTGTATGTAATATTAAAAATTTGTATTGACTGTCAATTGAGTGACAGTGGGTGGACTGTTTAGAGAGTCCAGTAATGATTATATGTGGTTGTATTGACTGTTGAGAGGAAAGGTGTTGTCAGTTTAGGGTTAGAGTTGGTATAGTGTGAATAGTGTTATTGACTGCAAAGTAAATGTGGTCAGGTTAAGGAGCATGTGGTAATTTTTATTTACAATTAAAATTGATGCAGCAGCATTCTTTTAGTTAAACACTACTCATAGATGTTTATTTAAATTAAGTGGAAGTGCATTTAAGGCAAAGCCACTTATTTTAAAGAGTCATGGCAACCTGTAAGAAACTGTGGATTTATGTAGATGAAGCAGATACCTTGAAAACAAACAAGAATTGTATTTGAATTAAATATTGGGACAAGTTATCTAATGAAATGAGCATAATGGACTGCTCTTGTTTGTTGAAGGATCTTATGTTCCTAAGGTAATTAAGTTGTGTGTGTGTGTGTGGGTAGCAGGTTTGAATGCCATCTGGTACAACTTGGGTACTTTTTATTGACTGCTGACTGCTGAATGTGGTCAGTTTAAGGAACTAAATGAAAAATAGTAATTACAGTTATTCAGGCTTTTGTGTGTGAATTGTTCATGGAGCCCATGTGGTAGTGTGGTGGTATGTATGCACTTAAATAATTTCTGACAGGTGACATACTATGGATGGATTTATTTACTGGCAACTGACTGTGGTCAGTATAAGGAGCTGAACTGAAGTTTTTAATTAAGACGTAGCACGTGGGCAAGTTGGGGAGAATAGCCATAGCAGTATTGTCACAAGAGTGCTTACATGTCCTATCAATGTGCAGCATGTTAAGTAGTGTAGTGACATGTAAGGAGGTATTTGGTAGCTGAGCAGAAACGTGCTGGCAATTTAAGGTGCCAGATGTTATAGTGTAAATTAATTTTTATTGGCTGGCAAATGAATATGGTCAATTTAAGGAGCCATGCGAAAATGTTATGTTCTGGTAATTAGATAATAGAATTTAGATAACTGGGTGAATCTAAAAGTAGTGTCATAATTGCAAGGAGTTTTGTTGACTGGTTTCTGAGTTGCTGTGTGAGGGCAGTTTAGTGACCCAATAGCAATATAGTGGGTTTAGGGAGAATTGTGATAGGCTGGTATTGTATGGGCTAAGTAGTAGGTGTGACCATCATTTAAGATGCTGATAACAGTATGGTATAGCTTTGTGGTTCTCAGGTGGGTTGTTTTACTAAGTCTGCTAAGGAACATGTTTTGCTGGTTCATTTTTCTTGCCCCAGTTAGCTGGAATTGTGAAACCTGGGTAGCTTAGAAAACCCAACAGACTTCTGTTAGTGTTGGATGAGCTTAGGTGGCATTACAATAACCGTGGAAATGTGAAATACAGTAGGTTAAAGCTACCCTTCTGTGATGTGGTCCTTGTAATAGTTGCTCAGAAATCCATCTGGTGAAGTCTTCCAGTATAGATGAAATGGAGGAGGTTTAGGTACTTTTTGCTTTTTAATGTGGTGATAATTCTAAGCACAAATCTCAGCTTTGGTTTTTTGGAATTTTTTAAGCAGCTTCATGGTAGTTCTGATGCTTTGTATTGAACTTGAGGATCCTTTCCATGATGTGGTTCAAAGGTGCTTTCTTATAAGATATCATAGTCTAAGTATGTCACTTATATGCTACTAAATTGGAAAGATATTTAAATCACTTTACATTTTAATAAAAATAATAATCCATTGTATTTATATAGCTCCTTTCCCATTTTTGAAAGTAGTATGTATGTTTTGAAAGTAGTACAGTATGTCCTTAGCTAAGTAATAAGAGCACACTGCTGAAGATCCTAAAACACCAACACTGGGTTAGCATTGCAGGACATACTTCATAAATGAGTGGACATCAATGTTTAAAATGTACTCTTATCAAGTTATGTCAGTTGTTTTTTAGATTGCCTCTTTATCATATCCTCTATAACTATCTTCTTTAATAGGAATTTAAAACTGCAACATTAATATTGAATAAAACCCTGCATTCATAAATATTTGATAATTGCAATAAATATATTCCATACATGGGTTTCGGAATCCTCTCAGGGTCCATTTATGAATCACCTTATTATATCGGTTCACTTCTTTATACAGTCCTAGGACAGCTTGGATCCATTCCAAAGCAGAAAATGGTCTTGGTTGGGGTTCTACTGAAAAAGGGGCTCATTACATTGAGACTGGTAGCCACACAAGCCAATTGGAGGGTTGTTGAAAAATTATCGCAATAGGTGCTGCTGAGTGTGTTTCCTGGTGTTAGAAGTTCTTGCAGTGGGTAACTTATAGTGAATTGGAGTGAAGGAGCTATGAGGTGAAAGACATGGCAGGGTCAGGTAATCATGTAGGCAGTGTTTCGGGGGCTCCTAGTTATTAGTGGAGTAGGCCTTATGCAGACCTCCAAGGGGTATGCACAGAGAAGCTAGTGAAGAAATCTTTGGCCGTTCTTCTGCTGAAGAAGCGAGGAGGACTGGGGATGACTCATTTGCGTGTCTTATGAGCCGCAGAAGTGAGGCTGTCAGTTAAGGCAAAGCAGGACTCAGCAGGTTGCGGGTAATTGGTGGTGGGGGAGTGGACGGTGAAGAAATTGGGTTAATTCGGTTAAGTAATTGGATGACAGAAGGCGCTTTAGTGTCAGCTTGGGCTTTTTTCCCAAAGACCAAGGGAGCCATCGATAGGGATTATCCCTGAGCTTGCAATATGAGGCAGCCTTGTAATTAGGGGGGCCTTAACTTAGGGCTTCCTTAGGACAGTAAAAACAGGGTCAGCACCACTCTTGAAATTATGTATTTCAAACATCCCAGAATCCCCACCCCACAAAAAACCTATAATATTGGTAAAACAGGTCCTAGGTCATAGCACATTTTTCAGCAACCAGAAAAATGACCGCTGGTTCCTGCAAACAAGTGTGGCTAGCGTTAGGAGCTGAGATGTGTGTGTAACCCATCTGTTGCAGATTTCTGCCTGTCAGCATTTAAGTGATCACTTTGGCACTAATTATTAATTTAGTGCTCTCTTTCAATATGATCTGGCTTTCACGTCTTCACACAACACGCCTAAAATCCAGATGCTGTCTGCTGCTTATTATTTGCTCCTTTTCAATCTCGTGCCGCGATAGTTTAACAAAAGGCGTGCAGCGCAACAGGAAACATTGGCTTTTCCTGCCATGCCTGCAGTGTAATAAATCAAAAGTAATCCTCTGGACAAACGCAAATCATACCAAGTGAAAGCTGGGAGCAGACAAATGCCTTTCCTTTGAAAATGACGAATGCACAGTCCATTTCCTTTTTAATTTTTATGCTTTTTTGAAGGCTGTACGTACAATGTTTATATTAGATAAAACCTGCATAATATTCAATTTCCTGTGCTCAAGCAAGACAGCAAAGATGGCCCTGCCTTTTTATTTAAAGGGGGAACTAAAACGAAAAGGTCAAAGGCTTCTTTCATACTGAACACCTAAGTGCTTTACAGCACAATTGTGTTTGTAATTCTACAGCTTGAATACAGGAAGGTTAAGTGATTAGCCTGGGGTCACAAGATGAATCGTTTGAAGAGACTGAATGTTGAAGCCTTATGAGTTGCAATCTAACCCTTTAGCCACTAGGGGGGGCCACACTTCTGACGAAACTGTGTACAATCTCTTTGGGTTGGCTAGGAATCAAACCTGGACAAACTGCTTTAAATGCTCAGTACTACACCAATATTTTCTTTTCAAGAGTAAGGCTGTCTCATATTCCAAGCAAATTTCTACTGAAGGAAATTTGTAGAAAAGTTGCTGGACTGTCATTCAAGAAACACTACGTTATTGTATTAGACAAATGAGTGAAAACTAGAACTGGAGGTCTTCTTAAGGTTATTACCAAGAAAGTAAGTTTTACACTTTTTGGAGGGACAGCTGTCTTCGGGCATCCAGAATATAGAGCACACTCAATGGCCATGTTTTTGTAGTGGAGAAAATGGCCTTGATGACTGGTGCACACATGTGAGCAGTACATTAAAGTAAGCTTCTGACAGTCAATAAACACTGAAAAAGACTGTGGGCTTAATTGAGCTGGTTAAAATGTTGTAGACCCTTAAACTGTAAGAAACATAGATATGTATGGAAAGAGGTTAATAAGAAGTCAGTGAATTAGTAAATCTAGAGAATGGTTGCAATGAAAGGTATCTAGTTTAGGAGAAGATGAATGAATTGCAGGTGGAAGTTCAGTCGGTGATGAACTTTGAGAAAATTAGCAATGAGAAGAAAGGCTTTGAACAAACTTGACTCAATGAAAACACATTAAAAAATTGACTTTGACTACAGCATATTCTTCAGAAAGTAGGTTTGAGAGAAGGTGAATAGTTCAACAGTAAATAAATTTACATAAACACAAGAAATGTGACAAACAAGTTGAGAACATTCATTCCATCAAGTCTGTTTGTTTAGCTAAGCCTAAGCTGTCCCATCATCTGATCCAGAGTCGTCTTCAATGTTGTCAAGGTTTCTGCTTCAACTACATCTCTAATTTGTTTGTTCCAGAGTCTCACGACTCTGCGTAAAGAAGTGCTTCCTGGCTTCAATCTTAAGTGCACTTCCCCTTAATTTCCACTGATGTCCTCAAGTACGTCATTTGCCCTTAAGCTGAAAGAATGTTGCTGGATCTACTTTATCAGTGCCTATGTGGATTTCAGATACATGGATTAATTCCTCACGCAGTCAACTTAATGGCAATTGGATAGTTTGGCACAGAGTAAACTAGTGACGGTGAGACAGCATCCTTAACAAAAAAATGGGCTATTGACTTGAATAAACTTGACAGAGAACAGACAGTTTGCACAGACAGGAAGGTGGGCGGTAGGCTGACATGTTGAAATTGTGTTCCTTAAGCTCTAAATTCTTTTGTATTCCTAGACTGTTCATGTCTCCATTTTGTTTCTTTAGCTATTTATGCACCTTTCACTGTGCATCTTTTTACTGTTGCCTTGAAACCTTGTTTGACTCCATAGTCTTGCATTGATGCTTTTGTTCAGTTTACTTTGTGCAGGTCTCTGGTGATCTTCAAGTAACCTGTCTTTGATTTCTCAAGTCTTCCTTGGACAATTCTGTAGGTTACAGTTTCTGACCCAAATGTTCACTTAAAGTCCATATAGTAGCCTGAGAACCAACTGAAGATGAAGTATGTTGTGTTTTGAAGGACTATGAAGGAAGGAGTAGCTTTGCTATTGTTCAGGATGGTAGTCCTTGGGTTAGTATGTTGATATACAAAGTATGAATATAAATCACAGGAAATGGAGACTTTGAGAGCTGACTTTTAAGTTGCCCTACCCCATCAAACAGTTAATCCAAGCCCTTATGGAATGCTTAGACTTTCAACTTGTCACCAAGCAGCCATTTTGCAGTTCTCGTGATTAGGTATGCGCTTGGGTGACCCTTGATTGAACCTTAAAACTTTGCTGAAATTTTGTTAATTTGAAAGTTTGCAGTTAGGGAAATATTTAGAATATCTTCTAAATATCTTATACCAGGGTGTATCCAGGTGAATCCCTCCCCCAAGTTGGAGTGGACGAGAATTGTTTTTTTTTCCCCTCTTTCCCCCCAGTCTTACTTTTTTGTCCTTTGTGACAGATGGTGCAGTTGTGAAGGTCATGACCTCCAGTAGTGGTCAGACAGAGATTAATGGCCTATGGCTCCTCCTTTCTGCACTGTCCATGTGGCCTCACTGGGTCTCCATGCTAACTCTTGTGAATGCTGAAAGGAATGTGTTCTCTAGTTTGCTGAGAGTGGGGGCTGGGCCCTAAAGTCTGGCCTGAGAGGCAGCTTGGGACATGTTCAGCACTTTAGCAGTTTCAAGACTCTGGCAGAATGAACACACAGACACTGCAGAAGTAGTTAAGTCATAGTGGCTTGGTGTGTGACACAAAGATCGGGAGGCCCAGGGATTGTAGTTTGACAGAGTGAACTATGAGGTCCTGGGACCTAGTGTGACATAAGGACTGAAAAGACCACAAAGCCTAATGTGACAGAAGTACTGTCCCAAGACCTTATCTGACATGAGGAGTAAGGCTTAGTGTTAGGTGCACACTGGCAGGTACTTGGGTTTGGTGTGCAAATTGGAAAAGTAAAAACTCTCAGTATTTCAGTTTCAGAAATGTAGAAGGTGAACAGTGGACAGACCAATTTGTCAAAGACAAGGACAATGTTAAGGAATACTTGAAAGCAGTGTGGTCAATAAGGTCTGATGCTAGTTTTCCAATTTTCTTCTTTTTTCTGTTACTACAGTTGGTGACCCGGACAAAGAAGATATTTGTAGGAGGCCTGTCGGTAAACACCACCATTGAAGATGTGAAGCAATACTTTGACCAATTTGGCAAGGTGGGTGTGTGTTCTCTCCTGTCCAAACATGACCAAGAGAAAATGTCCAGGCTTTTTGCCCCTACTAGCAATGCACCACAGACTCCTCAGCAATTGTACACTTGTTCAGTGCCTTGCCTTAAAGCCCATACGTTGTCTATGTAAAAGAGGGTTTTGGGGAGTACGTAATTAGGCACTTAATTAGTACATAAATTTCTTATTTTGTAAAACCTTTTTATCATCAGATTTTTGGGCCTGTGATGGTTTGGCATTGGCTGGGGTGGAACAGATGATTGATCTTTCTCTGTGCTGTTCACTAATAGAAGCATCCAAAGTGCCATTTGTGATCAGAGATCAGTACTAGAAACGGCTAACTGGTGTGTTTTTTTTTTTTTTCCAGCTCCACTGCTTTGTTAATCTGGCAGTGTGTGCCACAGGTGCTATTAATAGCTAATTGAAGCTTTGATCCTATGGTGGCAATAAAATTCTAACCATAGCTATCTCACCAATCCAATTATGAATCAGTTACATCATGGGCACAAATAGCCAAAATTGGTAGAAGGGCTGCATTATTGGGAAAAAAGTAACCCTTCGATCTGTGGGATCTTGCTAGTTTTATTTTTCCATGTTTGGTCTCCCCCTGCAGCTGCTGGAATTGTATAGCACACGTCTTGACAATGGCCAGCAATGCCGCACATCAAGGCACCTATAAGTTGTAGCCGACATCCACATGTTGAACATGTTTGGCTGTCTCTTTTACCATTCTGCTTCTCTATCTCATCCCGGACCCAAGGTCCTTGGCAACCCAAATTTTGGGGGCTGGTGAGGCTTTTTGCTCATAAGGGTGACCAGCGGATTATCAGAGCTTGAACTAATCTGATCCAACAGCTGTGAGGGGCCTCCCTCCTTGGAGCTGTGGTTGCCACGGTGACAGGGCCTTGTGGAGCTGTCCCAGGCAGGGTCTATTGTTTAGGCCTAATTCATCTCTGGCACGCTATAACCCTCCAAATGGGGAGAGCTAGAATAGGCATGAGGAATGGGGAGTGAGGTGGGGGTGCAAAGAGAAAGGGAAAATGTCAGTGCACTCAGCAGGGGAGTATTCATTAAGAACAACAACAGCAAAAAAGAGTTAACGGTCAGCGCCGGAATGGCTGCCACTCAGACTTAGCGCTCTAATGTTCGAAATCGGTCAGCTGCCATTGGCTAGCTACCTCTCTCCAGCTCCACAGCCTGGTAATCCCATCCCAGTTGCTATGGTACCCAGAGCAGTGCCTGAGTGTGTGTGTGTGTGTTTGTGTGTGTGTGTGTGTACGTACATGTAAGGCTGGTTGGGGCAGAAAGTGTCTCTCCAGTTGCTGCACTACGTCACGGAAAACTGTTGTGAGTTTACATTTGTATTTTTCTTTAAAAATAAATAAATAAATAAATTCAAATTAATACACTCCATCCGAGTGTATGGTTGCCACCAATGTTATGCTGTACCTCATATTGTCCCTTTATTCATTTATTTGTTTGTTTTTAAGGTTATCTACTGTTAAACAAAAAAGAAAAGAAATTCATTTGTTTTTTAAAAGTTAAGAAAGCTGCCACACAAATATTATTAGAAATGCTATTCGGACAAGTAGAATAGCTTTGTCCAAACATCTCCACTTGGCTAAAGCTTCAGAGGAAATCTCCTTTTTTCAACAATCTGAAGACATGTTTCCGGACTTTTCTGTTTTATGTCAAAAGGCTTCCTTGCATCAAAAGGCACGTGATGTTGTTAGGAGGAACTATAACTTGTATTGTGTTTGAATGGCTGTTTGCTGTCCTTCCATTGTAAAGCTCCTCATGAGCTTGTAGTGAAAGATGGGATATGAGTAGTGTTTGCTGTATTCCAGAAAGGACATTTACTCCAATACTGTTGGATGGGGGTGCAGTAAAGAGCAGCTACAAGAGACTGGGCTCATACTTTGTCTTTTTCACTGTATATGTGGAATTTACATACTCTTTTTAGATTTCTGTCCCATCCCAAAGACATATACTGTAAGTCTGACTGGCAACTCTAAATTTGCTTGGCATGAGTAAGTATAGGTGTATGCCTGAATGAGCATCCCCACCGATGAACAGACATCCAATATGGGGCTAGAACCTAGTGTCGCCAAGATAGGCTCTGTCTTCCTTTTCCCTAAAATTGGAATATTGTAAGGTGGATTTCTGGATGTACGGTCATCTCAGCCATATCTGGGATAGCCATTGCATGAGGACAGCTTTGGGCCAACTACTGTGGCCATCTCCGTGGTTTTAGTTTTTACTTTTCATAATATGTTTGGGGCTTTCATAATGTTCAAGTCTAGCCTTAGTTTTCTGCCTCCTACTCACAGAAAAATATTTTTGATAGTGGCTTGGTTTTTTCATGCTGCTCTCGTTTCAACTGCTTTGCTTCTTTTTTTAAAAAAGATGATAAATATGCACAAGTATGAAGTTATGTCCTATATTTAAATTGTTGTAATAGGTAGCAGGTGTTTTAGGACTTTTGTGTAGGACTTGTTTTACATGGCATTCTTATTGCGGTTTATTTCATTTCTGCATTATAGTGGGTCCAAAAGTCTATCCCGATAACTTCACACACAAAGCAGGAACCCTTCCAGGACCGAGTGTCATTGCATTGCAGGACATACTTGCACATCTCCACATTCATATGGGGCTAAATTAGAATCATCAGTTGGTCTAACAGCCTTGCATCTTTGGTAATGTGGTAGGACAACACACAGGCATGGTAAATATGCAAACTCGACATAGACTGGATTTGGGGCCTAGACCAAGGATGCTGGACTGTGCCACTCCTGGGCTTATTTTATTTTGATTATCATTTTTTTTTAGTGAAAGGAGTTCTAGTTGAGATTGGAGTTGAATGAGCCTTTAGGCAGTCACAATTTTGATTTTTGACAAAGCGGGGTGTGTCACTCTTTCCCTGTGCTTCCAGATCTGGTATATGCAGCAGTGCTTTGGACGATTATTAATGACCTGTTCAAAATCCTGCCAGATGGCTGTAAGTGGATAGCAGAGAGAGCCGGACACCTCTCTACTGGTAATAATGGTTTAATGAGACCTCCCAACAAAACTACCATGCCAACAGGTTATACCATTGGCTTAAATGTCCCTTATTTGTAATTAGTTTGGCTTGGCCTTATTGCTTCTTAATTGTCTGATGAAGGGAGTGACTAAGACTTGTAATGCATGGAAAGCGTTTTGCCAAGGCTATTAGTAGCATCATCTTCTGGGTGGGCTGTGACACACATTTAAAAAAAATAGTGTTAATATTGCAGGGCCTTGTCGCTCCTTCACAGGGCTCAAGTTACCTGTTTTGTTACTAACAATACAGATTTTTGTACTGTGAATTGTCTGTAGAGCTATTACCTGTCTATGCAGTTTCTAAAGTATAATGGACAAGCCTATCCCTTCATGGCAGGATCCTAGTTAACAATGCATGCACCAGTGACTGAAATAATGCTCCATCCGTACATTTATACATTTTGAACCAGTTTCTTTATGTGACCCTGGGCTAATCACAATAGCACTGCACACAAGATAGGAATCAAACCTGCCTTGTGTAGTGCAAGGGAGTTTTCATGCACCCCAGAGTTTACTTAGCATTTCAAAGAATATGGGAAGAACATTCAAGCTTCACACAGATTATTATAATTATGATGCATCCAGTAAAAGTTTTTTTTTTTTTCATCATTTTAGTTTTTTATAGATGTAGAATAGAAGTGCAGAGATTAACAATCTGTGTGGATACTCCAGTCATTTTCTTAATGGTTTAGTTAGATACTCTAACACTTTTCAGTGTTTAGTAATTTGGTGATCAGCCATGGTACTACAGTCATATTTTGAATGGTCCAAATAGGTAGACCAGCTCTGCTCACATTTTAAAAACTGACTGGTGATGAGTCTGGGTATTGCCAGTTTGCCTTTATTGGTTTATTTAGGGTGTCCGAATCCATCTGGAGATTAGTTTGGTGGTAAATCTGACTCTTGCCCTGTTGATTTTTTATTATTTTTTATGGCTTAGGCACAGGCTTTGATATTACTATTTTGTTTAATTGTGACAGAACCACCCGACACCCACTTTAGTTAGTCAACTATTTTGGAGTTCTAAAGCTATCCACTGGTTAGTAATGGGGACATTCTGGACCTGTACTATTTTCTGTTTCTAAATAATGCACTGACAGTGCATTTCTAATACCACTCACTGGTTAGAAGTGACTTGTGGCTCACCCGGTTGCACCCTGAGCTCTTAGGTATTTAGCTGATACTTTAGAACACGGGTATCAAACTCCAGGCCTGGAGGGCCTCAGTGGGTGCAGGTTTTCTTTCTAACCCTTTTCCTAATCGGTGTTCATTTTTCACTGCTAATTAACTTCTTTTCCCTCTCTTTTAATAGCTCTGTTTTTAAGGATTAAGTCTTCTGAATTGATTCTTTTTCTTTATTAAATGACAGCCAAACAGAAATGAGACATGAAACGAGCCAACCGATGACCAGCTAAATTGGGGCTTCAAACTCCAACCAATTCCTAATGAAAGCTGATTCTTGCTGTCAATTAAACCCGTTGTTCAATTCCATGGCTTGTTGCTGCTCTCTTTTTGCTACAGCAGACATTTTCAAAACTGTTGATATTATGTTTTTTTCTAAGAACTTCTAAAATATTTTGGTAACCTCAGGGATCAACCTTACTGAGACCTTCATCTTTATTTTCAGATTTTGTTTGATGGGTACAGGTGAGCTGGTCATGTCCTGTTTGTTTTATGTCTCATTACTGTCTGGCTGCTAATTAAGGAAAAAAACAACTAAGGGGCCTGAGTCAAGCTAATTAAAGATAAGACTAAAGAAGTTAATCGGCATCAAAAACTGGTCATTAAGAAGATGGTTAGAATGAAAACCTGCAGCCACTGCGGCCCTCCAAGACTGGAGTTCGACACCCCTGCTTTAGAACACTTACATAGATAGATACATAACTAAGTAAAAACTTGTTGATGCCAAGGGAAATTGCAGTGTTAGAGCAGCCAACACATAAAACTTAAACCAAATAGTCTAAAACAAGGTTGTGAGATAGATAAAATAATAATGCCCCTTATCAAATTAAGATTAGTATGTTAAAAATCTGAAAGGAGCCTTGCCTAGCCATAGCATAAGTTTATAGTATCAAATGTTAACTGATTTAAAACTTCCTGGTGAAATGTGGTAAAATCAGACTTGTGCTAAAAGTGCTCAACAGGTTGATGAGGGTGCCATGCGAAGTATTTGAGGCACTCTTCATGATACCCAGTGGCCCAGCTGAAATTGTCTGCCTACACCAAACGACTCGAGCCTCCTCAGGAAATATAGTTGCCTCTGGCCCTTTTTCTATTACGTTTCTAGTTTCTACTATCGTGTATCAAAATATTTTATATCAAACATCCAATTATTGTCTGAACTTTGAGTGTGGTCAGCAAGTTTTATTTAGCTTGGCGCTGATGGTGGCTAGAGAGTGGTAGAGTAAAGATAAGCACTTGCCCTTACCTTGTCAGATAGGTGCAATTATATCGCTGTGTAAATTGTGGAAAGTGAAGACTCTCATCTTGCATGTTAAAATCTTACACCATTTGTTAAGTGAATGTATGCATTGCTTTTTTCTTGGTAGACTTGTGCATGCTTTGAGCACCTTAAGCCAACTACACATAAATACTGATAGTCGCACAGTTAATATGACAAGTGCGAGCACCTGATACCAGCTTTTTTTTTTAATAGCAGATTCCAATTACAGAGAGGCGGGGCATGATTAGGTTCGAGAGCGGCACTGAGGAGCGGCTTGCCAGCGTGGTGTAGAGTTTCAGTCTAGAAGAGTGAATAGCTGGGATGGCTACGCCTGTAATCCCCTCTCTAATCGCCCATTCACTTGGCCAGATCACAGAGCCTCAGTAGGCCTATTGTTCTGTGGGGCTTGGCTGAGCCAACCCGTGTTACGTGAAAAATCTAAGTGTTCAGGAAATGGGGCAGCCGGGTTCATCTGCATAATCATCATTGGTACCAGCTAGGAGACTGTATGTTCACTTATTTCTTAAAACTGTGGTTTTAACTCCCTTTCAAATTTTTGAGATGTGACATACAGTATGTGTAGCATGGGCGTTTTAGATGTGTACAGCCTGTCTTGTAACATGCTCCCATTATCCTCATCTACTGGAACTTAAGTCAATGTATTTTTATTTTTTTTATTTTTAAAAAAACTGGTTTGAACTCAGGACCACTCTTCAAGTGTGTCCAGGAGGCCTGTGCATGGTGGTGTTGAAATGTCACTGCTGGATAGTACATCCCAGTCAGTGCATCTTGTAGCTCTTATATCTTTTTACAAACTGGCAGAGGTTCAGCACTGCTGTTGACCTTTCAGAAGTCTGGAGACTTGACCTGTTCAGTGCAACACACCACACTAGCTGCCCTGGAGGGAAGGATGTGATTTTCCCTGAAATACTGTACATAGGTGTATATATTTCAGCACCCCTGAAAGCCTGCCAGCTTTTAAAATTGTATGTATATTTTATTACATTATATACTATAAATATACAGTACAGGCCAAAAGTTTGGACACACCTCCTCATTCAATGTGTTTTCTTTATTTTCATGACCATTTACATTGGTAGATTCTCACTGAAGGCATCAAAACTATGAATGAACACATGTGGAATTATGTACTTAACAAAAAAAGGTGAAATAACTGAAAACATGTTTTATATTCTAGTTTCTTCAAAATAGCCACCCTTTGCTCTGATTACTGCTTTGCACACTCTTGGCATTCTCTCAATGAGCTTCAACGGGTAGTCACCTGAAATGGTTTTCACTTCACAGGTGTGCCTTATCAGGGTTATTTAGTGGAATTTCTTGCTTTATCAATGGGGTTGGGACCAGCAGTTGTGTTGTGCAGAAGTCAGGTTAGTTGGACGATCATTTATTTTTCAACAGGACAATGACCCCAAACACACCTCCAGGCTGTGTAAGGGCTATTTGACCAAGAAGGAGAGTGATGGAGTGCTGTAAATGGTCATGAAAATAAAGAAAACACATTGAATGAGGAAGTGTGTCCAAACTTTTGGCCTGTACTGTATATAATAATATACTGTAAATATATACACACTAAAAAGGTCAAAAGGTTTAGAATACCTCCGCTTTTTCGTTTTTTTTAAGGAAATGCACACATTTTAATGTCTTAATGGTTCATGAAATCAAATCATAGAACAAATAAATAAATGCCAAATACAAAAAAGTCAAGGAATCATGAAATGTATAAAATTTCTTTCAAATTTGTGATTCATCAAAGTAGCCACCTTTTGCTGATATAACAGTCAAACTGTGGTAACCCTTTTGATTCAGAATGCCAGTGCAAGAATCCCAGACCATCACACTTCCTCCTCCATGTTTGATAGTTGGTGTCACACACAAAGAAACCATCTTTTTACTAACTCGATGGCGTACAAACACCCTGCGTGATGACATGAAGATTGCAAACTTTGTTTCATCAGCGCTTGAAACTTTCTTCCAGTCTTCAGTAGTCCACAGCCAGTGTTTCAAGGCCCTATTTTGTTCTGTAAGGAGTGGCTTTCTTACTGCCACTTGCCCTGTCAAACCTGCAGCACAAAGTCTCCACTTCACAATAGAAACTGAGACTTGCTTTTTTGACCAATGTTAAGCTGTGCTTGAAGCTGTTGTGCTGTGAGGCGCCGATCACACAAGCTGGTGACCCTCAGAAACTTGTCTTCTGATTGGGTTGTGACTTTGAGTCTGCCATATATCTTCCTATTAGTTTCTTCCAGTTTCCAGTTGCCTTTGGATTTTTAGGACGCTGTACTCACTGACACTTTAAATTTTTTTTTGCAGTATCTCGAAATGAAAGGCATACTCATCTAAGGGTAATAATGGTGTCTCATTTAATTTATTTATTGTCGTTTTCTTGTCATTATCACTGGAATATTGTCCAAGTAATTTAGAGTGTGTAGTAACAGTCTGTTGCAACTCTGCTTTAAGACAGATAGAGGATTTTTAAGTAATCAACAACATTGGGGCACCTGTGGAAATAGTTTACTTCAACTTGCAAGGCTTAATTTATTTTAATTCCTGCAGAATATTTGTAGGTTCTAACCTATTAGTTGTTCCCTGAAGAAGGCCCATTTTTAATGTTCTTAAATTTATTATTTTTTTTCTTAGTTTTTGATAACCTGAACATTAAATTTAAACTTTAAGCAGTTTATTGGTTACCTTTTCACCATTTTAAGTCATGGGTGCATTTCAACTGATTAAATTTGATGAAACACAGGAAAAACCGAGGTGTTCTGAACTTTTGACCAGCTGCATTTCGGTCATAATGTTGGGGATCCTGAGGTGGTTCATCGTGTAGTGGGTGCAGCAACACGCTGTTATTAGTGCATGCTCCTAACCTACTCCACCACCTCCTCCTCTCATCCTGTGTCAACAGTGAAAATTGTCCATGCTAACCAATAGCCTCTTACAATTGTATGGAGATGAATGAATATTGACCCATCAATCTCTTAAATTGGCTGCATTACCCAAATGATCAGCTAATTGTTGCGCCAGCTTCTGTGTTGCTTCTTTGACCTAAGTGACAGAGCACATGCTCTCCATCACCTTGTCTAGGATGTGAGAATGAAGGGCTATGATTATGTTGTTTTTTTTTTTGCGCAAGATGCTTGTCCATCCTGTTCCCACAATGAGAATGTAAATGCTTCTCATAAGACCTTGAAAAATGTTCAAGGTAAGTAAAGAATGTTACCTCTGCATCTTTGATCTGTTACACCAACAAATGAAGCGTTTTGATTTTGTGCCAGCATTCCTAAACATAGTTGGTCATCTTTGGAAGAGATAGTTCTGAGACCGTCAGGCCGTCATTGTTTGTTTTTAATTTAATAAGACTGGGGCTTATGGTCAACATACAGATTCAGATACAGAGCCTTTCATGCAAATTATAGTGCACTGAACCTATGTTTTAGTCTTAAAGACTCCATGATGCTCCTGATCCTTGTTGACTAGTCCACATTTAGTGGGTTGTGCCTAATCAGTAATACTACAATATAGTGTCACATACTATTTTCCTATATTTTCTGTGCAATAGCATACATACTAGAGCTTTCAGAGTAATAGAGGGAGTACTTCCTATCATGTTTTGGACCTATCCATGTAGACAAAACAGCAGAAATCCATTTTTTTTTTAATTTACACCTGTCAGAAGCTGTATGCCAGACTATGACTCTACCTTGCTCCCGATGAGATCATAATGGTAATACGGCAGCTGCTCTGTCCTGCTGTGTGTGCACTGAGAGTGCAAATGCTACCCGTCAGACTCTTGGACCTCTCCATGGAGAGAGAATAGCATCCTGGCTGTCTGTCTGACCTGTCACTTTCACATGATAATCTAGGCTGTGTGCCAGCTACTGCGGCTGCCTCTGCCTTAATAAAATCATATGAGTTTTGTATGAGTTTTGGACCTGCCACATACAGTATATAAGTGTTCTAACTGAGCTGTATTGTGCACAGATAGACTGTAGAGGTTAGCCTTCAGGACATACTCGACTGCAGTGTTCTGTGTATGCCATCCTTTCATTCTCATCCTGCCCACAATTAAATTGCATAGGCAAGCCCATCAGTTGATCAGACGTGTTTTATGCACAGGAAGACCTCCAGGGGCATGTGCTAGAATTCAGCTGTTAGTCTTAATGCACCATCCCAGAAACAATTCTGGTGTCTTTTAGAAAGTGCCATGTCAACAATGGGCAGCAACATGCAGTGGACATGTTGGTGCAGCTGTCTCTTTTGGACTTTCGTCTTGGCAGCTGATTGAGAAAAACGGAAATACTGTTGTTAATAATGCTGTTTTGTTCAGTATCCAGCATGTCGGGTGTCTATAGCTGCTCGAACCCTCCCCCATGTCAGCTAAAGGACTGAACTTGATGAAACTTTTTACTGTTACCAACTCATTCCCTGCCACTGTCTCTCTGTATGCCTGTGCATATAAACAACTGTTGGTGGTGTTAAGTATAGATGGGTGCACTAATCTGTAAAGGTTGTTTATGGCAATCATAAGATCTGCTTTAAGCAGATTGAACACAAGGGCTGTCCATCATCCTCTAAGGGTACAACATGCAGAGAAGAGCATCTGTTTCATACTTGATGAAAATTAAAAAAGATTACTAATAAAAACCTGAATGGAACAGGAGAGGCCAAGTGGGAGTGCTCAGCTTGTAGATCCAAGAGGTCACCCAGCTCGAGGAAATGAGCAAGCAGGGAACGAGCCCTGTTTGCAGAGAGCTTTGCACAGTGCCAGCAGACAACAAAGAAACTGGGAGCTTTTGTCCCGCTGTTCCCGCTTAACTGCTCCCTGCTTTTCAATCTGGTGCTGTTTAGGGGGGTTGGGGGGGTACAGTTTTAGGCGTCTTATGGAAAGTCTTTGTTCCATCACCATAGCAACGGCAAACTTTGGCGAACGGGAGTCACCACTGGGATAGAAGCACAGCATTTCTTAGAGGGGGGAAGAAAAGGTTAGGGGATGATGCATCAAGACTTCTCTGTCTCTAAACCCCTCTAACCCTATTGAATTCAAAACTTTCCATCCTGTCTGGCGTGTAGAAAACTGTGGAGGGCCCTGTGTCAGGACTGGATATTGGACTTCAGATTCGTTTAGTGAGATTACCTGGCTTGAGCTTAATGCTTGATCCACTGTTCAGTACATGTGTTAAGGAGCTTCAAATAGGCTTGGACACTTCACTTTGAAATAGATGTACTTCTTCATTTGTTTTTTAATGTCTGACTGTTAGAAAGAAGGAAGTTTAGTAAATTAAGGTTAACTTTTATAAATGTAAACAAAGCCTTTGGGTGTCTCGCATTCTTCCTGTAGACAGCTCCTAATGATCTCTTTAGTGCAGTGTTGAACAGTGAAGATTAACAGGTGAGGCCTCAATACAGCTTTGGGATAATTGATGTAAGATTAGCATTTCTGAAGCATTCATCTGCATGCAAACTCAATAATAGTAAACATCTTGATCTGCCATGTAAAATAACATGATTTAACTACAGCATAGAGCACCTGTGGATGGAACTAAAGTGAATCTCTCTGTTTAAGACTTTTCTGTCAGACTTGGAAAGAGTAAGCCACCTACTCTTGAGTGATGGTTGATGGCTGCAGTCTCCACTGTTTTAGTTTGGAACAGCTTCTGCTGGTTGGCCAGTTTATAGAAGAATCCTCCCAACCAACTGTGACATACACAAAGTGGAATACAAAATAGAATGGAATCCTTTTCCCGCCATCACCATATGTTCACTCCCGGCCTTCTCTGCCACCTTCATTATTTTAATTTACGGTTTCTTAATCCAAGTGTTGAGAGATCTTTGATGTCCGACTATCCCTGTCTACCACCTTTCTATTGTATGCAGCTTGCAGTCACTATTTGATGCCACGATATTCTTTAATTTTTTTTAACCTAACCATGGTAGTTCTGCAGTTTTTCCTATCAGACTCCCAAGACATGTCTTTGAATTTTTAGTGTGACAACTGCATGGGCCTAAATGATCGCTGGTGGGTGTGTCCCAGCATCCACAGCAGACTGTGGCCACTAAATATTTATAGTATTGGACCTGCCTGTGTCAAGCTTTCCAGGATTTTTCTGTTGGTTAAATGTATTTTTATTACTAGGTATCTTCTCAACATTTTGTTTTCTTGATAATTTTTTTATGTTTCTTTTTGGCCATTGTGCTGATGGCATAATTTTGTGTGGAATCTAGGAACACCTTCCTGCATGTGAGTCAATTGATGAAGTGTCCGACATCATCTTATTTAAACCTGAAGGAGAGTCATACACACTTATGCTTACTTTAAAACTTGAAAAGGGCTGGTCTCATCAAAACCTAATTTGTTTAATTTTTTAAGTGTTTCAGGTTACTGAGTAATTATTCACAACTACAATTTCCACTTCTCCTTTTTACTAAAATGTACCTGAATGTTTGATACCAACTTGACTCAAGGTTAAAATTTCTGTTTTGCTTGTTGTAATGTCTCCTGCCAAATAAATAAAACGCAGCAATTCATTCTTTTTATGGAAAGACACCCTTGCTGGCACACATCTGTAAACCAAACATACTGAAACAATTGGATTACAACTTTGAATCTGTAACACAGCTGCTGTATGGAGTAAAGGCTGTATTTTCAGATTTGCACCTATTTTAGTTATTCTTGCTAATTGGGAGTCCTTAACAACTCCAATATACATAGAATTCACTTTTTTGTTCCACTAGATTCTTTGCAAATGTGAATTTAAATAAAGAAAAAAAATGTAATTATTTATTTTAAATGTAATATAACTATATATAATTTATTTGTTTTCTGCAGGTAGATGATGCAATGTTGATGTTCGACAAGACAACTAACAGACACAGAGGTGCGTCTAGCAGAGTTTTTATAGTTTTTATAGCTTTTATATCTCACATGTTCTGGATAAGGATCTCTGGGAGAGTCCCGTGAAATCATTTATACAACTTTCTAAGCCAAACAGGCCTGAGATGGAGTGGCATATCAGATATTGGTACAATAGAGCTGGTATCATTGGGGAATGGAGTTCTGTTGGACACTCTTGGCTGAACTTTTTGGAAGGATGAGGTGACCAAGCAGAAAGAGGCTGGTCTAATTAGACTTCCCAGTTAATCAGAGCTTAGACACTAAACCTCTTTACGCATCCAGCTGATGGATTGACTGTGACGGGCAGTGGCTCAGTGTTAATTCCTCTCTGGGAGGTGTGGGGGAAGGGGGTGGGTGGATGGGAGGCAGTTGGTGCTGAGTCAGGGATTTTAGGAGAACTGGAGAACACCAAGTTGAGAGCAAGGTGAACTGAAAAAGTGAAGATCTTGAACATGCAAATGCATGCATAAGGCCAGGTGGACAGCACAAAATGGGGTTAAGAAATGTGTGGTGCAACAAGGGGTGGAGTCGCAAAGTTTGAACTAGCCTGGCAAATAAAGCTTCTTCAGTAGCAGTTTATTTTAACTTCTCTTTTGCAGGGTTTGGATTTGTCACATTTGAAAATGAAGACGTAGTAGAAAAAGTCTGTGAAATTCACTTCCATGAAATCAACAACAAAATGGTGAGTCAAAGGAGTGTTGAATTTGATGGGGGGAGGAGTCTCTGCCATATCTGGTCATGTGTTATTGACACCAGATTTTCAACTGCAGGTAGAGTGCAAGAAGGCCCAGCCTAAGGAAGTAATGTCACCGACTGGCTCAGCACGGGGTCGTTCACGAGTGATGCCCTATGGGATGGATGCCTTCATGCTGGGCATTGGCATGCTAGGTAAGGGGTCTTTAGTCCATTCTGTCCAAATGTATAATCTACATTTTTGAGAGCACCTGGGTCTGAAGTGAAATTGTAGTAGTCAGGATTATATCATATCACTAGCAAAACTTGCAATGGCTATCATGTTTCATCTATCTCTGCAAAAGATTTCTAGTACTGCATTTGTTGGGTTTACATGTTTAGTGTATTGTGAGGAATGGTCCAATAGGACTGTGAGGTGAGTAAAGGTCATGTCCTGTCATAAAGGAGAAAGCCATCAGCTGTGGATCCCAGAAGTGATTCACTGAATTGGGACTCTGGAAGCTTTGGAATAGGCCTGTTCGTCTTACTTTTTTAGACGGCACACATAGAGTTCAGATGAGTCAGTGGGCCAATGGTCTTTTTCCTCTTCTCCTCCCTGTACTCTGTAATAGAATTTAATGAGCTAAAAGTGTGTGGCTTTGAAATGTTAGTTTTAATATAATTCTAGTAATGGGTCGAGAGAGGGTTCAAGAGAATCTCCTTGGTGTTATCAGCAAAATGGGCATGGTTTATGGCAAGGAGATTTTATTTTTAAATGTTAATAAGAACAGTACATTCTCAAACATTCAAGGTAGCTGGTGCGACCACCAGTCCTGGCAGTAGTATTGTGTGCAAGGTAGGAGCCAAACCCAGATAGGAGTTCAGTCTGTTGCAGTACCCACTCTCATACACTCCTATACCAGCATTTTCATACTAGGCTAATGTAGTACCTATATATATATATATATATATATATATATATATATATATATGCATGTGTATACTTAATGCAGTAGCATGCTGTATATGGAGAAAAACACATGGACATGAGACTCCACAGCATGGGATTGAAACCCTCATTCAGTGTGGCAGCAGCCCCGACCCAGTGTGCTGCCTTCAAAGTCGTTTTTTTTTTTTAATTTTTTGTGGGTGTCATTAACAGAGTGTCACTGGATTCAGGGACCTCTGTGGCTCCGGAAGGTCTCAACATTTCACTGGTTACTTAGCCATGGGTTGTCTGAAGTACGGGGGACTGTATAGTGCAGAGTGTTAGGAAGACCTGAAAGCTTTAGGTAGGGAAATTTATGGAGGGGTTGAACTTTAAAAGCCTCAGGGAGCAGAAATGTGTGGGCTGGAAACTGGAACACTGGTTACTTGGGTATCTGGAATGCTGGATTTGGTATCTCAGATACTCTGGTACAGCTTTTAACAAAGAACTTGCATAGCAACGTCACTTTCTCTGTGAGTACAAATGCCCCTTGATTCTATTACATTTGATGCTGTGTGTTATTTTTCAGGCTGTTTTTAAAATATAAGGATGCTAAAGAGCATCTAGCTAGGAGGACTTATCACATCATAATGGCTACTTACACCTGTCTGTACTGGTAATTCAGGAAATGGAAAACCCGGTAACCCATGCGTAATGTGGAAACTTGCCTACAAAGACAGTCCAAAGGATGGTCAGGCATGCTTTTTCTGTATCCTATCAACTGTCAGGTCCATATGGATGTACTCGTTTGTCCTTCAGCAAAAAACGAGAGGCTTGTGTTTTTTTTTTCTTCATACCTGTATTATCTTATCCTTCTCTCTACTTGCCATACCGGAGAGCTACTCTTTGTGATGCAATAGTGCCATCTGCTGGGGAAAAACACTGATGGAAATCTGGTTCTGAGGGGAAAAAAAACAGAGTTCAATAGTGCAGAGCTAAGTAACTACCCGATTATTTTCTAGGTGTATTGTATATAATACAGTAAAAGGAGAATGCCCAGTGGGGTGTGTGCCCACACAGAACACATGTTAAGGAGTCCTTTTCTAATGTAAAGAAATATATTTTACCAAAGGGGGTGTCAAACTACAGAGAGCTCATTGCATGAATAAAAAGGAACCAAACTTTCCTCTTCCACTGGGTCTGTCTTCATGAACAGTTGCCCTATTTCAATTTATAGCCTGTGTTCTTCCTGCCAGTGAGCCTTTGATCCAGTTCTCTTCCTTATTCTAGGTTTATTGAACCTCCTTTTCTGGAGGTCTGAGAGTAGCTCTTTTGGTTACAGAGTCTCAGGCTAGAACTTCTTCAGATATTTGTGATTTTTGCTGTACCTAGTGTAAGGACCAGGTCTTTAAGGTCGCTGTTGCCTTTCTGTTAACCAAGGGATCTTGTGGTTTTTTTTTTTGCTAGCCTTTCATGGAGTTTTTTTGGTCTCTTATGGAACTGTATGCTGCCCTGCGTTATTGTGATACTACTCTTTTCCCTTGCATCGATTTAATCTTCTAACCTTTCTGTTTGTCCCTGCAGGTTACCCAGGCTTCCAGGCAGCTACCTATGCTAGCCGTGGGTATACTGGCCTCACTCCAGGATACACCTACCAGTTCCCTGGTGAGTAGCATTTCCATTTGTCACATGGATTCTTTAGACAGAAAAGGAATGAGTTGTTTCATCCCTGAACCCCAACCCCCTGCTGTCCAAGGATTATGACATGTAAAATGCCTTCTCATAATTGATATCCTGAGGAGCCTCCCAGAATGGGAAGGGATGCCAGATGCTGGGCTGTTGGGGGAAGAGAAGAACTGTGGTGTCAATTGTAGCAATAATGATAAATAAAGAACACATGGCAAGGGCCACCCGTGTCACAGGTCCCATACACAAGCGCACACACCTTCATGCTTATACACACATTTGTCAAGGTTGATTTCCCTGCCTATTGACTGCTTGTAAATTTCATGGATTTTATTGATGTAAGTCATGTTAGTCCAGCCAGATGTGCAGACTGGGGAACTCAATTTTTTCTTTACTTCTAAATTCATTATAAAATGAATCCACTGCTGGCAGTGTATTAGACACTCTGAATCATAAATCCTGTGAGAGAATTTCAGGGGCACACTTCTGTGCAGCCCAGACAATGAGCAAGTGTTATAGTGTGCACCAGGTTGAATTGCTGAGAAGCTGAGGGGCTTTTTAATATTGTGTTATAGTGCCTTAGTTAAAGTTTGGGTCACAGTTTAGGTCATATACACAAAATTCCCAAAGACATTGTAAAGTTTTTTTCAATGTTGTAGAAATGGGAATATACAAAAAGATTCTTCTGTTTGTAGGTATATTGTACATAAACAGGCTCAAACTAGACACACCTTGCTCTAGAACAGTTTAAAAATGTACTGTATTAAAATAAACATTGTGGGGTACAGCCCGGACACAGACAGGTAGACATGATGTTGATCACCACACACACGTTTATTTACAATTATTTCTACAATAAAGTCCACAATCCCATTTCCACAGCACCAATCACCCCTCAAGTCCTAGCCTTTCACAATGCCTTTTTCTTCTCTGGTCTGCCTCCACTCCTCTCCTCCGAGCTGTGTCCTCTTTCACCCGACTCAAACCATCGAATGGAGGGAGGTGGCTCCTTTTAAACACACCCAGATGAGCTCCAGTTGCTACCCGACATTCCTCTGCTGACACTACCCTGTGTGGCGGAAGTGCCGGTTGCACACCCGGAACCACTCCGGGTGTTCCCGTTCCTCTTCCCCCCAGCACTTCAGCCACACCCAGAAGCGTAAGTGCTGAGGTCCAGGGCTCTGTAGGCATTGGGGTGCCCCCTGGCAGTGAACACGGGCCCTTCCAGGGTTGACCTTCCAAGCTCTCTGCCCATGGTCCCCAAAGCAACCAGGGTGGTCGCCCCCTCATGGTGTGGGAAAGGTGCAAGCCCTCCTCCGGTGGTTCTGGGCGTCACCACCCCAGCCATCTCTGACAATATATACTCAGAATATTGACATATAGTATCTGCAGAAACTAGAGTTAACTCCATAAAGTTAGAGTCCAGTAGATACTGGGCTGTAGACAACACAAACATTCTCAAATGTCATCTTGGAGTACCAGTATCAATCCATCAGGTACTGATATTCATGATGCTTACACAGTCCTAAGAAATATCTTGATTCCTACAAAACATGCACACACATTGTCTCTCAGCTCATATGTTGGTGTTCTCACAATGCACGCTTATCCTTGTATTGTATTTAATTGCTCCACAGCCCTATTAGATACCTGCATTTACACTTGCACCCATGTATTGTTGATAGTTATGTAAATATGTGCTTTAGACCAACACGCTTGGCAAATACTAAGCCATTAACACTCATGTATACACTGCATAGATATAAACACACATACACATCTTTTAGTTGATATTTGTGTACAGCTGTACAAATCCAGTAAATGGGGATGTACATGCTACAAACGCACAGCTACAGCAAATATCAAGCTATATAAAATACACAGATATCCTTAGCTGATAATTATGTGTAACTGCACAAACTCAGCAATTTTGGTTTATAGGGTCATTATTGTCATGTGTATGGAGCACAGTGAAATTCTAATTTGCATGTGCTAATCAACAAGCACCATGTCATCGCTCTCCAGTGTGATTAATTAGTGTATATAACTACCCTACCTCAAAACTGGTGTCTTCCATACCTAAAAGAAATCTCCTACTCATGTCCACACTGCATGCACATGTCTAGTAGATGCTGTGGTGAACATTGATACATACAGGTATATGGTACTTTATTTGTCCAGAGAGGGAAATGTTTTCTTTTAACTGAAGCTCAATAAGTACATATTACAACAGAACCCACTGAAGTACAAACTAGAATTACAAGAAGAAGAAAACTTCTGCCTTGGCCAAAGATAAAAGAGCAGTCAAAGTGAGACATTATAAAGGTGTATTGCAGCAGGTATAGAGGAGCCCCAGTAGCAATTTGTGACACACATTTGCAGAATAATTTGATATCTAAAAGTGCTCAATTATAGTGTGTCAGGAAGATGGTGTTTTCATCAGTTTTGTCTAAATTCTTTCCTCTGCTACTACCGCGAGCAGATCCAGTGTGGATCCAATAACTAAGCATGCCTTATTCACTTGTTATTTCAGAGGGCCTCTCTTCAGGTGTTACTAATGGCTTGGCACAGCATATTATGAAAAGTTGCACTGGCTATTGCATAGTTATAAAATAAGTAAAGAATGTTGCTGCCCAAATTAAAGGAACACGTTGCAGATACTAAGGCACACACAACACATATATCCTCAGTTGCTAAGCAGGCATAATTGTAAACCTTCACCAAAGAAAAGCGTGCCTTAACACTACAATGCAGCCTTAATGTCCAGTAGATATTATGGCGCACACACAAACACACAACCATAGTTGATGTTTTAGTATATTGAAACACCAGTCTGTGGGGTAATCGCAACAGAACTACCAGTCTAACACAAAGCCCTAGCAGATACTGAAGTGCAAACAACACATACGTAACTGATCTTGTTTTATTTGCCTAAGTTGAGGAAATGCTGTTTTAAGCTTGACATACGTTTTTCCACTAGATAATAGATTTTAATAGTGCAGAAACACTTCAGGTAGATAACATTGCTGCATATAAGCAAAGACCCATTAGATATTGGAAATCATGCACAAACAGACAGCACAGCCACATACAGAGTTTAATGGGTCATGGCCTATACCCATGAGAGCTACAGTTATCAAAGTTCCATGTACACAGACCTACTAACCATGAGCTACACTTATAGGCAAATGAGTGTACAATGACACCCTTGCATTTCAGCTCATGCTCAACCTTACAGCCCTTCATGTTTGTCCACAATTCCCAGCGCTGCCACCATTTTTTGAGGTGTTGATAGTAATGGTCCTCAATTCCTGGTGCTGGAGCTAGGTGCTGCCCCTTAGCTTGATTTCCCCACGTTTCTGTCTCTCTGGAATCTTTCCTACATTTTTATAAGATTCTCTAAATTTCTATTCTAGAATTCCAATTAGAGAGGACCCCCCTTCTGACTTCACCCCACCCCCCTGAGATGGCAGGTCAGTCGAACTTCCTGAAATTTACAAGCAGCATGCTTCTTCTCAGTGTTTTTGAGGGTTTTACGGGTATGATGTTGGTGGGCTGGGTGTGAGAGTGGTGTTGCCGAGGGGGTAGTGCTGTGGGATGAAGTTATACTTATTAAATATATGCCAGCCAGATGCTGTGCAGTGCTCCTCTGGGGGCTCCTCAAGCATGCTGGCTTAGCCTGGATGTGGACAACTGCATTAGCAGGAAGCCTGCCCTGTCATTGTCTGCAGGGATTGTTTTATTTTCACAGGTGAATGTTGGTATGATTTTTTTTTTTTTATATATATATATATATATATATATATATATATATATAGATATATAGATTATATATCTATATATATATATATAGATATATATATATAGATATATATATATATATATATATATAGATATAGATATAGATATAGATGTCCAATGGGTGATCTAAATGTTAACATAAAGGGAAAAAAATAGCAAATATTTTGTTTCATGTGTTGCAATTGTGGCTACATAAGCAGAAATTTTGTTTTCTCAGCTGTTAGTCGGAGTGGGGGTTTGGGGGAGAAGGGGGGTTGAAAGTCGATGTTTTCTTGATTGTCTGCATGCAGTTTTGAATACAGGTCCTGTTAAACCAGGAACGATCAGTAATAGACGCGATGTTCTCGCCTGCAGCGTTGCTCACTGGCATGGAAATGAACAGCGCCTGTTTTCGTTGTGTTTCAGCCATACCCCTGACAGCGTACGGCCCCATGGCGGCGGCAGCAGCAGCAGCAGCAGTGGTGCGAGGAACAGGTAATGGTAGTGTTGTGTGGAAAGAGAACTATTTACTGCCTGGGTGTTTCCCTGTCAGTACCCCAAGTTTAGGGCACCAAAATGAGTTTCCATTTAACACCTTTTTCGATTTTAAACTATAGCATGAGAAACTGGGGTGCTTTTTAATACCAGTGATATGTTACACCTGTTAGTTTATGGGGAACCCATTTAACGGTATTAATGAGGACTCCCTCTGTGCCCTTGGACCTGTTTTTCTTCTGTAGAACCAGAGGGGCAGGCAAGACTGGGTAGTACAAAGACATTTTCTTTGAAGTGAGCATGCCTAAAATGTACAGTTCATTGAATGTTTGGAAGACCCTGTTAATTCCTTTTACTCCATTTCTTCTTCCACTTTTTTTCAGGTTCAACTCCAACACGCACAGGGGGTTTTCTTGGAACCAGTAGCCCGGGCCCGATGGCTGACCTTTATGGAGCAGCCAATCAAGAGTCTGGTGTCAGCAGTTACATCAGTGCTGCAAGTCCTGCTCCCAGCACTGGATTTGGGCATAGCCTTGGGGTCAGTTCTGAATTTAGCACTTAAAGACAGCGCGAGTGAGAGAGATAAAAGTTGTATTTACCCTATAAATTGAACAGATGTGTGATCAGGATCCAACTGTCCTTTTCATAAGGTAATACAGAGCTAAATAAGTCTAAAGGGGCTGGCATGTGATTTGTGTCAGGTGGGACTGTAAAGGCTACATGGAATCATATGCCAGTGTGTCCAGCAAATTCCTAGTACAAAACAGCAAACAAATACAGGAATTGAGTGAGCAATAAGTAGAAACTTGCCACATTTGCTCAGTTGCTAACACTTCATGAAACTAATTCAGAGAAGCTTTAACCAGAAAAAATGAAATGAAGGAATTTAACAAAGTATTTTGTAGTGTTTGCTGTGGTATAGAACGCTAAGCATATTGAGCCACTGGGAACATTCAAAGTGGGAGTGGTACAATTTTTAGCATACACATGCTTTTGTGGTCTTGTATCACTTGATCCAAATTAAGTTATAGTCTAGAGAAAGTAATTGGACTTCTAAAAAAACTGAGGGGTAAAAGAATGTGCTAGTTATGTTTGAAGTTAGTGGATACGGGTAAAGGTGGATTGGAATTGGGCAGATGGGAGCTCAAAATAAAAAAGTCCTCACTTTACTTTACCTTTTCTAGCAGCCACATAATGATATCAAGAAATAGAAGGTGGGGGCAAATGGATGTCCTAGATGTTGAAATATTGCACCTCTTTTCTTTGTTGGAGCAATGCATTAGCCAAATTTGTTTTAACCAACAGAGATTGTTTGTGTGACTAATAGTTCCACCATCTGCTTCTCTGGTACTTGGGCATCACTGAATGTCGAAAAACTTTAATGGTATAAATTTGGGGTTGAATAGCTTGAGGAAGCACAAGAACTTAATTCATCAGGTAGTAAAAGACAAGGTAGAGAACCCCAGTCTTTGTCCTGGAGGGCCACAGATCTACCTGTTTTCTTAAACAGAAGCCAAAGTTTGCTGTTCATTAAAGCTGTTTTGTAATTCTGCTGGTAAGGTTTTGTAGTGCTCTCATTGTTTATTTTGTCAGACATGTCTAGTAATATAGGTGTCTTCTTTCTGAGGATGTTAGCAGATCAAAAATTTTCAGTTGCTTCACTTTTCACTCATTTTTCTTTCCAAGTGTTGTATTAAAATGTATACTTTATGATAAACACATTCTTGCTGTTAGTTGGGTGAAAAAAAAGAAGCATTAAAATTGTGGATAGTGCAGTGTTGAAGGAGCATTGAAGGGTTCAGAATCATAACCAGTGAGACAATAAAAATTAGGCCAAAAATGTATGTCATGTTAGCAATAATACTTGGCTTCTTCTGCAGCCACTGAGGCCCTCCAGGCCCAAGAATGTGGACCTCTGGGCTATAAATCACTAGATTGTGATTCATTTTTTTTATCACTGACTATTTGTGTCCTTGACCAACTCGCCTTAAATGTATTTTAGTCATTTTTAATTTATTCATTTATTTTTTGTAGGGTCCTCTAATTGCCACAGCCTTTACAAATGGCTATCATTGAGGGGGGAACGGCAGGTGCAAACTGAGCCAGGTAAGTTGGCGCAAAGCGGATAAAATCAAATCCACTCTGGACCCCCTCCATATGTGGGGGTCATTTCCATCTGTAGCTCAAAAGCTTTTCATTTGCTTTAAATTTGTATCTTAACCCTACTGCTTTGCCACATTGTGTTTTACTCACATCTTTTCTTAGTTTGGCAGCTTTTTCCCACAACTGCTGCTCACATGAAAAATCAAATTAAATAACCCAAAGACTTAACTTTGTAGTGGAAAACTGCAGCCCTCTTAAAGATTATCATCCTGATTTATCAGATGCTGTTTTCAAAAGAAATAGATCATTTTAGTTTTCTCCAAAATGTGAGCACTGCTTTTTTTATCTTTTTTGATATTGCAGAACTGTAGTTATACTATCCATATCTTACTAGACAACGTATTTGTGAAAAAAGGTGGAATCATCAGATCACTTGTAATGAGTGACTAGTTTTATAATTTGTTACTGCTAATTTATATTTTGTCAGATGGTGCCAGGAAATTTATACCCAGAATTTTGAAATGTCTGACTCAAACTTGACTTAGTAAAAACAAGTCAGACAAATCTGTGTAAATAATTGTTTCAGTTTTGGTCTTATAATAAAGTCATGCCAAACTGAGGGAGTTCTTATTTTGTTGCAGTCACTGAAAACTGCTGACAACGGAGTGTCCTCATTTTTATTGTGAAGGGTTCCATTGTGTATTTAGAAAATTTTACAGTCAGTGTATGTTGAAAGTAAAGTACAGCAATGTTTCTGCAGATGGGAATGATGAAAGCTAATCTGGGTATTTAATGCTGCATTCACATACTATGGGACAGACAAGAAATACAAACTTCCCAGTGGGAAATTTCACATAAACAGACTTTGAAGTTGTAGCTCAATATCGGACATTTCTTAGAAATCAGTGCAGCCAGAATTAACTAAGTTTTGACCGTAATGTTTACCTCTCCCTCTTTCAATAAAATAAAATTAAAAATAGTTGAGCCACAAATGTCATTTTTGAAGTTGAAAAGATGCGATACTTACCAGCAGCCGTACCAAATACACTTCAGAACAGGCCATCCATCTGAAGCTAAGCATGTACAGGCCCTGCCAGTACTTTGATGGGAGACCTTCTAGGAAAAGCTTGGGTTGCTGCTGGAAGAGGTCTTTGGTGAGGCCAGTAGGGGGAACTTACCCTGTGGTCTGCCATAAATATGCCGCTGTCCTTTGGTTGAGACCGAAAAATCGAGGTCCTGACTCTTTGTGGTCAAAAAGAAAAATCAAATGGCATTCTTAGTAAAGAGTAGGGTGTACCTTGATCTCCAGGCTAAATTACCCACCATGGCTTAGTCATTCAAGCCCCCTAATCATCCCCTGTCTCTAATTGGCTAACTGTTTCTGACCACTTGTCCACCTAATAGCTCATGTGTAGTGGGCGTTCTGGCACAATATGGCTGCCATCGCATCATTCTAGTGTATGCTACACACTGGCAGTCGTGATCAAAGTGGCTCCCCACTCTTTATGTAAAAGCGCTTTGAGTAATGAGAAAAGCACTATATAAATGTGAAGAATTATTATTATTATACTTGCTTTTTAATTTGCAAACAAATTAGAGCTTTTTACTTTTTGCATAGCACAAATAGAAAATAAACGGTGACTGTGAATTCTATTGAGATGGTGAGACTTCACAAGAGGCAACTCTCAAAATTCCCAGAGTATGTGAACACAACATAATGTAAGAATAGAGTTATGTGTTGATGGGCAAATTTTAAATCTTTCAGATATTGAAACCTTGCAAACCCATGTGGTAGGTGTAACAGTCATAGATGCATTCCAGGATTACAGCACAACAAGGACTTGTGTAAGACTCCATTCATGATTTCCTGGCGTTACCAAGTTCTTTTATTGCATGACGCAACAAAAGGCAATAGGTGAATTGATTTGCATCATTGCATTTTCAAGCTGTATTTTGAGAACCATAGTTTGCAGAGATGAAGTGAGATGCTGTATTATAACTAGTTGCCCTCTGTGCCAAGGAGAAAAGGTTATGCAACAGTAAAAGTCACGGCAGATTAGCCGCTTGGAATATCAGCAGTCATGAGCCTTTTATAAAACTTCCAGGATCATGTCTGCGTTAACTCTACCACAGCCTGGTACTTATATGTGGAAGCACCACTGTCTCTAGAAATTAATGGGTCGTTCTGCGAAAGTGTGAATGAGCAAATCCTAATTGTTGAGTTTGAATCCAGCAGAGGAAATTATTCGGTCAGACAAATAATTTATGTTTAAATTCAAATGGAAATTAGAGAAGGTTTACTTAAAGAAACTACCAAAGGAATGATCAAAAAACAAGCTGTGGTCTGTGGCATGTGAATTCCACCCAATCAAAACAAACAAAAAAAACAAATTAAAACATTAGGTCAAAACTCAAACCGAGAAACAAAGTTAGAAAGCCAAAGTGAGATATAAGGCTGTTATTTATTTATTTTTTATGAGTTGGCCTTGAAGGTTGAACTTTGCTTCTTTTAAAATGTTATCATGCCAGTGTCACACACCACAAAAAGCCAGCACCAGTTGTAAATCGAGGAAAATGATGGCACACAACAGAAGCTTAAGATTCCTTTCCTGCATCCCAGGCAGTGCTATTTTTTTTTCTGCTGCATGACATAAAATTAAAATTAATAACATTCAGAAAAAAGTAAAATGAATTAAATGTGTTCACAACAAAAAAAGTCCTGGCATGGCTGGCCCATTGTGGTGCAGCTCTAATCTTGAAATGACAAGAAGACATATTCTGTGCTAATATAAAGTTGCACTGCATAGGGCACACTGAGAAACTAAGCATAGGACTAATAACTGGGCATGGGGAACAACATTGTGAAGCAGTATTAGGATGCACTCTTGTTCTTTTGTAAAGCAGTTGTGTTTCTTTTTCCTCAGGCTTCTTGTCTGCTGGTGAGAAGATGGGGTTCAATTGCTGCAGACCAAGGCATTTTTTTTTAATTTGCTGCATTCTTTTAACTGGCCCCAGCTTTCAAGATGAAACCCACCGACCTGAAGATCGCTCTGTTCGTGTACTAACGCTGTGTTTATTTCTTCGACTTGTATTTATTTCTTTAGCTCCTAGTTTTTATGCTGCCTTCCCTTGTTGTACCTTGTTCGTTTGTTAATTTTTCCCTTCAGCCTTTTATTGTAGCGCTGCCTTTAGAAACAAGCAAATTTCAGATTTTTTTCCTATATTTTTGTGTTTAGAGTCTACTGAGTATCTTCTTGTGGTTTTTTTTTTCTCCCCCCTCCCGGAGTTGTTAATTATTTTATTTCAACAGCCGTAACTAAAAAATATCTTGGTTCATGAGACTGAGGGAGCAAAAAAAGTAAAAAAAATGAAAAGAAAAAACATTTGCTTAAAAAGGTTATTTGGATTTTGTTTTCTTTTGTAAATGTCAGATTTTAAAATTTTTAAAGTCAAATATCAAAACATCACTGTTGAACAAAAATGTATATTTTGGTAGTTTTAAAAACACTATGATAATCAAGAAAGTATTTTTCCAGAATTGGTTTAAACATTATTTCTGTAAAATATTGTAAATAATACATGCTGAATTTGTATCGGCTGGCTGCAAAGAAGTGGCTGAGCGTGCTAGTGTGAGACTCGTGGGCAGGCTTGGCACCTTCAATAGACTTGGTGCGTAGTGGAAGCTGGGGGTCTACAGCAGGCTGAAGGCCTACAGCAAGCTTTTGGCTGAGTGCAGGCTTGAGGACTCAGAAGGGCCAAAAAGGTTAGGTGGTGTTGAGCGAGCCAATGCTTGTGGCCTAATGCTGCAGTCCAGTTTCTCAAATAAGTTTGAGGGATGCAAGACTAAAAAGTGGCATTGGTCCTGACAGAGTATCACGGCCTGCAGGATATTGGGACTTTGTAGCCTGATGTTGAATTTATGCTTATAGTAACTTTGAGGCCTACCACAAACTTGAAGCCCAACAGCAAATTGTCAACTTTGGGGGGGCAAACATTTGGAATTTTGGCCTCTTCTGAGTTTGAGCCTACTGAGGATTAAAGCCTACAGTAAACTTAGAGCTAGCAGAGAACGGAGAGGTACCTTTGGATATTGGGCCTGGCAGCGGACTGCTGCTTACTTTTGAGTTGCTGCCCATCTCAAGATTATTTCCTACTTTGGACTTGGCCTAGCCTGGATGATGTGGCCTCCTACTGAACTGCAGTTTACTGTGATCTTGGAGCCTAGCAGCAGAGTGTGGCCAGTTATAATCTTTGTGGTTAGCAGCGTATGAGACCTGCTATAAAGCTGGAGCATTGTGGCTTGCTGAATCTTTAGGGAGTGGCTGGCTGGGGTGGGACTATACTGGTAGCTATGGTTCATGGCAAGAGACTGATAATTTTGTTTGTCTGTAGGGCATTAGGATCTATTGTGAAATTGGAACCTTCAGTCTTGGAGAATCTACCACACATCAAAAACCTACAATAGGCTTGTAGTGTGTCGAAGGTTAATTATTTCATTAAAAGATCTCAGGATAGCTTGGAGGTCTTAAAGGGCACAGTGGGCTCAACAGCTAGTGTCCATGGTTGTTTTTTGTTTTTTTTTTTATTATTTATTGTTTTCGTTTTTCTTTTTTTTGCCGAGATCTATTACAGACTTGCAGTTTGCTAATCATCAGAATGCTACAAGAGCTTTCTGATGCCTCACACAGATTGAAGGTCTGCAGTGAACCGGTTGTCCACGCATGCTTGGATGGCTTCAGCAGATTGGAGAATTATGGAAAACTGTACAATACTTTGAGCCTAATACATTAGCCTTATAGTTGGACAACGAGACCAAGGTTAGCAGTAGGCTTGCAGTCCAGCGGGTTATTTATGCTGACATTAATATGAAGGTTTTGTGCACAATTAACACCCACAGTAAGCCTGTGATATCATGAACTGTGGAGGCCTACATTAGGAATTGAAGTTTGTGCACTTTACAGACCCGCATGAGCTTGCGTATGATGTACAATGTAAGCCTATAGTCGACTTGAGGCCCAGTTCTTCAGCTGAAGCCCTCTGAGCAGGCAGGGGCAGAGAGCCTGCATCCTAGCCTAGCTTTGGTTTGTGGCCCAGGAAGCAGAGCCTGTTGCACAGGGTCAAGCCTGCACAATCGCTAAGCTTAACTAGATCACCTTAATAAGCAAAATGCCAGTCGTTTTTCTTTTTTTTTTTTCATTCAAAGTTACTGTGTGTTTTAATAGGGAGAAAAAAAACAGATCAAATGAAGGACAAACTGAAGTTGGGAGATAGCAGCAGTCATCCTTACCAGTCATTAAACTCATTGCCCAAGATGATGTGTGGAATAGCTGAGGTGTGGACACAGAACACCTCTTGTAGTTTGGGGGATTTGGCTTTAGTCTTTGCTCAGTTCTTTCACTTTGGCATTTTAAGCCAGAGAAATCTCGTGATTATCTCTGAAAACACTGTTGATTCTTTTGAATCTGGTGGGGCGGGGGGGTGGGTTGTTGTACTGTATATGCTCTTATCGCAGATATGACAGTGTATAAATTATGGGTGGGTTTTCTGATTCAGTGGCCAGCCTAGATGTCTCCAAAAATGGGATGGGGCCACTGAGTTGGATGGGCACTTGGCTTTTCATGGTATAGTCTTTTAAATAATAATGACAACCCAGGTCATCTTGCACCCCTTCAAGGAAGGACCCTATTAGGTAGTTAGTTCTGCTGCATGACCCTGTTCATTCTTCATTAAGGACTCTGTGCAGGGAAATGCAAGCATGCTGTGTATCTAACAGTCTTTCTTGACCTGACAGACAGTGAGGGGGTGAAGCTGAGATGACTACTAGAGACACCAGTACTGTAGTTATTTAACAAAAGCAATAAATTATTTTAACTTTAAATAAAAATGGCATTCAGGAAAGCGTTTTATTTAAAAAAAAAGCTGTACGTTTTACTTCCTGTTGGCGAAATTATGCAACAAGTCGCCATTTGCTGTCTGTAAAACTGCCGAGGAGGAGAAGGAGGGGGGATAGTGAATAGTGTAGTGGGTGGGGCAAGTCCTTGTGGGTGTGGCCACTGTAGGCACAGAGTACATCTGGCCCACAGGCATTCTGAGTCAGTCCACTCAAGGGGACTGACTGACTAGTGGAGGAAGGACTGAAGAGGCACAGCTGAGCAGTTTGATCACTTTTGTTTTTTTGTTTTGTTTTGTTTTTGTTTTATGGAACTGTTTTTTTTGTATTTTTTAAAGAGAAAAAAACAGTGAACTGTTTTACAATCTGACAATTGTCATCAGCAAAACTGTAACAACTGATTGTTTTGTCCCTGAGATTTCATTTTAAAATTCCTAATAAATTATTGTAAAATTCTGCAGCGTGTTTGTTTCCTGCCTGCCACCTTCATATTCGCCCATCTGTTTGTAATGCCACATGTCAGGACTCTCACATATATATATATATATATATATATATATATATATATATATATATATAATATGTATATATATATGTATGTATATATATATGTATGTATATGTATATATATATATATATATATGTATATGTATATATATATATATGTATATATATATATATATATGTATATATATGTATGTGGATATATATGTATATATATGTATATATGTATATATATGTATATATATGTATATATATGTATATATATATATATATATATATATATATATATATATGTATATATATATGTATGTATATATATATGTATGTATATATGTATACCTTTTATGACGCTTTAGTAAATAAACTAACACCGCTGTAGTAACCAAGATACGTGAAGGTTTAACTGACGTCCAGCACTCCACGTCAAGAAGATGAGTATTAACTGTAGGCTTCTGAGATGGGCATCACAAGGCAAGCAATTTGTCTTAGTAGACAAGCCACTGGCCTTTACAAGGCTGCTCATTTAGACTCCATCACAGATTTCCTGCTTGATGTCACCTTTTGGGCTCCAATAATATCAGCTCTAGTGAGGTGCACAAACAACTTTACAATAGTGCTTGTATTTATCATTCATATATATCCACATATATTCTCAGAGACAGACTGTCATCACTGCCAAGATATGCTTTTAATGCAGTGGTTTAAACTCTTAACCTCTGCTGTCTTTTAACATACAACACATTGAAAGGGGTTTCTATGTCATATGACATAAATTGTTAATATGATCCTTAACTAGATTAAGTGGGTCTGAGAAATTAGATTTTGTAAAATGTTTCATTAGAAATTGAAGGCATCTAAGCTGTTTTATATAACCCAATTAGAAACCCCATTAAACTATTTCTTGTGTTAGAAGTGGATGGCTGTGTCTGTTTTTGGAAGTCAAACGCTTATAGGAGGTGCCTTCCATAAATCTCAAATGCTGTCTTAATGAGCTACCTTTGCATTGGGAAACCATTTACTAAAGCAACGTGCAAGTGTTCTGAAAAACACAAATAAAAATGTATTTATATTGCACTCTGACTGCATTTTGAATTCCGCTAATTAGATTTCACTTGTGGCCCAAGTACCATGTCATATCAAAATAAGGTTGCCAGGGCCGCAAGTGAGAGATCGAAATGGATGCTCTGTGTTACTATTATTACATGGCTGACACCTTTATCTAAGGCAGCTTATAACATCTGAGATTATAATTGGTTACATTTTTTTTATTTATCCAATTGATTAACAGGCAGGTGAAGTGACTTCCTCATAGTTACACAACTTCAGTAGCAATATTTGAACCCACAACCTCGAGGTTTGAAGTTCAAAGTCTTAACCATTATGCCATACTGTCCTGTATATACACTACTCGGGGTGGTAGACTATTATGAGGAGTAGGGGATTTGTGCCAAACATACAGAGGGAGACCAATGCACCATGAAAGAAGCCTGTAATGTTCCCCCAAGCCACTAGAGTGCAGTAGAAAAGTGAGTGGAGTGTCTTGTAAAGCTGGCAAAAGACTGCAAGTACTGGACCTATCCTTGGAAGAGACATGGATGCAATAGAGCCCTTGGAGGAGACCGTAGGGCACATTGCCTGGGTCCAAGCAGACAACATTGTGTAGTCCATTTGAAAAGACAGGGTGCATGAAACACTGGTCCTTATGGGCCACTAGACGCCACAAAGTCCCATTGTTGTGAAGAAGAAGCTGAAGCCAAGGCCATAAGGGTGAGGTGGAGAGAATGAAAGTGTAAATGTGGGCAAACCACCACATCTGAAAAATCAAGTTCAAAGAGGTTAGCCAGGTTTTGCTTATCTGCTCTTCTGAACAATGGAGTGTATTCTGCCTTTTATTTCTCATCCTTTGTGTAAGTTCTGCTGCTAAATTTTCCATTTCAGATTCACAGGGCTTGCTTAGTATTCTTCCCTTCATTTTGGCCAAACACCCCAAGGGTTACAGAATGCGGGCAGTTCTCATTCATTGTGAACCCGTAAGGTTTCTGCAGACAGACAGTAGTTGCAAAATGCAACACTTTCATTTGGATTAGCTGGATGCAAGCTTTCCTTTGTCAGATTTAAATGTGCAAAATTGTTTTGGCCTGTGGCTATAAGTTCTCACTTGTCTTGCTATCTTTGAATTAATAATTAAAAGCCTGTAAAGACGGGCAGTATGGTAAGGATTTCTCTCCAAATTCTCCTAGTGGTCTGGATGTTAGTCAGCTTGGACATGTGCAGTGGACTGGCACCCCATTCTGCAGAGGCAGGTGCCAACTTCCTGCTCCTGACTCTGTTTGAAAGGTGCTATGTAATGCAATGATTTACAATTGGCTTTTCCTAAAGGCTTCTCTCTTCTTCCTCCTGGCTTCATTTTAGTCAAGTAATTTGCCATTTATGTTATTGTTAAGCACCAGTATGCCAATAGTACAACAAATAGATTCATACATTAAACACAAGGACAAACAACCATGACGGAAAAAATTGCAGAGTCTAATGTCCAGCTCCCCTCCGCCGTTTCATCCCAGTCAAGGTCGGCCAGGTGCTCCTCTCCCAGAAGGGCCGCTGGAAAAGTACACAGACACTGGGAGAAACTCTGCTTGGGGTTCAACAAATCATCAGGAGAGTGGCATGTCTCCAGCTGGCCTTGATCCAGAAGGCCAGTTGCTCAGCCTTTTACCATTTCTACACTCCCCATTATCCCACCAGGGCCTCTCGGAGTTCTGGCCAGCATTCTATATCTGTATAGCTTTCAAACATTCATTATTCGACAGCCCATCACAAGTGTGCAAACATAGAGTGTCAATAGCTACAGAATATGTGCAGGTGAGATAACACTGAAGAAGAAAAGAACACAAACAGAAATCGAAAGAAATATAATCAATCAATCAATCAACATTTATTTATATAGCACATATTCATACAAAAAATGTAGCTCAAAGTGCTTTACAAAATGAATAATAGAAAAATAGAAGACACAATAAAAATAAACATAAGTCAACATTAACATAGAATAAGAGTAAGGTCCAATGGTCAGGGTGGACAGAAAAAACAAAAAAAAACTCCAAAAGCTGGAGAAAAAATAAAATCTGTAGGGGTTCCAGACCACGAGACCGCCCAGTCCCCTCTGGGCAATCTACCTAACATTAGTCAAACAGTCCTCTTTGTATTTAGGGTTTTCATGGAAGGACCTGATGATGATGGTCACGTAGACTTCTGGCTTTCAGTCCATCAATGTTGGTGCATCATGATGCTTTGAGTAGGTGGTGGTGGCGCAGGCCGCTACCACAAAGAAACGGAAAAAAGAAACAGAAGAGAGAGTTGGGGTCAGTAAGGATTTTAGAGCCACCATGAATAGTTATTATGAAGAATTGAACATATAGAGTATCAGTATTAAGTTAAAGTGAAGTTATAAAAAGGCCATGTTAAAGTAATGTGTTTTCAGCAGTGTTTTAAAGTGCTCCACTGTATTAGCCTGGTGAATTCCTATTGGCAGGCTATTCCAGATTTTAGGTGCATAGCAGCAGAAGGCCGCCTCACCACTTCTTTTAAGTTTAGCTTTTGGAACCATCTCTAAACTGCTTAATCTAATTCAGGGCACCGGTGGGAGCAAATCCTTTGCAGAGCCTGCTCACCAATGCAAAGTCATTTTGGAATCCTTCATGTTAGGAGAAATCCCACAAAGACACAGGGAACACCTGCAAAAGCCAAATAGACATCAACAGGTCATGAGTTGGCAGCTCTTCTCATGGGGCTGCACACTGTTTGACCCATTTATTTATCTCTCCAGAATATGGTATTGTTTTGTTTAATCCAATTTATTCTTATGGAGGCTGGGGTGTATCCCAGCAGCACAAGGACAAGACCACCGACCCGCAATTTACACATCTTACAAATGGAGTGTATCAGTCTCCGTTAGTTAGCCCTTACAAAAGATGGTTAGTAGTTAAAGAATAATATTTTATTATTTGGCATACTCTAACATTCCTAAGCATTTCTGGTATTTGTCGTTCCTAAAATGCTTAAATAAGCCCAAATTCCTAAAACCCTCAGCTGGTTGAAGATATTAAAACAGAAGTTTTGTCTTTTCTGTCAGTATTAGTTAATCCGAGTCATTGATCTTTACCATGCTGTCCATTGACTCCATTAATCAGGTTTTACATAGCACATTTCTGAGGCAGCACAAGGAGTGTTAGCAGCCTTTTTGTTTCTATCAGGGAATTTGGGTGTCCTTGGTTTAGTGGCTTTGGAACTCCCTGCTTTTGGTTCGACCAAGGGGTCCTACTTGATTGCTGCTCAGATAGTTGGGCTAACAGGAGCTGGAACACGTGCTGGGAGTCTAGAAGTGGCAGGTGACTAGGATGTGAAAGAAGAAGATCTTGAGTTGTAGTTGAGCGTGGAGCATTTGTGTAGATTGTTTGGAGTGCAGCATGAGATGTTCAGAGCTCAGGTTGTGCCTGCCAGCAGCGGAAAATGCGCCTCAATGTGACAATCTGAAGTCAACCTGAAACAAGCTGGGGAAAACCGCCTGGTGAAACCAGTGTGGATTTGTGGTGAGTGCAGATTTATAGGGCTAACGGTTTACTCAGAGTGACATCCCTGCGGAGGAAGTAGGCCGCCCAGTCAGTCATGCGCATTCTACAAATGTCCTCATGCAGCCAGATCACTAACCACACCTGGGCCACATTCACTTGCCCCACGGCCTTTAGACTTAGAAACTTTGTGGCTTGTCCCTTTTCTCACACCTTTCTCCCATTCATGCATTTAATTGATGCTCACATCCATTTGTTATGTTATCTTAGTGATTCCAAACATTCATCCATCCATCAACATTGCTTTCTTCAGTGCAAAGGAGCTCAAAAGTAGAATCTGCAAAAGAGAAAACAAACCCGGGCAGGATGCTTGTCCATTCAGAGTTGCCAATTATCCTGAAGTGATCCTGCGGAGAGCCAGCAAAGTCCACATAAACGGTGAAATGGCAGTCTTTCTAAAAGTAAATAATTGTTATCAGCTAATTACTATTTTATTGAAATTCATAACAAACCTGCTTAATCAAATTCACAGTCAGGTGGAGTTTATGCCTGCAGCACAAAGCAAGAAACAGCTGTAAAGATGAGATACCCTTGCACATACACCACACACTCACACTCACTGCAACACAGGGTCCAAATTTAGAATCACCAGTTGATTTAATGTGTAGGAAAGCCCATACAGGCATGCAAGACCATTCAAACTCCGTGCAACAACTGGGTTTGTGATTTGAATCCAGGATGCTGGATCTGTGAGGCAGAAGTACTATCCACTGTACCACTCACTATGTTCATTTTTGTGTCCAGTTTTTCTATTTATAACAATATATTAAAAATAACATATATATTATAATAAAGTATAACTAAAGTTCTTAAATCCACTTAATCCATTTGAAGTATAACATGCACCAATCTGTCATAGCATTAAAAACCATCCATACGTCCATTATCCTAACACAGGGTCATGGGGGTCTGCTGGAGCCAATCCCAACCAATACAGAGCTCAAGGCAGGAACAAACCTCAGGCAGGGTCCCAGCTCACTGCAGGGCACACACACACACACACCAAGCACACACTAGGGGCAATTTAGGATCGCCAATGCACCTAACCTGCATGTGTTTGGACTGTGGGAGGAAACCGGAGCACCTGGAAGAAACTCACGCAGACACGGGGAGAACATGCAAACTCCACGCAGGGAGGACCCAGGTCTCCTTACTGAGAGGCAGCAGCACTACCACTGCGCCACCGTGCCTCCTGCATTAAAACAAATCTACCTAACATTGCATAGGTCCGCCTTGTGCCACCAAAACAGCTCTGACTTATTAAACATAGATCCGACAATACCCCTGAAGATGCCCCCTGGTACCCAGACATTAATAGAAGATCCTTTAAGTCAGGTAAGTTGCAAGGTGTGGCCTCCTTAGATTGGACTTGTTTTTCCAGCACATCTTTTGTTAAGTGGTATGTGTCAAAGTAACATCGACATGAATGACAGGACTGAAGTTTTTCCAGCAGATCATTGCCCACCGCATCACATTTCATCCACCAGTTTGCCTTCTTGCCATAGTGCATCCTCCTGCCATCTTTTCCCCAGGTAAATAATGTACATGTACGTGGCCAGCCACTTGATCTAAAAGAAAACATGATTCATCAGACCAGGCTACCTTCTTCCATTGTTTCATGGACCAGTTCTGACACCCATGTACCCATTGTAAGCACTTTCAGCAGAGGACTGGGGTCAGCATGGGAACTCTTAAATCACACATTAGATCTTGATAAACAAAATATTCAAGTGGAAAATCTTGAGTGAGTGATTCTTTGGGAAGAAAATGATATTGCAACTCGAATGGATTTCATCACAGTAACTCATAATGTGACTCAGTAGTGTGTATGGCCCCCGCATGCCTGTATGCACTCCAACAACGTCTGAGTGTGCTCCTGATGAGATGGCAAATGGTGTCCTGAGAGGTCTCCTACCAGACTGGGATCAGGGTATAAGTCAGCTCCAGGACAGTCTGTGACACTACTAGGTGGTGTTGGATGAACCAATACATAACATCCCAAAGGTTCTCAATTAGATTAAAGTCTGGGGAACTTGAGGGCCAATTAATGGCATCAATGCCTTTGTCATCGATAAACTGCCTACACACTCTGGCCACATGAGGCCGGGCATTGTCCTACACCAGGAGGAACCCAGGCCCACTGCACCAACCTAAGGTCTGACAGTGGCTCTGAGAATTTCATCCCGGTACCTAACAACAGTCAGGATACTCTCGCCTAGTATATGGAGGTGTGCGAGACCCTCAAAGGATATGCCTCCCAAGACCATCACTGACCCACCGCCAAACCAGTAATGATAATTGTTGAAGACTGCATAACATTCACCATGGCAATGTCAGACTCGATTGCATCTGTCAAATGTGCTCAGTGTGAACCTGCTCTCACATGTGAAGAGAACCTGGTTTCAATGGTGGAGCTGCCATTTGGGGTATTCCCTGGTGAATGCCTGTCAAGCTGCATGGTGAAGGGCTGTGAGCACAGGTCCCACTATAGGACATCAGGAGTCTATTTCCGACAGTTTGGTCAGAAACACGTACACCAGTAGCCAGTTGGAGGTCATTTTGTAGGGTAGTACTCCTCCTGTTCCTATTCACACAAAGGACTAAATATCAGTCCTGCTGCTGGGTTGATGCTCTTCTATGGCCCTTTCCAGCTCTCCTCATGTAATTGCTTGTCCTCTGGTATCTCCTCCATGCTCTTGAGACTGTCCTGGGAGACACAGCAAACCTTCTTGTGATGGCACGTATGGATGTGTCATCCTGGAGGGGCTGGACTACCTGTGCAGCCCAGTAATGACAGGGACACTAGCAAAATGCAAAACTAGAGAAGAATCACTCTATCTACTCTGCTCTCACTGCATCACCCAGACCTCCATAATCTCAGAAAATGACAACTGGTTAACTGGGCTGCTCATCAAAGCCGATAAATAAACAATAACAATATGGGACACTTTTACATGATGCTTTTTGATAATGACAATGATGGCAATGACTTTTCTGAGCCTTTTTTTCTTTCCCTTGCCAAATATCCTCGAATTTCTGTTTTTTCATTCCCAAAACACATACTTGACCTAAACATCGTGAATGATTTGCCCAGTTCAAACTCCATCCTAAGATGGGAGTTTTGTTGGTGGTGGTTGGAAGGTGACAGAGTTTGAGTATCCATCCTCAGAAGTACTGCATGTATCATTGCCCATTTCTATTTTTGGGGCGTAACCCTAACTTTGTTTTTTGGGAGTGAGCTTACTTAAGAATATATTTGGCTTAGGCTTCTTGTCCAGTCACGACTGGCTTTAGACTCCTAGACATATTTTATTCTTATTTGTACTGTTTATCATTCGTGATCTTGATTAGTCTGGCGGTAAGTGGAACCCATTTATCTCTTTGGGTGCACCCAATATTATGTTTGCAAAGGATTCATTCATTTCCAATTTATGAGTACCAACAATTGTGGGGGTTCAACAACTCATCTGTATTTATTTTGTTCTATTTATGGGCACCCTATGCTTTGGGATTTAGGGAACCCATCCTTGGCAGGCCTAAGTGAGATTAGTTTGCTTTTGAGATGGGCTACACCTCTAGTTTTGCAATCCGTCTTCAAGGATAATTTTCTGCATTTGGGGGTACCCTAATTGCATTTTTTGAGGGTTAATTTACTCCTGTAGTCTGGACTGTACCCCACATTTTTATTTTCCTCTGAATTTGATGTTGTGTCTCATGGTTTAGGCTTCTGCTTATCCGTTTGTTTCTGTTTACTGAGTGTACCCCAGCATTTGTGTTTTAAACAGTTGTTTTTTTATGCATTTTGTTTTAGTTCTTTGAGAAATTACTTCATTTCTGTTTAGGGGTCTTCCATATTTTTGTGGCTGATTTATTGTTGTGTTGGAATATACCCGCTCTTTTATGCTTTGGTTCTAAATGTTAATTTGTGTGAAATGGTGTGTATCCCACATTTTGTAGAGCATCTTTCTATTCACCGAATTTTGAGATTCTCAGACTCAGTTTATACACTACAGACTTTCCGACTGAGAAATTGACATAGTTCTTTTCTGGAGTACACTCGAGCTTTTATCATTTGATTGTGATACTTTAATATCTCCTAGAGGGAGTAAACACCAGGAACCTCTTCTGTCCATGTTTCTGATTTTGTTTCTGCACTTAATGGTTTAGCAGAGCCCTTTATATTTTGGGGACTCACTTATTTATGTACCCCAATTTTCATGTTTAGTGATTTGATTTCTTCCAGTTTTTGAAGATAAACCTCATGTTTGGTTTTTTGACGACTCCTTATTTATGGTACTCACAACAGAATACCACAGATTTTGAGTTTTTGGGGACCCATTAATTTCTGTATTTGCAGGTTCCCCCAGTTTTGTCTCTAATTCATTTTTGTGAATGTCCTTGTGGGTGTAACCCACAATTTAATGTTTTAGGACTTATTCACATATGTGCTTGGGTGTACCCCACATTTTAAGTTACATAAAAAAACTCATTTTGCTTTTCGTGGATGCATGCAGACATTTTCATTTGGAGACTTCTGATCTTGTGGTTGTACCCTGCATGTTTTGTGTCTGTGGATTATGCAGTTGTCTGTTATCCTGGGTCAGCCCCAAAATGTATGTACATTACAATACATTAATTTCATTCTTTTGTGGATGCACCCAACAATTTCGCTTGGAGACTTTTGTTTAGTTTTTCTGTTTTTATTAGTGTACCCATATTTTATCTTGTTTGGCTCCTTTATTTACTTACCTGGGTGAACCCTAAATTTCATGTTGAATGAATAAATTGAGTTTTGTTTTTGAGGATATACCCAGGCATTTTCGTTTGGAGACTTCCATCTTCATTTGTGGTTGTATCTTATGTTCATTCTTGTCTGTATTTGGGGATACCCCCAATTTTGTGTTTATTGAGTTCATTCATTTCAGTTTTTGTGAATATTTCCCAAACAATGGGTCTGGAGATGCCTTTTTTAAAATTTTGTGGGTAACCCTTATGCATTTTGTTTCAGTAACTCACTCACTTTGATGTGTGGGCATACTTTCCATTTCTGTAGTTGTGTCATGGGACCTGCATGTTGGAGAACCATTAATTTTAATATTTGGGGTAACCCACATTTTTGTGTATTGTGGATGAAATTATTTCAGTTTTGTTTTTGGCTTTTTTCCAGATATTTGCTATATTCTGTATTTGGAAACTCTCTTTTTCTGTTAAAGGGTCAGTTACCTAGACTTTACATTTCAGAGGCTCATTCATACGTGTATTTTAGGATGGATTCCCCCCAGTGGCGTAGCTCGAGTTTGTGCCGCTCGGGGCGGGGTGGGGCTTCAATTTGCCGCCCTCCAACAAATCTGAATATGTTAAACTATTTAAATAGAAAATTAAAATGACGTATAGAGAAAAATTAAGATACATTTTGCATAGATTTATTTATATATAAAGAAACAGCAATAATTTTTTATATACATTTATAAGCATCAACTAGACAAGAATATAGTATAGACGCACTGATAAGCCGTGTTCTAATTATTAGTTTAATATAATTACGCTACGAAAACCAGAACCAAAGCAATAGGTGGGGATGTTTTCTGCGCAGAGCAAGAACGCATTCGGATTAATAACGAAACGAAATTATAAATTGTAAATTAGTTGTTTATCTTCCTAGAAATGATTATCGGTGTAACGTTTATGTTTATTTTTGTCATTGCCTCATACATTTCAACTGCTGTGTCTGATGCAGAAGGACAGTCTGAACATTATTTTTCAAGCATTTGTGGTTAAAAATCAGATAATTTGACTTTTTTCATACATGAGTGATATTTTTCCGAACCCTGCTGCTTACACACAAATTGTACTGAGCCTTGTGGCCAATAATGCCGCCCCCAAAAATGTGCCCCCCGCCCCACCCAACTACACCACTGATTCCCCCCATATTTGTTTTAGAGAATCCATTTTGTCAGCACTTGCATGGCCCAGTTTTGATATTTTTTGTCCTTCTGGTGAAGCAACTGAGCACTGCACTTTTGAGGGATTATTTCATGGACTGTACTGTACCTCACGTTTTGGGATTCCACACTATGTTGTTTATAAGTCTCAGAGACGCTGACTTCATTCTTTATTTCTCTTTAGCTGCTGTGGCATCAGCTGATAAAATCAGGTGCTCTGGCAGTTTAAGAACATGATCAAGTGTACCATCCCGGGCAGTGGCACACTGCATGACTACAACAACTATGGTTGTTACTGTGGGCTTGGAGGCTCAGGGAAGCCAATGAATAATCTTGATGCTTAAGCTCCTTGGGATCTGTACCACTTTCCTTTGCTTCCCTACTATTCCACTTACTCTGCTTATTTTCATTTTCCAGGTTTTGCAAGGTCCATGGCAACTGCTATTCTGCCTTCAAGAAAGTCCCAGAGTGCTTTCCCATTTTTGACAATCCTTACACAGAGGTCTACGCGTACGTACTCTTGCTCTAGCACCACCATCACTTGCACTAAGAGCTTTGGAACACTGGGCTGACAGAAGGGTTGCTCTCCATTAGTCGGAGTCTTGGTGCCCATGTTAAGCTGTACTGGACTCTATTGGCTGTCCAGTAATTAAGCTCAGGATATCAATCATTTGAGTTTTTGGTCCTGCTGGCGTCAGTGCTGTACTTGATGAGGTAGCTGAACTGTCTTTGATTTCTCCGATATTGGGGCACCACAGTTTCATTAACATACCATGTGGACCTGCTACGTGTCTCTATCTGTCTGCTTGTTTTTCTCTCCTTGACTCCTTTATTTTTATGTTTTCCAGCTGAAAATAATGACTCGTGTGAAAAGCACATCTGTGAGTGGGACCGCCAGGCTGCCATGTGCTTCTCCAAGGTCGATTAAAACCCAGAGTACAAAAACCTAGACAGCTCCAAACACTGTAAATGACCTGCCAGCAAACTGAATAAAGCCTCTAAGCCACTCTGCCTGTGTGCCATCTTAGTTTTTCCCAGGGGTGAGGTGTGGAGGGGAAGGTGGAGCAATACTTGAAGGCCAGGGTGTGGCATGGAGGGTGGGGTCAGGCTGCCACCCAAGGCATAAATACTGCAACAGCAACATTTACAGGGCTGCTGGATATTAGGAGACTACGAGATCTTCGCTATGCGTGTGGTCACTGTGCCATTCATTCTGCTCTGCCTTGGTGAGCAAAAGTCTCAGGAGACTGGGGTGCTTTGGGAAGAACTGGCAGGTGCCTTTTGGGTGGCTCAGCTAGAGGATTTGGATACCTGGATGGTTGCAATTGGGGAGAGGTGTCTGGGTCATTTGGTTACAATTTCGAAAACTGGACTTAGGGAAACAGACCACAAGAGGTGATAGTAGGTGGGACTGGTCAGACTGGTGAGTGGCCAGATAAAGGATTCCCTACATCACACAGGGTGTTCTGCTTTTTTGTCTTGTATGGTATGAGACTTCACTAAAGATAAATGCTCACAAACTGTGTTGGTTGTGTCAACAGGAGTGGTAGGTGCCAGATTTATACCCAGTGCCCTCTGGCAGTTTCGGAACATGATTGTCTGCGTCCTGCCCAGTAGCTGGCCACTCCTCGAGTATAACCAGTATGGGTGCTACTGTGGATATGGAGGTTCTGGGACCCCCGTTGATGACCTTGACAGGTAAGATGGCCTGCCTCTTTCCTGCTGCCCCCTACACTAAGTGCCCTCTCAAGAGTATTGTTGGCATTGTAGGTGCTGCCAAGTCCATGACCATTGCTACAGTGAAGCGATGCGACACAAGGACTGCTGGCCAATTTTTGATAACCCTTACACTGAGATCTACTCATACTCCTGCTCTGAGGGAGCCATCACCTGTAATGGTAAGTAGCACCCCGACTTGTCGAGCTCTCCATTGTGCAGAGGGTCTGTAAGATGGGCTGACCACTCAGTGTTTTCTCTTGTTCTGTTACTGTGCAGCTCAGAACAATCCCTGTGAGGCGTTCATCTGTGAGTGTGACCGTCAGGCAGCCATGTGCTTTGCACAGTCTGACTACAACGAGGAAAATCACAAAGTGCCAAGTGATAGCTGTAAGGACTGACGTCTGGACTTTATTGTATTCCTAAAATAAAACCATTAAATTGAAAAAAATGGTAATGTTTCTTCAATTGCAGCTGAGAGAAGGGTGGTAGTCAAATGGGGGCTTAACATCATGAAACACTTGACCTGATGCAAGTGAGGGCACCAGCCATCCCCATCTGAGATGAGAGTTGACCATGCCGACTCAATAAGACTCATCAGTCACAATTAGACACCCTTATTTAACACTTGTGTGTTCATTTGGATCAGAGACATGATGGGAATTGGTCATCCTGAACTGACTGCAGTGAGCATGTTGGTGAGTTGATGCAAGTAAGTGGAATTGCCTTCAAGTAAATGAATTAGAAATTCTGAACTGATACATTAGAAAGGGACTGATCATCCTGTTCTGATGCTGGTGAATAGACAGGTCATCCTGAACCAACATAAACTGATTTGACATTCTGCTCTTATTATGTCCTGGTCAGCGTGACTTGCTAAAAGTGAGCTAGTTGGGCAGTTTGATTGGATACAAGTGTGTGGACCAACCTTTAAATAAAGTTACCAGAAATTCTCAGCTGAGACTAAAGTGGGCAGACTGGAAATTCTTGTGACACTTGAATGGACTGGTCATTCTGACTTGAGTTATGAAGGGGACTTTTCATTCATTTCATAAGCGGAACAGTCACCCTGTCCTGACACCAGTGAGCAGGATACTGGTAAAGGGAAAGGCTATTCTAACATTAGACCTCTGGGCAGACTGGTCATCCAAATCTGACCTAAGTAAGAATACTGGCCTTCTTGTACCTACACATGTAAAAATGTTAGATATCCTGATCTACAATGTGAGTGAGAGTTGGTCAACAGGACCCAATTATGGTGAGTTGACTGGCCATTCAGAGCTGTTGCCTGTTGTTTTAATAACCTCACACAAGCTCAAGTGTTCATCTTCAAGTAGCAATCAAGTTCATAGGTTTCCTTCAAGTTATGTGAGGACAGCAAGTGGTCAGCAAAAAGGAAAGGCCACTTGGTGAACAACACAGAGTTGGGTGGAAATTGAAAGCCACTGGGGTGTAGGAAGTGGCCATCCTGGCCTGTGCCCATTGCTACTGACACATTCACCCAAACACTGTAAGATGGGTTAAATTAGTTATCATCTGAAGGACTGCAATGGGAAGTCAAGCACAATGACCTTACTACTACAGATATGAAGGACTGAAAAATAGAGAAAATGTCCACATGAGGGCGATGTTGAGTCATTTATGAAAGACCAGGAACATTATGGCAACACTTGGCAGAGGAAGCAGCTGTGAGGGCCAGAGGGGAGCATATCAAGACACACTGGACATCAGGGGTAAGCATTGAAAGGCTGATGAATGACAGTAATGATTTGAACCCCCAAGATGTTCACCTCCAGAGGACAGCATTTAACTTATCAAGCACTAGAGACATCTGGAGGCACACCTGTAGGTTTACATTGAGCATCCACCTGAGGACAAATATCCAGTGTCTGACTGAGAGCCCCTGAAATACACTGAATCAATCCAAACAGATTAGGCAGTAACAGTGGAACTTGGGTTCAAGTCCTGCAGGGCTGGACTGTTTTCAGTGTGTAGATAAGACACAATTACAATTTAAGAAAACAGACATTATCAGCAGTGGGTACCTTACTTATTCAGCATTCTGATTCTGTTCCTGATTCCAGTTTTTTTTTTGGATGTTTGTAGGTTTTTCCTTGTGGGTCCCCGCCCAACAACCCCCCCATCCATCCCCCAATCTCCAACAACATGCAGTTTACATTGATGGACAATTATAAACTGGCCCTGAGTATATGTATCATTTGGCATGATCACCAGCTTATGGTGTTTCCAAAGGACTGCATATCGGGTGAATGAGGGGTTCCATGTGTGGTTGAGTGTGATGGACTGGCATCCTGCCCCTGCCTTCAAATAGATGCTGCAGGGGTAAGCTCTGATCATACAGTAGATTGTGTGAGTCTGAAACTGAATGAATTAAATAAACAAAAAAGTAGTATCCACGACTGAACAAAACAGGTTGCATGGACGGATGGACAGTTGCTTGTTAGCACAGTCTTAAAAGTGGAGATTAGTATGTGGACTGACAAATAAACGGGTGGGAGGAGAAAATCTTATCCGACTACAATGTGTGGCACACATTTCATGCAACGCTTTTGCTTTTGAAGAGAAGTCTTCATCTGAGTCACGGGCAAACGTCAAGACCTCAATACAGTGACTGAAGGCATGAATATCTCTGCAGTTTTCTCTTCACTTGTCAGAAACTGCGTCACGACAGGATTGATGTCTCTTCCTGGTGACGCTTTCAGAACGCCACGTAGCCGTGGAAAGTGTCACACATTTGTTACGGCCAAATAAGCTAAGGAAATGGAAACTTTTACCTCAAATGCTCTAAGCCTCTCTATCAAATCGTTAACAGTCACTTCCTTTAGAATAATTCCATATTTAGAACCTTCAAGCGTTAACAAATATCACAAAGAAAACAGTACATCTGCCGCGAATTCTTTTCCTAAAACAGCCCGCAAAACACTTGTATCTCGCTTGTGCTTGTATTTAGTGAGCAAGGTGACAAGCTCCTTTAGTACAGCGCAACACCTTTCACGTGCCAAGCTCCGCCTGATAACATTATGTACAAACTAATCCCTACGAACGTTTCGGTAAGCAATTCTTGGAAAAAGACATGATGCAGACTTAATGTTACACAAATAAAACGAATAATACTTATTTCAATGTTCACAATACCCTCACTAAGAACTACACAATTAATATCCGGCAATAGCCAATGGGTAATTATAGTTTGCGGACCTCATTGGAAGCAGCACAGTTAACGTCCGCGAAAAGCCAAAGAGTAACTACAAAAACGTTCAATGCCCGATTGTGATTAAGAACCGCAAAATTAAGGTCTCCAAACTTGTAAAGGCTAACACGAGTGCTTTCCGGACCTGATAGGGAACGATACAGATAACGTCCGAGAACAATCGTAGCGTAAATGCAAAGCGTTTAAGGCCCGATTCTGATTAGGAACCACATAGTTATGGTCTCCGAATCTGTAAAGGCTAACAGAAGATGCTTTCTGAACCTGACAGGGAACTACACAGATATCGTCGGAGAATAGTCCAAGAGTAAATATAAAGCATTTAAGGTCAAGCTTTGATTAGGAGACACGTAGTTAAGGTCTCAGAGATTGTAAAGGGTAACTCAAGTTTGTTACGGACCTGACAGAAAACTACAGAGCTAACGTCCGCGAACAGACTACGTGTAAATTAAAGTGTTTAACGACCCGTTAAAAAGTGATTATAGTACTATCTTGATCTGACAGGTAACTACAACGGTTATTGTCCGGTGTCTGTTGACGCGAAGGATATCGAATTAGTGAAAAATGTCCGTTTTGAAAATACGTTGCTTAAAAAAAAACTTAGGTTTGTTTAATGGTATAAGTATTTTCATGCTTATTTTACTCTCTGAAGCATATTATGTGCTGAAAATGGCATCTTCCTCGTCCTTAACGTTAGCTGAGGTGGAAACAACCTAAAATCAAGTTTTTGCTACATTTATTTTTGCTCTCAATCCGTATAGTTTTTTCATTTTTCTTACTCTTTCAAAACAGCCAGGAATTTATATTTAGATCGTTTTAAACATGCTATTTTTAATGCCCAGAACAGAGAAAGAAGCTTTTGAAATTGTTTTACAGAAACAGACAAGGTTGTGTTAATCCATCCTTGCATCCATCCAGCAAACGATAAAAGAATAAACAGCCTTTCTTTGTTGAAAGCCACAGTTTTCTTGGAGAAAACAAAAAGCGTTTAAGTGCAAAATGTATTTAAAATCTATTTCCTACGGTCTCTTTTGAATTTTTTTCGCGAGAACATGGGGAGAAATTCCATCAAGACATCCCTCCAATGCGGTTTGTCAAGTGGCTGCTTTCTGTAAGTAATAATTACATTTATAATAACCCAGTGTTAGGGTATAGCGGGTTGGACAAAGATTGACTGACTGACAATTACAAGTGTAATTGATCTTTTTTCTTAGTTAAAACAATTAGTTTATAAATGTATCGCAACGGTGCTGGACAAGTTATATCAGCTAGGGATGAGACACCAAAAGTAGGTGTTGGCATTACATCAATGTGAGGGGCGTCTATAAATATAGCTCTGCTTCAAAGTCATACACGTGTTATCCGGACCTGACGGGTAACTACACAGATAACGTACGAAAACTACGTGGCTTAAAGTTAGCCTTTTTTTTTAAGAATAACAAGCTGTTAAAAGAGCATGAATCCATTGGGTCAGCGTCGGGCCGACGGCAGTCCAAAAGTTGCATATTTTTATTTTAAACATTAATATCTCAAAAACTCAATATCATCCATTCTCCAAAAACTGGATGTGAAAGGGCAATTATGTTTCCAGATTTTGATTGAGTCCCCTCAAATCTTTAAAGAACAATATTTGACTGGAGTGAATTTTCATGGCATTTTCTAACCCGCTTAATCCAGACGAGTGTCAGGTGGGGATAGGGCCTGTCCCAGCTAGCATACAGGGAAAAACCAGAAACAAACCCAGAACAGAGCGACAGGCTTCGCAGTGAAAACACACTGTAAGGTTCGCGTCGTCCTTCACCTAACCTGCATGTCTTACAACAGTAGGGAAAAACTTGAGCACTCTGTGGAAATCCATACAGCGTGTTATACGGTCTTGATAGGGAAATGCACAGTTAACGTCCGAGAATAGCCAAAAGGTAAATATACAAAGCGTTTAGTGTAGGAACCGCCTAGTTAAAGTCTCCGCAAATCTAAAAAGTAATAGTATAAATACCCGGACCTGACAGGGAACAGCAGAGTTATCGTCCGCTGTCTGTTGAAGCGAAAGATGGAAAATATAATTAGCGCCCGCCAATGACTGAATAGTGTTTTGCACTAAAATCTTCGCGTGCGCTAAAAACTGATGTTTTATAGATTTAGGTGAGTTGAATCCGTTTCTGAAACGGGAATTTCATTTTCTCTAACTGTATTGCACGAGATATCGGATTTATTGAAAACGTCCGTTTTGGAAATATGTTGCTATTTTTCGGAGTACTACTTGAAGTATATTTTGTGCGGAAAAATGGCACCTTCCTCGTTCTTAACGTTAGTTGAGGTGGAACCCAAAATCAAATATTTGCTACTTTGCTTTGCTCTCAATCAGCATATTTTTCTGTTTTTGTACTCCTTCAAAATAGGCAGGAATGTATATTTAGAGCGTTTGGAATATGCCTTTTTCATGCCCAGAACAGAGAAAGATGCTGTTTAAATAGTTTTACAGAAACGTGAATCGTCGGGCTGATCCATCCGTCCAGCAAACGGTAACGAGATTTTGTACGTAATGATAATAATATTTATATGTGTAATTAATCTTTGTTTTTCTTAGTGAAAACAATTAGTTCACAGTATTGAAAACGGTGCTGGACATGTGGCATCAGCCAAGGCTGAGTCACCAAAAGTGCGTGTTGGCATTACATCAATGGCTGTGCGCCTATAAATATAGCTACACAGCAAAGTCTCGCTCTTGTTATCCGGACCTAACAAGGAACTGCACAGATAACGTCCGCAAGCAACGAAAGAGTCAATTGCCAAGTTATCTGTTTAGTTAACGACCGCGATATATTAAATGTTAAATAAAAGGCTTGTGACAGGCGGACCTGACAGGAAACTGTACTGATAACGTCCACTATTTGTTAACGCAGTAATATAAAGTGTGTAATGCCTGAATCCGAATATAGGAGCTACCCAGACTAATTTTTGGGTTACTTGATGCTACAATCAAAATCTTTCCTCCAGGAAGCCAGTCTGAGAATTTTGTTCTCAGTCTTGAAAATGACCAGTTATGTATTGTTTACTAATTTACACGTCTGACAAACGCTTTTTCAAAGACCGTAACATTGTTCTGATATAAAGAAGTGACTTATATGTCTACTAGTAAAATATGTTGCTGGAACTAGTTAGCTAATTAGCCAGGGACACACATTTATTGTACTAAAAAACCGTCACTTAATCTGACGAAAAATCCCTTTCGACTGTCAATTGTGCATTATTGTATAACATCTGAAAAAAACGGATGTTCTTGTAGTGCATGGAGGACATTTACAAATGTTTGGTATCTCCACAACAAGTTAAAATATTTTACTTGATAAACTATCATGCTAATTAAAAAAATTTGTGAATATATTCTTGATATTAAAGTTTAAAAAACATAACTGTATGTGCAGTAAAGCTCCCAAAGCAAAACACCATTGTAAAAATAATAAAAATAAAATAATGTGTTCAATGCTCTGATGTGAAGTTTCATTTAAAAATAGAATGTTATCCCAAAATATATTTAATGGAAATTTAAATTACAAGCCAAAAATGTTAGAAAAGCTCAATTAACCATTTAATAATAAAGACGTTGGTCATTTACTCCATTTACTGCTGATGCTTTTGGAAGTGTCCTTTGATACTGAAACTCTGAGTCTGGTTAATATTTTCTTTTTAACTATTACCCTATTTTTGTACTAGAAGAGCACAGGCTTTGGCGAGGTGATAATGCCTCTGTCAAATGGCACATCAGTCTCGGGCAACAACGAACCCTAGTTAAGGGCACGATATCACAAACACCTAGCCCCGTCCCATGATATAAACACCGAGGGGCGCCGTGTTAGTATCTCAAGGGGCGTTTATTCCAGTCGCCAAAGGAGACCATTCCGGTCCTCGAAGACTAATCAAACTTGATGCACACCGATTGGCGCCGTTTATGTAACTCAAGCGGCGTGCGCTCCAGACCAACAACCTCCAGGTGGTGGCTACAATGTAGTCTTTTGTTTAGTGTTGGATGATGTTTTCATCAAGCATTTACGGAATATGCTAAAGGTATGGAACCTTATTCCTAATATATCCCCTTATTTAAAAAACCCGTATGTTATTTTTACCTTCCTATTACTCGCATGAAGCGTATTCCCTGACTTGCTTCTAACTAAGGGGATTCCCTCTGATATGTCACACAGTAAACGTTATCGAAATACCAAAAAATGAATAATAGGGCGAGTAACAGCCGGACCTGACTGAGAACTGCACAGTTAACGTCCGTATCTGACGAGGAACTACAAGGTTAACTGCAAATTACTCCCAGTAGTACAAAGGGAGTAACGTTCGGACCTGAGTGGAAACCACACAGTTTATGCCCTTGAACTGTCAAACAGTAAATAATACAGCGTGGAATGCTCGAGCCAAATGGTAAAGTAAAAAGTGGGTAACAGGAAGGAGACAGATTATAAAAGATGACTCGCTTGGGCCAGTGATAGCAACTGAATGCTCGAAAGTTCTTTTGGATAATGAGTTTTATAATAAAAATAAAAAAAACTGCGTGAGTCAATGGCGCTCAGGTGCTCGTATTCAGGTGATTTCAGCGCATATATCATAGGAGGAGGAGCGGTGGAAATAACTTAACTGAAGAGATGTAGTCATCGTTTCTGCAAAGCGGCTTTGATCTACTAACAACTGTCTTTATCTTAGTCCTTCCCCATTGCTAGATTCGTTACAGCACATTTTGGTTTGTCACTCATATCTCCTGAAGATGCAAATTCAGGAGTGATAAAATGCAAAGCCTGCATTTTCGGAGAAAGGTCATATTGGTTTGTTAAAAACCCATGCATTCTCCATGCTGACACACAATTAGTACAATAAACCAAGCGAATTGAGTACATTGTGTCTTCATTTGCTTGATAAATTATTTCACTTCTTATGATCTCGGTGTCGGTCCGAGTAACTGTTGACGAAAATGCACTCAGTCAAGAAATCGCATACAAGTAGGCGCCTGGCCTGCCTCGCTTCTATCGGCGGACTCGTGGAGGTGAATTGGGTCTGTCGAAGATCATCTACAAGTTTCTCAATCGCTTTATTTGGAAACACTTCCACTCTCTATCTATCAACAGACGACATGACGCCTCCCTTGATTTGTACATTTGGAAGGTGACTCTTCGGTAGCTTATAGAATGCAGTCTATGTAAATCACCTCTCCGCCCAGAGTCCGTGCCACTGCCGCTTTTCACCAACAGATTGTGCCAAAGCGACCAAGGCTTGACGGGCTCCGATGTGCAGATGCGAGCTGTGCCTTTCATTCATTTCATGACAAGTCAAGTTGGGGAGCATGCAGTGGTACAGTGCGTTATCACAACCACTACACGACGAAACAACTCGGGATCCTGGTTTGCAACCCCCGCCTAGGCAGACACGTAATCCAGTCCCACCCTCCGGAAATGAATCTCTATCTGCCGCAGCCAGGTGTTACCTGGGTAACCCCTCGGCCTGGTCCAGCCACTCGGGTTCCCAACAACGAGGATCCTACGAGACGGATCACCCTCGGGGAAGTAACTGACGCTCCCTCACAATGCAGGTAATGTGCCTCATTCGGGACTCCATGAGCAACCTCTCATTAGACACAAAGTCAAACCAACGGTACCCAAAGATTTTCTGGAGACACACAGTACCAAAGGAGTCCAGTCTTCATCTCGTGTTACTAGATTGCAAAAGGACAAAGGTCCAAGTCTTTATTCATGGTTCTTCCTGTCTTGCTATATGGTTGCAAGATATGGACGCATAGATATCGGGAGCGCCACACACCCCTTTCCAGCGACCTCATGACCACCCATGCTCTCCCAACCCGCCTACTGACTTAAGAGTCACCAGAAACATGAATGTCACTACCAAGGTAAGTAAACCTCTCGATAAGGTCCACTCTCTCCGCAAACAGACCCACTGCTGATGGCTGTGGCCAAGAGGTCATTACATTCCATTATGACGCGATTCCCGATGAGAGAATTGGACAAATACATCTATGGCTGGGGGCTCGCCACTTCTTACGGGACGTGTATACGTAAGCCCTTCTAATTAGGACACCAAGTCACTGTTTAAGTTAAACAAATAGACTTTATTGAGGTGTATTTATTGGCGCCCACAGGCACTCCCAGGACATGCAAAGAGGTCACTGCTGGATGCGTCGAATGGACTGCACTTGGAAAGTCTGTGCGTGAGATCCCCATTCCCGCCAGTGTTTGTACTCTCCTGAGTGGCGATCGCACTCCATAATGTACTGGAAGCCGCGGTATCCGGGATACTGGTAGCACACCCACCTGCGAGAGACAAGAAGAAGGTGAGAAGTGGGAGTAGAGGGGTTGGGGCAGTATGGCGAAGGGACTGGGAGATACATACGCTCCGGACTGCACTCGCAAAGAGCCGACCTCATTGTTGCACCAACCCATGGCCTGCAGGGACGGGTAGTCGTCACTGAGCTCCCCCTTGCGTCCAAGGTAGTTCTCACGTTCATAGATGGTCATCCTGCACTCGCGGTGATTCTAAAGAAAGGCGAGACAGTTAGCGGAGAGTCCACCCCAAGTTCACTGCGAGGCCAACTTTTCTCTTGGATCTAAACCTGCATCTGGCGTTCAGAGGCATGGCGTTCAGAGGCATGTAGTGTCTTTCATGATGATTTGAGTCATTAAGTACATTTTAGACGTAACATAATAATCCAGCAGAAGGTCGCGGGTTCTCTAAACTCGCGTGGTCCTGTCTTTACAGCGGATTAGGGCCGGAGCCAAAGAAGAACTCGGGATTCTGCCACTGCCCCCCTTAAAATGGGACATTGGCTCGCGTTTTTAATCATCCGACCACTAAGGCATTTATACCTGTATTTCAGATGCGATCGTGATTGAATCACCGAAGACTAATGCCCGCTATATGGAGGATATCCTTTGCAGTGAGTTCTTTCCGTTTGAATCGAGCTACACTAAAAGTGATCAACACTCAACCGACTTAAACGGCTTTTACTATCCACAGAACTCTACCACAACCCAGCCACATATCGGGCTATGACCCTCGAGTACCAGTTGGCCAAAGGCACTCACCCACTTTTTAATCTGCTAAATTCGGACCAATCCAGAGGAGTTGTCCTGGAAATCCCATTCTACCAGTTTTGTATAGAGTCTTCCCCATCACCCTGAATTGAATTAGTGAGTTTTCTATGCCTTTCTCTGGAGACAATTCTAAAGCACTTTGCACACTGTTGTGGACGTAACCTTTATTCGGTCCACTACATAAACCACATATATGTCTCACTAAGAACCAAAGTCCACAAATCATTCAGCTCATTAGTACTATATAGCGCCTTTCACCGTGCACAGGCTTACAAGTACTGTGGCCCCCACACACGCACACTTTTCCAAACGCCCCTGAAACATCCCTCACTCACCGCACAGGCGATGGGGCGGAATGAGGTCATCCTCTCGATGTGGTAGGCGTTGCTGCCGCTCCAGGCCTCCCAGCGCGGATACTCGCCCCTCTCCAAAACAAACTGTTGACCCTGGAAAGCCGAGTGTTCATAGCCCACCCACCTGCGAAGAGACAAGCCCGTTATAACCAGCTCTGTTCGCGTCCGCACCGCGGGAGGGACAAAAGGGAGATGCGGGGGGTCATAATGGCCGGAGGCGCTTCTATGGCGATCTTTGCTTCCCGATCACCAACACCCTGGAACTCAGGGACAAACCACAACCGCTTGCTGGGGGACGAGACATCGGGGTAGAGCCAACAGATTGGTTTGTGTGTCACCAGGGGGCGCTCGTGCGGATACTCGACTCCCGGAGGTCGGGTGTACTCACGCGCCGCTCTCCACGCGGAAGGAGCGCACCGTCTCGAAGCCGAAGTCCATAACGTTATAACATTCTGAAGTGAATTCGTGCTTGCGACCCTGGAAACATTCCTCGTCCCAAACGATGATCTGCCAACACAAGAGGGCGGTCAGTCAGAGAAACAAAGGCACTCTCTAATTCCCCTGACCTCCAGCTCTAACATCCGTGCCTCCTAGAGCTCCCGTACCCGTTACATCTGCATACTTGCCTTCCACACCTTCAGATTCTTTAGTTAGGGTTATATAGCGCCATCTTCCTAACCCTCCCCCAGCACATTCTCACATAAAATAGCGCACAATCATATGGGCTAGGGTGGAAATATGAGGGGATCAGTCTGAATGCGTCAGTTGCAAAGGGCAGCTGGAGGAAGATGTCCACATTGATTGTACCACCCCTCATATTTCCGTGCTTCTCTTATCTCCATCCTTCATTTTTTCACTTTCAAGGAATGTACAATTTATTTCCAGTAGCCAACCCCTGGTGGCGCCAGTGAGCACCTCCAAATACTTACCTTCCAGTGGCCAGAGAATTTTGTGCAGTGGTGAGTCATTTTCTTCTGAAATTAAAACAAAATGCAGTTGACAAATATTGTGTGGTATTTGTAGCTTCAACCTCATACTTTAAGTTGATTGCATTTACAGCATATGCTGAGCAGTGTAACCATTAGGTGGAGAAATGAAGAAATGAAATCCTCGACTCATCTGAGGTAAATGTTAATGTAGCAGTTGAAATTTACGTGAATGTGAACATACCAGATTGAAGTAATTTATGACAACAGAGCTTTTTAACTTGTGGGAACCAAGAAGAAGAAAATCATGTGCCAATCCTACACCAGCTCAGCTAAAGTGCCCTGACAAGAACTGTCAGAGCAGTGGATGACCAAGGTGTGTAGTCCAGTAACTGTCTGAGGTCACTATATTACAAATTGTAAAAAGACCAACCCACATCCCTCCATAGCAGGGGAAGTTTAAAAATGACAAAAGTAGATGGTACACAAAGAGCTGCAGACCTGGCAAAAGAAAAACTCCTAAAGGGCTATTAGGTGACCATCATGTCCAAAAAAAAATGGTGGTGGACAAAGACTAAGCCCATCCCATCCTCCCTGCCTCCAAAACAAGCCCAAAGGACAGGGACACACAGAAAGGTGGGGGCATCCCACAGTAACTCCAACTCACCCGACTGTGCTTCTCTGGTCACGTCCTACAATGAGTGAGAGAGTGCCGGCTGCCAGGAGCTGTTGCCCTTTTAAAGCCTTCTGTGGGAAGCCATCCCAAACAGGACAGGGGGCCTAGGGAGGGGAGGAGGGCGGTGGGGGTAAGCAAACTGCCTACTCAGCACTTGGGAGGGGCATCCAGGCTCACTTTGCTCCACCAGTATGTAACCTATAGAAAAGGGGCAGATGTGCCAACACACCAATTTTGATCTTTCACTTTTACCCTGGGCTTCCATCAGCTACTAGTAGTGCATGGGTGGGCAGATACCATGCTTACCACTCACTAGAAACACCCATGATAGCACTTCATGTATCTTGGGTGACCGATTCAGTTCCTTCCGAGTCCTGCCCCTCTAGCTGTGCCCTCATCATCTCTGCCCTGTGTCCATCAAATCAAACCAATGTAGTGTCTGATGTAGGATTTTGGATTTGTAAGTTGGGCAAAATGTGTCTCCCTGCAATAAACAGAGAAGAATTAGAGGCTGTCGGTGGCAGCCTAAGGTGACCTGGTGTCATGTGAGAGTCATAGTATGTCAGCCCATGTCCCCAAATGATGTACAGTAGGATGTTGGGAGGTCTTCTCTTGGCAGATTCATTCAGATTTATTAAACAAAAGTAACTTGGGGGCCTAAGCTTCTTAGGGTTCTCACAGAGTCACTTAATGTTGATGGTCATACAGACTTCTGGCTTTTAATCTATCCATCATTGTTGGAACATCATGGTGCTTTGAATAGATGGTGGTGGCGCAAGCCAAGGAAAAATAAATGTACAATTGTAAATTATGATAAAATTGTCATTAATTTTAGATCAGGGTGAGACACGAGGTCAGCATAGGGTAGATAGGAAAACCAAAGTGCGCATGGCTGCTTCTGCACAATTCCACCATCCTTCTTTCTGCAAGTCTCTGGCCTGTGTAAAGAAATGAGCGAAGAACATGTGAAATGAAGAACTAAAATGAATTTAGGTAAGCGTAACATAAGTAGAAGTGCAATATTAATAATCAGTATTAAATAACAGCTTTAATGTTTCATATGCATTTATCATTGTGTACAAATAATACATTTTATTCATAACGAAGGACGCCTCACACCTGGACAAACTGGTGAGGAAGGCAGGCTCTATTGTAGGAATAAAGTTGGACAGTTTAACATCTGTAGCAGAGTGACAGGCGCTAAGCAAACTCCTGTCAGTCATGGAGAATTCACTGCATCCACTGAACAGTGTCATCTCCAGGCAGAGGAGTAGCTTCAGTGACAGACTGAGGAGACCCCACACTATGCGACTGTTCAATTCCACCCGGGGGAGTAAACGCTAACATTATTCAAAGTTATTGTCTGCCTTTACATGCATTTTTGTTACTCTTTAATTTAATATTGTCCCCTTGGGATTAATATAGTTTATTTATCTATCTATCTATCTATCTATCTATCTATCTATCTATCTATCTATCTATCTATCTATCTATCTATCTAGCTATCCTTTGCTATGCTCAAGGCACTTGAAAATCAACCACCTCCTCTATTTTACCCATCCATCCTCATTCTTCTATCTTCTAACCCACTTACACAGTTTAGGGCTCTAACAAGGCATACTAATTGGCTACCTATAAAATAAAAATCAATAAGCTAAGAAATTAAAAAGAACTCATGGATATATACCATACAGATTTTTAAAAAGGCATTATAGGGTGCTATGGTGGCGTCTTACGTGCCCAGGAAGCCCAGACTTTGTCTGTTTGTAGTTCATGTGTTCTCCCCATGTCTCTCATCACACAGATGGACAATTGAGTTGAATGTCTTTTGGGCAGGAGCTATAAGTACTGAATTTAGGGCTCCTTGCGAGTGTGCCCGGTGTTAGACTGGTGCTCAGTTCAGTGTTCATTCCTGCCTTGTGCCCAATGCTGCCAAACCACAACAGGCTGGGATTCAACATGACTAGAGGTTTAAAAACAGATATATGAATAAAGGAATATTACACTGAATTTCACATATACAGCATATAGTGTATATATAAATACATAAAGTTCTGTGCAAGAGTCTTACCTATTTATTTAAATTTCTTTATGACAGCTTCCTTGAACAGCACAGTTGGATACGATGTGCCCAGTCGGCTATTGGTGATGGCTGCATATAAACGTTTCATTTCACTGAACTCGGTTCTGCTACTACAGCAACTACCACTGCAGCCAATGGCATTAAAAAGGTAAAAGCATTATTCCGAATTGCTCCTTTGTTAACATTTGAAAAAAATAGCCTTTTTTATGAAAAATATCCTAGGAGCTATCATGACAGTTTTTTGAATTTGCATATGTTATAGGACAACAAAAGGAAGGTAATCTTTGTCATTAATACACATTATAAGAGTCCTCCACTCCCAGTGTCCTCATGCTGTATTCCTCCCCTTGTTATTCTTTATACAGCTCGTTTTCCACTGGACAGACTCATAGTGCCGTACCCACTGACATAAGCACTGCAAGCATTCACTTTACTGGGACACCCCGTCCTTCTTATGTAACTAAGTGTTTAGCCAGTGACGCCATCATGCATGAAGACAATGTGATTTAAATTGGTCAGGGTCAGATATGAATGAGAGAAGTTGGCAAGACTAAATATTTAACTGGTTTTGACATGCCAGTGTGTGCTTGATGTGCCAACATGAGGATCAGTAGCCCTGGTGGGGTTTTTAAACATAACAGTGTCACAGGCATATCCAGAATGGGCCAACAGGTTGCTATCCAAAAATCAACAAGCCAGTGATGCTCTCCTGGAGTTGAAAAAGACAATTTATGAATGAGGGTGATACAAGCGAAGACCTCAACAAGTGCTGTAAAAAAAAAAAAAAGGGCACACAATGTGCCACACCTTGTCACAAATTTAGCAATTAACTCAAACAAATCTTAATTTTAGTGAGTTGAAAATAATATGGATTATATGTTAAAATGTGCAAACACTGGACAGAAAGTGAGAGGAAGACTGGAGGATGGAGAAAATCCCATGGCTCCATTGAGTCCTCCTGCCAGTTGTTAACCATACTGAGTAGTGGTGGCAATGTAGTGTTGTAGGATGTGATTCATGGCGTACATTCCCTAAAAGTAAAAAAGACAATTGAATAAAATGGAATATCTGAATCTTTTTCCTGTTCCGGTGTGCCTCTTCATGACAGTAATGAGTGTGGCTATTAGCAGGATAATTCTCCATGTCACAAGGCAAGGAAACACTTGGAATCACTCCAAGAACACGAGAGGGCATTCAGCTTAATGCAATGGCCTCCTCACTCACCAGGTTTCAAGCCATTTGAGCATCTGTCGATTAAAATGAAAAAAGCTGTAGAGAGAGGAGACACCCACCACAACGAGTAATTTACAACAGTTACTGGCCATAATGGAGGGAAAGTAAGGTAGCATTTATAGGCAAAGTTTTTTGTCACCTGGTTGAGTCCAAGCCAAATGAATTCAGGGAAACAATTCATCATAAAGATGGTGTGGAAAAAAAAGTGGTCACTCAGTTGAAACCACATTGAAAGAAAACACAGAGCATGATGAAATACATAGTGTACACGCGCCAGATGTATTGCATAGCCTGTACATATTGTATTGTATATGGCATGCACTGTATAAATCTTTTTTCAGTTTGTGCCATCCTCAAGGTTCCTATGACTGCAAAAATTGACAGAAATCTGATCTAGAAAAACATCACCTGGTGCTCCTTTGGGCTGTAGAATCATGGGGCTGGAATGAAAAATGGCCATTACAAGCTTCCCATCTTAGGAACAAAGCAGAGCTGAAGAAAAACCATTTAGGTCGGTACCTGGGACACACCATGGGTTTTAAATGGATGACTGAGTAAAGTAGAGAGAGGGAAAAGGGAAAGAAGGAAATAAATATTGTAAATGTATTCTATTGCAGGGGTGTATGGAAGAATAATTTTAGGGTAACATAGCATTCATCTTAAAGAAATGGCATAATGGGTTAATAAATCTGGGAAACCAAATAAAGTTCAAGTAAACAACAAAATGTACTCTAAACTCTAAGATTTGGTTTAGGAAAAATACTGAGATGGTCGAGTAAATAATGTACCAGAAGAAAGGCTGATGTAATATACAAAATATAATGAAGGAAGACTAAGAAATCAGCAGATGTCCTATAAGCAACAGGAATGGACAACTGTTATATGCACAGAAATTTCAAGGGTGGTGTCTCATCTCAAAAGGTATAAGAAAAACCAGAATATAATGTTCTTTTATTTTATATAAATCATTTGGGTGTAAACCAATGAACCAACCAGAGTAAAATGTATGCATTGATTGACACTGTATGTAAATTCATCCATCCATTTTTTAACCCGCTGATTCCGAATACAGGGTCACGGGGGTCTGCTGGAGCCAATCCCAGCCAACACAGGGCACAAGGCAGGAACCAATCCTGGGCAGGGTGCCAACCCACCACAGGACACACACAAACACACCCACACACTAGGGCCAATTTAGAATCGCCAATCCACCTAACCTGTATGTCTTTGGATTGTGGGAGGAAACCGGAGCGCCCGGAGGAAACCCACGCAGACACGGGGAGAACAAGCAAACTCCACGCAGGGAGGACCCGGCAAGCAAACCCGGGTCTCCTAACTGCGAGGCAGCAGCGCTACCACTGCGCCACCGTGCCGCCCTTATGTAAATTCAACAGTTTATAAAATGAACCTCTATTCTTTGTTTCTCTGACCAATCTGCTGTAACAGACTGCTTTTAAAGAATGCTCCCTCTAAGGCGTTTTGCCGAAGAGTAATTAAAAGATACAATGAACAGCTTTTCTCCTGCCTGATTACTGAATTGTCCTGTTAAAGGATGTTTATTTCTTTAATATTAAAGATGTTAAATTTCGACCACAGGTGTCAGACTCAGGTCACCAGTGCTGAAACTGCAGTGGCTGCAAGTGTTCATTTCAGCCACTTTTTAAATTATTAACCAATTGTTGTTGGTAACAGAACAAACATCTTTTGTCTTAATTCTTAAACTCGGATCCCTTAATGGCGTCTTTTTACCTTACACACCAATTAAGAGGTCTGAGTCTTAAAACAGCAAGTCAATTAAAATGAAGTCAGAAGAAGAAAATGAACAGCAGTAACTGGTAACTAATTAAGAAAAAAGGTTAGAAGAAAAACCTGCCACCACTGAATCGCTCCAGGACTGGAGCCTGGAGACCCTGGTCTAGGCCATCATGCCGGGTCTTCATTGGCAGCCCCCATTACAAAGCCTCTAGGTAAATCAGAATTCTATACATCTCTGTATGACATCCATAGATGAGCTTCTGCATTTCACACAAAAGTCCTGAGCTCATGGCTTTCAAAGTCTCCGGGCAGGGGAGACAATGCAAAATGCTTACAGGCTGGTTTGAAGCTGAGTGGATTGTTCCAGTTGGCTGGTTACATTGGGAGATGTGATGACAGCATGCTTTGCCAGTGGGAGGGAGGCTGATGAGCTGCACACTTCCATTGTGGTTGGCCCACGCCTCGATCCTCTTGCCAGCATATAAAAGATGCTTGGTGGGGAAAGAGGCCAGTGAACTCCCAGCAGCGTTGTTAGCTTCTACTCAGGTAAGAGGGTTTGCCAAGTGGGCCAAAGTGGGGAGGTGCTCCAAAGATCACCAGCCCCCCAGGTGAACGATTTATGGGTGTAAATGTTCTTACCATCTCGCTCCACTGAAATGCCAACATGCATATGGTTGTTTTAGCCTTAGCTAAGCAATGATTTACATCTTCTTTGCTGGAGTTATAGTGGTGGTGAGGATATTGAATGTCTGGCAACTTCTCTTGGGTGGCACTGATTAATGAATGGTATGGACAGCCTAGTCAGACAACATGAGCAGAGAGTTCCACAGGATACAATGACTGGATACACTATATATTGAAAGTCAGACCTGAAGTGGATATTAGGCTTAAAGTGGCCATAACATGTGCTCCCACTTTTACCTCCTTTTGCAGATTCTCCTGAAATCTCAAGATGTCCCAAACTGCCAAGGCAGCCACCAGCCAGGGTACTGACTCTAAGGAGAAGGGCACACCTGCACCTGCCAGTAAGGCTACTAAGACTGGAGAGCCCAGCATGGGCTCCTACAGGGTAGGTGTTCTTAATACCAAGCCAGGCTGCTAACTGGTAGTCCATCTGTGATCTCACACCTCCCTCTCTTCTTTCAGATCATCATCTATGAACAGGAGAACTTCCAGGGACGTCACATGGAGTTCCAGAATGAATGTGTGAACCTATGTGACCGAGGCTTTGACCGCGTGCGCAGTTTGAGAGTGGAATGTGGCCCGTAAGTACCCTCGTCCGGGGTGTCCAGCTATCAAAGCTAAACTGTGCCACTCAGCCCACACAGCACCAGTTTCTGGGTTCTCTTTTGGTATAACTTTACCCAGGAAACACTAAAGAAACAGTATCAGGACGCAATCTCTACCCTTCACCTCATAGCAATCCTGTCTTGGGGCACAATCTCATCCTTTACATGCCACTCTGCCCACATGGCATCAATCTCTGCATCAGTTTTGTGGCACATCACTCAGCCATCTCAGTGCCACACAACCAATACTGCATTAGGCCAGAGTCCAGGTTTAAATAAAAATAAAAATCTTTACCACTCCACCTACAAGAGCGTAGTCAACATTGTTCTTAAAACTTACATCACAGAGAACCAGTCACTTCCTACAACTTAGTCTACAAGGCATCAGTCTTGGGTCAGCTATTAAAATTATAAAGCCATTCAGCCAACAGTGGCGTTTTTAAGGCACTGGTTACGTGCTCAGTAGCATTTAACCCAAGGGGCACCAATCCTGGGTTATAGATCACTCCTTATATACCACTCGGATGATTCTGTACCAGTTTTTGGGATATGGCCACTTATTTACCATATATCCCATCGTAAGAAAGCACTACTTCTGTTTCTAAAACTGACAGCCCTCAGTAAATTGCAGTTTCAGGGCACATCCTAAGTTGCCTAAGTCAAAGACAACTCGAATGAGGGAGCTAACTGGTAGATCGCATTACCCAGGCCAGGACTGATTGGTGTCATAATAGTGACCAGGGTCTTCAGGCAAATTTGGTGATTTGGTCTAAGTGTTCTGACTGCAAGAGACCAGAATCTAACATAAATCTTTAGTGTGGGATTTCAATGCTGTATATTGACTTTCATAATCAATTTGCTTGTTAGCAATGCAGTACAAAAAATTATATATAAAATAAAAATTGACTGATAAAGGCCATCCTGCTTATAGTTCCTTTGCAATCTCCCTGCAGCTGGGTTGCATACGAGCAGAGCAATTTCCGTGGGGAGATGTTTATCCTGGAGAAAGGAGAGTATCCTCGCTGGGACACCTGGTCCAACAGCTACAGGAGCGACTGCTTCATGTCCTTCCGCCCAGTTCGAATGGTGAGTGCTCTGCAGCCTTGGTCCTCCAGAAGGCCAATGAGATAAAAAGGTTGTACTTGTGGACAGGAGACGCCCAGGGTGCAGGGAGTGGTGGGTAGGAGAGACTAAATTGTAGAGACATAAGAATTGGGTGCATCTGGAGGTGTCAGAATAAGAAAAGAGGGTGGACCCGTTAAGATGCAGCTGCCAGGGTTAGGACAAGCTAAGAGGAAGGTGACTGAGATGTTGCTTCAGGAAGGGCTTTTAAGCTTGGGATGTGGAGTCCGAACACTAAGGTAGAGATAAGTGAAGTGCTAGATTTGCACTGAGGGTCTTCTCTTTTGACATGCAGGACAACCAAGAGCACAAGATCTGCCTTTTTGAATGTGCCGACTTCAAGGGTAACAAGATGGAGATTCATGAGGATGATGTGCCCAGCTTGTGGGCTTATGGGTTCTGTGACCGGGTGGGAAGTGTGAGAGTGCCCTGTGGAACGTGAGTCAAACAAAATAGACCAATCTGTGCTGATCTGTTTTTCCATCTTTCACCACTGACACCACCTTTCCTTTTTTTTTTTTTCTTCCGTACTAGTTGGGTGGGATACCAGTATCCTGGCTACAGAGGTTACCAGTACCTGTTTGAGTGTGGAGATTACAGACACTGGAATGAATGGTGTGCCTTCCAGCCTCAGATCCAGTCCATGCGCCGCATTCGTGATATGCAGTGGCACCAGAAAGGATGCTTCAACTTCACCATGGCAGCCAAGTGAGAGCGAGCATCACTACAGCTCCCCCTGCTGGTGAGCACCGACACTGCACAATGTCCCAAAGACAATGACCAGCTGTGAAGCACCAGTGCAGCCACTTTTATAATCAAAGGTTAAGGGTTAACCTAGAAAGAGAGAGAGAAGAGCAGCTCTGTAACAAAACACTTCCAAATGTTAATGAAGTGGATGCTCTTTAATATGTGACACCAATAAATGTATTTTACGGCACTGATTTTAAACCTTGGTTGTTCGCTTTCTTTTGTTACTGTGAAATTAAATCTGCCTTTGCAAGGTCTCTAATTCTGCAATCACAAACTTCACAGTTTCTAAGTTGCTCACCCTTATTTATAATTTGCATTAATTATGTGCAGCATAGTGGCACAAAGGTTAGTCAAGTGCCACACCACCTATAAGGATTTGGGATCAGTTATGCATCCTGGTCACTGTTTGTGTGGGCTTCTTCCAGTCTCTAAACTTTCCTATTACATTCTAAGATGGTTGCCTGGAGAGGCTAAATTTCCCCAACATAGATTTGTGTGTAGGAGTGAGGGTCCTGCAATGGACTGGCATTCCATCCAAGGATAGTTTGTGCCCTGTTTCTGATGCTATTGCTCCAGTATTCTATATAAATGAACAAATTGATTTAGAAAATGGATTGATGGATAGTGTCTACAGTGATGGGGACCTCATAACACTGACTATGGGAGGAGATCACAAACAAAAGATAAACCATGATGCAAATATTACAGTTACAGATCAACCTTCTTTTCGTTTTTATAATGACTTTCACCTTCACCAGACACTTTACTTTACAATTTAAATACCATACCTTCAAAATTTCGGAGTGGCTTGATTAGGAGAATTACTCAGGGTCACACCAATATTTGGTTCTGGCTCCAGGGTGTTCCCTTAATTTGTGATTGCATAACTTCTGTGAAGTGTAAGTGATCCTTCATTGTAGATTACATATTAAAGTCCACCTGTCCATTTTTTTTTTTTTTTTTAGCCAGTTTATTCGGTTCAGGGTGGCTGGGGGCTTTTGCCTATAAAGTTAATAGTACTCGCATTAGACCAATTTAGTTGCCAATCATCCTAACATGAAAAGGTTTTGATATGTGGAAGGGAAGTCTGGGGCTGCACAGAGGCAGTGCCATCAGCCAGATAATTAAGCAAGGGCTCTAGTGCCATACTAATCATTATGACAACCATGCATGCCTGCCTGAATTTGCCTGCCCAGGGGACCAAAGGCAAGGGAGCATCATGATCATTAAACCAGCCATGGAAGATGAACACAGGTGCATAGAAAAGGATTTTGGGTTCCCAACAGGTCAGTTTTTGGGTAACGCATACGCAAGACAGAAGCTTATGTAAGGTGCACTTTTAAAAATAATGGTTCTTTAATTGTACTTTAATGGGTTGTGTGGTTTCTCATAGGACCATTGCTTGACAAAAAACATTTAATTCTGGGAAGGGTTCTTTAAATATCAAGTTGGTTTGAAAAGGTTCTAATATATGGACAAAACAGAAATCTTTACTATATACAGTGGTAAGTTACCTAGCAGGATTGGCTTTATCGAAAGCAGACTTGGTTCTGTAATTTTTGTGATCACTTAGGGGTAAGAAAGGTGCCTAAAGGCATACAATTGTGGAGAGAGTTATTGTGGAATTATACCTTGTGTTTTACTATTGAATGCAAAGTGTGTCTTGGATCTTGTGTTATACCAAATTGGCTGTGTTTCTTGTTAAGCACGCTATGGCCAACGCAAGTTATTGTTGTGTAAATTATGTAGTAAGAGCGATCTACTCAATTAATAGAACTAATTTGATTGATATCCAAAAAATACAAATAAACATCGGGATTTAGACGAATAACGCACTTTCATTCTACGAATCTCCAGGTGGGTTCTGCCTGGTAGCATGGGTTGAGGACATGGAGATGATGTCTTGCCTGAAGAAGGGGCCTGAGTTGCATCGAAAGCTTGCATATTATCTTTTTAGTTAGCCAATAAAATGTGTCATTTTGCTTGACTTTTGTCACATCCAGAAGCCCTTGGACTTGGGATCTGTACCTGTTGACACTGTACCTGTCCAGTACCAGAAACTGTGAAGGTACAATGTACCTTACATTAAATACGCTAACAAATCACTCTGTTGTAATATGCTGTTCATGGGTGCCAATATGGTAAAAGCCCGCACGAAAAACTAACAGACTGCACTCCTAAAAATCCCAAGTTGACACCTTAAAGTAAAGTAACATTAACATAACACTCTCAAACCCACTTAATAGCATTACGGGCGAGATGGCTCCAATGAATGCAACTTCGATTTAAACAACGACCTTCTTTCTAGCCGACAGGACTGACGGGAGAGGGGCGGTCACCTACTGGAACTAAATCTTTCACCTAAAATGGGCGTGGATTATATGCAAATAACTGATAAAATGAAAGGTTTTCTACTTTGGAAAGGGTAGATCGTCGACAGAGATCAAAACAAAACAAAGTAAAAAAAATCAAGTTGTGTTAGTCTATATTGCCGGCAAGGCTATAAAACGCCTCATCTGAATGGTAAAGCGCTTGAATCTGCGAGCTATTACCATAGTTTTGACGGAACGCATTGAATATGAAAACGTCATTCTGACGTCACGCGTAGTACCTCCCCCAGGTTGTAGTCGTCAGCGCGCGCGTCCACTTTCCGTCGCGCGCGCTTCATCTTCCACTTGGCGTAATTGCTGTGCTCGTTGTCACGGGTTTGCAGAGGCAAAAAAGACTACCGGTGCGCGCGGCAGGTGAGTTGTCTGGGGAAGTAGCAGGCATGGAGGGGTGAAAAGGGGAACATCGTGACCCTTCCGGGGTCCCCGGCGGGATGTTCCGCTTTTTGACGCGGTGGCATTTTGCTTTCAACCCCCTGCAGCTAGCGAATGCATTCCAGCTTTCTTTATTTTTTGTATGTGGGGGTTCCCAACGTATGTTACTTGAATTTTAACGAGAATGCCAAGTAGGAACATGGTGATTCGTTAGAAACTAACTGTGCCTCTGTCTTCGGGCTCTTGTTTTCTAGTTTGTTTGCAGTTTTGGCGCTGTTATAACGTTACGGTGTACAGTGGGAGGGGGTCCTGGCGCCCCACCTACCCTATTTGCAGGGCCTTCGAAGACACTCTCGGTAGCAGTCGCCCTCGCCCCCTAGCGGGGGCAAAATATTCGCACCAAAACGCCACTCTCGTTTGTAGAAGAAACCTGCCTATGCTTGAACCCATTTTATACAAGAGATACTACTTAAAATCCCCCCATCTTTATGCCTTTGTAATCAAAAAATCACAATGACCCAAGTCAGATAAGACATCCTTGGCAGAAGTGTCCCTTGGTTCTTTTGCCACAGCAGTGTGTGTAAAAGCCAATAAAGAAATTGATAGCACCTGGGTTCCTTTGTACATTTCTTCATCTTCTTCTAAACGGTGGGTTCTAGCAGAATCATCATCCCTGAAAGTAGACTGGGTCTGTGTGGCATCTCCAGGACCCACTTTAGTAATCTCACCTTGCTCGATCTTGAAGTACTTTTCCCTCTCTAGCTTCCCTCTTGAAAAGTACAAAGCCACACTGTGCCTCCTACTGTCTAAGGTACACAGATCTACACTGATCAATGCTCCATGCCCCTCTCAAATCGGTATTGAAACCCATTCGTTCCTTTATTTTAAAAAGACAAACACATGGTATGTGCCATGCTGCTGCTATGACAAACCCAATGTTGCAGAGATCCCATTGTTCTCTCAGCATTGTTCAGATTAGTCCAAAATGTTGTCAGTATCCATGGTATTTCTTTTCAATGGCAAAGGGACTAGATGGCCCTGCAGTTTGAAGAATGACATGCAAAATACCCTTAATTTTGGCCTGTGTGGTATCTGAAGATTGTCCCTCTGAATGCCTAGGATGAGTTTAAAGGAAAAAAATTGAGAAGGCCTTTGTTTTTAGTTGAGCAATACTAGAACACAAGAAAAAGACAGTGTTTTTTTTTTTTTATTGACTGAGCGTCTCTTTCCCAAAATTGAGGTTTGAAATTAAGCCATATTCAAATATTATTAGCCTTCTTGTGGATTAAGTTTATGGTGGCACAATAGGTTGATCATACTTTCAATGTTGCTATTTACAGTTTAAAGCCTTTGGTGTAGTTAACTTTTATATTTGTGTTCCAGTAAAAAGTATAAAAATGGCGTGGCAGGCTACTGTTCTTTTTCCCCAAGGTGTTCTTTTCAAAGGAAATGACAAGTTCCCATTTGAAATGCATTTTCCTTCTCTTGCTGTTCTTGGAATTGCTGGGTTTGGTATCAGCATTATTCCAGTGCTCAGTTTTGTAGATCGGAAAGCTGCCAGCGACAAATTTGTGGGTGTGCCAAAGTGCTGCTTCATCATTAATGAATTGCTTTGCCCATTTAACATATAGAAGAATAATAATCCCAAATGTTTTTACTTGCTTGTCTGGCAATCTGTAGTTGTGTGACATACAGTAGTGATACATTATTGGGATATGAACCTGTAACCTTGTGGTTTCTTACTACTTTGTAGCCATTGTAGCCACACTTCCTGTCTGTGCAGTTGAGTTTCTTTTCACAGTAGCAGAGAATCTATAACCGCTCTCATTGTGATTAGGCAGTTTTTCATTAGAAGTATTTTATGTGTGCATGTGTGTTTGCATGTTGAAAATTCAAACAAATACTGATCGGTGCAGTATGAATTTTGTTTTGTTTGTTTATGCAGATTTGTTTGGGATAATAATTGGAAATTATTATGGAAATCTGAAATCTTTTGTTAATTGCCACCCTCATTTTAATCACAGTTTATACGTGAAATACAGTTTTACACTATTACTAGGCGGCCGTTTCTGCATTGTTTAAACCTTTTACAGGATCCACTAAACTTTTATGTGTTTTTCTAATGTGTATCAGCTGCTGTTTTATTTTTAGGTAGTGCACTAAATTAAGTGCATTTAGGTCGTAATGCCATAAGTTTGACCTGTAATATATGGCCCAGGCAGGACTGAAAAGGCAGTAGTGAGGTAAGGGTGTGAGACCGTGGTCACTTTAAATTGAGCAGGACTATTCTCTGAGGGGTGTCATATGTGCATCTATTTTGCCAGCAGAGTCTCCGCAATACTATTGCCTAGTTTCTCAGCTGTTAAGGGAACACTTAGGGAGGGAAAGTGTTATCGACTTTCTGTCAGCTGTGTGCTCTTGAAGGAAAACAGACTCTCTCCTGAGTTAGTGTAATTTAGTGGTTAAGGTTATTGAAAGAATTAAGCCTTGTCGGCTGGGAATGGTCGTTGAAATGTCTATTGAAGAGCTCTCACGGGGGATTGGTTGTGGGGAAAACTAATGTTAAAAAATAAATCATTAAACACAGCAACAAAAGGGTCATCTATATCAGTTTAATTAGCAGGGTCACAAGTGTGATTAATCAGCATAAAGTAAAATATGTATTTTCTTTTAAACTGTATGTATGTGAATGGCTTGGTGTTGCAGTGTGTCTGTAAGTTGCATGTTTACAGTTTGTTCTATTTCCCCAAGATGTCCAGATTACATTGTTTGTCAGTTACACATTTGTGATTGTGTTTGTTTGTTTGTAAGTGAGTAGGTCCTCCAATTGTCTTGTTTTCTGTACAGGGCTGTCCTCTGCCTTGTGCCCTTTTTTTGTTGGGATAGGTCCTGGCCCCTGCAACCCTGAATTGGATTATGCACATTTGAGAATGTTATAGTATATGTTAGATGTGACATTTTTCATTTTTATGCAGCAGAACTTAAAACTAGGGGCCAGTTATTTTGTATTGTAGAAACAAATTTAGGTGAATAATATATTGCTTTGGTTTTTTGTAACAGTTTAAAGAAATTACTGCTCCTGTTTCAGCCCCTAAAAACCCGAGCCATGGTCTTTCTTGATGCTCAATGGGCTTAATTGTAGGTGGGCCTCATTTTGCGTACAGATTCATGTCAGGTTACACTGAGGGGATGTTGGGAGTAGGAAAGGGTCAAGGATAAATCCTAAGTTCTTCTGTTTCGTAGTGTTTAGCAAGTATATCTTTCTGATCTTTTTTCTGTCAGAGGGTAATTTTTTACATTATAACTACTAGATCGACATCAGGAGTTAAGTAGTTAATGATATACTTGAGGGCTAATATAGAGATGGGGTATTTAATGCTACTACTTGACAGCAGCAGAAGAGTGAATTTGAATCCAGGCATTGTCACTATTTGTGGCCCCCTTTACACCTGACCTTAATGTATATTTTGTGTCCGTATATAATTAAACCAGATTATATTTACTACCGGCATTACAATACTGCACGTTACAATCGGACCCTTTGGAGAAGGGTCTGATGTCCTCGCACAAGATTCGGATGCGCTTTCTTGGTTGATCTAAGTGAATAGAAAATACATTTATATTTATGTTGAATGAGGTGGCTCTTGGTTTGTGACCACTTCTGTAATTTTGTCAGAGTGATCCAGTCACAAATGCATTTGCACCTGGCTTTCAATGTCTTCTCGTGATCATATCATGGAAAGTGTATGTTAATTTCAGGTGTAAATGGGACCCTCATGAAGTTTGTGTGTTCTACTCCTATTGTTGCTTTTTTTTTTTTACTGTTCTCTGTTTCTAAGTACTAGTTGAAAGAGTCTTTGTTGTGTTTTCAAGGCATCATTTTTTAAAATTAAATTTCACAAGTCCATAGCTCAAGAACTAAACCACCGAGCAGGCTCAGATTTTGCACGCTGGTACATTAATAGGTATAGTAATGTGCTGAAATTAAAACATTTCGTCCAGGTGATCCTGTATTGTCAAAGCAGTCCCTTGAAATTGACCAAAATTTAATTTGAGTTTTTGTCTTAGCTATGTTTAGTGCTTAGAAACACTTTTTTGTAGCCAATACAGACTTTTTAATTTTTTTCCTTATTCAGATAACTATATAGGCCTTCTGAAAAAGCAATAAACTTTAAAGTAACTGTATCAGAGTTTGAACAGCAGACCTCTCAAATCCAGAAAATGACTTTGAATTTCATTTTCAGAGCATCCTAACAGCATGTTGGAATTTGCAGTTTTTTTTTTAAATATACTTTTCATTTATTCTACATTATCCCTTCTTTCTCAAAATACAAACCTTACTTTCCCTATGCAAATCTTTGATGTTTATTTTCTATCCTAAACATAGGTTGAATGTGCCATGTGTCAATAATGGTAATCATTGAGTTTTCAATCATTACATTATCAAAAATGTCAAACTTTTTTCATATCAAATGATAATGTCCTGCCTAATGTTGCTGAATAGAGAATGTGATTCTAAATGGCCAAAAGAGTACCTGGTACTTGAGAATACCACTGTTACATGCCTACAGAAGATCGCAAACTCAAAGTCAGTTGACTGTCCAAATGTTCACCACTGAAGCAGTAGCTGAGATGCTGCCCTCTCACGATCACACTCCTGATGGATCAGATGTGTGTCTAATTGGAGGCTATATTGGGTGCTTGTATGATGAAAAATGTTGGATTGGTGTGATTCATGATAAGAATGAAACAGAATCACACATCCTGATATGTTTCATGCATATTTCAATCATCCTGTACATTCTTTCCATTGGCCACCTAGAGACAATAAGTGTTGGGTGCCATTACATTGTGTCATTGCACTGCTTAGTTCACCCACAACGGTCAGTGGGAGACGGTATTATCTTGATCTCATAGACAAAGATGTCCTACACTCTGCACTTCAATTGAAACAGAAATGAAATGGGTCACATCCCTGCTGCCGCAATGCCAAGATGTTAACATTTCATTATAACTAGTGTTGCATTTAATAATAAATCAAGCAGCTTTTGTTCATGTGTTATGCTTAATGTGCCTTTGGTGATTTTTTTTTTTTCCCATTAATCCTGTACCCAAGTTAGTGATAAAGAACTTGGAGATTATCATTACTAGCAAATGGTGAATTTAACCCATGTTTAAAATGGAAAATGAAAAAGTAAAGTAAGACTTGTTTTTTGAGAAAGAATGGAGCATTTAGAATACAGAAAAAATCATTTTAAAAATTATTAGTGCATTACACTGGCCTGAAAATTATCCCCAGAATGATTTTTTCACATTTGAGAGGTCTGCTGGACAAACCCCGGTGCAGTTTCCTGTTTGTTTAAAACAGTTTAAAAAGCCCTGTGTAGGTATCTAAACATGGAAAAAATTGAACAGGCTGTATCAGTTAGAAGTATGCTTCTTGAAAACCTAAACATGACAATGCCAAAGATGCAAATATATTTTTTCCCATTTTTGAATGTCTGCTCTTACCAAATGTTGTCATCTAGACCATACATTTTCATTTTGTTACATAGTATACATGTAAGGGTACCAGTATGCAAGCAGTATGAGCCTGCTAAGTGGTTTAGTTCTTGTAATATAGTCTTGTGTAATCGAAGAAGAAACAAAGCCAGATCAGGGTCACAGGGAAGCTGGAGCCTATTTTAGTAAGTCGGGAATTCCTTGGACAGGGCACCAGTGTATTCCAGGGTGACCACACACAACCCCTTAATGTGCAGTAGCAAATGCTGTGTCTCTTTCCATGTAAAGGGCAAGAATTCACAGGACAACACATGAAGTAAAAGGTTTTTTTTTTTTTTTCTCATAAAAACTTTCTGTTGTGGGTCAGATATTCAGAAAGCCAGTAAATTTATCACACTGTGCTACTTTTTTGTGTATGTCACCATTCTCTCTTTTGAGCAGTAGATTTTAATCAACAAAAAGTAAGACTGTTAAGATCCAGATCCTGGAACATACAGAAATAGAAAAAAACAAGTCTGCGCACATGCAAAATACGTTTTCTTGTAACAAAAATACACAGGGATCAATAATTAATTAATTTTTACATATTAGAAAATCACCTTTTTTGGCCCAGGCCTGAAGTTGTATATGAAAACTGATCAAAACTCAAAACCTTATACTTTGTCAGGCTCAGGTGAGCTTGTCAGTTTGCAGACATAGAATAGGTGAACAAAAACAGTGCTTCTTAAACCTGCAGTGCTCAGTGTCACATCTTAGATGTATTTCTTTTGCACAGTCTTTCTGAAAAAAACTGTGTAACCTGTCACCATGACTATTTCAAAGTATTTAACATGATCTCTACAGGCATAGCTGCCTGAATTTTACTGTGCTTTTTACAATGAGCAGGAGGTGGCACTTGTGTTTGGAAGAGATCATTTAGGCCCTAATGAAGTTTGTACTTAATACTGAAACAAGAATGTTGAGTAGTGCAAGGGAAAAAAAAGTAATGAACTGAACACTTGGGCCAATGAGAGCAAAGGTGCAGAAGTTAAACTCCTGTTTTGTTTTTAAATAGTGAGTTATCCATCTAATTCTTTCATTCATCCTTACTTGTCATTTTTGCAAACAGCGAGATGGTGAAATTTAAAATATTTAGCAATTATCTTTGATATGCATATAACATTTTTTTCCGACTGCACACTACAATTAAATAAAATTAGCACTGAAAGAAAGTTGTTTTTTTTTAACAAAGTTTTTTTGTTTTGAAAGAACACAGGGGTTTCCCTACTTAATATTAAGTTAAATTGGGCTGGATTTTGAAATAAAATGTTTGATTATTATAATAATCCCATGCTGAAACTCAAGTCATGTTTTCTGTTATATAGTACTTTTATATGTGTATTTTAATTTAAGCTAAATGTATATTTAAATAAAACAAAAATTCAAAAGCATAAATCACTGCAATATATTAGTTAATGGTTATTGTTTTACACTATTTGCTGGTGTTTGCTCTTCACTCTGAGCTGCCAGAATAGGCCTTAACTCCCTGCAGTCCCACAATCCTAATTTTATGGACCAGTTAATATGTGCTTGAGGCTGCTGCTTCATGACATCAAGGACTGTGATTCAAGTCCTGCCCTAATCACTGTTTGCACTGACTTTTTCTGTGCAGCTTTTCTCCAGGTTTTCCCATTCAAAAAAGGCAAGCAAGTTAGTTTAACAAATGTTTCCAACTCAACTTAATATGTTAATTGATGTGTGAGTGTACCCTACAATGGATTGGTATCCTATTAGGGACTAACTGCTGCCTTACATCTTATGGTGCCACAAATGGCTCAAATTACCCTGTAGTGGAAAATTAGATTTAGAAAATGTTCAGATAGACTGTAAAGATTTCTGATGCTCTGTTCTAAGTTAGATTTTTTTTTTTAAATCTTCAACATTAAAAATACATTCATAAAATCTTGCAGGTGCATTGAAAAGAAATATGAGGTGAAGGTCATGGAAAAATGCATCAATGTAAATTAGTGCTTTATAATGCCTAGAGTAGTTTTCTGGCACATTGTGGGTACATGCTTCCAAGAATCTTTCTTAATAGCACAGACAAAAACATTCGTCAGCAGCTTCTGAAATCTTCCTGGGGGTTTTAATTATTTATCCAACTGTAAACTTTTCAAATGCACAGAGTATAGTCTGTTTTTAGAGTAGTTTTAAAATGTAGTACAATTTAAAGACTAGTTCTTTTCTAGGCTCATTGTTTTTGGTAGAATGATTTCCGGCTATTTTGCATGTTTTCTTGGAACTCTGTCCCTTTCTCCTATTGTACAGAAAACAGACTAATAATACAAAGCTCAGCGGCCCACTGTCATGTGAAAAATCCTGTATGCGTTTGTTTAATTTAGGGCAGTAATGACATTATGTATTTCTTTAACTGTTCTTCATAGATTTTTGCAAGTGTAATTAAAACACTGGCAGAAAACCTCTAGTCATTGCAATACTTCTATATTGGTAACATTTAAATGTGTAATGCATTTGGGTATTTAAGAAGAGCATAGAAATTTGTGCAACCACTTTTTTTTTTTTGTTGAAATTGCCAAATAAATGAGGAGCGATCATAAAGTTTTGAGTACTGACCTGATAAAGGCATTCAGCAGTGCTGATTTTTGTTTGTTGTCAATGATCAGTTCCAGTGTACTAAAATAATATTAATGTGCTTTTATTGATTTTTGGTTATGATGTGATGTTGTGATGTGAACGTTGATGCCAAAAACTGCAAAATTAAGCTTCATGCTGTCAAAAAAATTGTAACGCTGGAGAATTATGTGATGTTGGTAATTCATTCTTGGATAGTCCACCTGCACCAGAACCATTCCCCCAGTCAAAAGGTTGTGTGTAGAATTCCATTACAGTAGGATATGTTTCAAAGCTCTTACTGTCCTTCAGCACTGATGACAAAGAAAGTTTTGCCACTGTTGAGCAAATCATAGGGACCGATTGAAGAGACTTCAGGAAATGAAGTAAATGTTTACTAAAAAGATGAAACGTGTAATCTATTACACATACTTCTAAACTTAATGTCAAATTATAACAGCTCAAAAACTGCATGTTCATTTTTAATGTGTTTTTGTTCTTTATGCTGAGTTAGCACTAGAAGGCTGCTCTAATCATTTCAGATTTTATTCTTCTGCAGCTGGCTGATGCTAAAACTTTGGGAGGTTTCATATGTGCAGCGTGCATACTCCTGTTTATTAAGATGTCAGTTTCTTTAGCTCCTTCTGCCCTGTGTTCCAGAAGGCAGCTGCGCAGCAAGAATGAATGGGATGGCTTGTGCCTCGCTTGCAGATTTTCTCAGTTTCTGTTTGGTATTAAGTCCTTCACACTCTCTTCAACTTAATTCCTTTTTTAATAAGTAAAAAGGAGTTTGAATGGCTGTTTGGAGTAAACTTTATCAAACTGGATAAGACCTGCTTATGAAAAGCAGAGTACACCAGTTTTTACTTTCTATACACATGTTCCCAGCTGTCTTTACAGTAAATGCTAAGAAGTGACTTGTGTAAGAAAGAGTTAGACTAAAAAATATTTTTCACTCAAAGGCTAGTCCCCAGGGCAAAAGAGCACGTAGTCGGCAAAAGCACGATTTGCTTATTTAATATGGGGACAGAAACATACAACTGTATGAAAAGTACATACACCATACTAAAGTTGCGGAGCCATTCTCCAAAATGCAGGACACAAAGTAAAAGACATCAACTTTAAGGATGTAATAAAAAGTGATATTTTGATAGTAATTATTATCAGCTCTTATGCAGTAAAAAAGCTGTCACGAAGAAAATCAGTATTGCATTAATGTGTGACTGCAAGTAGACAGTCACTTTGGAAGACACACTAATACATGAGAAAAATGTGTATAAAAACAATATAAAAAAGTATTTCACAGTGGTAATGCTACAGCTCTGCATCAACACATGTAGAGGTATGTCTGGAAATGCTTTTGTGTGAAAAGGAGAATTTCAGCATGCAAGAGCAGTAATCATACTTGTTATTTATGACAAAGAGGAAAAAAAGGGAAATAAACATGCACACATTGGCCACTTTTATCCAACTATGGAATTATTTAGGATTTTAAAGACAAACTAATGTTCATTGGTATAACCTGCAAGTATAAGAGCGTGTCATATATTTGAGTGGTATGTTGAAAAATGCAGCTCTGCCTCACAGTAATACATTTTATTGAGTACAGGTAACGACAGCCTAAGTAATTTTCAGATAATGGATTTGTACACAAACATAAGCAATAACAAAGTATGATCACTTTTATGAGAAATGTAGAACACAGCAAAACAAAGGCTGGCTAACAGTTCTGAAATAAAGGATTAACGTAAAACTGACAAGTTTGATTTTGAACAGGAAGCTTTAAAGCTGAGGCAAACGTAGAAAAAGGAGGGATAGATTTATTTCTTGGAATTCACTAATTCAGCAGTACATACAGTATATAATAATGTTGGAATTTCTATTTTTATAATTGAACCCTATAGTGAAACCCATCCCCTAAGAATTATAAATTCTCCATTTGTTCTTAAACTGGGGGGCTCTCCTTCTCTTCCACACATTATAGATCAAGCTCTGCATTGCATTGTTAGTATTTATACTTGTATATTTTATATTGTACTAGCTGAAATACCCAGCGTTGCCTGGGAGGAAAATTTGAGAAAAACAAAATAAAAAAAAAAAAACTTTAAAAATAAATTAACAAACAATAAACCTGGGTTCGCTTCCCGGGTCCTCCCAGCGTGGAGTTTGCATGTTGTCCCCATGTCTGCGTGAGTTTTCTGCGGTGGGCTAGCGCCCTGCCAGGGGTTTGTTTCCTGCCTTGCGCCCTGTGTTGGCTGGGATTAGCTCCAGCAGACCCCCATGACCCTGTAGCTAGGATATAGCAGGTTGAATAATGGATGGATGGGTAAAGACTCACTAATGTCCTTGTCTTGTGGTCTTGTATGTATGTTATCATCTAGTTGATGCTCAGAACCGGCCAACTCTATTTAATTTGAAGAGCAACAGGGGAGTGGTGCTGCTCAAAAATAAAGAATGCTGGCAGTGGCCTGGTATATACTAACTGTGTAAGCCCGCACGGGATCCTAGAAAGTATTTAAATCGTCAGAACTACTCTGGGCATCTCTCTGCTATCAAGATTCCTGTTGCCGAAGTGCTCACATCATTTGTGCATTAGCAGCTAAGTGACTGTCTTTCTTAGGAGGTTTCCTTTTGCCGGTGTACGCTTGCGTATCCTCGGAGCTGGAACCCTCATCCCGACTCTATGTCTCACTTCCAGGCCGGACAGACACACCACTTCCACGCATAGAACTCTATTCAATTTCAAAAGCAACAGGGGCGCGGTGGCGCTCAAACATAAAGAATGCTGGCAGTCGCCTCCAGTTTGCCCTCTGGTGGCCGTTCTGAGTGTCAAATGGATGATAACAAGCATACAAGACTGCAAGATCTTATGGCTGATTTCACTCTACAGTATTTTTAGTCGACCAGTGAGGAACATGTGTACCAAGTTTCATGAAAATCTCTCCACCTTCATTAATGGAGGTACTTTAATAAAAATCTGCTAAATATGAATTCTGTTTTTGCCATGGTATTGATTATTGTAAAATTTCACAGGTATTGAATACAAAAATTCTGGTATCGTGACATCCCTACACTTGATGTGCTGTTCTTAAATCACTACCTGAAACATAACACAAATGCCTTTTTATTAAGTAAGAAGAATGTAGAGATACTGTAATCTGATATTTATGAAATTGTGTACATTGAGCAGGAAATAAAAGTGAAACATTTCTCCATCCTTACCCCACACTTTATTGTCTACTGAACAAGGTGGCCTTGGAATGTGCATTTTCAGTAAGTCAATGAATTTTCTGTTTTTTTTTTTTATTTATTAAGATAAATATACAGCAGTCGCTTGTATGGTTTTTTTTTTCCTCAACGTTTATTGTTAATTTTGTTGTTCATTCAAGTGCCATTTTATAATTTTTTTTAGTCTTTTTTTTAAACAATGTTCTAGTCATCAGAATAGGTGAAACTTTATGATAAAAGTCTCCTTTTGATGTTTTCAAATAGAAGTAGCCATAAAGGGTAACTTTAGGATGAAGTGGACAAATTTGATATCCATTACTCTGTATGATACTCAAGATTCTATAAATTCAGCCTTCTGAATATTACTAAGTTGTTGTTGTTGACTACTTTTGGTGTGTCTGATTCAATTGTACAGTGTGCAGGGACTACTCAGAAAATCTCTGCTGGTGGCTGGTTATAATGAACATTTTATCCATGTAGTTATATCCAAAGTGAAGACATGCATATCTAATGAAGATTTAAAATAAATAGTTTTTCTTCTTATGCCCCTTTCACTTTTATTTATTTCAGTGTAATTCTTGACTTCACATTTTGTATAGTGTTATTTGTGTTAAAATTTGGAGAATTGCGTCAAAGAAATACTGTTTTCATTGAGATATCTCGAATAGAATGTGCTGTACACATTTTTGAAACTTAAAAAAACTAATTGAAAAGCACAAGCAAATTTTAAACTTCTCTGTTTTAAGAGTAAAATGTTTACATTGTGAGAAGTTATTTCAACTTGTGTAATTTGTATTTTTCCTTATTTACTCATCCTTCAGCCACTCCTGATGGCAAACAGATCTCCAATAAAATTTTTTGAAATGCCCGCAGAGTTGAGTGTACTGCAACCTGCTGGTTGAAATCGTACCATGTAAATCATGATCTTTATAACAGTAGAAATAAATTTGCAAGAACTATAACTTACGCAGACATGAATGGGACATTAAATTATTTCCCAAAGTGTGGTTGGGTGACAGATTATGTATACAGTAAATAAAAACATACTTTCTACATTACACTAAAAATCAACTTTTTGCTGCTTTACTTGAAAATCTTAAGTATTTCTCCAACACTGTATTTCTTGTCAAAGTGTAACTGGCCTGCTGTCCACCATGTTCTGATGCAGCCAAGCGTTTTAGCTTGACCCTTGGGCATGTCTTTCAAAAATGTTATGTTTAAGAAATAAAAACTAACGCCTAAAAATAGTAAATAGATTGATGCTGTTTTTTTTACATCACTTGAGTTCAAATCTGGTGTCTATGAAAGTTATTTCAGTTACCAGAAGATTATCTGGTTTTGGCTTTTAACCACATAAGATTTTAAAATGCTATTAAGAAACCTGTAGCTTATATACTCTACTAGTACACGTGATTAACTGTTTTGTCACTGTTATTTTTGAGTATCACTCACTGTTACAAAAATATTTAATAAACAGAATTGTGAGTTATCAATCTTTGAAGAAGTAAAAAACAAAAAAAAATGCTCCAAATTTCAAAAATAGTCCTGTCCAACAGTCAAGTCCCCACATAAAATTTTGCCCTTTGAACATTTCATAACTTGTAGTATCTTTCTAGTCCTTTGAATTTGTGCTTATAATGTAATGTGATTTATAAAACAAGATTTTTTGTTTCTGTACTGTAGCTCATATCAGCTGGTTTTAAGCAAGTGCCATTTTCAAACATAACAGAACCTCTTGACCTGCACAAAGCAAACCTCTTCTGACAGCTATGTATTTTAGTTATGTGCCCCTCTGTCTACATGTCAGTTTCTTCCTTTTGTCCCATTTTCAACTGAACATATTGACTACAAAATAAGGGTGCCTTTGAGTATCTTAAATAGGTCATTACTTTAATTTCTTACTATGAAAGTTTTGAAAATTGCTGCCTCATCATTACATGTACATTTCATTGTAGTATTAAGATTGATAACATGCATTTTTTAATCAAATGCTAAATGGATCGAAGAGCTTTGGTGGTTCTTTACTAGTACTTGTAAAAACAGCCACATCCTGAATAATTAAAAATAACTACAGGTTTAACCAAATGTATAAAATATTGGAAGTCCTTAAATTTTTAAATCCAATGCTTGCACACTCTGTGGGTTCTGAAATTGTTTAGGGTTGCACAATGTTGTGCAATGGTTTAGTGGCTTTCTAACATAAGACCTTATCTCATTTATTTTTCATTAAGTGGATGAATTATTAAAGTCCAGTAGCTGATGGAATCTTGGGTCTTGGCATCATTTAATAGTGAGTCTTGCTTATTGAAGCGTGATTGAGGTGTGATTAGCCACTGCATTATTGTGAAGCTTTATTTGTCTAATTATAATTGCTATAGCATCATTTTCATTTTGCAATGTGTTATTTTGTAAAATGTAATCTATTTTTCGGTAATACCAATGTTCATTAAATAATGTACTTTGATGGATTCAGTTTGCCCCTCGAAATAATTTATCAATCTGTAACTTTCTTAGTCATATTGTTACTGTTTATGAGGTATTTGTAACATGGTGCGGTTAAGTTTTTTGGAAATAAGTTTTCACTTTTTTTTTTTTTATTTTATTATTATTATTAACACTGACATTAGGGAAGAAAGTAGCATAATTATAACCCAAGTCACAGTTTAAAGTGAAGGAGAAAAGAAAATAAACTCTGTGAATTCAAATTGCAATTTTATAAAGGAACTTGATGTTAGTGTTGCATTTACGGAAACCATTAGTCTACTTCTGAACTGAGAAGATCCAACTCTGCTTATTCCTCTTTGCTATGGTAGATAGAATCTGATACAGTTTCCAAACTAGAATTATTCAGTTTCTTCTTTAGTGAAGAGCGTGATTTAATAACATATAATATTTTTGATGCATAATTCTTTATCAATGATTGAGAAACTAAGCTGATTCAATCATTATATTGCATGTTACCAAATACCAAAAAACATTTTAAATTCTTTTTTTTTTCTCCTGTAACCCTTACTTTTGTTGTGCAGGTTTAATAAATTGTTTTTGTTTACTGTCAGTGCATTTGACTTTTTGTAATACTTTATTTTGTAAAAACACCATCTGTTTTACAGTAATGTTTATGTGTACAGAGTAATTTGTTTGAATGAATTCAGAAGTATACTAGTGGTACAGTGCTTTGTGGTGCTGCCTCATAGCCTTTGAAGGCTGCATTTAAATCCTAGTCTAATCACAGTCAGAATTGTTCTCTGTATTTTTTTTTTTTTCACAGCCCATGTCAGATTAAATTTTAGAATTTAGGCTATAATTGCCCAGAATAAGTAATTGTTTATTTGTGAGTGTGCTCTCTGATGAATTGGACGGGGTTCTTTCCAACTGCTTCCAGGATAGGCAGTGCGTTTCCATAATCCTGAGCATGGATTAGGCAGGTTTCACACTTTCAGGTCCAATGTAGATCAACTATGTGGAGTTTTTCTGAAACAGTTAGTTTTAACATGTCTCCATCCTGACTTTAATGTTTTCATAACAAGTCTGTCAGATTGTCTTATTGTAATTGTCATTTCTTAGGTTTCAGAGCTACATCTTGTACATTGTGATGTTCAGGTGATCTTTGAGCTGGAAGCCATTAATGTGCTTGTGACTTTTAGTGACTTTATATTGTGGTAGAGTATCATGGCTTTGTAATCTTCCCTAAAGTTGAGAGAATGTTGATGTTGCCTAATAGTAGTTAATTTTGACAATATCATTTTGATTATCTTTGCAAAGTATAGTTTAAGTGGAACCTTTTTATAGTGTAATCCCTATGACATTTGTCATTTTTTCTTTTTTATTTAATCATGTGGACTTAAAATGTGAATATACACGTTAATATCAGATAACATTTTGACAAACAAAACCAAAAACGATCCACATACAGTTCAGGTTCAATTTCTACTTCAATTAGGAATTAAAATCAGACTGACTGTTTGAGTTCAGCTATTTTTTTCCAGTAAAAAACACAAAAGGAGGCATTAATTTAATTTTGAGTACATACCTAGTCATAAGTGGGTTATTTAATTCCACAAAAATGAAGACATGGAGGAAGTTATTATAATACTGTTTGTTTTGGAACTTTTTCAATATTACGGTTTGAGAAGGAATCATGAAATGCAGTTGAAATAAATAGAAACCTGAAAAAAGAGTGAGTTTGGAAGAAAAAAAGTTTGTTGAAGAAAGCAGACCCTTCTTTGTTTGATGGTCATTATGGTCAAATGTTGACATGTGTTTACAGTCTTATTCCATTCTTTGCAACACAGGCCAAAATATTTAGGCACCATGATGTCAATGTGATGTTGGCTTCCACATATTGAGTAGGAGCTTAGCCATGAAATTTCATCGATGGTAACTGAAACCTTTGGGGAAAGGTAATTGAAATAAAATCAGAACTTTACCCTGATTGCTCTTCTTGGGTACTGTGAAATCAATAGTAGTCACATTATTTTATTTTACATTATGTATTGGTTCAAATACATGGTCTAATTTTTTTTTTTCTTTCTAGACACTTATCTGTAAATTTATATGCTGAGTGGTGTCCCTAAACTTTGAAAATCAAAACAGACTAGATAGACAAGCACATTTGTTTTTAGCGTGAAAAAACGTGTAAACTTCATCTGTAGACCCACAGGTAGAAATGAAGAATTTGTTAAAAATTACTTCCCACAATAAGAGGTAAAATAGATTTTTTTTTTATTTACTTTTGTACTTTATCTCAGCATCACTGTATGTTTTACAGAGGTAAAATAATACCTAAAATCACCAGCAGTCCTAAGGAAATGTATCTAATTTGATACCAACATGAATCCACAGTTTTCTGAGTCTGTTTTATATTATTTTTGAGATATCTAACTTTCTTACAGTTTGACTTTAACCTGTTTTGAGATTTTTTAAAGGAAAATTTTAAACCAGCTTCACTATCTATAGTAGTACTCTGGCTTGCATAACTTTTCATATCATATCTAACATATCATGTTACACATCATGTCTAACTCCCCTGGTGTTTGCTATTTGCAGGTCAGCAATGGTCAGAGGCTCAGAACTGAAGGTGGACATCTGAGACAATACCAGACAGTAGGCTCAGCTGGGGCATGCGCATCACTGGAAGGCGGGTAGTGGTGGCAGCTAGCTGCTTGGCTGCTCTTTTCCTCTTGGCTCACTTGTGCCAGCATGCTCTTGACTGTCAGGAGAGATACAGGCCTCCGGCAGTGATGAAACCTGAACAGAATGGCATCTCACTCATGGACTGGCAGCATGTTGAATACCATTACAGTAAGGACATGCCACTTATTTTTGTGGGTGGAGTTCCTCGTAGTGGCACAACTTTAATGAGAGCTATGTTGGATGCACACCCTGAAATCCGGTGTGGTGAGGAGACCCGCATCATTCCACGTATACTAGCTATGAGGCATTCATGGAGCAAATCAGAAAGAGAGAAGATGCGCCTTGATGAGGCAGGAGTTACTGATGAGGTCTTGGACTCTGCAGTGCAGTCCTTTATCTTAGAAGTGATAGCCAGACATGGAGAACCAGCTAAATTTCTGTGCAACAAAGACCCGTTCACACTTAAGTCATCACTCTACCTCTCCCACCTTTTCCCTAATTCCAAATTTTTGCTTATGATTCGGGATGGAAGAGCATCTGTTTACTCAATGATCAGCCGAAAAGTAACTATTGCCGGATTTGATCTAAATAGTTATAGGGACTGCCTCACCAAATGGAACAAAGCAGTTGAAACCATGTACACTCAGTGTCTTCAGGTTGGGCCTTCTAGATGTAAGCCAGTTTTCTATGAGCAGCTGGTTTTGCACCCACGTAACTCCATGAAGGACATTATGGACTTTTTGGGCATTCCCTGGAATGAAGCTGTGCTACACCATGAAGAGGCCATTGGTAAACCTGGTGGTGTCTCTTTATCCAAGTAAGACCTTCTCTTTAAATCATTGCCTTTATATTTTGGCATCCGGTACTTTTCACATTGGGCTTGCATCACTGGAGAACATTGGTTAAGATCATCACTGCCAGAGTATATCAATAATTCTTATTCTATAAGATCCTGTAAAGTTTAAAACTTAAAATCCATTTGTTGAAAATATGACTGCAGGGTTTTGAGTACAAGATTTCTGTTTCATCTGTGTCTATGATCCAAGCATTGGCATTGTGGTTGCTTTCACAAAATTGAAATTGGCTAAACCAATCCCTGAAATCTCCAACAAAATATGAACAGTTTTAGAAAAGTATTTGTCAAGTTAGGCTGGCATGTGTCTAAAGCTAATGCTGCCAGGATAGGCTCTTGTTCCTACAACTTTAAATAGACTGACTATTTATAAAAAGGATAGATTTTTAACAATAATTTTACTTTATCAGTTTAGTGTTCTGCAGTTATAATGAGATGACTGTAATGATTATTTAGTGCAAAGAAATTTGTAGTAATAAATTCAATTTTTCATTTTTTTGTCACATTTTACATTACTGTGTGAAAGTGGCATTATCTAGTTAACATTTGTGTGCATCTGCTATCCTTTATTTTACAATTGTTGCAGAGGAGCAGTAATTAGTTTGACTTCTGCGTTCATGACCCTTCCTTGGATTAAGCAGGTTTAGAAAGTAATGATTGATTAATTGACCTGATTAACCATCCTTTTCATACTTGGAGGTGTAGCTTTCATTAGGTTGTCAAAGTAATAGTAGCTTTATAATCATATGTGTAATTTATAGTCTATTCATTAAACTGTTCAGTTAGTAATTGTATTAGAGACATTGTCCATTGTTTCTCTGTAGTAATTGAAATGATACTGTCATGGAGCTATGAGTTAAACAGAAGTTTGAAGCATTAGAACTTTGGATTGGAATATTTTTGAAAGTCACTGTTGAAGAGGAGGAGAACATTTTTTTTTTATTTCAGATTAAGGAGTACTCAGTACCCGGTGTCTTTATTGTATAGTGACAGATTGAAATGTGAAGAAGTTGTCTGTTACATCAAATGATTTTGCTATATTTATTCTGTCTAGGATTGAAAGGTCTACAGACCAAGTGATCAAACCAGTTAATCTTGAAGCTTTGTCAAAATGGGTTGGACACATTCCAACAGATGTGATTCATGATATGGCACATATAGCACCTATGCTAAGCCAGCTCGGCTATGATCCTTATGCCAACCCTCCAAACTATGGCAACCCGGACCCAGCAGTTGTCAATAACACTCAGCGGGTAAGTTGCGACTTTGTGGAATTGGAGTAGAACTACAATGTTTTTAGATAGATACCTTATTAATCCCAAGAGGTGTCATTTTGTTTGGCTCTTCCCCAAAGTTGTCAAAAAGAAGTTAAATGTAATCTCAATTTAAGATGGGGTTACACTACATGATTTTTTTCTATTTTTTTTTTTTTTTTGCTTCATTTACAAAGTAATAATAAAATTATAGCATGTTACAGTTACAGTGACTGTACTGCTTGAGAATGTCAGTCATGCAGCATGACATCCCTGTGCTTTATGACAAAATCTAATTGTTTTGATTATTTTGTAGCAAGTCGCCAGTTGCAGTGTTTGGCTGTTATCTAAGTGTGATAGTGAGCAGCTGTTAAGTGCTCAGCTGTAAATCCAAATATATGTAATAATTACAAACAGTAAAAAAATGAGCAGCTACAAAAAAGAAAAGGAAGTAGAATATTTTAGACTGCAGAAGAAACGGAAAGAGAGGCTTGTTGAAGTTTGGACCCAACATGTATGTCTGTTTGTTCGAAAAAAGATGCAGCTGAACTCAACATACCCAGTTAGCATTTAAGTCACTGAACTAACTACAGAAGTTCATATTGTTTGGTTGTAATAGGAGATTATGAAACTCTGATACTTTCAGAGGCAGCAACTATGAGTAACCACAGTTGCTAAATTATACAGTATCTCACAAAAGTGAGTACAACCCTCACATTTTTGTAAATATTTTATTATATCTTTTCATGGGACAACACAGAAGATATGACACTTTGATACAATGTAAAGTAGTTGATGTACAGCTTGTATAACAGTGTAAATTTGATGTCCCCTCAAAATAACTCAACACACAGCCATTAGTGTCTAAACCGCTGGCAACAAAAGTGAGTACACCCCTAAGTGAAAAATGTCCAAATTGGGCCCAATTAGCCATTTTCCCTCCCCGGTGTCAAGTGACTCATTATTGTTACAAGGTCTCAAGTGTGTTAAATTTGGTGTTATCACTCTCACACAACCTCATACTGGTCACTGGAAGTTCAACATGGTACCTCATGGCAAAGAACTCTCTGAGGATCTGAACAAAAGAATTGTTGCTCTACATAAAGATGGCGTAGGCTATAAGAAGATTGTCAACACCCTGAAACTGAGCTGCAGCACGGTGGCCAAGACCATACAGTGCTTTAACAGGACAGGCTCCACTCAGAACAGGCCTTGCCATGGTCGACCTAAGAACTTGAGTGCACATGCTCAGCGTCATATCCAGAGTTTGTCTTTTGAAAAATAGACATATGAGTGCTGCCAGCATTGCTACAGAGGGTGGGGTCAGCCTGTCAGTGCTCAGACCATACGGCCGCTGCACACTGCATCAAACTGGTCTGCATGGCTGTCGTCCCAGAAGGAAGCCTCTTCTAAAGATGATGCACAAGAAAGCACGAAAACGGTTTGCTGAAGACATGCAGAATAAGGACATGGATTACTGGTCTGATGAGACCAAGATAAACTTATTTGGTTCAGATGTTGTCAGGCGTGTGTGGTGGCAACCAGGTGAGGAGTACAAAGACAAGTATGTCTTGCCTACAGTCAAGCATGGTAATGGGAGTGTCAAGGTTTGGGGCTGCATGAGTGCTGCCGGCACTGGGGAGCTACGATTCATTGTGGGAACCATGAATGCCATCATGTACTGTGACATACTGAAGCAGAGCATGATCCCCTCCCTGGGCCGCAGGGCAGTATTCCAACATGATAACCTCCAAGACGACCACTGCCTTGCTAAAGAAACTGAGGGTAAAGGTGCTGGACTGGCCAAGCATGTCTCCAGACCTAAACCCTATTGAGCATCTGTGGTGCATCCTCAAATGGAAGGTGGGGGAGCGCAAGGTGTCTAACATCCACCAGCTCCGTGATGTCATCATGGAGGATTGGAAGAGGATTCTAGTGGCAACCTGTGAAGCTCTAGTGAACTCCATGCCCAAGAGAGTTAAGGCAGTGCTGGAAAATAATGGTAGCCAGCCACATAACATATTGACACTTTGGGCCCAATTTGGACATTTTTCACTTAGGGGTGTACTCACTTTTGTTGCCAGCGGTTTAGACATTAATGGCTGTGTATTGAGTTATTTTGAGGGGGACAGCAAATTTACACTGTTGTACAAGTTGTACACTGACTACTGTACATTGCATCAAAGTGTCATATCTTCTGTGTTGTCCCATGAAAAGATATAATAAAATATTTACAAAAATGTGAGGGATGTACTCCCTTTTGTGAGATACTGTAACATACTAAAACATACTTTATGATTAGAAATTATGTCAAATATGGTGTGAACTCCGTTTAAGTGAATTGTTTACTCCTAAGGAGGAGGAACAGAGAAACATGACTGCTGGTCCAGAGCCTTTTCTGTAACAAAGTTTTAAAAGGTCGAGTAAATGTTTTAGTTGCCTGAAACAGATTTATATTTTCTGTTTTGCAGGTAATGAAAGGAGATTTTAAAAACCCACCATACTTGAAAAGATCTCATCAGGTGAGAAAGCAACTGGGAGGGGAGAAAAATAAAGATTGATGTGAGAACTTTCTGCTTAATAAAGTAGTAAGCCAGTATGAGCAAAAAGTCTATCACTACAATACCTAAAGCATAATCTATTAATCGAAATGTCTAGGTTTCTGGCAGGACTTGGAGGGCCTTAGTTTTATTGGTTGGTTTGTTTTGGGATTTCTCTGCAGCTTGCTGAGCTGTCCTAACTCTTCAGTGGTTGGCTGTACCTTAATTGCAGCATCGTCAAGGTTGTGTCATACTGGAACAAGTATTGCTTCTCTGATAAGTATCTGTTGATGATAATATTTTGTAGCCGTTGTGGCTTAACAAAAACCCACATGAGTTTATTGGGTCTATTGAGTTCTGTTTTCAGTATGTTTGTAATATTGGTAAATTTCTGCAGCTCTTAGTCTTCACACCTCTCATAAACTGTTGAGGCACAATTTGTTAACATCCTGTGTTCCTAGCACTGCTTTGTTTGTGAAAGAGCATTGACTTCCTGTAGGCAAGAAGCAAGGTTTTTACTTTTAGGTTAATTCTGCATGGCATCTGAACAAAGACCTGGTTAAACTGTTGAGTGGTGAAAGTGTTAATTATATAATCGGCTAGGTATTCTGGGTTATTTGTTTTATTATTTTATAGATTACAAGAGTAGTGTGACTTGTTCTCTTAAATTCCAGAAACATTTTTTCTATAAATTTTATGAGAAAGTTTGTAGCATTAAATATACATTTTCCAAAAGGCACAGGATTATTTAAAAATACAAATTCAGAACATGGCCCACACGCAAAGCAGAGAGTACTTTTCAGAATCAACCTTTGACTATGTGTTTCTTATTTATCAGAGAGTGTGCAGTGTAATAGGTTAAGAAAGAGCAGGAAGTGAGTATTAATGGCAAACAACTACAGGAGTAACACTGCTGTTACATTCTTGCACTATTTTTCACCCTATCTTTTTTGTCTTTTAATAGCTGTCACCTGTACTGCACTTTCCTTTGTGTATTTGTATGACTGTTTTCTTTATGACAATGTTGGTAGTAAAATTGGGCTTAAATGTATTGTACTTTCATCTTTTATTTTTATCGTAGTTAGCCCATATTTAACTACACTTTTGTTTTTTTTAGGTGCAGCAGAACATATCAGTATCTCACAGTTGAAACATTGCTGTAATGGTAGGTTCACTTCATTAAAAAGCTGGAAATGCAGGTGTACATATAGCAGTAGATTGTCACGTGTACAGAGTACTTGCATGTCTCCCATGCTGGTGCCATGATAAGTAAGAACATGTTAAAATACAGAACTTTTACTTCATAGAAAACACAAAGCGGCTAAGCTGATGTACTCCTTACCTCTGTTTCCATACCACTTGTTCAGTTATGCTTCCAGCTTCTGCAGCCTTGTGGGTTGGAGGGGGAAACTGCAGTATAATGTTTAAGCCTTATACTCGTATTAGCTGTAGAAGAGTGCCTAAACACGTATGTGCCGAAAAGTAAAACCAAAACATTAGAATTCACAAAAACAACTGTCTGCACTTTCTTCTTTTACTGTTATTACCTAAAATTGAAGCTATCAAGGTGCTTATTGTATCTATCAGCTTTTATTACTTTATTATTAGGGTAAAGAAGGCTGGGAAAATGAATGCCAGCAAAATGGCACAGCTATGTTTGCTCCTGACAAGGTACAGTGGCTGTAGATACTGATTGGCACAAGTTGAGGAAATGGTCAGATATATATCATAAGTTAAAACTTAGTTATGGATAATGCCAAAAAGAAATTAGAAGTAAAAAACAGCAAAAAACATAAATCTTTGCACTCTTGTTTAAAAATAAATTAGTGTATGAGCAAGTTAGTCTGTGTAAACCATGCTGTTCCTCAGTATATGGTTTCCTTTACAAACCCATTATTTATGGTACACTGATCAAGGCCTTTGCTCGTTACTGCCACAAAACACTTACTCGATGCCCACTGTAAATGTTTAATGTGAGCTTAAACAATGCTGACTGCTAGATTATACAAATAGTGAACTTGCATGCAGCTCTCAAACATAACAGTGCTTTAGAGAGTGTTTGACGCAGTGTTAAGTTGTAATATTTTACATTGCACTGGTCTGCAATGTTACAATTGATTGCCCAGTTTTTTAGAAATGGCAAGTTAGATTACGTTATGACAATGTTGTGAAAGAAGTCTATATATATGTTTGTCACAGGCACCTTGTTGAATCTTTTGTAACTAATATCTGGCATTGCATTTACAAATGTTTGTAGGATACATATGGGGACCTAATTAAATTAAGGACTAGTTCCCCACCACATGTCAGTAACTGTGACATTCAGAGAACACATATCTAGGATACTAGATACACATGGTGAGGCTACTTGTACCTCACAGCTCTTCTTAACTGATGCTATGGATGATTTATGTTTGTGCCTCTGTCCAACAGACAAGTATGACATCATTATTTGAAATTGTATCTGAGGTTTACAGAGGCTGGTTACCTTTCCCACAGCCTTAATCCTTGATTAAATGTAAGCTATCAGATACTACTTAAATATTGTGAATCACCAATAATAATAATTTGAGGCAGATTTCCTTTGCTAAGTATCAGATATTTTACTGTGTGTCTGTTAGGGTGAGTGCATCTGTAATTAAACCTCTTCAAAAACTGCTCAGAGAAATATTAATTTTCCGAAAGCATATTGGTGGCTCTGTGCCCAAGGATCAGTGTTGGTATCTGGAAGGTTTTCGGTTCAACTCTTTTTACTGCCAGAAGGGATCCTACTCTGCTGGGCCCTTGATCAATGCCCTTAACTGAAAATTGCTCCAGGGGACTCTCACTGGCCAGCCCAGAAGAGACTTATTGAGACCAGGGGCCTCGTGCATAATGGCATGCCTATAATGCACACTAAAACATGATGTACGGACAAAAGTGTAAATATGCCTACGCCCAAAAAATTCAGATGCACAAAACTGTGCATAAGCCACCTTCCACACACTTCCACTACATTAATCCCGGCCAGTGTGAAAGGTATCACTAGTGCACGCACCTGCCGCCCCACCCTGACTCTTCCCAGAATTTTGCATATTTTAATATGCCAATCAATATAAATAGCCCTTTCATTTCAGTATTTGGTTAAAAGACAATGGAATTAAAGAATTTCAGCGAATGCAAAGTTGAGGCAAGGAAAAACATACTGTTTGTTTGCTTAAACAGTGGTATATACAACAAAAGGAAGTTCAGAACAGTGCCCGGAATGAAAAAGAAGTTGTCAGATATCAAAGTCACTGTAAAAAGGCGAGTCTTTACCTACTGTATGAGTATCATATGGAAGCATATTAGGGTATAGAGAAAAGAAAAAAAATAGGGACAGTGAAAAAAAGGTCAAAGTGTCCACATCAGTCTCGTAATTTATTTAGTCATTAAAGTAGAACATCATAAACAATCTTAAAATCAATGTTAAATTTATTAGAGTTTCTCAGATCCCATTGTAACTAAAGTTATGTTAAATGCTTTGTATTGTATGTGTTCTTCTATGTGCTCTTAAACGGGCTTTCTCTTACCCCGACAGGACACAGAATAAATTATATTCATTATATTACAGCTCTCTGAACAATTTAAATACTAAGATTTATACTTGATTATTATTTTTATGATGAAATCAATTAAAGCATTATTAAACAAGGGGTTGCACAGTGGTGCATTGGTAGCATGTAGCTGGCTCCCCATCCATAGTTCCTATAGTTCCTGCCTCCCGCAAGATGTTTGCTGGAACATGTGTGACCCTTGATTAAATAATTTATTTCAGCAGTACTGTCTCTTTCAAATGTACTAACCTCCAATTCCTGTCCTTCCTTATCTTACTCCAAGTAACCAATCGCCACACAGTAAGTTTAGTAATAAATGTCAAGCCATCCTTTATTATTATTGTATGATCCAATGAGATTCAATATGCAGATCCTCCATAAACTTATTTTCCTATAAATTGATAAAATAATAATACAATACAAACAATGAAAAATACACAATATACATGTACATATATAGTGCAGATAGTGCAAATGGTTCATGAAGTGGCTCAGGTTGTGCAGTATTACAACTTCAGTGCAAGTTTACAGTGAGGTAATTGTAAGGATAAGTACAAACATCCTACCGGGAGCACTTGATGGGCTGATTGAGTGTGTTTTATAGCTCTTGGGGTGAAACTGTTTCTGAACCGCGAGGTTCATGCAGGAGAGCCTCTGAAGCATTTGTCATATGGGTGAATTTCAAATAGACTGTGTGCATGGCATACAATTAATCAATTATAAACAAAATCTACAGAAATTACCCAAAAATGAGAAATAATTGAAAACTAGCAAATATAACAGTAAATCATAAAATGCACATGAATGAAGCTTGTAATGCAACAAATAAGGAGGTAACCAAAATAAAATCTGGTCAAGGTACATTTCTGAAAAGTCATAAAGTGTATGGAGGAGGATATTGTAGTCATTCCTGAAAATTAAATATGTAAATCAAACCAGTGGCAAAGTAGTAAATAGTTTTTGGTTTTTTTTTCCATTTTGTTTTATACTATAAGTAATATGAGTGAGCAATAGCAATAAGCTTGCACTAGAGTATCAAAACATATACAGTGGAACCTCGGTTTGTGAGCATAATTTGTTACGGAAACGTGCTTGTAATCCAAAGCACTCGTATATCGAAGCAACACATCGAAAATTATAAATGCAAGAGCACAGTATTACTTAGCCACTAACCTGGTCATGACCCTGCCTGATTTCTGTGTCTCTATATAGGAGAGCGGTAAATTTCGCTATAATAAATAACCATGCTGTTCCTGTTTCACTCTGAATAAAGCTGGTTTTGCTAAAGTACTGAGACTCGGCCTCATGTTTTGGGGAGCATAACAGGGACTTGCACGTTACAGCACACACAGACATGGTCACCATGCTCTAGTAAACAGTATACAGTCATGCGGATGTGTTGACTATATGAGTGAGGCACGCCGACTGAGAACGAGCATGGGAGATGATTACCCACAATCCCCACGTGATGCTTGGCAGGCAAAGCGTATACATACTACAGTACTCGTTAAATTTAATTAAAAATTTAAGCTCGTATTGCAAAACACTCGCAAACCAAGTTACTCACAATCCAAGGTTTCACTGTATATACAAAGTAAAGCAAAATAGTCCTCCAAAATAAAATGTGCAAACTGAAACCAGTAAATTGCAACCAAAAGTCAAAACAGTAAGTACGACAGACAAGTGTTCTTGCATTAGATTCACAGCATATACAATCTGATTTTCTACACGAAGGAAGAAGCAAATGGGCAATCAGAAAATGAATCTAGTAACCATCAGAATCAGTACAAGACAACTGGGAATAGTCCTAAAAGCCTTGAGCACTGATAAAAAGTACAAGTTTGTTACTAGGGTGATTGCATTCATTAATCAACTGATAGAAAAGAATTAAAGTAAACTTTTTTATATAAACATTTTGTTTACACATTGTCTTGTACCAACAACATGGTTGTCACTCCTTTGTGTTATGCAAGCTGTATTTTCTAGAAATGTACTTCAAATCGGCCACTATAGCCTTTGCTGTTGCATAGCTCAAAAAAACAATAAAGCCAAGTATAGCAAGCTGTGGTGCACTGATTACACAAATAATCTGATATGAGTTTACAACTTTTATCACAAAACTAACACAATTACATAGTAAAACTTTGTCATATCTTCTTTACATAATATGCAGATTGAAATAAGAGAATACAAAAAGCAATGGCAGACTTCCTTGTGTGCACAAAGATTGATATTATCAATAGGTGTTGTGTACATACTATAGAAACAAAGCTGCTTGCAGTTATTTATCAAGCTAAACACATCATATGTTAAAGTGCAGTTGAAGTAAAGAAGCATCAGCTTCAGCAGAAAATGTTTGGTAACATTTTGATGCAAGGTTTTGTTGAATTCATACTTCAATCATTTCAATCTCTTCCCATTGATGTTTCCAGAATATCTTGTATATTGATCTGTCACTTTCATTCCCTCATTGGCCATTAGTGAATGTGTTGTATGCAGCATTTTTTGGGGGGTTTTAGAAATCCAGTCTTTTCCAGCTGCAGGGGTAATAAAAAAGCAAGCCTGGACACACCCTATTTTTGCAAGGATATATAATATTTGTTTTTGTCCTTTCAAGAATGACTGCCTCCAGGCATTTAGAGATAATAGTGCTTTAAACTATTGAGACCGTGAGGTCAAAGTTGCTAATTTCAGATATGACCAGAAAAGAAAGTACAACAAATGTAAAGAATAGCCCTTCTTATTTTTAATGCCTTCCACATGTATACCACTTACTGCTTCATGATTATAACACTTTTTGAAAAATAAAATGCCATAAAACTCAGTATTTGATTACAATGCGTTTTGCGAACAGCTTTTTATGTAAGCAAACGGTTTGAATTCTTTGAGTTTTTTGCTGCAGCCATTCTGATTTGTTGTTTGTTTTGCAGCATTTGTGACTTTGCAGTAAGTGAAATGCAGACTTAATAGGATTTAAATTGGGGGATCTAATCAAAGGCTTTTTTTTTGTTTTTTGTTTTTTACTTCCCCCATTTGATGATATCCTTGTTTAGGTTCATTAGACTCCTTTTAAATTATGCTGGATCAAATACTCCTGCTTGAAATGCTACTGAAGTTGAGAAGATGCATCCGCTGTATAGCATGAATAAAATCAACCCAGGGCAAGCCTGATGACTTTGAATGCACACTACTGCACATTAACTGTAATCCTTTGATGTTCACCAGCTTTGCAAAATAGAGCTTTTAATTGATTTAAATATATACAGAGACACACACACACACACATGATACAATCCATTCAGAAAGTCTTCTGACTCTACCTGGGATTGATGTGAACTCTTAGAAGACCAACTTGATAAGAGACAGATGATTTCAAACTGCATATATTATTATTATTATTTTAAAATAGTTTCTTACAAGCTCATGTGTATATGTTCTGAGATTCCTGTAGCATTGCTGGCACTCTGATTACACCCCCAGTCTCAGTATTTTGGCATGTGAAAACAGGTTTAGACCTCTGTCAGTTGTAATGCAGTTAGATAAAGATCTCTAAGTTCTAGTCTTGCATTTGCATTAGTTGTAACAAAAGCTAAAAAGGAAGGAGATTCTCACTTGCTTATCATCACAAGGTGTCTGAAGGTGCAGCACGTATCCTGGCCAAGTCAGGCATCAGAATAGCACACAAACCCAAGAACAATCTGCGCACAGTCCTCTTGAATGCTAAAAACAACAAATCAGTCATGAAACGCAGTTTATAGCAGTTCTTGCCCAACGGTATACATAGGACAAACGCCAAAAAGAATCGCAACACGTATACGTGAACATTGCAATGCCGTCAGAAGAAAGGACTCGCGATCACTGATCTATACACATACTGAATGAACAGGACATACATTTAACTGGGACAATGTACAAGTAAGATTTAAGGCCAATACTAAAATTGGCAGAGAGCTGGCTGAATCTTGGCTATCAAACAAGAATGCCATCAACAGACATTTGGACATAAATCCAGCATATGCAAACTTAAGAAGAACATGTTCATAATAAATAAAACTTTACAACTAATAACCCCCCAAACACCCTCCAAACTCACTGACTTAGACACGTTATTTTTGCTATATATTGCCTTTGATTCTTGTATGTCTAAGCATTATCCTCTGATGGGGCTGGAAGCTCAGGAATAAAAAAACTACTTTATGATACGTGATTCATTTTCTCCCTTTGTGGATCTCCAGCTGCAAAAAAAAAAATGTATATAAAATGGCTACAGAATATATATCGGTAGACAAACATCTTTTTAAAATATTGAAGAAAAGCAGTTAAGATTACGTGTATATTGTTATGCCACTAGTCACTGAGCATAGTGCAACATCTTGTATTTGTCTATTGAGCTGAAATTTTCAACACAGTTGGTCCTCAGAGTTTTCAAAATCATACCTCAAACAGTGATCGCTTGTTTATGTAACATGGCATAACTTGGCAGCTCCACGCGAGGGCTTTTATTGGCTGGTTCCAGAGTGGGTGTTTTTGAAAATGAAATGGGATCATTTCCATTAGACTGACAGCTAAAAGAGCTCTTAGAGCAGTTAATGGATGTGGAGTGAGAGAAGTACAGTTTGGGAAAATTAAGCTTGGCTTTTTGCCAATCCAGAACATCGTGTTGAACTTTCTTGAACATAGTTGCAATGTTATATATCGTATCATGACATTCTCAGACCCGCTTGGAGTAATGAATTTGGTGAATGGTTCCATTTTTAATGTGGTGTTAGGGCTTTTCTTTTACCTACCTTACTAATATTCCTATTCCCTTCTGCCTACAGGTGCTGCAGCTAGCCATGTTAGAGCCAATAAATCCTGCGAGACAGCCCCACCACACCATCTAGAGCGATGCCTGGATTGTGTGTATTTACATAACCTGTATGCTTTTGCATATGATGCCACTAAATACCTTTGGTTTTACTTTTTATCCTCAAGTGCACATTGGAACTCTTCAAAAAAAAAATGCATGGCTCTCTGCGCAACCTGCTACTGATTTAAATAGAGAGGCCTGTTCAAATACAACATATGGAAGAGGACTTGTGAAAAAAGGGACAGAAAAGTAGACCCCCTGCCAATTAAGCAGTCCCCTTTGAGAAGTGTCCAGGAATGTTTGGTGTTCTTCAAGATTTGGAATCTCCTGCAGTTTCTTGCAAGCCACTTTAGGGAGCCAAAATGATGAGCGTATTCCTCATACCTTCAAAGAGACGGTCACTTAGAGGCTTTGGGGTCTGAAAGTCTGGAGAATGTTTGGCTTTGAGATACAGTGACAGCACGTTGAAGCCAAACACAAAGAATGGACCTCTATGGAAAACCCCAGCATTAATCTGTTCCACAGTAGAGGAATGCCTACTGAAAGATCTTTGTCTTCAAACCTTGGTGTGTGCCCGTCAGTGTTAAACAGCACTAGAGTTTTACAAAAGCTGTCAGATGCTGAACTTGGGGGTCACTGGCACAGTCTCGGGAGTGACTGGACTTAACACGTTACTTCTGCAGCCAATTGGGCAGTTGGGTTCTTTCCCATAGATATCTGTGGTTTGGGAACACTGGGTGTTAAGAATTTTATAAGAAGAAAAATATTTGAAACGTTTATTCTGTTTTATTTCATTTAATTGTTTTTAATCTACGGGTAAAATTAACTAATTGTGCCATAATTATTATTTGTTACACTGAAATGTTTGTACATTTTAATTGTACTGTATATTCTAATTATATTTCTGTGCAGTAAAAGTGCATTTTTTATGAGAAAGTGAAAATATATTTTGATATAAATATGTGAATTACAGTACTGTATTAAGAAGAATCTACCTGTACATAATATGTATTTTACTTTAGATCAATGCATTGATTAAATTATGATTGTGCCTTGAATTTTGCTTATTTTTTAAATCCCAAAACATTTAATAAAGTAATGCTTGCACTAGGCGGGCTCACTTGATGGTCATATGCTGTTGGTGAAGTCTTGTTTCCTATTTAAATAATCAGAATCAGAGTGAACAGGAGTTGGTATTATATATTTTATTATGTTTAGATAGACAGAAGTTTCTTTGTCTTGCAGGGGAAATTTTGTGTTTGCTCTTTAATTAAATAGATAAATATATATGTACACACTATGGTCTGAACACACACCAGAATGACTAAAAAGGAAGAAAACGTATTTCTTTTGAAAACATTAAATACACAGTTTATAAATATAGATGAACACAAACAAGCACAGGAGTAGCAGAAGATAGTTGGAGTGGCACATTTTATAAAATTGTGGTCCTGTGTCAAACGTGTAATTCTGGTAAAGGGATAGTGAGTGGCACAACTGTCTATGGATCCCATACAGCCACTTGATGTAGATGGGTGGTGAGGCCGGCATGTGGTGGCAGCGCTGGTCACAAAGGTTGTCTGTCTAATTTGCCATTACTGGTATAATGTTCTATGTTGTAACTTAATGTTAATTGGATTGCATTGTGCAAAAGTGGGTGTACAGTGTAAGTGTGTGTGTGTATATTATATAATACAGAAATAAAGGCTGATCCAAACTGAAAGAATCATAAAGTGGGCAGAGAGCTGCATTAGTGAAAGGTTGTGAACTTTGCTCGCGTATCATGGAGTGGGTGGCACCAGGGTGAATGAGACTCCGTGCTATACTCGTGCAATGAGTGCACTTCTGGCCGGCAATAATTCAGAATACCTCAGGCTGGTGTGGGGCAGACAGTATGGAGTTAACTTCACCATCCATCCAGCTTTGCATTCCAGCTATGATGACAGCCTCAGGATACACGCCATCTTTTTGACAGCAAAGCGTGCTGTTCTGCGCCCCTAAACCAAAGTGCTTTCAGTCAGTGCTGGCTGAGAGGGAATAAAGCGTTACAGACTTGGGGGAGCAATCTGAATAATGGACCATAGTCCTTTGGTAAGGCAAATGGGCAGTGGATGTGAAGAAGCAAGCATGGAATTAGGTAAGATGTGTCTGTGTAATCTGAGGCACCAACCTCGACTGGAACAATCAGGGCAACCAGACTTCGATAAAAAAAATCAGAGTTTAAATAACAGCGTCTCTAGCTGTGTGTGTGTGTTGTGATCAGTAGAACTGGGTTTCTTAGGAATTGAAGAAAATTTTTAACAGCGTGTTATAGGCTTACTGAATTAAAACAGGTAAAATCTTGCATTTTATTTTTCTCTGTTTGGTAAAATAAGTGCACTTTTATTATCGACATGAGGTTCTTGATGAAACAAACACTGGGACTTCCAAGACATAACCAGTTATGGTCATTGCTACTTGGCCGTCTCTTTCCCAAGTCCACTTACAGTTGCTACAAGATCTTTTTTGGGGTTTTTTTTTTAGGTTTGATTTTTCTTGTAGCCTAAAATGCTGCCAGGACTTGCCAACTTTTTTCCTGCCTGGGGGTAATACTTCTGTGAACTCCGAGTCGCGTTAGTACCTATCCTGAAAAGTGCTGTTAAACGAGGGAGGAAGGACATTTAAGAAAGATTCTCTGATACGAATAGTTTAGGAAATATCAAGTGTTTAAAAGTCAATGTGTATTGTAGTGGACACCATTTACAAACTTGTCAGTGGACTTGAGTAACTGCTGAGCTGCGAACGAAGCTGTGGGGCAAACTTGCTGAGTATGTCAAAGCTGCTTTGAAAGTAATTCTTCTCGTGTGTCTCAGTTTTACATTTGGCTTCTCTGTGTGGCAGCACTGAGTGTGTGGGCTGCAGCTCGCTCTGATGCGTCCAGCGCTAGACAAGACCCCCACTGTGAGACCCTTGGTGAACAAGTTTACCTGTCTGTACCCTATTAAAAAGATATCTACATACTGTAAATGTACAGGGTGGGCAAAAGTAGGCTTATAGTTGTATGTGAAACAGTTTATTCTTATTTTATTAGTTATTAATTATTGTGTCATTTCTTTGTATTATTTGTTGTCTCATGTGTCTTATTAGTATTATTAGTGTGCTGGAGTGTAGTAATCATAACCTGTACGTCTTTTTCATACAAACAACTGTAAACCTGCTTTTGCCCACCCTGTATACATGAGGCCACTTGAAAGATTTGCATCCACTGCAGCTATTTACACTTTATTTATGATTTTTTAATAATTGGTGCCTAAGAAGGTTAAACAGCCTGCTCGGGGTCACCCAGTAAGAAGCAACGACTGGTGTAAAGCGCAGCCCTCCAGGCTCTGCTCGTGCTGCCCGCTAATGTAACTTGTAACATTGTATGCCCAGAACGTCCTGCAATGGCAGCGACGACGACTATAGAAAGACATTTTATACGAGAAGGGGGCTTTGTTTTGAGCACAGCTTTGCTTCCGAAAATAGAATTTGATCGGCTGATCTCACAAGCTCCGAGATTTTTGGGATGTTTCCACATGCTGGTAGCCTGAGGCTGACCATTTTTCATGTTTTTATTTTATTTATTTATTTTATTTTTTTTGGTTAGGTGCCATCAATGTACGGAATTCAGAGCCTGCGGATGCCAAAGGCGCCGTGTTTCCCGTGAAGATCCAAGTGCCTGGCATGGATCCATTTGAAGTGCAGGTTGGACGTTTTAACAGCTTTTTGGTTGTCCGCTACAGTAGTAAAGATGAAAATTAGAGCCACTAAGACTAAGTTAGTTGAATTAACTTAAAAGATGAAAAACTAGACAGGGCCTTCAATGCATCTTGCAGGTCAGCCAGCAGACGTCGATTCACAAGGTCATGCAGGCTGTTATGGCACGCCAGGAGTCTTGCTGTAGGACGTGCTTCTCTCTGCACTTTGGCGGCTCAATCCTGGACCCCCAGTCGGAGCTGGGTGCTGTAGTGGGCCTCGGGCCAGGGGCTGAACTTAAACTGGTTGAAGGTAAAAAAATCAAAACATTCTTGTAGTTCTTTTAGCCTGTTAATTGTGCGTGCAGGTAGGCAGCCATCATGCAGCACGTCATGCAGGCCTTTGTTCTTTGGCTGAACTTTGTGCCCCCCTCGTCAAGCGTGCTGTACTCTGTTAATCTCATTTCTGTCCTTGCAGAGCTGTATGCTTTACAGGACGCCCGAGCTCATGTGGCCCATCTAATGCGACTCTTACGAACTCAGGAGGCAGGTGATCCTTACAGTGGGCAAGCTTGTCATTCCCTTAGCTTCCTGGAGGAGGTTCTGAAGGGACATGGATGTGGTAAGACACTGTCGGTGCACACAAACTGGGAAATGTTTCTTGAAAATGTTACACCTATTGGAAATAAAACAGCAGGGCACTGCCTGAAATCCCTCCTGACCAACAGAGCGGTCTAAGGGCCCCCTTGTGCGCCGCTCCATCTGTGCTACTGACCCTAGAAACATCAGGCTGCTTCATTTCAGATTGATGGTCTTTCTCCCCCTGGCTGTGGACTGTCCACGTGATTCGAGTTCTCACTCCATCTTAAAGATGGTCGATTTTCCTTTGGCATTGACCCACTTCTTTCTCGGTTTCCTCTACTCTTCTAAGGGCTTCAGTCATGGGTCGTCCCCCTACTGTTATTTCCTCTTGAGTGTTACCCGTGCTCGTTCCTCTTCTGCAGAGTAAACAACCAGCTTCACTAATGGTTTCTTTTTCTTCATTTTTAAGAACCTGTCAATGGTAGCTGGAGTAAATGGCCGGGCTCCCTCCCCGGATGTGACCTCTCTGACTGCGTGGTTCCTGACTATATACGGCCCAGATGCAAGGAGCGGCCTCTTCTGCCACTGCAGCCTCCGAGTGCAGAATCCAAGGTGAGCTGAAGCGGACGCCTGCTTGTGCTCCATGCTGCTCAAACTCGACTTTCACATCTACGCTTCCAACCCACACAGGCTCCTCCATGCCTGCTCAGCTTGATCATAAGCCAGTGGAGCCCACCTCCAGGAAACAGGAAGCTGCATGGGGATCTGCTGTACCTGACCGTGCGCACGATTGAGGGACGGAGTGTGGACATCACGGCCTGTGCACGTGGCTTCTATGTCAACCAGTGAGTCAGCAGAAAATATCAGTGACAAAGCTTTTTAGAGCTCCGTCCAGCGCGGTGTCAAATCGCAGCAAGGCCAGGCCGGCTGTAAGAAGAACAACAGTCAATCATGGAGTTGTCGTCTTTAACCATGAACAGGTCGTCTGTCTTACATTCTACAGAAGGACGTTTCAGTTGTTGATGTACTTGAAGCCAACAAAGTATCTTTAGTTCTACTCTGAACAAAAAAAGGAGGAGGACATTGTTGGCAATTTTAGAAGCTGTTTTATGAAACGCATGAGTTTTAGAATTAAAAACTGAAGAAGACCATGATAGATAGTAAGAATTGTGGACAGGTGGAACGACACCTGAGGACTCCAGGGAAATGTTGGGGTGCTAGCTGGATCGCCTCTTTTAATCCTATTTTGACCACTATCAAAGAAAATGGCGAAAGATAACAGAAATGACGGTAGCCTACTGGGCTCAGTGGACCAGGGCCTGACTGGGTCCTCCGTCCTTTATGGCGTTCAGGTTCAGATCGAGACGTCTTATCAGGTTCCGACCAAAACAGACGCAGTCAGTTGCCATTTTCTCAGGACTGCAGGTGAGAAAAGAGGTGATACTGTTAACACCCCACCCCCCCCTCGCCCTGGGGTGGTACCACATACCTCTGAGGAGCCCAGAAGGTGATCCTGTGACGCAAATGTGTGCCAGCGTGTTTCCACAGATGCTAGCTACTTGGAAGCTTTTCTAGTAGTTTGACAGGGCTTGTGTGTTATTCACAATATCCAATCTCCTTGTAGGTCCAGCTTGGATAACTTTGACCCCACCATGGCATCTCCTGGTCTACTCAGCCATTCCCTCTCAGACGTGCTTTCTCAGCTCAGCCCAGCTTTCAGAAGGGGGTTTGCGTTCATCCAGAAAAGCAGGTAATCCAGCAGCAGCCACCTTCCACCCAGCTGAAGTGACCGTCATTGACACGGTGTCACCCCGTCACCTCTGTTCTTGGTTTTCTCTTAGGTTACCAAATCACAGCCTTGACAAGATGGAAGCCCCCAAGAAGATCTATAGCTGGACATCTCCGAGGATAGCCCACAGTGCGAACTGGGAGCCCTGCAGCCTTGGCCTGGGGCTGGAATTCCATGGCTCAGAACAGGTGGGATTAGGGGGAGTAGTGACCTCAATGAGCACTTTGGCTGAACTTGAGAGTTTTTACGTTGGTTGCACCATACAGCATTTGACCAGCAAGGCTTTGGCAGCCATGAATAGTTCCGTCATTTTAGTGCTGCCAGCCATTAGGCCCACAGGAAACCTCTTGAAAATCTATCTTGTGGTCTAATAACATATCTGATTACTTTATGCAGAAGGAAAGTGAAGATGTTTTTGTGTTTTAGGGGTATTGGATGTAGCATTTACAAAGGAAAAAAATAAAATAATTGAGTATCACATACCCATCACATGTTCAAAGTGATTGTTGTTGCTGAACGTGCCTTCAGATTTTTGAATAGCTGATATCAAATAACACATTGCACACCCACACTTAGTCCTTTCTGGGAAATGTTTTGTGCTGTTGTCTTTCTTTTTCTTGAATGGTCTTGTTACACTGAATTTTCTGCACTGTCTTGTCTTGAAATCTCCTCAACCGTAACTGTTGATGCTGTGGATGTGTTTTGAGTCGAAGAAATCCGACAAACGACATTCATCCCCACATTTCTTAGAGATGGTAGCCCTTTAATGAGCCTATGTATTCTCAGCACTCATGAACACATGGGAAGAGCAAGCCTGTCTCAGGTCAGTGTCTCATGGCACCCTCTCGCCACCACCAAATCAGCTGGAGTCGCTCATCGGGCAAGAGAAAGAAAATGTCCGGGCACGGGAAGCACCTCAGCCAGGTAAGAAAACTGGACTTGGAGAGCTACAAGGAGATGATGCCCCCTGCGGCTCCACTTGGGCAAAGAAAATGTGAGGCATCTGATATCATTCAAGAGTCATCCCGCACATGAGAACAGCGAAACAAGACAGTGTTGTTTGTTACTGTTATTCATTTGAATCTCTAAGCAGATTACCTCATGGTCAAGTGAATGTACCTTACCCTGGACAGTGCAGATGGTGAGTGGCCATGCTTCTTTTAAATGTGTGCCTCCTCCTGCAGATCAGAGACTGGAATGAGGAGTTCCAGACGGCTCAGGAGCTGCCCCAGACCACCCTGACGGCCCGACTGCACAGAGATCACTCCTTGTTCAAGGTACCGTTTTGATTTACCTCTAAAGCTTGTAGCTAGTTCCTAATTGCACTTTTTTTGTTTTTAATCAGAATTTGTCTCATCAGAAGCCATTTTGACACCCACCAAAAATATAAACTAAATGTAAGAAGTATTCTATAAATGATTGACCTTAAGCTGAAATTGTAAATCACTGTCACATCCAGCAGCCATCCCACCTGGATGATAGTACTGGTAATCCCCCTGAAGTAAAGCATGTTTGTGCCCAGCCAGTACTTGGGTGGGAGATCACCTAAGAAAAAGTGCTGTTGGGGCACTTAACCAGTGGTCTGGGTGTGGATCCTAATGCCCCAGTGTGGTGACAGGGACACTGGGCTGCACAAATTGATGCCATTCTCCGGGTGAGATGTAAAACCAAGCTGCTGACTCTCTGTGGGCATCCTTTGAAAACAGTAGGGTGTCCCCCGATGTCCTTTTTAAATTAGCCAACCATAGCCTGGTCATTCTTATCACCTATCCCTTATTGGCTGATCGCCTCTCATCCTCTCACCACCTAAGAGCTAATGTGTGGTGAGCGTATTGACACAAGAATGGCCGCCATTACATCATCCAGTTGGATGCTACAAATTGAGGTGGCTCCCCACTGTCTACAAAAGCGCTATATAATATAAATGTATTCATACTGTATGCATGACCGCGTGCCTTTTGCCATATTGATCCATCCATTCATTGAATTTTTTTACTTTCAAGACACGAGAAGTCCCAGATTTTCCCCCATTTCGGACACATTTCTAAATTGTTCTCATTTGTTTCAGAGAATGCTGGCTGGTCTCCCGACATGTTGTTTTTCCATACTCTTCTTCAACGTTTTCACTTTTAGGTCAACAGTGATTTTGTGCTGGAAGCCACTCGTGGGGCAGTAGCAGCCGTCGAAGGGAGCATCATTCCAATAAACCCGAGTGAAAATCCCTGCCTGCATGTCTTTCTGTGGAAAGGCATCTTCTTGAGTTTGGCATCAGATGGTGCTGTAGGTTGTGACAAAGCTGCTCGTGCTGTACCGAGATTGGACCTGGCAGGAATTCAGGCCTACAGCGGCCTACTGGAAATGGCAGACAGGCTGCACGCTCTGGCTACTTGCATCATTGACTACCGTGGTTATCGTGTGGTAGCCCAAGCTTTGGCACCTGGCGTCCTGGAGCGTGGAGTAGAGAACCGTATTTTGTATGGCTGTGCCAATTCCGGACATGACGCAGCCGCCAGTAGGAAGTTTATAGAATTGCTGGGCCAAGCAGCAAAACTACTTAGGATACAGAAACATGGCGTGCTGCTGTCATCTGGAAAGCAAATTAGCATTTACTCTTCAGCTGACTGCAAGGGCATTGTGGGCAACGACGGACGGTACTATATCTTAGATCTCTATCACACGTATCCCCCAGACCTCAATTTCCAGCCCCAGAATCAAGAAAGGGATGGCACCTCCACAGGTCTTCTTCATGAGTTCCCTCATCAATTCTACCGTTTGCGGCCAGAGGTCATTAAGAGCTTCGTCCAGCAAAAGTGAGGCTGTGGTGTTTTTTAGTTTTTTTTTTGTTTTGTTTTTTTTTCTTACCTTGTCTTGTCCAAGCTGAGAGGACTATCGTTTTGCTTTCATTAGATACTCCCAGTTCATGAGGATTGTAATGGAGAAGATGCAGGACACAGCGGATGATGGGACAAAGCCCTCACTGGAGGCCGGTATGTGTGCCAGCTCTTTCAAACCGCTTTCCATCACATTGTCACTTTACTTGTCCCCTCCTTTGTAGTCTCTGATCTACCTTCTTGCCAGCCATTAATGGTGGATTGTATCCAACCAAGAATCAGAATCAGGATCAAGACAGGAAATCAGCTCATTAGAGGACATGACTGCATGCTGTAGATACACATGTTCTGCCAGTTTTAGGGCTGTTAATGGAGAAACATTGAAGAGACTCAGAGAGACCTAATTCATGCAATCTCCACCCACCATCAGAAATCAACCAGGAGCGGCCAAGGGGGAACTGCTTAACTGTGGAAAGTTCAAAAGGGGTTTCTGCACATTTCATTTTGCTTGTTTTCCCCTTTCCAGCTGGACCAAAGGGTGTCGATGCAGTGAGGGTTGCCTGCAAAGAAGTGGGCTCAGTTAGTGACATCATGTTTGAGATCCGTTTTAACCCTGACATCAACTCACCGGGTAAGTGATTAAACCGGTGCCCCCAACAGAGGTTTGGTTGTATTCATCTGATGTGCCAGTTTGTAGGGTCGTTACTGTCACAAATGTATGTGCTAATAAACATGTGACACCTCATCTCCCTTCAGCTGAAGTCAAGTACCTGACCTCAAACCTTCTGTCTTCCTTTCCTAAAAACCTCTCTGATCACAGCTAGCAATTGTATGTTCAGTTACAAGACATATAAGGATACTAATACTGATGACATTAAGCATCAATACAACCGATTCATATGAGGGTCTAGAGAAATGATTTATTCAGCTAGAAGGGTCAACTCGTTTCGCTCTGAAAGACATTTTAAGAAATGATAAGGACTGTGAAAATAGAAGCCAGTCACATCCACACAGTGAAACCCAAAACAAAGCCGCAGCCCACAAAATGCGCACACCATTTTAGTTTGTCTTTCTATCTCCTCTCTCCAGGTGTGCTCTTTCCAGACTCCGAAAAGGAGGCTCTACAGAAGCAGACGGCTTTGCTGCGACAGGCTGCAGACTTCCTGGTTTCCGAGCAGATTCCATCATTTGTAAGCGGCTGCACATTCCCTCTGTTATGTGTGTCTCTTGTCTCTCTTGGTCTTTCCTTGGAGCGCCATTGGCTTCCTGCTCTTGGGTTTTTTTCCCTAACTCGACACCGCATCATTTTTTTCCCCCTTCATTTGGTTTTAAATTCCCACCCAATAATTAAGTCAAGTCAAGTTGGGGAGCATGAACTGGTACAGTGCAGTGCTGCACCCACCACATGACGAAACAGCTTGGGATCCCAATTGGCAACCCCCCAGGCAGACACGCTGTCCAGTCCCACCCTCCGGAAATGACCCTCTATCTGCTGCAGCCAGGTGTTATGAGGGGCGACCCCTTGGCCTGGTCCAGCCACTCGGGTTCCCAACAATTAGGATCCTGCAAGCCAGATCACCCTCTGGAAAACGTGCCTCATGGCTGTAGTGCCGTAACTGATGCTCCCTGACAATGCAGGTAATGTGCCTCATTCGGGACTCCATGAGCAACCGCTCATTAGACACAAAGTCAAACCAACGGTACCCAAGGATTTTCTGTAGAGACACAGTACCAGAGGAGTCCAGTCTTCGTCTCGGGTCACTGGATAGCGTCCATGTCTCACAACCATATAGAAAGACAGGAAGCACCAGGACTCTAAAGACTTGGACCTTCGTCCTTTTGCATAGATATCGGGGGCGCCATATACCCCTTTCCAGCGACCTCATAACCTTCCGTGTTCTCCCAATCTGTCTACTGACTTCACAGGAAGAGTCACCAGAGACATGAATGTCACTACCAAGGTAAGTAAACCTCTCAAAGTTTTTCTGTGTGTTTGAACAAATCTGTGCCTTTATGTGTACTAATTCTGTATTTAGTGATTTGTAAAGTTTATACCTACGTTTTACCAGTGAACTTGTGACAACACTCAGCGAAGAGCGCTATACAAAAATAAACTTGCTTGAGAAGAGTCATTGGCTGATAGCTCATTTCTTGTGAGCCAGCCAATTTTAAATTTCTCTTCTTTTTCTCATTCGGTTTATCCTGCTAGATTACGGACTGCCTGAACCACCTCACTGTGCCTGTGGATGGCAGCACTATAACAGCAGCGCTCCACCAGCGAGGAATTAACCTGCGCTACATGGGAAGAATTGTGCACCTCATCAGCGAATCAGAAAGCAAGCAGCGGCTGCAGCACATCTATGTAAGTACAAACAGCCAATCACTGGTGACGTGTGCTGGCAACTCCTCCTGATCGTCAGTTAGTTAAGTCACTCAGCACCTACCCTGGATAACCTAAACTGATGTGGAAGCAGTATTGGTGCACTTAGGTTTTCACACGTAGGTTGTGCATTTTGCCATATATATATATATATTTTGTTTGGAATAATTCATGAGAAAGTCATGTTTGTGTTGTGATGTTTGTTAACTGAGGTTAGATATCTTTCATTTTTAAATAAGATTACAGTTAAGAACATGATGAGATAATTATTAATTACACAACAGTGTAAAGGATATGTCACATTACATGACTTTTCATTTACATAATCTTAGTGAATTGGTGGCAGTCATGGCACACTCTCATGAACAACAGTCACGTAATGTGACATATCCAGTGACTCACCCTTTAGTCACAGGTACATTTTATATTCCTTATTTTTGCTGTTTCTTTAACAGATGCATTTTCTAAATGAAAGTGATACCTGAAAACCTCCATCAGAAAGCAGAGTTGTTCTCTGCTGCTGTATAGATGCCATTTAGTGATGTCTGCCTCCTGATTTTAGGGAGGGCAGTGATGGCAGGAATAGTGCCAGCTCACCATTCTCTCTTTTTGTCCCTCCTCCAGCGGCTCCTCATCTGTCAGATGGTGACACGATCAGCCAGACGAATCTTCAACCTCTACCTGCAGGTGCGAATCCTTGCTGAACAGCCTTGAGGTCAGGGATTCACTGCTAGAAAAAATGCTCTTTAGTTGACCAGAATATGACAGAAGGGTCCTTGGGCTACAGGTGCTGCTATTGTAGACTGTCTGGTGTAGCTTCTAAGGAACTGGACTGTAAAGCAGACATTTGCCAGTTCAGTCAATTGAGCAGATCACTTAAGTTGTCCAAAAATAAATAAAAGTAAATGTGAAGATTCATACCGTCTCTCTGTACTTGTAAACCACCTTTATGATGGTGTGCGCTATGGAAAGGTGCTGCATAGAATGAAGGTGGACTGTTTGTCCACTTTTAGGTGATGCCCGATGTCAGCTATGACTCTCTTAAGACTTACATAATCTCCCCTCTCCTTAAAATTCATTCTCAGTGGTGTTTGTTTTCTTGCCAGCCAATGATATTAATTGTATTCATACACAGTTCTGCCATTTGCATTGGGTAAAGGCATCTCGTTTTCAAATGTCATGTCCAGTCATAGTCCATAAGGAGTTTGCGTGTTCTCTTAAGTTAATTGGTGACTTAAATTGAACCCGTGTCAGTGTGTGATGGACTGGTGGCCTGTCCAGGGTTGTTTCCTACCTTGTGACAAGCCCCCAAATTGGATTTTAAAATCTAATGTTATAGGCATCTTCTAAGTAAAAAATATTAGGAATTGATCATGTGTACATGTCTCTTTTTTGGCAGGACTGGGTAGCACTTTTCATAATTGTTTATTGCAGGTAGTAACAGAATACGCTGAGGCTTTGGTTGAAAGGGTAGCATTGAATGGTTTAGCTAATTCCAACCAGACCATATTTCTTCCTCCCTCACAGGGTGTGAACGTATCCAATATTTCTGCTGCTGTCAGCCATTTCCTCAATTGTCTTCTGGGCTCACCTTCCAGTTCCTCCAACTCAGTGAGCGGGGAAAGCAGCGGACTTCGCAAGAAGAAGGCTCGGCGTAAAGGGCGCAGCACAGCAGGGAGTTTGGATGCCACAGCCTGGACAACGCTGACGCCATCTGAGCTCTGGGCTCAGCTTCTACAGGATGCCAAAGAAACCTTCCACTTGACAACACACATAGGGTGAGTCTACGTTTACAATGTATGGAGCCCTGATCCAAGATCATGGTGCTTGGATACTCTGAATGTTGGTGACCAACACAAAGCATCATTTTAGTATTGTTTCTCCTTTTTGTTCATTCAGAATCCCACTAATTGTTGTTTTGTAATTTATTTTGTTTTTCTAGAGATCGAATTGACCAGGTGGTACTGGAGACGGGTGTGCAAAAGGTGTCTCTGCTGAGGGAACTGTGTCTGAAGTGTGGGATCCAGGTATGGCTCCGTGTCACACTTCTTTTTGTTGAAGTGTGGTGGTTCACAAGTCAAGTAAAATTATACAATCACACAGCTGCTGGGTCAGAGTGCCTTCTATAATCCTGTCACTCTTCTTCAGCTCTTGTTACGAGAATACAGCCTTGACAACCAGCATACTTCGCCGTTCAACCCAGAGGACATTGTCAATATCTTTCCTGTTGTGAAACATCTTCATGTTCCATCCATTGATGGGACCAAGATGCTTTGCAGAGCTCAGGCTAGCCTGCAACAAGGTAAGATGGTGAACCTCCTATTTCTGAGGTTCATGTCTCTTTACTTTCATCTCGATACTGAATTTAATATTCTCAAGTCTGCATCCTCCAGTTCAAGGTTGAATGGGGCTGGAGCTTATCTTGACAACATCAGGTGAAAAACCTGAGCCAACCCTGAGTAAGGCACATAAGGTACATGCCATTTATACAGCAGTGAAGAAAGAACTGTGCATTGTGATGGGGTTCTAGAAGTATTACATTCATTCAGAAGATGCATCTTTTAAAGAACCCACACACAGAGAGCCAACTGATCATCACCAGTTAAACAAACATGGAAACCCTGCACCGGAGAAGAGCTCACAGACAGTTTCTAAACCCCTGGATTTTTTAGTTCAGCAGTCAATTTCCATGCCAAAACACAAATGGATTAATTACTATGATTATCAAGTGTATTTACACATACAGGACAGTATAAGACCCCAGATTCTGTTGAAAAAAAAAAAACAAAAAAACACTGCCATTAGAATACTTTACTCTTTGTTTGTTTAAATAATTAAAAAAAAAAACATTTAGCTACATTTATTGATGCCTTTTTTTGTGATATTGTTCTTCAATTCTTGTACAGAGTGCTATCAAAAAGGGCTTCGTAAACATTAAAAGTGAGAGTTTATTCTTGTCAGATTTTTTTTTTTTTGAGGCAGATCCATACTTGCAAAATTCGCTTTGAATACTAATGGAATAAAAATGTACTGTATGGCAGAAGCAGGTGCCTGCCAATGTGTAATCACTAAAAATTGTGTTGCAGGTTGCCTAAAAACTGGTTATCAGCAGCTGCAGGATGCCCTGGCCCTCTTCACCCGTGTCTATGGATTCTTGCATCCTGACTCCTGCTTGTGCCTCCAAGGGCTGGCAAAAATTGCCTACATTGCTGGCAAATACTCAGAGGTACTGTATGTGTGTTGTGTTCTCGGACATTTGCATTCCGTTTAATCACAATGCACCCTCTAATAGAAGCCATCCTCAAAATCTTGTATTTGATATAATAATAAAGGCCAAGATATACACGTCCTAATAGAAGCTCATCAAAGTTAACACTAGACTGTCCAGGGTTATTAAGCTACATGAACGTATTATAGGTAACCATCGTGTGCTCTACAGGCGGTGATCGTACAGAAGAAAGATGTCATTATCAGGCCTGGGGCTTCGATCATCGCAACACTATCAATGGATATGTGAGTCCGCTCTTACTGCCAGTGGGCTAACTTGTGGTTCTTGTTTTAATCACCGCAAAATTCGCAGTTTTCCCAACGGAAATGTGCTTCTCTTACTCGACTTGTTTGGAAAAGCGTTTAGGCTATAAAATGCGACGAGTTTATAATAAAGCCAATATTATAATCGATTCTAATTATTATAATATTGAATCTCTGAGTTATTAGAATAGTAAATGATTTTAAGGAACAACTCGGGTAGAGGGTGGTAGACATTACAAATGCAGCCTTATTTAGTTAACTGTTCAGTTGGTTTCCATTGCTGAGCAATTCGACTAAACACCCGGAATGAAATACAAACGAATGTCGGAATGCTAGGGTCCTGCGAGCCAGCAGTCTTATGCGAAACGCAAAAGGCTGTATGTCAGCGGGCTATTCTCAGGATAGTATCCTGCTCCTCACAGGCGGTTACTTTGAGTGCTAGAAGCTGTGACCTGCCGGGATTTCGGTCCTCACTTTCTACTAGGCTTATACTGTAAGGTCCACCCGGCCAGTGGTCTTCACGCACGGGTCTTTGAAGGAGAAGCTCCACTGGTCCGACGGGATTTTTGTTAATGCTGGTGTACCCCTCCATGTTTCTATTTTCGTGCGTGTTTCGTATTCGCGTGAAGCTTTATTAGCATTCGGTATATTAAGGCTCGATTGTCTCAATTCTATGCAGCGAATAATATTTAAACAGGGGAATTCATTGGCTCTTGCACCCCGCGCGACCATGTTTAGGACTAAGTATGAATAAAAATGAGTTGGGATAAATCAACAATGCAGATTTATTTATTTGATTGTTTGCTTCCTTTAAAATTGGCATTTGGCAGCCTTATTGTGCGAGGCTGACTGTCATGGATTGATTTTAAACACGAGCACCGCATCGGACAGCTTTTAGTCTTTTTAGTCAAATTATTGCTTTCTTGCAGAGAACGACGGTCCATTATCAGCTGATCAGCCCCCGAGACCGTCGAGCTGAGCATTGACGCAGGAAGAGCGGGTGGAGGGTGGTACAAAGTTCAACATTATGGACCGTCAAAAGGAGGAGTCAGGTGGACGGAATGGGGGAGCTGTGTTCGGGCTGGATGGTCCTCGTTAAAACGCTGAGGTGGTCCGATTTCAGGTGTAAAGTATTAAAGAGGAGTAGGGACTGTATTCTGCATTAAAGAGCTACAGATCTACACATTCAGTTAACTCCCATAGCGCACTGGCAACGAACATTTTTTTTTTTTGCTTTAAAGATTTAGGGACACTGCGTTTGTCGCTTTATACCGAGAAATTCACGTTTCTCACTGCAAAATTGTAGTGACCACGGCAGGACTGGAGATCAAAATAGACCGCTCAAGATAAAAGAGACCCTCTATAGTGGGGCTGCAGAAAAAGCTTACCACCAACCCAGACGGCTCGTGTTCAGTCCAATAGCTCGCGGAGTGACCCCTCATCAGACCTTCGTTTACTTTTTCGTCCGACCGCATAACAAATAGCGAATTTTGAGAGGGGGCTTCAGAGAAGCGGTAGAACAGGCGATCACAAGCCACGGGCAGCCAGCGTTCAATCGCTGATAAGCCGGGTAACGATTGCCGCCGTAAAGTAAATAATAATTTATATGCAGTTTTTCACAAGAGGGCATTAAAACAACAGAGTTCTGCCACGGTGCGAAAAAGGGTCCGCTATGGTGAAGCGGTAGAAGCAGCGATCACGAGACCTTGGCGACCCGCGTTCGATACCAGCTATGTTAGAAAACCGCTAAAGAGCTCGGTTTATATTGATTTTACGTGATAAGGCCTTACAAATACCGAATGTGGGGGTGTGCTACAAAGGTCCTGCCGTGGAGAAGCGGAAGAATATACGCTCGCCAATCGCGGCGTCCGCGATCGATTCCCGGCAGCCTCCGTCATCGGAGGTCTTACTTATATGTTACCCCCTGAGGCAGAATTACAAATACCGAACTGTGTCGCGTTCTTAAGAAAACCCGCCGTGGAGAATTGATAAAGTAGCCGACTCAAAACCCCGGCGATCCCAGATCGATCCTTGGTGTCCCTGAACTCACCAACACAGATATTACTTATGTGTTACCCTGTCAGGCAGCATTAGAAATACCGAGCTGTGCCTATGCCTTAAGGGGACCCGCCGTGGGCGAACGGCAAAACAGCCGACCTCAAGCCCAGCGACCCGAGATCAATCCCCACAGCGAGGAACACCCTCCAGCGAGCAGTCCCTCTCTCATATATATATATTTTTCCCCCAAAACAAAAGTGCAATAAGAAGCAACAATACTACCAAGGGCAAGTATCGATCCCGGGCCGCTGAGGCTTGGGGTCTTCGGTTTTGCCACCCACCCACAGCAGCGCCCCTTTAGGATAGGCCACAACTCGCTATTTGTAATGCTAAAACCCCGAAAAGCTATATACAGTATAATTAAGAGGATCTTAGTCATTGAATCACACCATCCAGCGGAGGGGATCGATCGCAGGATACTGAAGGTCAAGGGCGCCCGCTTTACCATTTGCCTACGGCGGGGCTTCCTTCAAGGGAGGGTGCAACTACCTATTTGTAACCAGCTTCACTAAAAACTGCATATAAATGAAGACCCTTGGGGGTTGTGGTAATCAGGTCCTTGATAAAGCCTACATGCAGTGGCCAGGATCGATCTCACTACGTTGAGATTCGCGGGCGAAGGTTCTAACGCTTTTCTGAACCAGAATACCTTAATATACCCTCAGTACTTGCCCCTTGTAATTCCAGCACCTGACATTCCAATTGTCTACAGACAGCCTTTCTAGTAATACACGTTAGGGGGCAGCTTTTGGAGTTAAGGCTTCAGCAAGAGTAATGTATATCCACCTTAAGAAACAGATAGGGGTCTGTGCTTCTGACCAGTTAGACAGATAGATAGATACTTTATTAATCCCAAGGGGAAATTCACATACTCCAGCAGCAACATCCTGATAAAAAACAATATTAAAGAGTGATAAAAATGCAAGTAAAACAGACAATAACTTTGTATATTAATGTTTAAACCCCGGAACTGAAGAGTCGCATAGTGGGGTTGGGGGGGAGGGAGTTGGTTGAGAAACGATCACAGCAGTCTGTCACTGAATCTACTACTCTGTCTTGGATTCTCCATTATTGACAGGAGCCTGCTCAGTGCCCGTCGCTCTGCCACAGATGTCAAACTGTCCAGCTCCGTGCCTACATTAGAGTCTGCCTTCCTCACCAGTTTGTCCAGGCATGAGGAATCCTTCTTTTGTATGCTGCCTCCCCAGCACACCACTGCGTAGAAGAGGACACTTGCCACAACCATCTGATAAAACATCTACAGCATCTCATTGCACATGTTGAAGGACGCCAGTCTTCCAAGGAATTATAGTCGGCTCTGTCCTCTCTTGCACAAAGCATCAGCATTGGCAGTCCAGTACAATTTAACAAATTGCTGTGTCTCTGTCATTCCAACAGACGGCTCATCACAAACATCTTTCATAATATAATGCATTGCATTTATTATTCTGATAGACAGCACATCACAAATATCAAAACTGCTTTTATGAACCCCATAACAAATGAAGTACAGTATAACACAGACATATGCATTGCATTGTACACTGCAAATGTTAATGGCAAGGTCTACATTGATTATTGCACAGCTAGTACAGTACAAAATAATTGAATCTTTGGCTGTCCATTTGAACATCACGTAAACAACACTTCTATTTCTGCAAAATATTGCAGTTAATTCCATTATAGTCTACCTTTGAATGTAGGTGAATACAATTTTTGATTTGCTATGTACAGTGGGTACAGAAAGTATTCAGACCCCCTTCAATTTTTCACTCTTTGTTATATTGCAGCCATTTGCTAAAATCATTTAAATTCATTTTTTTCCTCATTAAACCTGTCTATATAAGACCTTACAGCTCACAATGCATGTCAGAGCTAATGAGAATCATGAGGTCAAAGGAACTGCCTGAAGAGCTCAAAGACAGAATTGATGCAAGGCACAGATCTGGCCAAGGTTACAAAAAAATTTCTGCTGCACTTAAGGTTCCCAAGAGCACAGTGGCCTCCATAATCCTTAAATGGAAGACGTTTGGGATGACCAGAACCATTCCTAGAGCTGGCTGTCTGGCCAAGCTGAGCTACCGGGGGAGAAGAGCCTTGGTGAGAGGGGTAAAGAAGAACCCAAAGATCACTTTCACTGAGCTCCAGAGATGCAGTCAGGAGATGGGAGAAAGTTGTAGAAAGTCAACCATCACTGCAGCCCTCCACCAGTCAAGGCTTTATGGCAGAGTGGCCTGTCGGAAGCCTCTCCTCAGTGCAAGACACATGACAGCCCACATGGAGTTTGCTAAAAGACACCTGAAGATTCTCTGGTCTGATGAGACCAAGTTAGAACTTTTTGGCCTTAATTCTAAGCGGTATGTGTGGAGACAACCAGGCACTGCTCATCACTTGTCCAATACAGTCCCCACAGTGAAGCATGGCGGTGGTAGCATCATGCTGTGGGGGTGTTTTTCAGCTGCAGGGACAGGACGACTGGTTGCAATTGAGGGAAAGATGAATGCGGCCAAGTACAGGGATATCCTGGACAAAAACCTTCTCCAGAGTGCTAAGGACCTCAGACTGGGCCGAAGGTTTACCTTCCAACAAGACAATGACCCTAAGCACAGCGCTAAAATAATGAAGGAGTGGCTTCACAACAACTTTGTGACTGTTCTTGAATGGCCCAGCCAGAGCCCTGACTTAAACCCAATTGAGTATCTCTGGAGAGACCTAAAAATGGCTGTCCACCAACGTTTACCATCCAACCTGACAGAACTGGAGAGGATCTGCAAGGAGGAATGGCAGAGGATCCCCAAATCCAGGTGTGAAAAACTTGTTGCTGTATTAGCTCAAAAGGGTGCTGCCACTTAATACTGAGCAAAGGGTCTGAATACTTAGGACCATGTGATATTTCAGTTTTTCTTTTTTAATAAATCTGCAACAATTTCAAAAATTCTTTTATTTTGTCTGTCAATATGGGGTGCTGTGTGTACATTAATGAGGAAAAAAATTAATTTAAATGATTTTAGCAAATGGCTGCAATATAACAGAGTGAAAAATTGAAGGGGGTCTGAATACTTTTTGTTCCCACTGTATACATATCCAGGGAAAGATGACAACTGAGACATTCCATTATTGGCTGAAATACAAAATTAATAGCACAACATATCCGGCAGATGGCTGCCGCAGGTCAATACTATGCCTTATTAAAACTGCTCAGAAGGAAAAGGCAGTTTACTTCCTTAAAACAAGCAGTACCTATCTTACCTTAGTCCATATATATATATATGTTTGTGTTTTAAAGGAAAAAGGAAAAAACTGCTGTATAAGGCATATAAGACTAATGACTGCAAAGAGAACCGTAGCGCGTATGAGAACATGAGGGCAACCATTAAGAAGGATATCAGAGAGGCTAAAAGACAGTTGGAGAGGAATATAGCAGATAAGGCGAAAGAAGACCCCAAGAGATTCTTTCAGTATTTTAGTAGTAAAAGAACAGTTAAGGAGGAGGTCAAGTTCATCAGGAATAGTAAAGGGGAATTAAAAGATACAGACAATGAAATAGCAGATGCCCTAAACTTACATTTTTCTGAGGTGTTTACAAGTGAGCAAGTGGATAACCTGCCAGAGGTAAACACAACTACTAAGGAGGTACTGAGGGATTTGGAAATTGTAGAGGGACAAGTGCTGCTCAGATTAAATAAGATGAAATCAAACAAATCACCAGGCCCAGATAATATTTATCCTCGTGTTCTTAAGGAGGCTAGTGAGTACATATATAAACCCTTGACACGTATTTTTAGGAAGTCACTGTGCACTGAGAGATTCCAAAGGACTGGAAAATGGCAAATATCATCCCATTATATAAAAAGGGTGACAGGGCAGATCCAAGCAACTATAGGCCAGTAAGCTTAACAAGCATCACAGGAAAATTAATGGAAGGAATTATTAAGGATAAGATTGAGCAACACATGACAAGGACAGGAGTTATTCTGAACAGTCAGCATGGGTTCAGAAGGGGGAGGTCGTGTTTTACTAACATGTTGGAATTCTATGAGGAGGCAACAAAAGGATACGATCAAAGTGGAGCTTATGATATTATTTATCTGGACTTTCAGAAAGCATTTGATAAGGTGCCACATGAGAGGTTGGGCATCAAGTTAAAAGAAGTGGGAATTCAGGGTGATGTTTTTAGATGGGTGCAGAATTGGCTCAGACACAGGAAGCAGAGGGTGATGGTGCGAGGAACCTCATCAGAACTGGCTGATGTTAAGAGTGGTGTTCCACAGGGGTCAGTGCTAGGGCGCTGCTATTTTTAATATATATAAATGATTTAGATAGGAATATAAGTAACAAGCTGGTTAAGTTTGCAGATGATACCAAGATAGGTGGATTAGCAGATAATTTGGAATCCGTTATATCATTACAGAAGGACTTGGATAGCATACAGGCTTGGGCAGATTTGTGGCAGATGAAATTTAATGTCAGTAAATGTAAAGTATTACACATAGGAAGTAAAAATATTAGGTTTGAATACACAATGGGCGGTCGAAAAATCGAGAGTACACCTTATGAGAAGGATTTAGGAGTCATAGTGGACTCCAAGCTATCAACTTCAAACAGTGTTCAGAAGCCATTAAGAAGGCTAACAGAATGTTAGGTTATATTGATCTGTGGAGTACAAGTCCAAGGAGGTTATGCTCAACCTTTATAATGCACTGGTGAGGCCTCATCTTGAGTACTGTGTGCAGTTTTGGTCTCCAGGCTACAAAAGGACATAGCAGCACTAGAAAAGGTCCAGAGAAGAGCGACTAGGCTGATTCCAGGTCTACAGGGGTTGAATTATGAGGAAAGATTAAAAGAGCTGGGCCTTTACAGTTTAAGCAAAAGAAGATTAAGAGGTGACATGATTGAAGTGTTTAAAATTATGAAGGGAATTAGTACAGTGGATCGAGACTTGTATTTTAAAATGAGCTCATCAAGAACACGGGGACACAGTTGGAAACTTGTTAAGGGTAAATTTCGCACAAACATTAGGAAGTTTTTCTTTACACAAAGAACGATAGACACTTGGAATAAGTTACCAAGTAGTGTGGTAGACAGTAAGACGTTAGGGACTTTCAAAACTCGACTTGATGTTTTCTTGGAGGAAGCAAGTGGATAGGACTGGCGAGCTTTGTTGGGCTGAATGGCCTGTTCTCGTCTAGATTGTTCTAACTGCATAAAATATCTATGATCTGCTTCTTTCAACTGAGAGGATGTGGCGGTTGTTTGACATCTGGCTGACCAACCACACCCACAACCATTACCTGGTAGATAACAATCCAAATGTTTAGATTGCGATTCAGACCTAAGAACGTGTGTGTGTGTGTGTATATATATATATATATATATATATATATATATATATATATATATATATATATATATATATATATATATATATATATATATATATATATATATATATATATATATATATACACACACCAATCAAAGTAAAACGTATGTGAACCCTTTGGAATTATCTGGTTTACAGCATGAATTGGTCATAAAAAGTGATCTGATCTTCATCTAACAGTGGTAGTGGAAAAAGTAAGTGAACCTTGGGATTTAATAACTGGTTGACCCTCCTTTGGCAGCAATGACCTCAACCAGGCGCTTCCTGTAACTGCGGATCAGACCTGCACATCATGCGGGGGGAATTTGAGTCCATTCTTCCCTACAGAACTGCCTTAACTCTTCCGTATTGTTTGGTTGTCTTCTGTGTGTGGCTCTCTTCAACTCATTCCACAACATCTCAATAGGATTGAGATCTGGGCTCTGACTGGGCCACTCCAAAAGGTGCAGTTTGTTCTTCTGAAGCCATTGTGCTGTGGATTTGCAGCAATATTTGAGGTCATTGTCCTGTTGCATCACCCAGCCTCTTCTGAGCTTAAGTTGATGGTGATGGACAGACACCCTCACATTATCCTGTAGAATTTGTTGATAAACTTGTGAATTCATTTTTCCCTCAGTGATGGCAAGCTGCCCAGGCCCTGATGCAACAAAGCAGGCCCAACTCATGGTGTTTCCTCCACCATACTTTACCATAGGGATGATGTTTTGATGTTGATATGCGGTGCCCTTTTCATGCCAAATGAAGTTCGGCTTGTTCCTCCCAAATGGTTCAATTTTGGCTTCATCACTCCACAAAACATTTTCCCAGTACCGTTGTGTTGTGTCCCAAGGGCTCTTTCACAAACTTCAGGCGTTCAGCAATGTTCTTTTGTGATAGCAACGGCTTCCTTCTTGGTGTCCTGCCATGGACTCCTTTCTTGTTCACTGTTTTGCGTATAGTTGACTATGAACAGAGATGTTAGCCAGTTCTAATGACTTCTTCAAGTCCTTTGCTGTCACCCTAGGGTTCTTCTTTACCTCATTGCTGACTTTGCGTTGTGCTCTTGGGGTCATCTTGGCAGGGCGTCCACTTCTAGGCAGAGTAGCCACAATACCAGATTGTCTCCATTTATAGACAACTTGCCTAACAGTAGACTGATGAATATCTAAAATCTTTGAGATGACTTTGTAACCCTTTCCAGCCTTATGTAGATGAACAATTCTCGATCATAGCTCTTCAGACAGCTCTTTGGTGCGAGGCGTGATTCCTATCTGGATATGCTTCTTGTCAAAAGCTCAAACTCATCAACGGAAGAAATTCAAGGCCACACCTCTGAACTTGTTTCATTAATTGGTCTCCAGGTGTGCTAAATTCTGACTGCAATAAGCTTTTTTAAAAGTCATTACCTTAGGGTTCACTTACATTTTCCAACCTTCAGTTTCACAGTTTGAATGATTTGTTCAATATGGTCAAAAATTCTCTGAAAATCTGTTTCTTTTTAGTTATGTTCTGTGTTTGTTCATTATGACTAGAGGTGGGTAGTAATGAGTTACATTTACTCCGTAACATTTACTTGAGTAAATAATTTTAAAAAATTGTATTTCTAAGAGTAGTTTTACTGCACCATTCTTTTTACTTTTACTTGAGTACATTTGTGAAGAAGAAACACTACTCTTACTCCGCTACATTATGAACACTTGAATCGTTACTTTTTTTCCATTAGATAAGTTATATTTTTGCCAGAGAGAAGCCTCCAGTGGATCTACTGCATGACTGCTTCACCAATCAGACGTAGCAACAATAATCACAAGACTCAGTTTCACCAATCAGACGTAGCCATACAGTCACATGCACAAACTGTGGTGGCATTGCAGCACAAACTCCTCACAGACAGCAGACATGGAAAGAAAGAATACAAGAAGTACCTCGGTTTGTGAGCATAATTCGTTCCGGAAATGTGCTCGCAATCCAATGCACTCATATATGAAAGTGACTTTCCCCATAAGAAATAATGGAAACTCAAATGAATAGTTTCACAACCCAAAACTATTCATATAAAAATGATTAATACAAAATATAAAGTAAAAATACATATAACAAATTAACCTGCACATTACCTTTGAAAAGAATCATGGCTGGTGTGAGCGAGCTTCTATAACTCTTGTGGGATTTCACCCAACGGGACAACACACAGAAGAGCGTACCCAAGCAACCGCAGGCACCCAGCGCTGTAGTAGTTTGCCGTAAAAGTGAATTTGAAAAGATCGCAGTCATGCTATAGCACCTGCCGTTAATGGGTGATACAAGGAACATTATAAATGCGCAGGGCACAGTATTACTTGGTCACTAACCTGGGCATGACCCTGCCTGACTGCTGTGTCTCTGTATAGGAGAGTGGCAGATCCCGCTATAATAAATAACCACGCTGTTCCTGTTTCAACCTGAATAAAGATGGTGTCACTAAAGTATTGAGACTCAGCGTCGTGTTTTGGGGTGCAATACAGGGGACTCGCACATCACAGCACACACATGTGATCACAATGCTGTATTAAACAGTATACGCTCGTACAGATGTTGATTATATGAATGAGGCACGCCTGCTGATGATTGCCCACAATCCCGCAGTGAGAGAGAGAAGAACCATCAGTTCAGTTGTGATCACATGACGCTCAGCAAAGTGTATACTCGTATTGCAAGACCTTAAAAATTTTAGCTCATCTTGCAAAACACTCGCAAACCAATGTTCCACTGTACATGAAAAATGAGAGCCAACTCCTGCTGAAGCTTAACCATCACTTCACTGAGTGAAGAACAAGCACGTCTTAACCAAACACACACAGACACAGACAGTAACGGTAAAGTGAGATTTCTTGTACGTGCACAAGCTGCCTTTTTCTAATGTTATTTTCTATCAGCTGTGCTATTTGGAGGGCAAGTGAATATGCAGTATTATACCGTCAGTGTACCGGAGATCTCGTCACTCTAAGTAGTTTGCACTGTTCAGACATACACGTTACCTACTGTAGGTATTGGCTTCAAAAGCTTTGTTGTGAAAAACTGAGATTTGTAAAGATATTATTTATTTTTACTCATTTTTTATTTTATTATTTGGAAATAGAAGAATTTGCACATTATTGTTTATTTTTGTCTGTCTTATAACATTTCTAAAAAAGAAATAATTTATTATGATCAGTTACTCAGTACTTGAGTAGTCTTTTCACCAAATACTTTTTTACTCTTACCTGAATAATATTTTGTATGACTACTGTTTACTTCTACTTGAGTCATATTATTTTGAAGTAACGCTACTCTTACATAGAGTACAATTTTTGGCTACTCTACCCACCTCTGGCATTCTGTAGCCTTTCTACGATACTGCTGAATTTGAATAGAATGTCATGTCATTTGACCATCGTGTGCTCTACAGGCGGTGATCATGCAGAAGAAAGCTGTCATCATCAGTGAGCGGGCCTGGGGCTTCGATCATCACAACACTATCAATGGATATGTGAGTCCGCTCTTGCTGCTGCTTGAACACTCAGGTTTTCAGAATACTGTCAGGAAAAATAATCTTAATGAGCTCTGAGGGTCCGTTTTTTAAATGATTAAAAAAGTAAAACTGATCAAAATGGTATTTTATATGCATACACATAATACATAAGCAAGTACGACTTAAATGTGTTTTCTTCAATGTCTTTGGGCACCTACTCTGCTAACTGGCACTCATCTTTCTCCCTGGCAGGTCTACCTGGCCCTGTATTGCTATGCAGATGGAGCTACAGCAGCAGCACTGAGGCTACTGGGCCGAGCACGGTACCTTCTGCTGCTTGTTCATGGAGAGGACCATCCCTTCAGTGCCATCATAGATGCAAGTACCTCCAGAAGGATTTTATTTTCTCTTTACCAGGTGTATCATTTATAAAGGGATATCGAAGAACAAGAACAAGAAAAAGAAGAACTACCTGCCATTGCAAATGATAAATTATCACAAAATTTCCCAAGATAGGAAATCACAATCAAGTTGAACATTACTCGTGTCTGAGGGTATAATGGTTTTGCTCTCCACTTCTCTCTTACAGGCAAAATGAAAACTTTGTATATTTAAATTCCATACTTTTCTTGATAATTTTATGTGTAATTTGTTTTTACTATGTTAAATGAATAATCATATACAGTAGAACATTTGCATAAAGGAACCTGTATGTATTCATTTGGTTAACACCAACCCCGCAGGCTGTTAAGTTTATTAATACAACATAAGGCTAACCTCACAACAGATTTGATTTGGACAGGAGTGTTTCCTTGTGGAACATTTTGGCTTTATCCAGCACCTCTGCCTGGATACTACCATCTTGCTCTTTGAGAACTGAAAGAATTGGGAGAATGTTGACAATCAGTAATAAATTACAGAGCATACATTTTCTTTTCCTGTAGAGCAATATTGGACTAGTAGTGCAGGGGACGCAACAGGAAGAGATGGCCATTCGCTTCCTGCAAAATGCTCTTATCATCAACAAGAAATTCCATGGCTCAAAGACTCTGCTCACAGCTTTAAGGTAACTGCAAAGTTTATTTCTAGTTACTAGGAGGAGTTTCCATCTGGAACTGCTGATGGAAGGAAAAGCAGCAACACACACACATATCATTTCAAACCAGAAATTTTGAGAATACTTTTAAAGTGGACAGTATGCCCCAGCTTACTTTTACTAAGTTCTCGTAGTTGCAATAGGGTAGAGTAGTGGCTCTGAGGCTAGGAATCTGCACCGGCAATTCAAATCCCATAAAATGCCTTTAGTGATTCTGCTCAATTGGGCCCTCCAACTAGCAATGAAAACCCGGGCATTGGTGGCAGAATTGACACTCTGGCCAACATAAAAAAAACAAAACCTCACACTGTTTTAGTGTAGTGCCAAGATGTCACCCAGTGCACTCGGGTCCCAATCCAGCTGGTCTGTCATGTGGCAGGTACGGCAACATGCTATCAGCGCATGCTCCCTTTCTCTCTCTCTTACAGTTACCACTTGCTTGCTCAAGCCTACTATAATAAGGGGGACTTTCGCAGTGCAGTAACCCATGAACGTGAAGCATACAACATCTACCAGGAGCAGGTAAGGAGAACCTTATGTTAATGAGGAAAGAAAAAAGTATCAATTCAAAAGTGGAAGTAAGCCCCTACTCGTAGAAATAATGTTCTGGGAATGAGACAAACAGAAAAGATGTGGAGAACAAGGGAAGAGGAAATAGATGTATAATTTCAGAGAGACTGTGCTGTAATTCACAGAAATAAAAAAAATGTAGGATTCTGTATGAAAGGATGTTTAAGTGAGACATATAAGTTTACGGACATTGTGAAACAGAAAAAAAATGAATTTAATTACCATGGCAACCGATCCAACGAAAGAGGAGGTTTTTTTTAACAAAACAGAGAAATGAACATTACTAAGTAGAAGCTGATGTAACTCTTAAAGGTAAGAGAAAGTGTCTTGAAAGCAAAAACAACCAGGTGGCTAGAACTATGGCACAGTTAAGAATAAAGAGAAGTGAAGAAAAGCCCAGGAACTGTGACAAGAAATAAGAGATCATCACTTTTTACTGTTGAGAAATTTAGAAAATATTTGCAACAAACTGTGGCTTTGCCTTGTCACAGGCTTGATTATTCATATGTTGGGTGTGTGTGCTGGCACTTCTATAAATTCCCTTTGTTTTCTGAAGCTTGGAAATGGCCATGAGCGGACCAAGACGAGTTCTGACTTTCTACACTTTGCCACTGAGCAGGCTGTTCTTCTGCAGCGGTCTTATAACCAGATCAACAGAAATGGCTCCTGCATCAACATTACTCCTGTACAGGTGAAAGTATGCAGATTTTTTAAAACATCTATAATAATAATCATTTTTCTTACATACTGTACCTGTTACAAGCTAAAGCCACTCATTCAAAATATTAATTGAGAAACACCAATAATTAGTATTGTCTACATAATCTATTACTAAGGATACACCAAAAACAAACAAAAAAAAAATTGACCTTGATAGCCAATCTTGCCAGATGAACTCCAGGTACTTCACAGAGGTTTGAAGATGATGGGGTGGTGGAGAGGAAGAACTCTTGCTTTTGTTGTTGTGGTTAAGTTTTTCTCTGACTGACAAGAACTGCCTCCAATTAACCTGAACTCAATCAGCCATTGAAACCGTAGAGGCGCACCTGAACTGAATGATGGGACTGGATACTTTTTGGATCATTAGCTGTTTTGAAAGGTGGAAGCAAGGTTACTTTTCCCACCAGTGTCCTTATGCCAGTGTATCGGACTCCAAAGTTATGCCTTATTTAAAACCATATTCATTTTAGTTTCTCTATCCGACATACACACACATTATTCTGGTATTTGCCTTTCTGTTTAGGGCACATTTTCTGCACCACTACTGCTCACATGGGCTAAGCACTTAAGCACAAAGCATGTGTACCAAGTGGCCACTTGCCATAAAGCTTGCTATTCAAAAGTGGACTCAGGAAAGGCAGTGAAATAACAACATCCCTATTTTCCTGTATTTCAGATTGCAATGCCCATTACAGAATCTAAACTGGAACAACTTGGATTAATCAATGGCTTGCTTTATGTCACAGATACGTAAGTAAATAATAATAATAAAAATAATCATTGGTTAAGTGTGCTGTTTATCCTCTAAGCCAAGTTAAAATGTTAAACTTCCTCAACAGCAAAAACAAACAGGCTCATGTAAATCTACAAAATGAAAGGGAAACTGAATCAATCTCAGACCTTCATGAAGAAGTAAAGCAGAGTGCTGGGGACAACAAGCCAGATGAAGAATTGCAGGTCATTTGGACAGATAAAGGAATCACTGGTTCAGAACATAGGCTTGAAGAAGTCGACAAGGGAGATGGAGAAAATCCTAAACAGGACAAGTCTGAAAAGCAAGGCAATTGTACAAGAGACCATGGAAGCGGTGTGCTTGAAAGGACAGGAAAGTGTAGTTGTGCTGAAAATAGTAAAAGCAACCCTGAAAAGCCAGGGGAGGTTGAGGAAGTAAGGATAAGTAAGGAAATTCTAGATGAAACTAGAGTTTTGGGAAAATCCAGGCCTATAGATATAGGCGAGGACAAAAAGAGAAATATCATAGCCTATGAATTCGAAAATTTGGGAGAGAACAGGAGAGTAGATTCAATAGATAGCTTCCCTAGGGAAACTCCAGAGAGCAGTAAAATGAATCAAAAAGTGGATGGAATAAAAGAAATTGAAAACAATGTAAAACACAACCATGACAAGATTAGACCAGTAGAGCATGGAATAGATAATGTATTGAATTCCAAAATCTGTAAAACAGAAAGTACAGGAATTAAAGTAGTAGATTCCAAAGATATGTCTGATGGAAAGGAAGAACAAGATAAAGATTCCTTTGAAGGCAATGAAATAAAAGAGCCAAGAGAAAATGGTAGCACTAATTCTGTAACAGTTTTAGCACTAGCAATACAAAACAGAGAAAAAAGAGATCCCAAAATAGAAAGCTCTGAAAGTGTCACAAGACGAAGAGGAAACCCTAACAAGGTAGGACCGGGAGAGGCTGGTCAGAATGAGGGCAGACCTGAAGAGGCTCAAGTAACTGAAGATCAGAATCCCAAAGATGTGTTGCAAACTACAAAAGGAGAGCAAGGAAGTGATTTTAAGGATCCTAAAGAGTTAGCTGGACCGTTTGAAAGAAAGGAGAAATCAAAAATTAGTAAAAATACTCTCAAAGAAGGTGGATGGCAAGAAACAAGGCAAGACCGTGATGGGCATCTCCATGAGGATGAAAATACAGTAGTAAATGCTAATACCGTTTTACCAGAAGAATGTAGGGAATATGATCCAGAGGTAAAGGGATTAGAACAGACAAAAGTAAATTGGAACGGTAGACCGGAAGGTACGGAACAAAATGATGCTAGCACTGGTGTTCAAGAAATAAAGGGGGATGTTGAAAAAAACAACTTCAAAGAGGGTGAATTTGAAAGTGCAGCACATTCTGGAAAGGTATGGCTGGATGGACAGGGAGGGCTGACAGAAATGGAGGACAGAAATGTTAAGGAAGATGAATCAAAGGAAGTTAGCAGCAAGAAGACTGCTGACATTGAAATGTGCATTGAAGGTGTTGCCAAAGAGAGAGATTTGAGAACAGAATGTGTTGTAGAGGACATGTGTAGGAGTTGGCAGACCCCAAATGAAAATTTATTTAGGGCAGATGGAATTGAAGGGAGTGAAACTTTAGAATAATGTGACAAAAGAGAAATCAACAAACATACAAGAGGAGCTACTCAAAACAGTAACAACTTGAAAAAGAGCCAATTGACTCACCATCTTATTTGATGTTCAGATTTGTATTAGTAACAAATGAGCACAAGCTCTGATCCAGCCTTCCACTCTAATCAGGATGAAGCCCTGACACAAAAAACTTTTTCTGTTAAGAAAGCACTGGCATCACAGCAGCCTAGTTATAAGGAGATGAAAACACCTTAAGAAATGTCTTGAACTTACCAGTTAAGTTCACCTTTAACACTGTGCGGCTGAGCTGCTTTCCTTTAAATTAAACCCAATCCCTCATAAATAATTTTGAGCAAGGCTGTCCTGGCAAACATCTTGCAGTGGAAACAACAATCAAATCTTTTTGTAGCTTACTGCCATCTAGGGTTTAGATTTCTAGTTTGCTGGTGGAAAGCCTGCTTGTGTTACTAGCATTAGGATTGTGACTTACACCAGTAGTATGTATACAAAGGTTTCTACCCCGACAATACTATTGTATATATCTAAATAGCTGGATTGAGATTAAGCTACCCAACAAAAACCTGTTGTACCAGTTTACTCCACCCGCCCCCCACAATTTCACTAAACAGTTCTTCAGTAGACTTTTTACGGCAATGCAGCAGACATGAGCTAACTACTGTGAGTGGGTCACTTGCTTCTGCTGCAGTATAAACTGAAAGACTAATGTGCACCATACTGCCTATATAATCTGCTGAATGAACAGATCTTACTTGTTGATCTGATGCATCCATCTCAGGTTCATTAGGAGGTACTGGTAGCACAGTTTTATTCATAGTGGACAGAGCTGCTGCAGCAGTGCTGGACACCTCTGAAAATTTTAGCCTGGGCTAAAGTTGTGTGTTGTTGTGTGTTGTTGCTCCATATACACTGGTTTTCTAAAACACTCCAAAAGCTGTTTATTTCTACTTGAGGTCAAAAAACTAAACAAAACAAAAAAAAAAAAAAACAAAAACCACGGACAGCTAGTATGCATAGCTGTCTGAACTGATCGTATGAGAGACAATACCCATTACACTGTTTCTCAATCCATTAATTATTTTAAGCTGCTCTTTCTTCTTGTTTATAATAATCAGAACCCAATCCTTACCATTCATAGAAGGCAGCAGTCTAGTGTGGATTGGACCTGGGGGTAGCCTGGTGTCCACCCAGGCAGTGACCAATTCAGTTTATAGTTGCCCTTTGATTAAACAGCATTTGTTGGGACTTTGAAAGGATCTCAAAAACAACACAGGGAAAATATGTAAAGCAGCATGTAAAACTGCCTCAGGTTGAAATTGAGCTGCCACATAGTAATGCTACCCAATCCCCTCCTCACCCGTATCGTTAAACAGATTTCTTAAAGCATACTGTCAGGGATGCTGAACGTATATACTGGTTTTGCTGTCTGTATATAAAAACAAACCACTGCCATGTTTATAGACCTATATAAGAATCACAAGAGCCTAAGTGGAACCCTTCAAGAAAAGCCCATAATGATGCAAGCACTCCAAGAGGACAACACAGAAAGTGGGAGAAGAGATACACTGTATGCAGCAAAGGGGCTCAACTAAACAGAAATATGGAAAACAACGCATGAGGTACAAATCTATCATCCATCACAGAAATGAACAATTGCAGACTTTTAGATTTAACAATATTAGCAAAATTGAACAATTACTATATTCCTGTTATACAACTATATGAAAAAGCATATTATTGGAAAATATAAAAGTGGATGAAATGGTGTAGGTGATGCTTTAAATTCCTTACCCAAGTGATAAACTGCATTAAAAAAGGAAAACGGCAAAAGTGGTATTTTTTTTTTATTCAAAAAGAGTTTTGCAAAAATTACATCTTTACACTTTATGATAGCTTTTGTATTATAATTACTCTGAAAAATAAAAAGGAGAGTGTTAGAGTTGGGTCATATGACTTGCCAGACATTATTCTGGCTCACATGGTGTTAAACCTTTGGTCTGCTTTCCACATTTCTATAATCTGTGAGGGGGTCCACGTGTTCTCTATCTGAAACATTTGCTAATTTTATTTCACCATGGAAGGAGCAAATTTCTGTACCTTCATCCTCACACTGAGACAAAACTCTCAGACACACACTTTTTTGATGTACCTGTATAGAAATGGATGAGTTATCTCATCTCCCTGCAAGTATTATCTCAAGGTCCGTCTCATCCTCATAGTTTGGCTGCAGTTGAGAATCCCAGAGGTCTTGTGGCAGAGACTGAAGCCTCTCCAGTGGGAACCAATGGAAGGCAGTGTCATTAAAGACATCCTGGTATCGAGGAGTCACAGGGACTAGGGCTTCATCTACAACTGAGAGAATCTGAGACCACAGCATTAAGGAGAGCTACAGCATTACTAACAGAATTTATGTCCACTTGCACTGGATGACAAATGGTATGAACATGTCAATTATCCACTTAACTGGGAAATGGTCCAGGATTGTTAAGTTCACAGTTTGAGTAGAAGACATATTATGAATGGAATATATTAGATACTACATCCACATGATGTGACTTGTAACTGACATTCCCAAAAGCAAGACTCATTTTCATAAACCATGCATGACATTGTAAATACACATGTCAGCTCAACAATACCCTAATTGATGAGCTTTTGGCACACTGATACTTTCAGAGCTCCACAGCCATTGTGCCACTCTGACATAAGCACATAGATGACTGACCACCATTGAGTAAGCACCCAACACAAGGTGAGATTACAAAGCACATTATTTTTAATGGTGGACAAAAATGGCCACATCCAACTCACAAGAAAAAACAAACCTGACCTTCAGTGGAATGTGTGTGTGTTTAGGAATTTGTGTCTCTCACAACAGCAAAGGATACATCAAAGATGCACTTGTAGTCCCTCATCAGAATTCTTGATGGCAGCCTAAAAAGCAAAGGGGAGATGAAGATGATGCTCAACTCCTATAGGAAAATTGGAATGCCAACATAAATCAACACAAAAATGCCAAGGCCACACTTCTGCTGTGGACTCAATGGCCATGATGGTATGCCAGACTTTTGTTTAGGCCATAGTGGGGCTATAGGATATTAGCAGTCCCCTTCCAATCCCTCAATACTAAAATAATGCAAGAGGTGGGATATTACTGGAGATGAACTCATAATTGGCCAGCCTTAGTAGACCAAAGCAGTCCCATGTAGAATTGGGGGCTTAAAACCATCCAAGGGCCACCTTCATACCATTATTAGGCACAATTTAAAGCATTTGAACAAACTCAGCAATGTTAGCACTTCAAAACGTCTTCACAAGTACACCTGCTAATTCATGGCTCTGGAAAGGTGCTATTTTTAGTTAACTTTCACTTCAGTTTAATTGAGTTCACAAGTTTTTAAGGATAAAAAAAACACATCACAACCAGAATTCTCTGCAAGTTACAACTCTAAGCAGCTTTCAATTGTTGTATTCTGGTTAAACCTGTTGGAAACTGTGCGACTGCAGTGTTGCACAACTTATTAACATTATGTATGATGACAAAGGCCCAGGAGAAACTTTACAAAAACTAAAAGTGCATACAAAGTTTTCAAGTAGAGCAAATCAAAAGAAGAAAATAAGACCTTGTGGCCTGAGTTTAAGCCCAGTATGAAGGTCAACAGCATGGACACGAGAGCTATGTAGATAGATACAGAACCCAATCTCCATGCTGAATACTTTTGGTGTCTGCCTTAGAACTGAATATTTATCTAGAAGCTTTCAGGATAAACATAAAAGTACAGAAGGGCTTGTTTGTCAGGTCTGGGTCAACAACCCAAATGCTTGACCCGCTGAGAGGAGCACAGCCATTGGCTAGCCGCTAAGGTATCACTCTGTATGTGAACCACAAAGGTGTCTTTCATCTTCTCCACCAACTCACTGTGCAACCCTGAAACAGTCACTCTCCCAGGCAATTCAAACATTGTAAAAGGATGAAAACAAGCGTCATATTTGTGTAAGGTTCTATATTACACACTATTTATAGCTCTGACTAAGCAGACTGTGCTTTCAGTTTGCACACTATGTGTAGGCATACACTTTATGTCACACAGTGTCTATTACGGCATTTAGTATGTCAAAACACAACAATGTTGACAAGAATCTAATATAGTATAAAGAATCACAAATGTGCCTAGCAGTTACCTGACAGCACATGGGAGTCAACATCAGTACAGCTGGTATAAAAATTGTTTTAAAGGCTACTCTTAAAAGCTGAAATACATGAAGTAACAAAGATGGCACAGAAATAGATGTTCAATGTTCATCAAGGAGGCCATCTTTGTAAGGTCACACATATACACTAAGAAAAGCCATTGCATCAGCTGTTTTGTACACAATAAAAGATTGAAAAACTAATGTCACCTCTAAAATTAAAGTGCATGGAAATAAGCTAATGTGTTGCCTCTTCTACATCAACATTGCCTTTTCACAGATTAGAGAAGTGCAGTCTTCATAAAACTAAATAAATGCACTCACCTCTCCTTAATGCCTTGGAAACTGTTTCCAATGACAGCCAAATTGGAGAGGCTACTGGCACTCCAGTTTCTCCATAGAAGGTTGTTGTAGAGTGCCTTTCCACAGTGCATTAAATAAAAAAGAGTTGGCCTTGTTGCCAAACGCTTCCCTTCCTGTATTAACATAAAACAGAGAGAATAAAAAAAAAAAAATCAAATGGTTGAAAAGCCTTGGACTGTGAAAATGGCTATTAAATGCCAAATGTGTACAAAAAAATAGACCCATTAACAACAGGTAAGCTGACATACAGTGACAACATGGTTTAGACAATGGAGGTCTTCTTACCTCATTTTCTGGCAAAACATTCATTCTGTAGCCCTCTAGAATGCTGATGTCCTCGGGTGAAAACATGGGATCATATATGAAGCATCGCTGTGTAGGGATCTAAGAAATAAACACAATGGCTCGAAGAGCTTTAAAGCCATGAAAAAAAAATCTTTCACAAAGTATCCCTCTATTATCCAACCCGTCCTAAATGTGCTCACCTGCAGAAGGTCCAGTATCAGCAAAAGCAAAGCTAGCTGGTAGAGAGACGAGTGAGAGCTGGAGAAGCTGCCAAGTCCATAACACACACAGTCCAACTCTAGACTGCGGATTACAGCAAATAAACCTGATGCACCATTTTTTTCTCCCATCTTCCTATCATCAGCTGTTCCCTTGTGGTCCAAAAGTCCTGATGCTTCTTTTCCTCCTCCAGAGGTTAATGTTGAACCCAGGATGTCAGATGAAACGGGGCAAGGGTGGGTTGTTGAAGCAAAGGATTTGGATAAGCAGGAAAGGGTCAACCCTGTGGTAAGAGGGGGCACCATTAATATATACTGACATGTGAGTTTATAAGTATAAAGCTTTTCAATTTTAATAACAATATAAACTAAACACATCAAGAAACTGGCAGACCCAGAGAGGAATGGTGCAGAAAATATGAATCACAGATCCATGACCATGTTCACCTCTGACAGGCCAAGGAGGACTGTTCCTCTGCTTTACTTACTAAGTTTATTTGCTTTTTACTTAGTAATGTATTCTGATTATCTAAACATGAAAGATCAGCTACCAATGATGTGATGTGTCTCTTCTAGGAGATTCAGCAATATGGCACAACAGACCTTACAGAATCACTGTGGATCTCTCCACCTCTGTTTCAGCTTCTCATCAGTACAAATAACAATAATTAGCCTAAAAACACTGAGAGGCAGGGCCTCCAGGTCAGAAGCAAATGCTGTAAAGGAGTACTGCTTTGGTACATTGGTGTAAACCAATAGTTCTTTGTTCATGTCCAAGTATGAGAGAGAGCCGGCTTCTATATAAGAAACACTTCACTGTTACAAACCCAGCTGGCAGATGGAGATCTTCTATTGTAAAGTGGGATATGTGCTCACTTCTGACTTGAAGGCCCCAAGTTCAGAGCTAGCCTCACCATGGGAGGACATAAAATAAAGTGAGGTAAGACTCTGAGTGATCTATTGACAGTGATGCATATAAAGCTAAAGGCCATGCTCCCAGCTCTTGTTGGGTCCCTTAAGTATTTGAATCAAACAGCTGTCAGCCTGCTACTTTGTGTCCAGTAAAACAGTTATTTACTGTACCTTTAAAAGCTCCCCAAAATGGGTCCATCCTCAGTTCATCCCTGAAAAAGAAGGCAAAAGACACACTGAAAAGCTGCACCTTTCCACCAACACTTGGAATTTATGATGGTCAATTTCAAGCTAGCCAGAATAATAGGAAGTGGGTCAGGAAGTAGGTGTATCAAACCATTTCCTACTTTCAATTTAAATCTGGAGATTCTGGTCCTTTTCTGCAGTAAGACACTTCCGCAGGAAAGAACAAATACAACAAAACACCAAGGATGATGTTCAAGCTGGGGTGTGTTTTCCATTAATCAAAATGCAGTGATATTTTCGCCTATATTGTTGCTTATTATGATGCTGGAGTGTGTCAACGTGTTGCTTGTTGGTGGGACATGTAAGTAAGAGTTTAACTCTACTCTGCACACAACCCTGCTAATTACATCATCTGTATTATCACTGAAAATCAGCAGGAGGACATTCAACTTCTCAACCAGCAAATGGCATTGTAAAAGCAGTGCTTTAGTCCCATATGCATGTAACCCTTGTTGAAGCTTGTGGAATTGGGCTTGGCTAAAGATGGGTCGAGTCAAAGATTTAGCTCCGCCCATAATTTACAGGAATCCCGTCCCATTCTGCATGCTGGTATTGAGAGATGTCTGGCTATAGTGACTGTAGGAATGGTACACCTGGTTACACTATGGCTAAAATTAGGGTTGTGGGATGATTATCTGACTCAAATAATGGCGACTCTCGAGAAACCCAAGTGACACCAATGTGCAATTTGCATCATTTGCACGCAGGTCATGTCCTTCCTGTCTAGCATGGAGCTCAGCAGGACAGACACATGTGACTTTTACTAATTAGAGGAAGAATTAAATGTTTAACTCTGTCCACATTTAGGCACGCCCCAGGACCTTCAACCCATAACACTGTCAAGACTTCACTGCCAAAGTCATAACCAGACTACTGCCAAAGAATTATTGTTACCCATGTACAGTGATAAGGAGGAAGACCTTTAGGACATTTGAACCATTAAAGTGATAATAGAAAATTCAGCCCAACAAAGCTGGTCAATCATGTTCACATAATTTCTCCAAATTAACATCCAATGGATTTTTGAAGCCTCTTAGCTTCCCACTGTTCACCGCACTCACCGATAATTTATTACATCTGTCTGTACTTATCAATATGAAGAAAACTTTCTTTTCCTGCAAAAATGTACCCTTAACAACCTTACATATTTGTACCGGTGTTCTTGTTGAAGACACATGAAAGCAAAATGGAGTTTGTCTTCTCTGACTACACATGTCAACCTTTTGAATTAACCTCCACCAGGGTTAGGCATCTTGGTATGGCTAGGCAATCAGTTAGGGGCAATGCCATTAATGCGGATGGTTGAAACCATTCACCAGGAAGACTTTATGGACACGGCCTCTCCTTTTCAAGATAACAGTATTACCCTACTTCTTAATATTTTCTGACAAGCTCTTCGCCCTCTTCCTTTCTAACTGTGAAACATATTGCACTTTCCTCCTCACTCCAGACAGCCCATGCAAGTTGTTAAATTACACAGGAAGGCACAAGTAAAAAAAAAACACAACATATGAAAATCTCTCCCAGCGGTGAGGATGCAGAGCTGCAACAACACAAGTTGAACATAAAACTTGAAGTCATGTCTGGAAATGCTTTGTGTTCAAGGAAGAATAATTTCAGCATGTGACTGCCAAAATCACCCTTATCATTACTTAAAAAAGGCACATAGGATTTTGTAATTGACACTTTTATTCCAATCATGGTGTTAGCTCACAAACAGATTTGTTGTATTGTGAGAGTCTCTCAGTTACAGTGAATTGACTACAAGTAACATCAACTTTCTAATTCCGGACATGTAAACAGACAAAGCATTAACAAAGTCTAATCACTCATATTGGATAATTTGGAATCAGTAAAGGTGCTTTGCATGAGTTCCAAAATTAAAGTAAAACTGATAAGTTTGACTTCACACAGGAAGCCTTGAAGCTAAAACACTTATGTAAACAGGCAGATGTTTTGACAATTAAGGCACCAGAGGTTTGTAACATTTAAATTTTAACTTATCTGTTAAATATTACTGTATGATGCAAATATTAATCTTACAAAAGAAAATTTTAAAAATCTAACAGAGAGATTTTCTGAAAAAAACATTTTAAAAGGATGTTGCTTCAAAAACACCTTTAAAGAGTTTGTTTAAATAAACATTTTTAATTACCTTGAAATGCACTAGTGTTTGAATTTTTAGCAGCACTTCTCAGTTACTGGAGAAAAAATGTCAGTGAGTAAAATTAAAACGTGTGCATGCTAAGATAAATGATCTAGTCCATAATGATACCGTATAATCCTTTAAAAATTCAATGCTGATATCCCCCCATATTATAACATACTCTCAGTTTGCTGTTACACTGGTGGAATCCCAATGTTCATCAGACATTATATTCAAGCCCTGCATTGTATTTTGATATTTCTGAATGTCAATACTTTACTTAAATGATAGTTTGGCACCTACTTGATTACAATACCTCTATTAAAAATACTTACAGTGACAGCAGATGTAAATCTTCAATTACAGAAAAAGGCACAATATTGTTCACTTGAATAACACCATTTTCATTAAATAAAAGCTACTGAATGCGATTTCTGTTTTTCTTGTAGTATTGAATACTGCATTGAGAAACTTCACTGGTATTGGATCGAATACAACAATTCTGCTATCGGGACTCCCTATCCCCAGCTCTGCATTCACATTTCACTCAGGCTTCCTATCAGTTAGTGGATCTGGAAGACTGTGACCACTACACTCCCCGAATATCCAACCATGCTGTTTAGCGCATAGGCCTGGAACAGAACACATAACCTTCTACCATCAAATTTACTGACAAAAATGTTTACCACAAAAATTTTGTTTTGAGGTTTGTAGTTTACCGAACTCTGCGCTGTGAAGACATAAAGGCCAAGGCATACATCTGTATGTACATTTTCATTCTATAACTTTCCTTCTGGCCTTAAACCTCCAAAACAGACTTGGCAAAATCCTGTTGTGCTGCATCTTCTCAGGAGTCAAAGGATTCTTCTGTTTCTAAAGTGCAATAAACCCCATGTTTTGCGGTAAGGACCTACCTAAGCCCTTGCTCATGAATTTTTCTGAACTCATAATACTATAAACCACAGCCATATTTGTCCCATGAAGCACTCAATAATGTATTTACTGCCACATAAATAACATTTGATTGAGAGGCCCAAGTAGTAATTGAAGAACAAAAATCACAAGTTTACTCTTACACCACTGAGCTATTTTTTATCAGTCCACCCCTTCTCCTGGGAAAGACCTCCTTGGTGATTTTATGTTGCCAAACTACCTGTTAGGAGCCCACACAGTCTAGATTGTACCACAGAAAACAGTTTCTTGCCAGGTTCTTGCTCAAGTGTTCTATGGGCGGTGTTACATTAGCCACTGGTTACGTCATATATTAGCTGTTAGGAAGTGGAACAATTGACCTAGTACAAAGCACAATGAATACAGACAGGCCATACTAAAACAAGAATAAAAAAAATGAAAGAATGGTATAGTCTGAAAAACACATTTAATGAACATATTCTGAATAACACAAAATAAGCTGTAAGTTAACGTCATGAGTAGAGTGAGTGGGGGCCAGGGTTCACTCCATAGCCCTGCTACAGTTGATGTCATTATAATTTATAAATTTAATGAAAGAAATGTCACATGATGTAGCACTACTAGACAATAGAGGTACTACTAATAAAAATATTCTGAACATGCCATCTTCCATTGTATGGTGCTCAAGACCAGGACTCCAAGTGGAGTCGAGCTGCTATGTTTACTACATGATCAACCCTGTCAGAGGGCACTTACTATAAAATAAAGAAATAAACACTGAATGCTGAGAACCTCTGCTATGGCCCAGGTCTACAGTTTATTGTGAAAGAGCCATCCTAACCTAAATCAAAGAGTTCCATAAAAATCATATAATAAAAAATGCAAAATAGATGAAGAATACAAAAGAGAGATATATAAGGGGAGAATATCAAGTAACAAACTGCTTTGCATTTGCGACAATGCCTGTTCTGTATAATACAGATGTCACTTATTGAAGGTGGATTTGGGAAAAAAAGTTTCCTCCCCAACTTCCTGTTAGTTTACATTCCTTTGGTTAAGTATGCTGGGGCACTCCATAAATCAGCAGGGCACTTTGTTTATATTGTGGATTGCACCAACCACAGACTTGCAGTGTGTAGTGCCCTCTGGTGACTGCTTACCAACATTGCCATTATTGCAAGCTCCACTGACAAACTATGGATTGTCCAAGGTTAGTAGTGAACTGCTAACTCTGTGCTTCAAAAACAAAGTTGCATTTTACGTTTGGTAAATTTGGGTCTTCTCATTTTAACCCACTTGTTATTGCAATCCAGTAAAAACACACTAGTGAGTAACTGTAAGAACAGAAAAGAGCACACACACATGATGGAAGGTGACATTAACTACTCCAGTTCACCAGGATGGCTTCTTTGGAATCAAACGATGATCCTATGAAGAAAATAAATCAAGAGATCCACTGTCAAAAGTACATTTTTCTGCCTAAAATAAACCCGATTTCTGACATGTTTTCACTTTACCATAATATAAACTCAACTGACCATAAAGTCTTGCAGACCACCTTAACACTAGAATCCCTGAAGGTTACAATTTGTTTTTCCTTATCCTTGACCTCCTTGAAAAATTTTCCTGACATATGTCAAGAACCTCATAGCTCCTTATCACTGCATTAATAGCCTGCTTCTGTTTTGCAAATGTATGGTTTAGCAGAATGCAGCCCCCCATTCAGTCAGAAGGAGGCATGGACCTGCTGCAATCCTCAGAGCTGAAGTCTGTATTGAAGTGTGTGTGTATCTGGCGATGTGATTGTAAGGAATTATATAGGTAATGAAATACCATGATTTGAAATGCGTACATTTCATGTGTGTTCCATGTCTACAACGATCTGTGTGAATGACAGAGGAAATGCGAGGTAAACGTTTTAATATGTTATAGTAATAACGACATAAATTTGATGTCAAGTGTACGATGTGTGAAGCCCAAATATCCAATAAACACATTCACAAAAGCTGTATAAAAACAAGTATGCTTTTATTCAAGAATAAAACTGAAGAAACAGAAAATGCTCAATTGACATGTGGCTGAAGACCAACTATCAGTCAGTGCAAAGTAAAAGACGTTTGCACACATGTGTGTTTCATTTTCAACAACTTGTTACAGTAGTAACACTGCTCTGTCAGATCGCGCAGTGGTTAAGCTACCGCTAACTAATGGCACGGTAATAGGTTTGAATCCAGAGTCGTCTCTGTATTTAGCGCTTTGACTAGTAAGCTGCTATTATTATCACATAAAAACAAACTTTGATGTGAGTCTGTAACATACTGTGTAAATTTATGATGCTTGTAAAAGATATTACTTTTCCTCGCACACGGAAATTCATATCAACATCTCATTTGGATGATTTTTTTTATTCAGTTTTATTATTGGATTCTTGAATAAAACTGAATTTGAACACATTTTTTATATTATTCAGTTTTATTCTTGAATTAAAAAAAATCATTTGAATGACATGTTGATGTGAATGTCCATGACCGAGAAAAAGTAAAATCCACCACAGACACTGTGGTGTCTGTTTGCTCAACAAGACACCAAGAAGAAATGATAGAACTGCGTTTGTGCATCTGCTTTTATCCCTTGAGCACTAACTTTTACAAGTACCATAAATTTACACAGCCTGTTACAGGCTCAAATCAAATGGATGTTTTTATTATATAATAGTAACAATAACAGTAGTTCACTACTCAAAATGGTAAACTCGAGGAATACCCGAGATCAAAACCACCAAAGCAGACATGTCTACTTCATATCGATTGAGAGTTTAGCTTTACTTTTTACACATTGCCAGTAACATAAATTGAACAATTTCTTTTTCTTCAGTTATATTCTTTATTAAAAGCACACTTGTTTTGTTATACCTTTTGTGAAAGTGTATATTTGATATTTGGACTTTAGTCTTCACACATTATAGACTTCATATCAACATTTTATCAATTATTACTATAACATAAAAAATGTGTTGAACATTTCTTGCCTCAAATTTAATTATCCTACATTTACACAGATCGCCGTAGGCATGGAGCACACATAAAATGCATGTATTCCAAATAGTGATAGATTATGTACCCTATACAACTCCAGAGACTTCACCTCTGAGAATTTCGGGTCTGACTTGACTTCAGCTTCCTCGGTGGGAGATGAGTGAGCATGGTGCCTGCTGCTTGTGAGGAACGACACATTTGCAAAACAAAGACGCTGATAAGGAGGTGCAAGAGAATTTAAGGTGGCTTTAGAGATTTTAGTGTTAAACAAGCTACCAGGAGCGTGACTTGGCATGAAATCAGATTATTTTTCAGTCTTAAAGTAACATGATCACCTTCACCCAGGTCCAATTGCATACAGGACAAAACAGGAAGAAGCCTGTAGTTTTAAAGGGTATTTATGAACCCCTGCTTAACAATCCACTAAGACCCTTCTAGTACAAATACTGAAACTAGGGTACTATGCACATTAGAATTTGCAACTCACTTTGAATTAGAGCATCAGCTTAGCAAAAAAATAAATACATGGTGAAACAATGACAACAGTAAACCAAAAATGAACAAAGTAAAGAGCTTCAATTTGCTGAGATGTGGTCAGCTGATGCAAGCTTCACTCAAAGAACTGAGGTTTTGTTATCTCCATTGTCTACCAGCCATATCTCAAACACAAGTTCCTCAATTGTTAATGTGCCTTTCACACCATTCTGCCTCATCGACTGTGGTAAAGCTCAACACCCTGCATTTTGATGCCCCCGCAATCTCCTGGATCATGGACTACCTGACAAACATGGACTGTGTGGCAGAAATGGTGGTAATACTGGAAATCAGGGAACTGTCCTGTCTCACTTCCAGTTTACACTCCACATAATGGACTTACTGCTTAATATAAGTGTTTGCCATCTACAGAAATTCTACTATTGTAGGCTGTAGTAATAATGGAGACGACTCAGAGTATAGGAGGCATGTGGAGGACTTCATCTTGTGATGCAGGGAGAACCGCCTGCAGCTCAACGTAAGCAAGACAATAGTGTTGGTGGTGGACTTCCAAGGTGCCAATGAGGCTAAACAACTTTCTGGAAAAGGATGTGGAAGTGGGAGTTCACATAAACATCAAACTGGACTGTTCTGACAACACAGTAGCGCTGTACAAGACGGACCAACGCAGACTGTACTTCCCAAGAAGACTCAGGTCCTTTGATATAAGCAGCAAGCTTCTGAAAATCTTTTACAAATCTGCAGCACCCAGTGTGTTACTCTATACTGTTATCTCCAGTGGAAGCAACTTGAGTTCAAAAGAAGCACAAGGCCTGAATAAACATATCAAGAAATCCTGCTCCAGCACAGGACTAACCTTACAAAAATGTTGTTGTGGAAAAAGAAAATAGTGACAAAACTGGATGCCATAATGAAAATTCCTACCCAAACCCTTCCAGGAGGTGCCCTCTTAAAAATTTTTCCCATAGGCTCGTACATCCACAGTGTGTTAAGAAGCGTCTCTGGGAATCTTATCTCCCCAATGCTATCTGGCAATTCAACACTTTCTCCTGACATCTGAGACTAAATGCTTATACTCTAAAAGTTTATTTTGCTATTTCTACACAATATACATTCATTTATTTATACATCTTATTGATTGATAGTAATATTTGTCCACCACGTCTGTAGTTTTGTTTAACTTTCTGCTGTGTATGCATCTAACTTTCCAATTTGGGATTAGCAAAGTTTATCTAATCTATCCTTAAATGTAGTGCAATGATCGCATGTACCATTTGGGAATCAGTTTAATTGTATTGTGTCTATGCATATAAATGTATTATTTAGTAATCACTCTTTTTGTATTAAACTTGAAAATATGAGTGTTCTATGCCTGTATAACGCTATACATTGTAGCAAGCGGCTGGGGGTGGCATCCAGCCGGGATGCCCGGAAGGAACAGAGGAGGGCTTAGGCCTCCTCCAGACCATGAGGGGGCAACCACCCTGGTGGCTTTGGGGACCACGGGAACAGAGCTTAGAAGCTCAACCCTATAGGGGCTCATGGTCACCTCCAGGGGGGGCCCAGATGCCAGAGGAGCCTTGGCCCTGACCCTCAGCACTTCCGTCACCTGGAGGTGCTAGGGGGAAGAAGACCTGGGACACCCGGAGTGCTTCTGGGTGCACAGCTGGCACTTCCGCCATACCTGGGAGGGCCGGTGGAAGGTTATCAGGAGGCACCTGGAGCTCGTCCGGGTGAGCATAAAAGGGGCCGCCTCCCTACATTCAATGGCTGGAGTCGGGTGGAAGAGGATGGAGCTCGGAGGAGAGGTGGAGGCGGACCTGTGGATAAAATGAGGCATTGTGTGAGGCCTGGACTTTGGGGGAGTATTGGGTTGTGTGTGCACTTTGTACATATGGACTTTGTAAATAAACATGTGTTGGGTGCTTCAACGATGTCTACCCGTCTGTGTCTGGGCTGTTCACAACAATATGAACAAACTGAAGCTGGGTGAAATGTCTCTGAGTCAGCACATAGGTATCATGTGCTTATAACAAAAATACGTCATGGTGTACAGCATACTTGCATCTTCCTCACCAAACATGGCTGAAATCTTACCAAACCAGGGCATACGCAAGCTCGGTATTTCAGGACTCACATGGTCTCCATAATTTTCCTTTGAACTTTCAGGACATTAATGGCTCCCTCTTGCAGGCAGATGCTCTGACATGGTGGAGGCCTGGGACTTCGCAGCTTTGCCCGCTTTTTCTTCTGCACGGTCTGCCATTCTCCTGTGCTTACAGACATTCTTCTTTGCTTTCTTCAATTAGCCTAAATCAAGAGTAAAAAAGAACTGGTTAGCTTTACAAGAAAGGCATCTGAGATGTCATTTAAAAGACTGCAGAGGGCAACTTCAAAAATCTTACAATTACTGTACATGCACAATGTATTCCAGTTGTGGACACTCCATAACTTCTTATTTAAGACAGGTTACTGTATACAGCAGGAGGCGCTAGCTCACTTGCTGGAATAAGTTATTTATTTATTTTTATTTGTTTTATTGTGGCATGTTACATAACCCGAAACTATATAGTACAATATAAAAAGGCGATACCCCTCCCTTAATGATACGGCAGTAAGAAATCACATAGGAGAAATAATCTGCCATTAAAAAAAGCTAAATTATGTGGCATAACTGACGAAGGAAGCCATGACAAGAACTTCGGGAGTGGGGGCCCGATGTATAGAGTCTGCCATTTTCGTCGCTGCATTGGAAGGATTTTCCGGATCAGATGACATTATCTCCCATCTGTCCGTCGGCTTCAAAGGTGTGCCGGGCAATGGTGCAAGGCTTTATACCTTTTTTACATGTGGAGGCTCCCACTTAGGTGAATAATACAATTCTAAACAAGGCAAAGAGGAAACAATTTCATGCTCACTCTGACAAACGCAAAATAGTGCACATTTCCCCAGCTGTCTTGTCTTATGCCTTACATAGCAGTTCTAAATGATGGGCCCCTTTGCTAAATCTGTGTCCACTGTGCATGTGAATCGAAAGAAAAGTAGATTTATAAAATATATATTTGTACAGAGGACAGTGGCATATTAAACTTATGTTACATGCCACCCTTTGTCACTGTATCTGTGACAAAATCCATCCTTGAAGGTCTTATTCACAAAAGAAGGTACTTTATCCCCCTTCACAGTGTAGACAGCTCCTTAAGAACTTTTGTGGAAACGTGGGGTGTAGTGCAGATGTAGCTCCTGTTTCATTCGTCTAATATACAAGCGTAAATAATTATTTACAATAGTAAATTTGATAACAATGATAAGTTATAATACAATTGGATGGACAATTACAATTAACACTGTGTTACTAAATAGTGATAACTAAATCCCACCAGTGGTGTAGGTGGAGGTCTTCTTAATTTCGTCCCCAGAGGTGAATATATTCTTTCTCATGTTGTCTTTTTTTACTTATATTGTCAGTGTAGCAACTTACTTGTTGCAACTTAAATGACAATCAGACAACTTCTCAGGACGCAAGCTGGTATTACTTTCATCAAATTAGGAGCACATCTAGCCGAGTTTCATACGGCACTGGTCTCCAGATCATGGAAACTCTGTGGCAAACCGATTCAGCGGCAATCAAGGAAATATATTTTCGTGGCGATCCGATTCAGCGACAGCAATGTGAATCCAACCATCAGGAAATCACACGACACAATTCCACAACAAGAAAGCATTCCCAGAAAAAGCTATGCAGTCACAGAGAATATACTGACTCAACAAGGAAAACATACCTTGAACCTTTACTTCCCATCACCAGGCAAGAGTACCAACCACTGCGCCAACACACACTTTACAGAAATAGTTCCTGAAACACACAACCTCCATTCAAGCACATAAGGCACATTATACTTCTTGCAACAACTTGTCTCCCTTCTCTTTTATTATTATAAAAAGAACATTTTTCCTTTAAACTTGATCAGGGTTTAAAAGGAAAAATGTTTTGCATGTTTATGACTACTGTTAAACAAAAGTGGAGACATTTTATTTACTTTAACCCAATTATGCATATATAATCATATTTCTTTGTCATGTAAGAAGTTGTCTCATTTTAAATCCACACTTATCCAATTAATACCTTCCTTAAGGATGGCCAGTACTCACAGAAAGGTAACAGAGGCATGCTTCTCATTGCAAAGTTAAAACCAAATTTATTTGCACTTTTCCAATTAAAGTTAGAGCGCTTTCTATTTTAGTGTTATTTGTGTATACAGTCTGCAGTTTCCTTTTTAACACTAGCTTTGGATTATATCAGACTGCCGTTATCCCATTACAGATTTCTACGATTGTTTCAGTGAGCATGATCGAGACTTTACGGATTTTATCGCCATTGACATTGTTCAGTTTCAAGTAACTGACTGCCAGCCCCTGCTGCACGGGTGACTCGTCTGACTGCAAGGTAACAGTTACAGACTAATGGCTTTTTCAAAGAAAAGTTTGATATGCCATTTCTAATAAGTGTATTAGAATCCATCCATCTATTATCCAACCCGCTACATCCTAACTACAGGGTCATGGGGGTCTGCTGGAGCCACTCAATCACTAAACTGACTGTAGAATATTGTAGCATTAAGTCAAGTGATTGGCATCCTGTCCAGAATTAGGGCCCACCATGTCTCAAATGAGGCTAGGAAAGGCACAGACTCCACACAACCATAAACTGAATAAGCATGTTAAAAATGATTAGAAAAAAAAACTGAGGAAATAAAAGTGGTACAACTGTGCAACACAAGAAGTACACTTAGACCAACAAAAGACCAAAGTCAACACTGTATGTTGCAATGCTGGAGAGCAAAACGGTAAAAGTGTCGCGGTCCTCAACCAACCATAGCAACTGAACAAGTTGCAAACAGGCAATCAACACTAGTTTCCTCGTTACATTTGGCTTATTTTCATCAAGAAAATCTGAGAAAAGAAAGTATGATCACTTAAAGTTACAACTAAGTAATGTAAGAAGGTAGTAAAAATATATTTTTATTACGAAATTTGAAAATTAACTAAATACGGGACATTTGGGTGTCCCTGAAAGGTCAGTACGGGACAGGGGACACAATTATCAAATATGACATGTCCCGTATGTAAGAGACGTCGATAACTGCGGTATCAATCTGCCCATCCCTGTAACGTACGCATTATTATATTTGCTTTTGGTGGCAGAATTGGCACTCCAGCCACCATAAAAAACCTCACACTATTCCACTCCATCTGAACTCGTGTGGTGCTGAGGTATCACCCGTTGCACGGCTGCACTCGGGTCCTAATCTGGATCTGGAGTTGATATGTCGTGCGGTGGGTGCGGCAATGCACTATATCAGTGCGTGCTCCTAACCTCTCCTCTTTCTAGCAAGGTGACGGTGTAAAGAATTTCGGATTAATAAATGTTCTCTTAATCCAGTAAATGATTTTTGACTGTTTTGCCTTACCTTGACAGATCAGTGCCTATAGTTAGTGCCAGCGTCAAACTCATTCGTGATGTTGTTGAGCGACCTCTCGATAACCAGTAGTAATCTCAAGAATATAGCGATTTTCGTCCATCCGTTTATCAAATCCGACACAATGTTGCGGCGAAACCGGATCACATTCTTAGAAACCTGCTCTGCGATACAAGCCAGGAACACCCCCGACGCTTTGGTGACAATACCTAGTTTCTCCAACTCAGGACATGTTGGTTTTTCAATCCATATACAAACCACGTGAATTCTTCTCTACTTTCTATTTAGCATATGAAACGCGTTTACCCCGGATGTTGTATTAATAGAGAACCGGAAGTACACCGTGGACCCTGGTACGCCGGATTAATGTGTCCGAGAGGCCAGATTTAGAAAAGAAGCTTCGACGTTTCTTTGAAAGTGGTGCTCTTCGAATTATTTGGAACATCTCTTGAGCTCTAGGAAGTTGTCGAGATGGTAATGTGACGCGGAACGCAAGAACAGATGTGAGAGCTGTTATTTAATTTATTTATTTAATCGTTTCCCGGAGAAGCGTTCGCAGCATGTGGACTTGAATATATATGGTTGTAGAAAATTAGTGTTTTTGGGGAAAACAATTCAGAACTGCATTTTCAGGATTCATTCTTATTTTTTATAGAGATTTCTAAATCACAAAAATTTCAAGTCTATACGTGTAATATGTTGTAGATTTTGTAACATAAACACGAGGTTGGATACAAAACAACTCTTGTCGGGTAATTGCGTTAAAGACACCAATAAGTCTTTAATCAAGTCTTTATTTTATGTAACAGTTAACAGCATGCACCATCACAAATTATTTTACAGAGCAAATAAGATTGCAACACTATTAAGCGGGACAAAAAAGTGAAACTGGTAAAAACGCAAATCAATTAGAAAATGTTAATCTGGACCGTGCCTCTTACAAAAACATGACTAATAAATCACTTTGTTTAAAATATACAATCAATATAAAAAACGATTAGCAGGAAAACAAACAACAGATATAAGTAAAGTATTGGATCATATTTTACCTGTATAAACACACAATTATTTTATATTACACTTGATACCAGTTTACCAAAATAAATTACCTCAGATTTTGTTTTCCTTTTATATTATGGAGAAGAAAATAAATGAATCATGAAACGATGCTGATTTCCCAAGTTCTCACCGTGTTTGTCTAGTTTTTCTTGCCATATACCAAAAACGGGTGGGTTCGGTTTCTAAGTGGGTAGTAGCCAGTAGCCTTGGGCCCCAGCCGAGAAGAGAGTATCAGCACTACCTGGCACTCCAGCTGCTGCTAAAGGTGTTCAGCTACAGTACAACCAAACCTAAAGTGTATAGACCTTAAATTCACAGGGGTTCAAACACATAAGAATACTAGTATAAAAAACGGGCAGAAAATGAGACCTATTCAAATGTAAATAAATACTGCGACCGGGTGATCTGCACAGAGTTAAAGATCAGAAGCATTCGGTATATAGAAAGGAGGTGACTCGTCCTTTCTCATGGTGCACATCAAATAATTAGGTACCCAATACCACCAAGACAGTGGAAACAGTAATTGACTTTTGCAAACAGAAGTTACAACCCCTTCCTCTAGAAACGGATGATTCTACAATTCAATTCAATTTGGTGGAATCCTTTACATTTTTGGGTACAACTCCCAACATATCACAAACACTCTCAGCTGGGACATTTACACTACTACTATCACTTAGAATGCTCTGCAGCAGATGTGTTGTTAACACCAGTTAAATATTTCCCATCCTGTTACAATTCTACAAAGCCATAATTGAAAGTGTGATCGTATTCTCCATTGTGGTCTGGTTTGTTTCATCAACCGTATATTCCAAAAATAAATTGGAGTGTATTATGAGATCTGCTAAGAAAATAAATGTCTGTGCTCTTCAATTTGTTGCAGACCTTTATGCACATCAGTGACATATACCATGTCAAAAGGAATCACCAGTGACTCATCTCAACCAGGCCATCACTTGTTCTGAAAACTCCCCTCCGGTGAACACTTTAAGTTAATTTAAAACAAATACAAACCAACACCCAAATAGTCTCTTTTCCAGAGCCATAGCCATCACACACCAGTCATTTAGCCAGTCCTCTTTGCTTATTCACGTGTTCTCTCATATACTGTATGAAGGTGTGAGTGTTTGTTTATGTACTGCATGTGTACATGTAAGTGTGTGCATATGCATACACACTATACACACACTATTCTGCAATTGATTATGTTACTTGTTGTTTAAGTTAGTATTTATCTGTATTTGATGTTGTATTTTATTATTAACAGCACCAAAACTAAATTTCTGTACATTAAGTATTGACAAAGGAAATTGACTGTGTTTCTGATTCTAAATAAAATGAAGTTCTGCATTTGCTTATTATGATTGATCAGGTTGATCAGGCATGCAAGTAAGAATTCCACTGTTCTCTGTTCACATGACACTAGCAGTATTAGTATTATCATTTTTAATTGTTCCTCAATAGCATGTATCTGGTTAACTTTTTCCTTTTGTTTTTATTATTGAGATAAATAAATCGAGCAAGCTGTGCTTAGGAGTACAAAAAAGAAGTTAACACAACACTGTCCCTCACTCTCTTTTTTTTATGAAATAAAATACATAACTGCCTCTCAGGTCAAGGGTCATGGTTGTTTGTCTTAATGTTTAATATGTTTACTATTGGTGCAAAATGAATTGAGAAAATGTTTTCTATTGCAATAATACTAATACGCCATTTTATACTACTTGCAGAAAAAAAATCACACAAGTAAAAGACTGTCGAGTACTTTGTTATAAGTCAAGATGTCGCTTTCTCACCTCTATGGGCGTGGTGTGGAGGAGGAGGATGATGATGTGGAGGTGGAGAGCTTTGAGATCTCAGACTGGGACCTGCAAAATGAGTTCAACCCTAATCGGCAGCGCTACCGGCAGACCAAAGAGGACTCCATCTATGGGATGTGGGCGCAGCATGACTCTGATGAGGAGAGGCCTAGCTTTGGGGGCAAAAGGTATGCGGGGGTTTGTGAGGAAGGGATGTTAAGGTAGTCTTGCAGCCTGCTGGTCTCCCTGGCTATTCCTTCTTTAAAAGGCAGAAATCCCTGCATTTCATTTCAGTTTTCTTTATTTTACTGGATCTTGACTACCTTTACTGAGATTATGACTGTTTGGTATTCACTAGCTCACTCCAGCCTGTTTCCTAACATATTACAAGAATGTATGCTGTTAACACCCAGTTTGACTATTTTTTGTTTTGTCCAAACAAAAACATTTAAAAAATCTGTAGATTTTAGTGTAACAAAACCTCAAAGTCTAATTCAATTATTTAAAGTCCCAATACACAGCCACTCTGATTTGTGGAGTTTGCATGTTCTCCCCATGTTTGTGTGTATTGTTCTGTAAGTACTTTGGTCTCCATTCACATCTCACAGATATTCAGGATAATTGGCAAGTTTCTATCGAACCTGTGTGAGTGGTCATTGTATGTGTAAATGAATATATCCTGTGATGGACTTCTGCCCTATTTAGGGTTGGCTTTTCCCTTGTACTTGTGCTTCAGGAATAGACTTCAGATTTAGCAGCCTTGCAGGTTTTGTAGTGGATGAATGGATAGACGAAGATTCTGGTTGATGGTGAACCCTACTTTTTTATTACATTTTCCTTCTAAGTACCTACTGCAATTTGTCTATAGTGATTTAATTCAGTTACTTAAATCATGCTCTCTGTGCATTATGGCAGGTCAAAGGACTATTCGGCTCCTGTGAATTTTATCAGTGCTGGGATCCGCAAGTCAGCTGCAGAGGAACAGGAGGACATAGAAGATTCAGATGATTCAGACAGTACAGAGAAAAAAAGGAGAGAGGAGAAGCCCAAGGACACAGGACCCAAAAAGCTTCAGACGGTAAATTTACTACAGTTTACTTTTTTGGGGGGAAAATGTATAAATATCCTGCTACATAAAAAAGAAAGGAAAAAAAAAAGATCTGTACAGCACTGATGTCCATGAAGCTAACAGAATAACAGCAGAAAGTAAGTCACAAAAATCTCTGATAATATATGTGGCTTAATTTTTCTCTATTACAGGGAGGAAACTTTAAGACTACCCAGAAAGGGTTTGCAGGTGGTCAGCGTCAAGGCCAGGAGTTTGGCACATGGGAACGGCACACACGTGGGATTGGGCAGAAGCTACTGCAGAAGATGGGATATGTTCCAGGAAAGGGACTTGGCAAGAATGCACAAGGTACCAGTAGGATGTGTTTGTGTTTTCTGAACTCCTTGCCTTTGTAGAGCTTTAGAGGGATTCACAGACCTCTTTTCTTGTAATGGGAAATGGTCTTTACCCAGCTTCTGCCTTTCTCGTCAGGTATCCTGAACCCAATTGAAGCCAAAGTGCGAAAAGGGAAGGGAGCAGTAGGGGCCTATGGTGCAGAGAGGACATCACAATCATTACAGGATTTCCCTATTGTGGATTCAGAAGAAGAGGAGGAACAGGTAAGGACTCTGAAAAAATCAAAATGTTGTGCTGTTGGGTTGCAGCTTCTGTAATTCTGTATTTTTGCATTTGTATTTGTTTAAAAAACATTAGGCGTTCTCACCAATCCAATGCTAAGGGGTATTTGACCATGTTTTATTCTGAAATTAAAGTTGTTATACATAATATGACAAAATGTATCTTTCTAGTGAAGGTACTTCTGTTTACTAAATGCTATCTATCATTTTACCAGTAAAGTTAATGGGTACGTTAGGCACTGTTCACACAGGCGTTCAGATCTTGGTTAGATGAATGCACTCTGAGCGACTTAGATGTTTTAAGTTGCGTTTTGTAGTGGCACTTAATTGAATTCAATATGATGTTACATTCGCTTTCATTTGCCTCTGGTAAACAGCAACCTGCAGCCCAGACTGTAGTTTTGTGTGTTTTCCTGCGGGGGGCAGTTATCAGGCAGTCCAAAGTGTTTTTAACCTGTGGGGGTTTGAGGTTCATCCTTCATTGTATTCACAACATAGGGATCAGTTGGCTTTATTAGACCTGAACATTGGCCTCCTTGTATTAAAAATCCTCCTGATATGGTGACATAGGCAGAGAAAACATCGCCGCCACTATTGGGTTCACCCTCTGACTACACAGCATGTGTGTAATCTATAAAGAAATGCGAAAACGAAAACTGGTTCAACACCATATTACACGCCGGCCAACCAATATGTGAGTCACTGTTAGCAATGAAAGGCGACTACTTGTCACCTTGAGGTAAGCAATATGCAAACAGTACTCACATATGCTCTGACCCACTGGCATTAATAATCCATAGTAGCTTAGCTTACGTCATTAGTGCAAACTTACAAATTGTTTAAAATTCTCCGTTATTATCATTATTATTTTGACTATAATGTGTGTGTGTGTATGCACACACGTGTAATCATGGGACATATGAGGTCCTCCAAAACATTAAATGAGTGACATGTAAACGCAATACAGATGTTTTCTTTGTGGTCATCGGGATTTTGAGAGAAGTTGACACCAAAAAAAAGCTGCATACAAGATGTTTTTGCTGCCATATGAATGCACATCTGACTGAATGCAAGTGGTGAAAGCCCGTGTGGACGGTCTGATTTGTTGCAATGAACAGAAAAATGCTCAGAGTTTAATCCACACTCACTTGTTGCTTCAGATGACAGAAAAATGCTCAGTTCAGATGTCTGTGTGGCCAGGGCCTAAATTGCGAGACTGGATTTCTATAAACATGACCATCAGACTGCATTTCTCTTTGATGGCTTATTGGTTTGTGTGAATTAACTAACAGAATCTCTTCCATAATTACTTTTCTGAAGGTCAAGTGTTTTATTCCCACCTTCATTCTCCTCCTTGTGCATGGGTCTAATTTTTTTTATATATTTATGTTTTAGTATCATTGGTTAATTACCACAAATATTTGAAGTTGTACCTTCTACTTATTGCTTGTATTTGTTAATTATTAATAACAAGAATAGATTGATTGAAAATCAGTATTACCAATTAAAGATTGTTTTTCTATTTTAATTATTAAAATAATCATCCCATAACTAATTCTACTGTATTTTATAGGAGTTCCAGAAAGAGATGAGTCAGTGGCGGCGGGAGCCAGGTCAGAGTCGCAAGAAACCAAAATACTCTTACAAAACAGTTGAAGAATTGAAAGCCAAGGGATATGTGTTCGGCAAGAACATGTCAGCACCTCCAGCTGAGCTGGCACAAGTAAAGGTATATAAAAACTTCAACAGATAATGAGAAAGCTGTGTCAATTCAATAGATAATGAGCAAGCTATGCCAATTCCAGACAAAGAAAAGGTTAAAAAGTAAAAAAAAAAAAAAATGGCAGTAGGAGGCTGTTGTGCTGGCACATGTCAGGTTCATCCAGTTTGTCTGTTGTGCAGGTCATTGACATGACTGGTCGTGAACAGAAAGTCTACTATAGCTATAGCCAGATGAGCCACAAGCATAATGTACCAGAGGAACCTGCTATGGCAATGACAGGAAAAGAGCCCAAGACCCGTGGATTTGAGCTACCTGAGCTGGAGCACAACCTACAGCTTCTCATTGACCTTACAGAGCAAGAAATTCTCCAGGTGACCATTACCTTTTTTTTTTTTTTGTTCTCCGGGTAATTTTGTACCAAATGATTTTTTTGTGATCCAATGTTTATTGAAGTTTTAAATAAAAATAATGAGCTGTAGAAAAAATAATCATAAGAAGACAATGACAGTAACAGCATTAAAATACACCACCCCACCCATAAAATGTGCTTTGTTAAAAAAGGTAAAAAGAAAATTACCTGAATAAGACGTAGGAGGGAAATGCAGCCTATGCCAAACAATTTGAGATTCTTTTTGTTGTTATTTAAATCTAGAAAATCCCGGATACTTCATTTTCTTAAAAAGTATTAGGCACAAAGGTAATCCTTTGTGCTTACTTCCTGGATAGACACTCTCTCCAAATGCCACACTGGCATGGACTGACAGCTTTACAAATGGATAAATGCATATAATAACACCAACATTTCATTTATCTTAATATATTTAACTTTCTTGTTTTACTGTAAATTATTTTAATAGTAGCATTTCAAGATTTGGTAGCTATATCAAATTAGTTTTGGCCACGCTTGACTGTGGTGCTGTTACATCAGATCACATATTCACAGCAGACAAGTACTATAAAGTACAGATTGGAGAGAAGCAAAATAGCCAGATAAAACCTGTCCATGTACACAAAGTTCACAGTTCATCACATGATGATACAGTCTTCACTCTTGGTAATGCAATATTAGCACTATCCTGTGTCACATGTTACTCAAAGCGCAACTATCCAGTGTCATACCAATTAGAAAATTATTAGAGTTAATTTGTAAGTATCTCTTAGACATTATGGAAGTTACAGTAAAATTGTTTGTATGCATATTGATATGTATGTGTAATCTCTTATCAATTGTGTTTTCTGTTAATTAAGATATGTATGGTACTCCATTATTTGACTCCCATGGCCCCAGAAAGTGATGACATGTTGCATGTTAGTAGGGCTTGAATTGCATTCACTTCAAGAATTTCACTGTACATATGATGGTACTGCTCATACATTGCTACTACTACTTCTGCTTTCTCTAAAGTGTGTATTTAAAACTGACATCACTACCAAGATAGCTGGAAACTGAATCAATAGCTTATCTTGGTTTAATATGAACAGACTTGACTGTTTATTTAATTAACCTCTGTTATCCCCATTTTACTTATCAAAGGTAGAGTTACAATTGTCAATACAATTGACTTGATGTTATTTATAGGCCTCAGTTGATTACAGTGGGAAAGAGTCAGTGTATAAACCTTTCTATAAAAGTGTGCATTGATTCAACTAGTAGGGGTTCCACTGATGTGTTAATTAAAATACCATTCTGATGACTTGTGCTATGTCCTGTTCATAGGGGGCTCGCAGGCTTCAGCATGAGAAAGACATGGTAGTATCTTTGTCCCATGAGAGTGAAAAACTAGAAGAGACGCTTAAGCAGGAGGAACGGGCCATAGGCAGAGTGCAGCGGGTGCTAGAACTGGTGGAGTCGTATGAACGGCGAATGGGTGCCAAGGAAGGAAGTGAGGAGGAGCCACTCACATTGGCTGACTGTGTCCGTATGTTTGAGAAGCTGCAGAAAGACTTCTACGAGGAATACAAGGCATTTGGTCTTGCGGATATGGCTGTACCCATGGTGCACCCTCTTCTCAAGGAGTATTTTAAGAACTGGGATCCTCTCAAGGTGCAGTGTACCATATTGCTTGACTTTTGTGCATTTGTACATACATAAGTAGGGACATTGACTTTTCTTCTGTAATGTGTAAAACTATCCGTTATTCTTTATTTAAAGGACAGAGTGTTTGGCATCGAAATCATTGGCAAATGGAGAGTGGTACTGGAGACTGGACAGCTGGCTCACAGTGGGCCAGATATGACAACTATGGACCCTTATCATAGGTCAGCAAAAAGACTGTGTAGTTTAGTAGAACTTGCTAGTACAACTTTATGGACAAAAGTATCTAAGATTGTGTGTCTTAATGGCAACCATGTGATTGCAGGTTGCTTTGGGAAGTATGGATGCCTCTGGTCAGAAGCTGTGTGACAAACTGGCAACCCAGGAACTGTGGCCCCATGGTGGATTTTCTGGAAAGCTGGGTCCCCATCCTGCCTGTGTGGATAATGGAAAATATCCTGGAGCAGCTCATCTTCCCCAAACTACAAAAAGAGGTGAGGCAGAAATCCATGTGGCTGGAGAAACTAAAATGTCTCATTAGGGAACACCAAAGACTAACAAGTTTGAAAAAAATTTTGTGATAGTACGAAGCTGATAAGTGGCAAACCTGTAAACCAACATCTACCTACTTGCAAGATCCTATTTCTACTCTTTCCTTCCTTTTGTTCCCCAGGTTGAGAACTGGAACCCTCTCACAGATACAGTGCCGATACACTCATGGATCCACCCTTGGCTGCCTCTCATGCAGGCACGTTTAGAACCACTCTTTCCTCCTATCCGTAGTAAACTATCTAATGCCTTACAGAAGTGGCACCCCAGTGATGGCTCAGCCAAGCTTATATTACAGCCTTGGAAGGATGTCTTCACGCCTGGATCATGGGAAGCTTTTATGGTGAAGAATATTGCTCCTAAACTGGGTAAGAGATCAGTGACATTCCATATAATGATACTGTTTACTTGTTCAAACACAGTACAGTCAGTAAATACTGCTGCAGTTGCATTATTCTGTCTTGTTGTGGTGGGCCCACTAATGATTAGAAAGTGACCAACTATTTCACTCTGCCTTCTGCAGGCCTTTGTCTGAGCGAGTTTGTAATTAATCCCCATCAACAGCATATGGAGCCCTTCTACTGGGTGCTGGATTGGGAAGGTATGCTGTCTCTGTCCAGTCTGGTAAGCTTGCTAGACAAGCACTTCTTCACAAAATGGCTTCAGGTAAATTAAGTGTTCCCATCTCTCATGTTCTCTGATCAGTTATCATTAGGAAGATTCAACTGGCATTATTTCAACCATGTGTGTTGTGGAGATATCACAATAGTCAATGTTATCATTCAGTTTTGAGACAGAAGTTGTAGGTGGCCTTATTTTTATAAAAAGGACAAGCTCAAATATTCAGTAATGGTTAGCCTAAAAAATATAAATTACACTTCCTATCATAAAACAAATATAACAGCCAAATCATCTGTCCATTTTCTAAATAGACTCACTCCTGGTTGTGTTTATACAGTTGGAGCCTGTCCTAGGTGCAGTGGACATGCTAGGAATTCTGCCTATGGCTAATTAAAAACAAAATATATTTTGGACAAAGTGATCATCAGGGAAAATGCAAAACAACATTATTTCTTAACTTATTAAAAATAAATTACAACTCAAGGTAATTTATTCAAATCAACTATCAGTCTTTTTTGAGCATTCTTGGGTGACCTGAGGACTAGTTTCAAGGGGCATTCAAATAAATATTATTTTCATTTAACAAACTTGAGTACATTTAGTACATGTCTATTGCAAAAAAAAAGACCTTTTTGTTGATTCTGAAAATGGTTTCAAGCAATCACACACTATTTGCCCTCTATCACTGAGTTCTGACATTTTGGCTACAGCTCACTTCCCTTAACTCAGGATATTAATTTGTTTTTATGAAGTAAACAGCAGTGTCCTGCTTCAGATGTAAGCATAAAATTGCTCTTGACAATATTACTTAAGGTCTGCACAAGTAATGAGGGAAAACAATGCTTTATAAAGGAAACATTCAAACCAATATGAAAGTTTAGTGAGCTAGATGTAGAAAGAAAAATATAAAATAAAAATGCATTAAAGACCAACATGTATTTATATAGCACATTATGATATAAATGGTGTAGCTCAAAATGCTTTACAAGATAAAGAAAGAAAATTTTATATGAAACAAAAATAAGATTAGGCAATAGTATGTAACAAAGAAAAAATAAAAGTCAGATGGTCTGGAGGATGTTTACTTTTCATTTATGTTGCCCACTACCCTCTGAAGTCTACCTATGATAATACATTTTTAGGAAGGTTGCCTTTAACAAAAGTTTGTGTGAGACTCCACATACTGCAGGAATGCCATATAACTGAAATCTTGCTCATCTGCCAGTGGTTCAGCCACTATCACTGAAGTTGCCCTTATTTTGTCAGGTTTTGTGTTCCTGGCTCAGCAATAATCCCAATTATGAGGAGATCACCAAGTGGTATTTGGGCTGGAAGTCGATGTTTTCAGATGCTATCCTTGCACACCCTTCAATCAAGGAGAAGTTCAATGAGGCTCTGGACATCATGAACAGAGCTGTGTCATCTGGAATCGGTCAGTGTAGCCCCGGGGGTCATTTTCTATCATTCCCCAGCTTTATGATCCAAAACGCTTCTTTCTGTGTTCATTAGGTTAGATATTAGGGGTCTGAGGCACTGACCAATAGCCATATGAAGTAGAGCCCTTCATTAAAGTAGTTTGCTGTGATAAGATTTATGAATTAGTTTACAGGTACTGTATCCTCCTTTCAGATTTCAGAACTAAGAATAACAACAGATTTGTAAAGTATATGCTACCTGTGTGTTTGCTGTAACTTAATGAATGGGTAAAAGGGAGATGGGCATCGCATGAGGTGATCACACATCATGTAAAATATTGAATGACACCGTATCTTCCTTTTTTGTATAGGTGTCTACATGCAGCCAGGAGCTCGTGAAAATATTGCCTACTTGACCCACACTGAAAGACGAAAAGATTTCCAGCACGAGGCTATGCAGGAACGTCGAGAAGCAGAGAGCATAGCCCAGCGTAGCATTGGAGCAACTGCTACCATTCCCACCAACTTTAAGGACCTTATCCAGGCTAAAGCTGAGGAGCACAATATCGTTTTTATGCCTGTGGTGGGCAAGCGCCATGAGGGCAAGCAGCTTTACACATTTGGCCGTATTGTTATCTACATTGACCGGGGCGTGGTCTTTGTACAGGGAGAAAAGACTTGGGTGCCAACATCATTGCAGAGTCTAATTGACATGGCCAAATAGTGGACCAAGGAGAAGAAGGGCAAAGTAATAATTGGGATTACTTTTGGACTGTGATTTCCTTCAGCCAAGGCTGAATTTGAGTAAGATGAGCAGGTTTAAACAAACCGAGCTGGAAACCGTCTGTTCTGTATTTTAATTTTGTAAAATAAATTATTAATACTAAAATATGTTTCATGTGGAAAAACTTTTTTTCTATCAATCCTGCTGGTGAATGTACATCCCCATCAGTCCAGTGTTTCCTGTTTAGGGTTTCTGCTGTGGGGCGCCCCATACATCAAATTGCGCATATGGTTAATTCAGCCCTGTTAACAGCTGAGGGCTACTGAAGAGAGTGGTGACGTTGCTCATAAAAGCAGCATATCTCATATACCAGTTCACTAAAAAATGGGGAAATGAAGTGTACCCATGTCCAGGTTTGCACCACAATGTGGGGTGAGGGAGATACTGCTTGATCAGAAACATGCACATCAATAGCCAGCTGGAGCTCATTTTGTAGGGCTCTGGTAGTGCTCCTCCTGTTCCTCTTCACACAGAGGAGTAGATATTGGTCCTGTGCCTGGGTTGATACCCTACTGCAGCCCTTTCCAACTCTCTTCATGTAAGGGCTTGTCTCCAGGTGTCTCCTCCATGTTCTGGAGACTGTAGATACAGCAAATCTTCTGGCAACGGCACATACAGATGTGCCATCCTGGAGGAGCTGGACTACCTGTGCCACCTGAATCGGCTGGAGGTACCGTCTCATACTACCAATAATGACAAGAACACTCGCAAAATGTAAAACCAGAGAAGAGTCAATCAGGAAGGATAAGGAGAGAGCAATTGTCTGTGGCGACCACCTTGAAACCATTCCCGTTTTGCGGGGTGTCTTGCTGTTGCCTCACCAGTGCACATGTTGTCCCTTTCATTTACACCCAAAGTAGGTGAAGTTGATTCACAGTCGCTTCTTCCTAACTAGACAGGTTGATATCCCTGAAGCTTAACTGACATGGCGTTAGACTGGGATGATTAAGTGTTCCCTTCATTTTTTGAGCAGTATACAAAAACGTTTAAATATATACAAGAATAAATTCAAAGTAGTAGAGTAGAATACCGGAAACAAACAGAATACAACAGAAAAAACAGACAATAAGTTAGTACTTTTACTACTACCGTTATCACTACAACTGCTTTGTGTTCACATTTAACATGATTTTGGTCACGAATGAAAGACTGTAGTATTTTGAGTCTGTACAATATTGAAATTTTGGAGACGAAAACCTACACAACCCTAAGTAATTAATTTGAGTTACCCTTTAATACTCACTGTTCAGTCTATCGGATTTCAGGAGAAACGCAGCGCTTTATGATGGCCAAAATTAAATCAAGGAAACCCAGCAAGTTAAAAGGTGGAAGTGTCAGTTAAATTACTTCAGCTGTTAATCTAAGCTTCGCAAGTGGGAAGTTTGCTAAGCGGAAATCAAACTTATTGCGTTGAAGTTAACTTTTTACTTCAAGTAATGTTGCATTCTATGCACCTCTTTGCTAGAAATCAAAGCTACCCTCTTCGGAAATTAGATTTCACGACCGATTTCTTTAACAGCCCCGCTCTGCCAGCTGACTACGAGTTATGTCCCTCACGCGCCGCCGTAGCTGTACCACTTCCTCATATGACTACATTCTTGTGATCGGCGGTGTTCCCTAGATCGGAGAGAATTTGTGTGAGAGTAGGACAAATCAAACAAGCAAGACGCAAGGTGAGTTGGGATGCGTGTTGTGCTGCAAAATTAAATCCCGGTTCGTTGAGTAACACGAGCTACACAGAGAGAACAGCGTCACCAGAAGCCAACGTTAGGTTGCCATGCAGTTAACTTTTTGGGTGAAGTAAGACGTATGTGCAGTCACGAACCGAGGTTTGAGGGTAAGCAGGAATGTAAAGAACTATTACGTGGAAACGAACACAAGGACGCAAGTGTATACAAATACAAGTACAATGACAAGTAGTTGGTCATAGGACAGGGTGGGGTTCTGCATTCTAGGCTCCTCGACGATGAAAGGTTTCCACTTTCAGACCCCCGCTCTTCTATTTTCTGTTCAGTTGTCACAGTAATTATGAAAGACATGCACTAGTATGGTAATTTAAAATTAGGGTGTAAAGATTAAATATCTAAAGTTTTAAGTTATAGATGGATCGCAGTTCTTTCATGTCACCAGTTTCCAAAACGTTAGCCATCGGTTTACTGAAACTCCAATAGCAATCAGGACGTCAGATCCAATTCCAGTAGTTACTGCCAACACGTTTTTAAAAGAATTTCCTGGGAAGTTATGATTTCTTTGCTGTTAGGATCACTTGTATTACGGAGTACAATGAATTGAGTGGGGGTGTGGTTTTGTGAAAATTAAAAGCAAAAGTGCAAATTTTGTAAGAATTCAACAGTGTGCGACTTGTTTATATAATGATAAACGAGGTTTAAGTCCAGCGGTGGGCTGGTGCCCTGCCGGGGATTTATTCCTGCCTTGCGCCCACTGCTGGCTGAAATTGGCTTCAGCAGACCCCCGTGACCCTGTAGTTAGGATATAGAGGGTTGGTTGGAGGTTTGAGTCAAAACTTGTACTGTGGAGATGACAGACCTGTACTAGATGAGATGTGTAAGTGGAGGTTACAGTCTTGGAAGAAAGTATTGTGTTTTATTATGCTTTGTGTCAGGCATACGGTGTAGGTAGCAGACAAAACACCAGAATTCAACAACTACCTAGTCTGGTACTGCAGAGGCACTGAACTTTTGGGAAATCAGAAATTGTAATAGGCATAGAAGGGAGACTTTAACACCTGCAGATGTGGCCTAAATGAGACATACTTGCTGACAAGTGTATCTTGACTTCTCTTAATTTTCATCATACATGTCTGACTTGAACAGACTCTGCCAGTAAGCTGATGCGGATTTCTTGTCCATATGTTCAATTTTTTTTTTTTAGTGACAAACAATCAGAAGCTGACTTGACTCTTCTCACACATGATATTGAGAAGTGCAGCTGGAATGTTGGCTTCATGACTGATTTTAAAGCAGAGTAGAGGAAGAGGAGGAGTGAACTTATCAAAGGATTATCGGTAGCAGGGTGGGGCTGGGTGAGGGGCCAGTCCTACTCCTCACTTGTCCTGTGCGGTTTATAGGGCAGGAGAGGGGTGCTGGTCCTCAATCCGCCTTCATCAATGGCTGCCCAGCCTTCCACTGATTTAAAGTGGTAAGTCTCACTACGTGACTACTGATGAACTGCTATGCTGAGCTGGTAGATTCTAGTTTCAATCCTTGTCTGGGTTTTGTTTTGAGGACAATAGCTATAGTTACAGTGCCTTCCTGTTTTACATTCCTCTTTCCATGCATATCAGAAATCCAGTTTGGTAACTCATGGATCCCTTTTCCAGGTGCAATTTTTTTTTCCTGTATGATGGATCCAAGGTTAAAGGTGAAGGAGATCTCACCAGAGCTGGAATTTCCTATTTCTACCCACCACAGGTAGGTATCTAACAAGGACATGGTATATAGTTGTACAGACAGTGTGGAGTCCAGTATTACTTCATGTTGACAATTCTAGAGGAGTCACTTTTCTGCACTCAGCAGGAGTGGGATTTGTAGCAGAGGCCAGGCCAGCTGAAAGAATAGACAGGGAAGCTGAGACTGCTTGGCACTGGTTAATACAGCTATTGAAAATGCTACCAGCTACAAATTACCTAATTTTAAAATTGAATTCTTTGGAAGTGTTAAAATTTCACCCAATAAAGTTTAAAGATAAATTACTTTTGATATTTTACTCAGTAAAAAAAAAATCCTTTGGTTTTTTTTTATTAACATTTTTACTAGGGGCAAGAGAAACTGAAACCTATCATCACAAAAGTGTTTGCAAGGCAGGGACCAACCTTGGATAACTTGATAACCAACTGCAAGGCACACTCATGAATGCATACATACATAGATACTCCCACATATACAGTCTTACAGCATGGCAATTTAGAGTTGGCAATTAATGTCAGTCTTCCGTACATTTGAATAAAAGGGAGTACGTACACAGATACAGGGGAAAATTCTTCGCAGACTGTGACTGGGCTGTTTTCCTAAACCTACTGTACCCCTTCATTCATTTTATAAACTAGCTTACTCCATTATATGGTCATAAAGGACCCAGGTCTAATGTGGTGTGGTGCACTGGGTGCAAACCAAAGAACCATCTAAAATTGGATGCTGGTCTCTTGTAGGGTTAATTCATTCAGAGGTTCACTGTGGAGACATATGTGTCCTAAAGAATAAATATCTGTTTGGTCTTGATACCTTGGATTGCTGTTGTTTGCAGAGATAGTATCATCCATGTATTGTAATGGGATATCCTGTTGATATGGCAAGAAGTGGGATAAAATTGTACAGGAGCACTATAGTGCAAACTTAAAGACATGAAGAAGCAGATGGGTGTGAAATTAAACCTTTCCAGGAGCAGGCCACTAAAATAAAATAAAGTAAAGTGAAGTGTGTGTTATCTTTGAAGTATGTTTAGTGCAGAGCACACTAGAGCAAGGGAATCCTGAGTAGTGTCATAGCAGACTGCTACAGACATTGCTGCAATGCAATCATTTCTTAAACCTGTAGCTTTTAAAGCCCCTGTAAGATAAAACTGTAAAGCAGACAGAGAAAAAAAAAGTAATCAACAACAATGAAAGTGAAAGTAAAATTTGCATGTCTTGATAAGTGCAGTGATAGAAACTGAGTGGGATAAGAAACCCAGAGTGAGACATTTTATGCTTGGAAAGAGTGGGTGGTATTACAAAGAAAGATTGGTGGTGGTGTTTTTTGGAGCAAACCTTGGAAATGAAAATATACCTTGTCTCTCTTGCAGACACTTCTTGATTATCAGGAGGTGCTATGTGGCCAAATTGCTGGTGTCGTCCAGTGTGTCTCTGACTTGTCTGCCTCTCCACCACAGCTCATCAAATTGCGCAAGATGAAATTTGCCATTCAACTTGATGGAACCTTCTTGTGGGTGAGTGTCTTACTTATCTGATAGGTAGGGTAGGAGTCTTTTTGTTTTTTGCCAATGTGCCAGTCTGAAGAATTTTTTTCTCATGCATCCATTTATATGAGAATTACAGTGGAACGGTTAATTGTAAAACTGTTATGCTGTTTTTCGCAACAGGTAAGATCTAACATTAGACAATTTGATATCTTAAGTAAAACGTTTCTGTTTCCTCTGAAGATATTGGAGATGGTGGGGCTTAATCATGTCCTAACACCAAATTCTGCAATTTTTACTTTAAAGCCCTCTGAAATAAAAGAAGTGAAACTGAAAATGTTGTTTAGTCTTTGTGGAACCCTCTGGTTCTATCTTACAATGACCCTTTAATTTTTCTTCTTGATCAGCTCATTTTGCCCTCCTCTCTTGAGGAGTCGGGGTGCGGATTGAGTCAAGGTATTCTGCCTTCTCATGTTTTTATTTAATCTGTTTGACAACATTTGCGTATGATTTCCTTCTGCAATTTGTAGGGGGTTGCTTTAGTATGTGAGGAGTTGGGGCTCTAACTGTATTCATGAAAGAAAAAAATTGAGAAGTTTCACATTTTACTGTTATATTAGAGAAGGTTTGATATGGCTGTGACTTCATCTTCTGTTTTTTCAGGCTTTTAAAATGGAGATGTCTGTAAAGCACATGGTTTTCTACTTTCTTTCTCATCCTCCAGGTGCTGGGGTGTGCAGTTGAGCTTCCTGACATCAGCTGTACTCGTTTCCTGAAGCAGCTGATGGGACTGTTCCGCTTTTATCATGGCTCCTTGCAGAGGACCTACCAGGTAGGGAGGGCTTTTTGCCAGCCCTGTGTGTTGTTAAGCCAGGCAGATGAGGTTTTCTGTTATATACATATATATATATATTTAAATTTGTTTTTGTTTTTTTTTTTTAACCTTGGTATTGGTCAGAGGTCTAAGTTCCTTCAGGTGCATGAGTTCTATCCTTAAGCTAACTAGGTTATCCGTAGGATGTCTGTCATCACACTCCACTGAACTGCTGAAAGACAAAAAAAAAGCACAGGAAGGCGAGATGTCAGAGTATAACACTATAATGAGGGAAACATTGATACCTTAAATGGGCTATGAATAGGAAACAATGTTTTACAAATGTTTCTTAAGGAAGAATTTTTTTTTTTTGTCTCACAAATGTGCATATTTTTTTTTCCCCCCTTTGCCCCAACCTTGCAGGTCAGTTCACCAGAGGTGCTCTCAAGCAGCTGGGAGCGCTATGTGGAACACATTCAGAGTGATACCAATGATCTCCAGCATGTGTTTGGTGCCCTTAGAACTGTGGATCGAAACAAGGTGCTGAATAAATGTCTCTGAATGAAGGGATAACATTCATCTAAGAGAGGAATTAGTTGCCAGTCTCCAAAATGGTCAGACAAGCAATGACTGCCCCTTTGCAAGATGCTAACGTCCTTGTGTTGGAATCAGGATGCATTGAAGGCTATGCCATTTGCTCAGAGTCAACTTTCTTTCTCATCTGTTGCAGGTGGAACCACTTCTGCTCCTTAAAGCTGCCCTAATTCTGCAAGCTTGTCAGCGGTGCCCTCTAGTAACTGCTGGGTGTATATTGTACAAGGGACGGTAAGTATATCTTTAACTATTTACTCTCCCCTGTCCTTTTTCTTTGTCTTTATTTACAAAGTCTTCTCAAAACTGCATTCTTAGTGTGATATCAAATTTTACTATCTCACATATCTTTGAGGACTGTACAAAAAGAATAACAATTTTTCCTCCTATGTCACTAATTAAGTATCTGTGCATCACTGAGCCAAACTATACCACCTCTTTGTGTACTGTGATGGCAACAGTGGGGTCTGTTGGGTAGAGAATTTGGAACCTGTAACCCCCAGTGCTATTTCCAGCTTTGCCAATAAGACTTTCAGCAAGTCATCTTTTTCAAATAGGATGTGGTCACTGTAAATTGGTCTCTATCTTGGTTAAACTTTGTCCACATTCAGCATGCTGCTCCCAACACTGGACCTTCATCGCAGTTGCTTTCCTCAGGGTTGTCAGCTCGCAACTTCCCCCAGACATCGCAGCCAGGATCCTGGTTCCAAGCACCGCAAATTGCAGCAAGGTAATACCAGATCATTTTTGTTATAATTAGCCTGTCTCTGAAATTAGATTAACAAGTTTTGCATTTTTGTTTTCTTTTTTCTGTTTTACACTGACTTGCTCCCAGTAGGTTGACAAGATCCTATCTATGACTTAAATTATTTCTAAAATAAGTTTGAGTGATTAGCATGTACTAAGCTACAAAGCAATAGAGAACAAAATTGAAAGTACAGAACAAGTATAGTACTACTGTAAAGTACAGTTAGTGTCGGGCTAGATGAATATCTAGAACTCTAAGTGAACTAGTTTGACAGTTGATTGGGTCAGTACAACTCCAAATGTTTTGAATCATTTAATTGTTTAGTAGATAACTTGTTGGTGCTGTACAGTAAGAAATTTACTACATAAAGATAAGGTTCATTGATTGGGCTGCTAATGTGCTTGCTGGATACTGCTTGGTCTACAAGTTGAAATGCAAACTTGGAACTGACAGTAAAATGGAATGTTTTTAATTATTCTTGAGAACTGAATCAGAACAAAGGAGTTATAATTATGTGAAAACAGTGTTTACTACATGGATATGGATAGTTTATAAATGAAAGAAGTATTATATTGAGTATTGCATACAAAAAAAAAAAATAGTTTTTAAAGTAGGCATGTAACAAATCATATATATAAAAGTGGTTACAAGGAAGGACAAAACCTCCTTCATAAATATAAAATACATTCAAAACATGATTGCTTCATACAAGTTTGACAATGGCTAAGGACTGCAGAAGTTCACTGCTTAGTCTAATTTTTGTTTCATATTATGTTTTACTCCCAGGTCAGTGAGGATGACGCACGAACAGAAGAATCCGAGTTTGTGGGTGTTAGCACGCTACCTGTATTCCTAACTTCAACAGAAACTATAGACCTTGAGCAGCACCCTGTAAACCACTGGAACAGGTACACAAATGACTGCAGTAGAGCTGTGAACATTAGATATTAGATTGGTACAGTGTTTGCCACTCACTAAGTGGAGGATTAATATGCACATTTTATATGATCTAATGTATTAAAATAGAGATAAACAGTACAGTTGGTATACATTATATGTTATAGTACATCATGCAACATGAATTAAAAGAAAATAAAATACTTTTTTAATTCAAATAATTTTAATATTTCCCCTGAAATTTAGTAATTCACTATGTTGTTTAATTTTCGTAAGCAAATGTTTTCCAAATTACACAGTTTCTATCTGTAGTGTTTAACCACTATATCGTGTATGCACCTAGAAAAGTAGTTCCTCATCCGTTTTTCTTATAATGGTGAGCATGTTCTTAAGAGTTGACTAACGATCCTGGAGGTGACTGTTACTTAGTTTGCTTCTCACAAGACCAAAATAAACCAGATGAACAGAATCTAATAAATATTCACTTGCAACACTCATCGGTGGAGCAGAGAAGTAATTTGTCTCCACAGCTTCATGAAATGTATTTGATTTTGTAATCTACTTGTGTGGTCTTGAATTTTATTGCATTAGCCTTTGCATTTTTTAAGTCAGTGAACATTGGGTATGTGTTTACTCACACCAAACTGTACTTGCATTGTTTTTTAGAAAGCCCATGATAGACTAAATTGATTTAAAGTATACAGTAATCTAAATTTAGCTTTGGTCTATCAATGTTTTAATCTCTGTCTGTTGCTCTTGCCCGTCTTTTTTTCCTCATATGCAAGGCTAATAATTGCATTGGAGAAAGTAATGTGTATCTGTCAGGAATTACGCACCTGTAAATATTAGTTTGTTATGCTTCATGTTTATATGAATAGGTGTATTAGTGTTCCTCATCCTTCCTGTTTGCTTAGTCCTATAATTAGATTAGCAGTAGATTCTTCTTCATGTATCATGGGCAAACAATAGAAGCAGTAGACCCTGTCAGTCTGCTTCCACACTTTTCAGAGCATAGCGAGTGATATCTTCATTTCATCATGTCCAGAACAACAAAACTACACTGTTACTGTGTCCACACCTACATCAAATGGCTTATTGTGTGAGCCTGCAGTATTGTTTCCAAGTACTTCAGGTAATAGCAAAATCACTCCTTTGGTTTTTCTGAAACTGAACCCTGAAATTGCATATTTTATGTTGGAGCTGTCATTTTGTTTTTGCATGATACAAAGAATAGGCCTTGTGGTTGCCTTACAAATAATGCTGCCAGCACAGGCTGTGGATCCCAGTGACACTATGAATGGATTAAGTAGGTGTGAAAATAAATGGATTTATGTATTGTCATGAAGTTTATTGTATACTTAATGCAATCTGATTTAAATTTCAGATTTCCTCATGTCAAGGTTTTTGTATATGGAAAGTATTCACCCTTGATCTCCCAGACTGCTGCCACAGTTTTGTTGTGTTTCAACACATTCCATATAATATTGTATGGTTAACAAAACATGCTTTATGTTCTGAAGGATTATAATCACCTTTTCTAATAAAGTGAATAAAAATATAAAACTCAAAAATTCCACTTTGAAAAGTACTTAGCCTTAACATGTATGATTATTAAATCATACAGTCAAACGTATGGCCATTTCATTTGAACAAACTGTTAATTTGAACCCACCTTGAATATTTAAACTAAATTTACCGTGCAAGTTGAAAAACACCTGTCTCTGTGAGATTACAAAGCAGTATAATGACAACAGCACTTCCTCAAGAACTGAGGAATAGATATGATGACACAGTTCAAATGACAGAGAAAAAGTTCCAAAGAATATTCAATAAGTTACCAGAAAATGGACATACACTTGCCCAAACATTTTATAACTCAGATCATTACCCAAAAACTCAACAATTATGCAAAAAGAAAATTGGTTAGAGAAGTTATAAAGGGGCTAAAAACAACTCTTAAGAATTTTCAGTGTGCCAAGGATGAGAATGGAGGAATTGAGTTTGTTAACAACTGTTCAGGTGCTCCACCATCTGGGATGTATAGTAGAAAAACAAGGAAGATGCCATATTTCAGAAAAGTATATAAATTCGCAAAAAAAGCACACAGCAGCCCCTAAAAGAACATATAACAAATTTTGTGGTCAAAGACAAAAATTGAAATGGTTGAAGCAAAAAAATGAAGAAATACTGGAGAAATACCACCTACCTGTACAAAAGATCTAAAGTTGTGACATATTGGTACAAAGGAGGTGTTAGCTATAAAGCAGACTCGCACAAAATATCTTTATATAGTACAAGCTAAGTCATTTTTGTAATGTATTCAACTTCATTTTGAATGTTGTATTATCTACTGCACTTTTCAAAAGCAAATGACCCTCAAGTGTTGATTTGTGCACCAAGTGGACCTTTAGCCATCTTTTCTGAACTTCTTTCTTCATGAATTAGACATATAAGTTGAAGTGTAGCAGACAGGAGGAAGCATACCTGCATTATTTATCCAAATTGTGTCATTTTGCATCTGGAACATCTGTTTCCATAAGAAGCAAGTCTGAAATGGTATGTCTTTGCTATAAAATGTTTCTTAGAAACTATAAAAATAATGAATCCACAAATCAAATATTTGGAAACTGTAAAGGGCAGCCTAAAATTTTAAATCTTTAAGGTGGCAGAGGTCAATAACAAGTCCCACAAAACAGAATGATTTTGTATTAATACATTATTTTACTTTCAGGACATCACCTTCTTTACTTCGAAGATCTGGAATGGGGAGATTACGTCTTTCCAGAACACTGTCAGACATTGCTGCCTCAGATGATTCCATCAGGCAAGGTGATCAACTACCAAGAGCTCAAAGTCCTTTTGAAAGTAACTTGGTGGCATCCTCTGCTGGACCTACTTTCCTGCAGCAGGTAGAGTCTTCCACTGAAATGGACTACCTGACCTTTTCCAGCTCCAGTCCCAGTACACCCCATAAAAGTAATGATCTTAAAGCTGGTATGTCTGTTGACCACATTATGCCCACCCAAAATGATGAAGAATCAACTTGGCCACCTTGTCTTGGACTGGAGACAGACAGGGCCACTGAATCAGAAGGAAGGAAGTTTGACAGTCCCAAAGAAATGTGTGATGTGAGCACAGAGAATATGGAAAATAACACATTCCTTAAGTACACACAGGTGATAGTGAAACCTGAACGGGTTGATCAAAAACAGTCCAGCAATCCAAATCACTTTCATGATTCCAAAGAAAACGACAGTACTCTTGATACAATCATGACAATGCATGTTGGTGATCTGGAGGAGAAGAAGCTGACTGAGAGTGACCTAATGGAAGATGAGCTGCCAGAGAAGGTCTGCAATAAGCACTCGGGGGCAAAGGAGCATTACCAAGAATCAGAGTCATGCAAAGCAGATGGTGAGCTTCTGGATTTGGGGGACACAGGAGCCACTGTTGCTAATCTATTGGAGCTTGCTGATAAGCAGCCTAATTGCAGTGCAGAAACCAGGGTAGACAACATTATATTAGTTTCCAAAAACATAACGGCAGAAGAAGACTGTGAGTACAGAGAAGAAGAGGAACAGGACAGCACAGGATGCTTTTGGACTACAGCCGAAGGGGAGAGTTGCGATTCCCATGACACCTTAGTAGAGATGCAGCTTTATTTGCATTGTGTGAAGGAACTAACCTTATGCCTGCTGGTCAGGTGTGAGTTCATAGAAGATCGAGAAGCCATGGAAAAAGTGGTAAGAATTCTGAACTGAACTTAACTCTTTGATTAATTTAAACTATAGGTGTCCTCACATTTTGGAATATTTCAGTGGTTAACCTTACCAGAGCATTCACACTACCAGGACACTTGCGGTTCTTTTATGTTTAATATCCATATATGGTTATCATTTCAACGCAAATGTTTATTCCAAGATATGTTATATGGCTACTTTATTAACACTAGAATTACCAGAGCCTATGAAAAAACTCGTAGATCCGGCCCACCTTAAATCTGTTCGCACCTCTCCGCCAGCGTCTTTTGTCCTGTAAATGTGCCGATAAAGACAATCAGCAAGCAGCCTACTATTCGATCCCCCCACTGCCGCAGAACATGCACAAAGTTCTCCCAGCTCATGCCTTGATTATCTGGGAGTGAAGTGCTGGAGTTTTAGAGTGGAAATAATAATAGATCATTATTTGGAACACATGCATTTCATGTGTGCTCCGTTTCTACAATAATCTGTGTAAACACATTTTTAAAACAAACATTTTTCATATTTTAGTAGTAAATGACAAAATGTAGGCAAAAAAATAAGCTATATAATGTATAAAGCCTGAAGTCCAAAGATCAAGTAAACACTTTCACAAAAGGTTCAAAGAAAAGACAACAGCTTCCATGGTTTGGTGGAAATATTTGCTGACTTGAAATCAAGAGTCTCTGGTTCAATCCCGACTGTCTCCTATATTTGTCTTTTTCAGTAGTGAGCTGCTCTTATTGTTCCTATTGTATAGTACACACATACATTTGGTTTGTGTCTGTAACAGACTGTGTACATTTATAGGACTTCTAAAAGTTAACTTTTTTTTTTTTTCACTTTTATTCTCTCAGTCACGATCGCGATACATACTACCGCCCTAGAAATCTGACGCTGTTAGTTTTTATTTGAAAATGGGAATAACGGTAGACGTGAGTGGTGTTTCGAGGCAATGGAACTGGACATTCTCTGATCTGGAGGGATAAAAGCTTACAAACAAATGCTGGCGAATCTGCCTTCTTCGTATCTCTCCATCACTTAATTTTTTTATTCAGTTTTTTTGAGCGTTCCTGCTCACACTGAATTAGTATGCACCTTATGGTCTATGATGTAAAAAAAAAAAACAACAGAGACATAGGTATATATGATATATGGAATTATTCATTTTATGACCTGTATAGTACATTTCAGAAAACATTGTGGCACGGATGCAACATTATTCATATTCATTCACATAACATCTTCCGGTTGTAATCAGTGACCACATTTTTTTATTTTTTTTTCCCAATCTTGCCAGTCTCCACGACGCTGTAAGTTGGTGTTTCTTTTGTATTCCAGGACATGCAGAGGAAAGAACAGTACAGAGAGGTCAGTTCAGCGCTATATGCGATCATCAAATTCAAATGCTAACAGTTCACACACACGCAAGGACCGTCCTTCCTACATTTACGACACGTGTACCTGTTGCAATGTACACACTTCTCTCTATGCTGTGGTTTCTATTACACATTTGACAAAAAAAAAAAACAATATATGTGACATTCTGAAGAAATCATTTTATGACCTGAATAGTAGAGATCAGAAAACATCATTGCACTAATGTATTATTTGAAAACGAACCGTGTCAGATCGGGTGTGAATTTACTCTGGCGCTGTTACTTAGAGTCAGATCTTTACAGCGTGATCGTGACTGAGAGAATAAAACTTAAAAAAGCTAACTTTTACAAGTACAATAAATTTATACCCAATGTCCCATATATTTTGTCTTTCTTTTTTTCTCCGTGCTGTGCTGACATAATGCATCAGAAGGCGTGGACTTATTTAGTGCGGCAGGAACACGTAGGTGGCCAGTAGTTGTGTGCTACAACACACTTGACCTGGTGGTGATCAACGCACATGTACTGTGCAAGGCATGCACAGGGGCCACTGAGAAAAGAAGTGTGTTCATGGCTCACCTTGAAGAGGAACTTCGTCATCGCATCTTACTAGAAAAGGCAATGGAAAAAGACAAGGAGGATGCAACATCGACAAGCTTCTGTTCCAAGACAGCCGCTTTCCCCAGGAAAATATACTGAGTCAGTGTCAGGTGCCCTTTCAATGTAACAGGAACCAAAGCATAGAGAGAAGTGTGTACATTGCAACAGGTACACATGTCGTAAATGTAGGAAGGACGGTCCTTGCATGTGTGTGAACTGTTAGCATTTAAATTTGATGATTGCATATAGCGCTGAACTGACCTCTCTGTACTGTTCTTTCCTCTGCATGTCCTGGAGTACAAAAGAAACTGCCCCATTAAGCAACATAGAGACTGGCAAGATTGGGGGTAAAAAAAAACACACGGTCACTAATTACAACTGCAAGATGTCATACGAATGAATATGAATAATGTTGCATCCATGCCACAATGTTTTCCGAAATGTACGATACAGGTCATAAAATGAATAATTCCAAATATAATATATACCTATGTCTCTTTTTTTTTTGACATAAGGCACATACTAATTCAGCGTGAGCAGGAACGCTCAATAAAACTGAATAAAAAAAAAAAAATCAAGTGACGATGTGATACTAAGATGGCAGATTCGCCAGTGTTTGTGTGTCAGCTTTTATCCCTCCAGATCAAAGAATGTCCAGTTCCATTGCCTCAAAACACCACTCACATCTACAGTTATTCCCAGTTTCAAATAAAAACTAACAGTGTCGGATCCCTAGGGTGGTAGTATGTATCGCGATTGTGACTTGAGAGAATAAAAGTGAAAAAAAAGGTAACTTTTACAAGTCCTATAAATATACACCGTCTGTTACAGATGCAAACCAAATATATGTGTATACTGTATAATAGTAACAATAAGAGCAGCTCCCTACAGAAAACAGCAAATATAGGAGGCAGTCAGGATCGAACTGGGGATTCTTGATTACAAGCAAATCTTACTGCTACTCCACGGAAGCTGTTGTCTGTTTCCTTGAACCTTTTGTGAAAGTGTTTATTTGATCTTTGGACTAAAGGCATTATACATTATATAGTTTATGCCTATATTTTGTCATTTACTACTAAAATATGAAAAGCGTTTCTGTTTTAACAATGTGTTTACATAGATTGTTGTAGACACAGAACACACAAGAAATGCATGTGTTCCAAATAACAGTCTATTATTTCCCCTCTAAAACTCCAGCACTTCACTCCCAGATAATCAAAGCATGAGCTGGGAGAACTTTGTGCACGTTCTGTGGCGGTGGTGGGATGGAATAGTAGGCTGCTTGTCTTTATCGCTACATTTACAGGACAAAAGATGCTGGCGGAGAGGTGCGAACGGATTTAAGGTGGGCCGGATCTACGAGTTTTTCCCAAGGCTCTGGTATTTCTAGTGTTAAATCTAAAACTGTCTATTCAATCCCATGTGTCAATTTTTGTCAAATGCTCTGTACTTCTTTTGGCCACAGCCCTCGTCCTTTTTGGGGTTAGTAGAGATTTTGACATATGAAAGAATGCTCTTTGTACATGCTGTTCAATGTCCTGAGGCCCTTGGCTGTTTTAATAATCTGAAAGTGCCTGCAAGAGCTTGACTTATTTAAAAATTATTTCTCCAGTACCACAGCAGTCTTGCTTCTCTGAATGGACTGGAGGTGCACTTGCGGGAGATGACTTCAGGGGAGCAGCATAATGCAAGGGGTAGCTACACATTTGCTCACTATGACTGCATTCAGGACACACTCACCAGTAAGTAACACTGATTTGTGCTTTGTGAATTACAAAATAAGCTTCTGATTTAGAAACCACTCTCTGTGTACAATAAAACACTGAATTGATCATTAAACCCTCTTTTGCTTCCACTAAAGAAGGAAATGCTTTTCAGCTCAGAGGCCACCAAATGTTTTCAACATTGGTTTAAATGCCTTACAAAATTGTGTTTTTTGACTGTATAAATAAGTTGCATGTGATAAGAGAAAATCATATTAAGTGATCTTGTTTATGATTTGTCCAATATCTGTGGTTTCAAAATATACTCATTGTGTCCAAGAAATGCTAATTGAAATTTCTTTCTATCATCTTACAGCAAATTTGTCCATGGCTGGTGCAACACGCCCACAGCAGACTTTTGTGCGGGCAGCTGCTCTGCTCCACAGTGATTTCACATGTAACACATCCCTGCATGAGACTATTGTGAGGTAGGAACTCTTGTGATATTGTCTTTGTGCCACTAAGGATTCCCTCCAAACATTGCCTTTTTTTTTAAATTTAACATTTTTGTCTTTGGTTTCTCATAATAGAAATGCCTCAACTGCTGTCTATGGCATTCAAAACGCCACACAAGAGACTTTCTTTCAACAGTTGATGGCACCCCAGAAGAATTCTGGCATCCCTAATCCCCAAGACAGTGCTTTCTCTCTCCCAGGTAAAGCTAAACAGAAATTGCTAAAACATGGTGTTAATCTGTTATAAAGGAAATAAAGCAGGAAAAGTCTTGCAGTGAGACATAAAGACACTCTCTGTGATTTTCTAATGGGACATGGAAGGCAGTGGAAAAAATCCATCTGAACAGGAAAACACAGTGAAAGACATTTACCATTCAAGACTCAGTACAAAATTTTTTGTTGCTATTTTGTAGTAGCTTATTCAGCTTGATTTTGTTTCTTCACTAATAAAGTAAGCTTTGACACAAGCCATATTTTTGGGGAACATGGAAAAAGCTTTTCACAACAAATGTACAATTGTCAACAAACACATCATTCTTCAGTTTTAGTAGTCCTTTTATATTAAAAATGGCTCTGCAGAATGTTCAATGTTGAATACCTTAGAGACTAGGGACAAAAATATCCATTTGAGAAACAGTCCGTAATGACAAGTGTGAGAAAATGGAGAGACTGATCTTAAATGAGTTGCCTCATTCCAGTTTGCTCAGAAAAGTCTGTTCTTCCACTTTGTGGCAAGTTTGCCAAATAAAATCTATATAGAGATCAAAGGGGTATATATTTGCTATTAAAGGTTCTTTTAGTTATAAAAGTAATATACTTTAAAATTGTTTTTTCTAAAAGAATAGTACCACGTATCCACGTGTGTTTTATACTTTGACTTGATGTACAATGTATGCTACATGCCATGCTAGGATTCTGATTACCATTGATCAAGGTAAATTTAGTTTCCTTTAAATTTAATAAAAATGACTAACAGTTATAAGCAGTGTTAACACTGTGTATACATAGTACAGATGTTTAGTGGAACAATATTGTCCAACATGGAAAATGTTGTACAGTAGTTTTGTTACTAATGTAATTTTGAATGAGAGAGGAATGATGTTACGGTTATTGCACTCACTGGGAGTGTAAGCAGAAGTTTGCATTGTTTTTTAAATGTTGTCTGTAACCCATTACTGCAAACAAAGGAGGAAAAAAAAAGCTGCGCCCTATATAGCACTAAATGCACTGTGTGGTGGAAACTTGTAATTCGTCTTTGCATTCTTTTGCCCAGTCTATGTGAACAAAGACATTGGTGGTAAAACCATCTGTAGGTCTTATTTATTCCTGTCTTCTTAATTGGTTTCAGCTTGATAAAGATTTTTATATTAAGGAGGGAAAGATAAACTTACAGTTGGCTTGGGGGTCGGGTAAGTGGTTTTGAATTGTATTTAAACTGATTCTTCTTCCTATTAAATGCTATTTGGTAAAAGTTTATAGTTGAGATTTCAAAGGCACAATTACCTTATATTTGGTTCTGTGGTAAATTAGTGTGATAAAAACACCCATATCAAAAAACCTGAGCTTGAGTTTTAGCCTAATTTGCATCTGACCTGAACAAGTGGTACTTAATGTGTAGTACTGCATATCCTTTAAATTCCCAGTGTTTGCTTACTTATTTTAGTTCAAATGGCAATAAAAAGTGTACTAATTTACCTTTTTATATGTTTCACAGAAACATAGTGGAAGAACCAAACAGCACAAAGTACAAGTTCTTAATGATTCACCCAATTGCTATACATGTTTGTATTCTGCTCAGAACTTGTAGGAGATGGTGCACAATATATCAAGTAGGCAAGCAATAGACATCAAAATTTGAGTACAAGAACTGTAGTACTACAGTGTACCTGAAGGTGAGATTAAAAAAAGTAGGCATCAAGTAAAACCAAAATTGTTTGAAAGGCAGATTGGGTTAAGAAAATAGCAAAGGATTATAAAGTAGTATCAAAGTACATTCTAAAGAAAACTGGTTCACTTAAAGTATACAAATAGTTCACAATACAGTAGTTGCTGATAAACCGAATGCTGTGTCATATGCACTAGTATCTGTATATGGAAACTGGTTGTCTATAACGGACTTTCAGTATTTATCAGAAACAACTGAATTGTCTACTTAATAAGAACGCTAAAGAGACATAATATAAATGTGTCTGATAAACTGACACTTGAAAATGCAGTATATCTCCCTAAAGCAGGATCATGCAGGCTGTTATATATTAAACAAAGAGAAAAAGCCAAATAACACAATTTTAATGAGAAAGTAGAGTTGGACTTGGCCTCTGATTAAAAGCTCAGCTGGAATAAAAATCAGAAACCACTGCATTAAAAGTGGAAAATGTCTTATTGTAGATGGCTCTTTCCACAAAGGAACTGACCTAAATTCTATTGTTTAAGTGAATTAAGTACATTTAATTACATTGATTATATAACAACTTTTAAATAATTTATGGTGGTATTATTTAAGAAGGTTGGTCAGGCCCTGACATGCCTGTAGTTTCTAAATACTGAGTATGAAACTACTACTGTGTAATATGCAAGAAACAAACTTAAATGCAGTAAATATTATAGTTATAATTAGAGAAGTTTTTTTTTTTTTTTTCCTTTCCCTTCACAAAATAATTACTGACTTGGTACTGAATTGGTTAGCATTTCTTCCACATAGATATAGTTGTCTTGAGTTCTAATCCTAGTCAGGATAAAGATGGTGTGGAATATGTATATTCTCCCTGTGTCTGTATGGGATTTTCTCCCAGGTGCCAAACATGTGGCATGTTAAGATTATGGGACAGCTGTTTTGTCCTGAATGTGTGAGTGTACACTGTAGTAGATGTTGACTGCATTGTATCAGAGCCGTCCTCCAAGCTCAAGCCCACATGAGTCTTTCCAGGATTAAACAGGTTTAAAGATGGTTGAATGGATGCTTACGTTTTTATATTAAATAAAAGTGTTCTTAAGTTTTGAAATTCAAAGCTGAGATTTGCAGGTGCCTAGACAATTGTCTATGTGTCAGGTGTGAAAAGCTATTACAAGTACTTCCCAAAATGCCAACATGATTATGAATATGTCACCTATGTAGATAACATGACAGGAAGTGCAAGCAATTCAATGGTGCAGTTAACATATCTCCATTATGTGCACACAGCAGTCACAAATTTTCAAATAACTGAGGTTAAAGTGAGTTTTCCAGAGTTAGCATTATACAAAGGGATGCCATTTGTACAAATAACTCAAGAAGAAAACTAAGTGTATTTCAGGTGCACACTTCCGGTATGTCTAAAGACCACCCACTGAAAACACACGTTCAAATCACACACATGAAATGTATGTATATGGCACAAGGTTGATGAAATACTGTTGCGTTAAAAGTAATTTTTCAATCACAATTTTTTCTCATGTAGATGCAGAATAGTTAAATGAAAAGCAATTTAATGAAAATGCAAAGAAAACATACACAAGCACAGTATTAGGGGAGGGTTAGAGTAAGACAAGATACCCAGTCTCTTATTCCACATGGTGACCTGTACATTTAAAATGAAAAATGGACAAGTAGCATAATATGCTGTATCAATGATTGGACAAACTGCAGTACACAACAAAAATGGCATTTGACTATTTTCACCAGACTTCAAGACAGCAATAGGAACTGTGTGTTTCATCAGTAAAGGATTTCAGCCATCTTAGGAAAGCTGACCTCTATCATAATTTTATTCTAGGTATTATGAATTGTAGGAAGGGTCTTACTCTATTTAATACTTTTCTCTGTGAGCCATACAGTGGTTTATGAAAATACTCAGTAAGGTAACCAGACAACATACAGCAGCTTTCAATGGGTGCTTAAAAAGGCTACTTCAAATCTCCTACACAGGATAGTGGTTCCACTTGAATGCCTTACAGCTGTATCATGCTAACTAGCAATGCAATTCTCTTTATAATGTTGGAAGATGGGTATAGTGTGGTAACTCTAAAGCTGGAGGTTGTTGGCTGTCAAGACAGAGCTTTCCTTTTCATGTCTAAGAGGCTGCTGCTTTTAAAAATCCAATAAACATAACTCAGAACATACCTGCTGGTTCTCCCTGGGGCATCTGAAGGGAAGATAACCCATAAAGGTTGTGTCTGTAGATGAAAGGATCCCTTAGATCCTGTTTATGGATGTTCAGTATCTATTTCATGAACTGTTATGCCAGTCTGATAAGGGGGCTGCCTGCTGCAGAGCAGGAAAATAATAAGTAAGCAGATGAAACATTGTATGTAAAATGGCTACCCTATATGTTAACAGCTAATTGCTCTATAGCAGATCTAACAAGCATTGGTTGAAAAGTATTGAACATGCACCCATTTGTCCATTTTACCCCAAACCTCTCTGTCTCTCCACCAAAGAATAATCATAAAAGAAACAACTACTGTAGCTTCTGAGATATGAAACTGTCTTTGAAGGACACCTTTTACTAAAATTAAACAAAAGTTATGGCCAGAGTCTTTTGGTGAGACACTACTGCTTTATTTAATACGTGACAAAACATGGGGAAAACAGAATGCTACCATGAGGACATCTTGAATATCAACATACCCCCAGAAAAAGTAAGCCAGTTTCTTGCCATAAAGACACAGAATTGACACAACATTCAATGGACAGACTAGCAGAGAAGCAGCCAGACTGTCTTGTGACATTTCATGTCTGACCGCTTGCAAAAACTTTGTCAGGTATAAAAATCTTAATCAACCTTTTCAACTAGTAATACAATAACAACAAGCCACGTATGGACTGAAATGACATTTGTGTTCTGGTGTCAAGCAACAGCTGGAGCTTCTGGAAGGTAAGTAGCTGCAAGAAAGCGTTTTTTTTTTCAAAAACAGATAAGCCTATTAATGCAACAGTATTTCATTTTTCCCCCTTCACTCCGTCAATTCCCAATGAACAAAAAAAAAAAAAACATACTCCTCATTGAATGTTTTTCATATAATATACTGTATTACAGAGAATTACGATCCAAAATGGGCATGTGCACACGCACTTAAATAAAAGGTGTTCTGTTCCTATGCAAAGATTACTAGATATAACAACATGCTTGTGTAAAATGATATCATGAGAGTGCTGCATTTTTTGACCTGCTACATTTGTATAGGATGAAAGTATTAAATCTAGGTATCCCATAGGGGAGATTGAGCTTTGAAAGATGTTTTGTGCTTAAAGAAATGATTGGAATAGCAAAACAGGCAAAATGCCCTCATGGGTTAATAATGACAAATTAGATGTAGCAAGTATAACAATAAATAAAACTGGAATAAAATATGTTTTGTGAAGTATCCAAAATGTTTTTTTACGCGATTCAAATCGAATTTGAACAGTTTATAGCATCTCCGTCAAAATGATTGTATTTTATTTACAGAATTTGCTGCATTCAAGTAGATATTAAAAGGCTTTGATTACTATTCAGCATCTCAAAACAAGAAGCAGCATGCATTAAAACATTCATATTGAGAACCAGATTAGACTTTTTTCATTTTACATATTTTCAATTTCAGTGGTAATATTCACAGAAAACCTCAGGCTAATAACATATTTGTGATCAATATGCTATGACATTGTTAGAGGTGGAGCTGGTCCCGACATCAAAAGCTAAAATATTTTAAATGACCAACCTTAGCTACCAAAATTAATTTTCTACTTAGAATAGAAATTAAATAATTCTCACTGTTCAAAATTCATATTAATGTCTCTTAAAGCACATGAATGCAGCATTACTAAAGAAATGTTATTTAAAAATAGTGTTGCTATTCATATTTTTATGGCCAAATGTGTTTAGAACAAAATGCTTACTTAATAACTGTAAATGTTTTTGCAGTACATTTTAAATTATAAATCTTCCCTGGGCATTATTAGCATTGGTGCCTTTCATAAAGCAAACTAGTTGTTATTAGATAAAGACAGGATCCAATAAGCTCTTGAAGAGAAAGGAGTTATAAAGGAAAACTAAACCCATCTTTGTTTGATTGTCTTCAGCCAGCAACTCAAAGCTGTTAAGTAAAGCAGTACTACATCAGCTTGCAACTGCAGGTGTATAATGTAGGCAACCCCCAGAGCAAAAAATAAGTATGACTCACTATGTGAGATCATTATAAATAATGAAAAATGTGGGAACGTTATGGGTGTCTCCAAGATTCAAGCAATACAGTATATGCAGGTTGGCAGCAATGTTAAAAACTAACAGCCAAACAATGGTGGGTTAAAATAATACTCTGCCAATGAGTACATGTTGAAAGACTAAAACAAAAAGACAACCACTGTAAAACTCCACAGAATTTAGTTTAGTCCTCCCAGAAGCTCCAACACAAAACGTGTAGCTCCATCACTCAGTTGTACAGCATAGTAACACTGCATTTAAAATACGGATTTGGAATAAAGTTACTTTGCAATCATTGCTCATCATATGTATTAAAGCACATAACCTGGAATAGCTTAAAATGCAAAAATGGTTTGACAAACCTCTAAAAACATCCCTAAATATCCACGCTTAAACTGCTGACGTTGTGCCTAAACACCTAAAGTCTTTTAACACATCAAACCCTAGGTTTCGTGTCTGAAACTTTTCACAGTATTCCACATAAAAGAGACACATTATCATGGGATCTGATCAATACTGTAACATAATGATTCCAAACACACTGTCACTTTAATCAACTAAGATGTCACATTGCAGAAATGATAAGACTGTGTATAGGTGTCACTTGCAGTATGCATTCAGCCTGAATCTCTTACGATAAACCTAAAGCTGAAAGACTTTCAGCAGAAACAATTAATGCATCTGCCAAAAAAAAAATATCACAGCTGTTCTCTGTTCAAGTGTAGTGCACAAAGCGTTGCTGTAATTTTTGTAAACATTTCAAGCAACTGTGTAACTGAAAATGAAAATTGCAGCACAAGCTGCTAGTTCCCTTTACTGAGAGATGAACCTGGTTTGGTCCAGTCGTAATTCATTACACCCAAGGACTGAACATACCTTAAGTGCCCAATATGCTGCTGATTCTATATGCTAATCTACACATTTTAATGTTTACTTTTCCAAATGACTGCACCAGTTTTTCTACAACAGCCTGGCCAATGCCTGCAGAGTAAACTTATTCAGATTTGTTTTTGTGTGCTGAAGAGAAAATTGAAAAAAGGGACTTCATTCAAATAAGCCCATCAATCCTGTGCTTCACTTAACCCCTGAAGTAAGGCCAGACAGGCCAGCTGTACATAAACAATACAAAACACAAGTGTGCTATAGAAAGGATTGTGCTGTGCCAGATCTGAGCTTGGTATTAAGCAAAGGATGCCAGTTGCCATGTGCAGAAAGCAGGAGACCACCACAACAATTCATGGAGGAGAGCATCCATACCAAATTGAATAAACCTGGGCCATAGCTCAAGGTTTCTGGAGTCAATGATATACAATTCACAAACTCTCGCTCTGCTGTCTAGTGGTCACAATACACAACTACAAGACCCTAAGAGAGTCAATCTCCCTTCAGGACAGTAACAGAGCCAGAAAGAGCGACATAAGCGCTTCTTTACAGCCAGAAATATGGAAGTCTTAAACTTTCATAGACGAAGAAAAGCTACCCCAGCCAACTAGCACCATCCAGCTTCCGGAAATCACCGCCCAGGGCTAAAAATGTAGTCCAGGGCCTGTCGCTCAGCCGCTGCCACATTTGGATGCCACAGGTCCACCATGAAGACCACTCGAGGGCCGTCCTCTGCACTTCCTAAAGGAAACACAGTCAGGTCAGTGTCTGAGGATAACCTGGTGAACAAGTCTTTTGGAAGAATTCATGCAATGCAATGTAAATTAAACCAAGAGAAATAGGTAGGAATTATACATAAATAAAAAATAACCTGAAAATTTTAACAGACAATACGGCTGGCTATCTGCAACATTTTATTGCTGTTTTAAGATTGCCAAGACAAAACAGGGCTGTGTCTGTGACACCCATGCAAACTACTCACCTTCATGAAAAGCTGTGTGCAGAAAAGAATCATCGAAAAGTAGGCAGCTGCCTTCTGCCCAGCACTGTGGTTCACCCCCAACTACTAGCTCACAGCCAGCAGGGATCCTGAGGCCTGCCAGCGGAGAGAGAGAAACCTCATTTAATTAAACCACAACAAGTTACATTGTGCACTTTTTGTAACCAGCCACTTAATCAAATGATGATTAACATCACCCAACAGTTTAAAGTGTACTGATTATCAGTTAGCCTTTTAAAATACATTAGTTCATTTTGATATGCCACTTAAAAAGTTGAATATTAACAGGACAACAGTCTATGTGTGGCCTGAAAAATTACTTTTTAGTGGTACATATTATTGCATGTCTTCCAAATTGTATATGTTGTATATGTTAGTGCTTTTAAAACATTACACTCAAATAAAGCCCATTCAAACTACTTGTTAGTAGGCAAAATAAGTTTTAGTGTAGTATTATCATTGTACAAGTTTTAGGAAAGTGTCTGGACAAAGAGTAAGACTTTCAGCCCTCCAAGTATAATACCAGACAGCATCTTCCTTGCTAGGTGAAACAGAAGGCATTAACTTTAATGATTACTGGCTATGCTGCCCATCTAAGACAGGTTGATATATATACGTAAGCAAAGTAAACCTCAGCATTAACATTTGCAATACAGTGTGTCCGTCTAGTTGCTGTGTCTCTGCTACTTACTATTTGGCACAGGATTCATAAAACTGGTGCTAATGTTTTGCAGAGACATAGCAACCGGATGGACACATAGACACTTATCCTTATATTAAGGTGGATAGGTCAAGAAAGAAAATACATAAAGCTTTCAAATTGCCAAAGGCAAACTGTACAATACCACATTTATAAAGCTAAATTTTACTTTAAAATGGTGCTAACACAAGTGATGGGCAAAATATTGGCTGGTATAAATATTTTTTTTAGCACAATGTACTTTCCAAGGAAAATGTTTTATTTCTGGATATGTGATAAAGTGCCAATATTAAATACAAATATCAGATTGTTTCTGAATAATTTAATCACATCCCAACCTAGCTTTTTATTTGTGATTATGCCAAGATCTGACTGTTGTCAGATAGTGTCCAAATTATGTTATTTACATTTATACAGGCCCTAATCACCACATCATCCTTAACAGGCTAACTTATAAGGAAAGAACTGGATGTCAAACAGTATATGTGTCGGGCCAAAAAAAAACACAAATATCTTTTTTTTGACTACACATGAAATATCCATTTTTGACTGCTTATTCATGTAAATGCATTAAAGTTAGTCCCCATACAATGGGAAAAGATAGTGAATGAGGAAAACATTTCCTGAATATAGAAAGTGGCAACATTAGACCACACATATCTGACACAAGATCCTCATTATTAATTTAAGTGTTCCCATTGTATTTGATTATTTGTCATTGTTATCTTATCACCTTGAAAGGCAGACTCCTAAAATAGAAGAATGGAAAATGCATCCTAGAGTTACTACTTTTGGTGCAAATGTCATTTTCTTTTTTGTATGAAAAAGCTAATTTCTGACCTGGCTGATCTCACACAAATATTATGCTTTTACTTTAAGGTGACAGTAAAATCTTTAAACAGTACAACCAAAGTGTTCAGGCAGAAAACAAACTCTGAAAGATTAAACTGTATGGTTAACGATGCACAAGCCTATTATATGTTCAGATTAATTATTCTTACCCAAGTGACAGCGGATGCGTACATTGGTGGGCCCATAGTGTTCAGTAATGAGTGTTCCAGGTGTCAGCACAGAGAAACAGGCATTTCCGAATACATTGTTCCCAATGAAAGTGCGCAGAGAACCAAGGATACGGTATGTTCTTGGGCAACGTCGGCAGTTCATGGGAACAGAAACACCCTGATTCACCAGATAGAATGTGTACCAATCACCATGTGGCGTGTTGTTGGCTTTCCAACCCTGTGGTGGTAGGCTGCAGTTGGAGAATGCTTGATAGATTGCCTCAAATTCTGCAAGCAGTGTGGGAAAACTTCGTTCCAGCAGCTCAACGTCATGTTTCTGAGCCTCTCGTGAGAAGTAGGGAGCAGTAGGCAGATCCGGCAAAAAGAATACTTCTGGCTTCTGGATGGATGGACGGTTTGCAAGATAGCGACCCTGCTCCCTCACTCCTTTGTATACCCGGCCCATGCCGGACCAAGTGTATCTTTTGGCATAATCCTGAAGGTTGAGGTATAATCTCTGGTTAAGTCCCTCACCGTGTGATGTGCATCGAAAACATTCCAGGGACTGGCAGTACGCATAACCATTCTGGGAGCCCTCCACATTATTATGCGGCCTCTGAAGAATGGATGCCATGGAGGCCCCCACAACTGCCCTATAGCTTCGGGGAGAAGCTGTTGGTTGCTCTTGACCTACACGATAGCAGTACCAGATAAAAAGCAGCATCAAACAGGCCACAGTAGCTAGAGCACTGGCTTCACAGTCCCGGACTGCATGTATGCCACCTGCTACCAGGTCTCTTAAACTATCTAATGACCATTCCATCTTGGCATCTGCAGGGCACTGAACTCTTATGCTTTCCTGCTGGGTGTCTTCAGCACCAACAGTGCAAATGTACTGGCAGCATTCAGGGAGATGGACAACAGCTGATGCTGGGTGTGCTGGAAAAGGTAGGCAGGCAGCAGAAATCCAAAAGGCAGTTTTCCATGGCAACAAGGAAAGCTGCCTAGCTCAGGCACGGCATAGATTCCTTTCTTCTAATGATGCCATGAGTCACTTTCATGGCTTAAAAGCAGGACCTGTAAATTAAAGAGGAGGAAAAAAATGGAGTTAAGACAAAACACTGATGCTTTCTCCCCCGCTTTCTTTCACCAACTGGAACAGATAATGAAAGTGTTCACTTGGGTACACAATTAGATAAACTTAATTGCAAAACTTCAAGGTTATCATCACCTTTAAGTCAAAAATATATGTGTTTAAATACATTTCATTTTAGCGGTTGCCTCAGAGTGTAGGAGTGTTCATGTCTGTCCTCCAGGATTTTAAAAACCACAAACCTGCATGATAGCAAAGCACATTTTTATCATGTTTCAAGATTTTGTGAAGGAGCTGCTGTCAGTCCCTATGTTCCTGCCCCTAGGCATGTATGCCAACAACAGAAAGACTTTGCCTCTCTTTCTCCAATTTATTAATGTGAATGAACAAATTTACTTTTTGCAAAAGTGTACACAAGAACATATCCAAAACTTATATACATATCTTTTTGGTTGGTCACTTATTCAAAATGGGTAGAAAGGTTAAAACGGACAAGTCCTCCCAAAAATGAAAAATTCATGAGACATGTCAAAAAAGTTATTAGAAAGACATGAATTAGGCACAACATACTGACAGGAAAACATATAAAAACTGACAGGCATGAAGAGACAAAAGAAAACAGTCTATTTAAAATTTTGCGACATAAACCATACAACTGTCAGAAAGGAATGGTTCAACAACATTAGATACACCAGGGCAGAGATGTTAAAACATTTGGAAAGTGAAGCAGCAAGCAACATAGAAAAATGGGTAAAAGTAAGAAAGCCTTGATATCTGTGTGTTCCTATCTGTAATTGTGGGCAAATGACAAGCAAGTGTCAGTAAAGTACACTTGACAAAGAGAGACAAAGTGTAGTGGTTTTGACAGACGTGAGAGAGAGCACATGAGAACCGGACACAGACTAGAAATTTGAAACAGCAAGAGATAGACCACAAAACAGTTTGAAAAAAAAAATGTGAGTAACTTACCAAGAGAGTGACAGAAAGGCACGGTTAAAGCATAATATTGGTTTATGGGGCAGATATGAGAGTTGAGACCAACCAGAAATGAGAAGCATAAGGAGATAGTCACTGAAACAGTTTTCAGTTATATGAAACGTTAAAAGCAAATAACTGAGGGACTTGTTTTCAGATTAGCATTTAAATACTGTACAGGGAATACAGGCTAAGACTGCCAAATGATGCAGAGGGCATAACACAACAGCACGTCCACGTATTAAATTGTGACACATGCACTGTGAGAGAATATAAGGCTGAATTAAAAGATGGAGTCACGAGTAACAGAAAGAAAGACGTTTTGACAAGTGAGCGGCAGGGGACCACAGGCGAAGTGTGAGATGGACATTGGTACACGCAGGCCGGACAGGGAGACTAGTCGGCGATGAAAGTGAGATACAAAAGCAGTCATGGTGCAAAAGGACGCGTGTAGATAAAAAAAAGAAGAGCAGATTGAAAAAGAGCGAAGGATATGAAAATGAAGGAACGAGAAAGGAAAACGAACAGCAGTGATAGCAAAGACTGACAGACAGAGGGGGTGGAGAAGAGCGGCAGTCGGGTAGGCGTGAGAGAAATAAAAATGTCCAAAGGACGGGAAGCACTCGGACAAACAAATGTATACGGAGAACAGAATCACTGACCGAACCACAGTCTGACAGATAGGCATAAAGGCAGACTGACGTCTCCAAGGGTGCGACGCAGTCCTGTTCTCATGCTGAAGCGCGCTCTGTTGCTTACCGTAGGAAGATACACATGCAAACCGTTCACGTACCCCTCTCTCCTGCTGATACCTGTTTTCCCCATGTCGCCCATTTAAATGACACTCATCTTACCTGCCTGCTGCTCCGTGTACACACATCTCCGGTAACGCAACGGCGTTCCCAAGGCCGGCCGTGCCGGCGCCAGTAAGCACAACACCTTACTGGACTGGGACTACATCTCCCATAGAGCATTGCGTCGCACGCGTGCTCGCTACTGGTCATGGGTGGGCTGATAGCGCTGTGTAAGCATGCGCAGGATTCCGTGCGCGCGAAATCTTTCCTTGTGTGGGCGAGTGACATATCTGAAAGGTAGATATAAACGTTCTTTGCAGCAAGGAAAAAACACATTAATTTGAAAAGCAGTGCATTTGTTCAGAAAACACAATGGACGGCCTTTTTGTTCTCGGAGAATTGCTAGTACGGATAAGAGTATTGCGGTTGGTGTGATTCTGTTTTTAAGGTGGTCGGTACAGCAATATCTATTGAAATGCACTCCTTTGGCAGAAAGATTTCAAGGGTGACATGCTGATTGTATGCCGATTCCGTGTTGAAAATAACTTAATGCAACTTTCAGTTTCATTGAGATTTTTTTAAATTCGTAGCCTGACTAGAAGGCCAAAACGTGTTGACGCTGTCAAAAGTGTACCCCGGTCAATAAATATGAAAATGGAATCGGGTTACTTTTGCAATACTATGTTCGAAACTAGTTGTGGTTTGAGATCACAGTTGTTAGTACTGCAGCTTCACAACTCCAGGAGATAACTAAGGAATCCTGGCCTAGTCACTGTGTGTGTCTGTGTCTGAATATGTGCCCTTTGATAGATAGGCTCCACAAAGACTAGTGGCTAGACTAGGAATCACACTTGGCACCCTGTAGCTGTCAGGTGGCAGTGCTAACCAAAAATGAACCTGCTGTCCTCATTTAATCAATGTGTTTTTATTAATATTTTTTTTAAATGTTGTTTTTACTTTTTCAGATTGTACTTTTATACTCCCCCACTTTCAACGTTTGATAATGATTTTTAATTTTAATAAATATTAATAATTTAACGTTTGATGCATAGGATTGTGTCTGGTTTTAACACTGTCTAATTTCTCATATGAACAAAATCCCTATTTTCATCCTCAGCCATCAATCGTCATAAACTCTGATCCTAAATAAGAATATGCCAGAAATTATACTACAACTATGTATTTGTGTAGCAGCTTGGAACAGTGATAGATTTGAAAGACACTATATAAAATAAAGATGATTTGTTTGTGACTGCTCGTCAGTTATGTAAATAGATAGATAGATAGATGGATACTTTATTAATCCCAAGGGTAAATTCACATACTACAGCAGCAGCATACTGATAAAAAACAATATTGAATTAAAGAGTAATAAAAATGCAGGTATAACAGACAATAACTTTGTATAATGTTGACATTTACCCCCCTGGGTGGAATTGAAGAGTCGCATAGTGTGGAGGCGGAACGATCTCCTCAGTCTGTCAGTGCAGCAGGACAGTGACAGCAGTCTGTCGCTGAAGCTGCTTCTCTATCTAGAGATGATCCTGTTCAGTGGATGCAGTGGATTCTCCATGATTGACAGGAGCCTGCTCAGCGCCCGTCGCTCTGCCACAGATGTCAAATTGTCCAGCTCCGTGCCAAGAATAGTGCCTAACTTCCTCACCAGTTTGTCCAGACGTGAGGTGTCCCTTTTCTTTATGCTGCCTCCCCAGCACACCACCACGTAGAAGAGAGCACTCGCCACAACCGTCTGATAGAACATCTGCAGCATCTTATTGCATCTTAAATATAACTTTGTACCTATTGGTTTTATAAATTTTTTGGCTGCAGTTCTCAGTTGTGAAGTATTGTTTGCGGCATTTTGTTTACATGGTATTGCTGAAATTATGTTGTTAAGTGGCAGTTATAGAAAAAGTCTTTCTTGCTCTCTCTCATCTGTATATCCAGCTGAGATATAACTTCTGTTGAAGATAGGTCTTTGCATGATATGAAATAAGATTGTCTCCTACTATTTTGAAAGTAAACAGAATGTTTTTTTGTTGATGTTTCCTGTCATGTGCATTAAACCACAAAATATCTAAGGGAAAGCTCTGTTCCCCTCCAATGTTAACAAGAAAAGGAAAAAAGAAGTTTGCATTCTTTTGTTTTTGTTATTTGATCTTGACAGATTCGAAAATATTAAGGAACCGTTAATGTACCTTGGTTTTAAGATTATCCTCACCTAATTCTCCAGTGCCGTGTTCCTTCATATGGAGTGGCGGAGTGGTTGCTCTGAAGATAAGGATCTGTTCTGGTATCCCGAAGGTTACCGGTTTGAATCCCCATCACTGCCAAAAGAAATCCTACTCTGCTGGGCCCTTGAGCAAGGCCCCTAACCTTCAATTGCTTCAGGAGCGCTGTACAATGGCTGACCCTGCGATCTGAACCCAAGGGGTTTGTGAAAACGAACAAATTCCTAATACGAGAAATTGTATAAGGCGAAATAAAGAACAAAGAAAAAAAAAAGAAATGCAACAACAAAACTTGGCTTCACAGCTATATTATATTGGTTTACTTATAAGTTTTTGTTTTCTTTTTGTACAGGTTTGTGCATTCTATGGGCCAAGATTGTTTTTTTTTAAGTTTTCAGCCTCATGTTTCCATCTGCTTTTTCTTTGACCTCTTATTTGGATACATCCCTTCCATATCAATCAAAGTGCACCTTTTTATCTAGGCAGTCTTTGCTCTTTGTTTCCTGTTTCTATGCATGACTCAGCTTAACACCTCCACACCAATTCTATTTCCTAACACTGTGCTTTCAATTCTGATTATCTGTACCAGTATTCTCAACCTAGTCCTCCTCTCTGGAAACATTTTGGACAATTTTAAATGAGACAGATGTGCTCAATATTTGATTTTGAGTTGAATAATTGTATACTTTGTGCATATGGAGCTCGAGTGAATTCTCTGCATTGCTACCTTCTACTCCTTTTCGGAGATGCTGAGTGAGAAATCCTTTTCCCACTGTCCTCTTGGATCTTTGAAAGGGAGGGACTATAAAATGGTTTTATATATTGCAGAAATGCTGTCTAAGTACTCGAAACTGAGCAATATTTTTTCCAGCATAGAGGGAGGTGGGAGGTGAGGAAAATCAGGCAGGTTCTGTTTAACAAAGTTTTTAATTTGAAGGTAGTGAAAGAAATATGTTGCTGGAAAGTTAAATTTGGAGTGTAATTGTTCGTAGGATGCAAAGACATTGTCTATATAAAGATATCTGAGTAATTTAATCCAAAATGTTTTCCAGATATTAATAACTGCATATGTTTGCAAGGGTTGAAAAAGGTGGTTCTCGTGCAGATGTGCCACCGATAAAAGATTCTCTATCTTAAAATGCTTCCTACATTGGTTCTATATTCTGAGTGAGTGAAGCACAATTGGGTTGTTAGTGTATTGGCTATAACTTGTATTTATTGGGGCACAAAGCAAGTAATATAAAAAATTTCTTCATCCATCCATCCATCCACCCTCTTCAGCTTATCCAAGATCGGGTCGTGGGGGCAGCAGCTTGAGCAGAGATGCCCAGATTTCCCTCTCCCCGGCACTTGTTCTAGCTTTTCCGGGGGAATCCTGAGGCGTTCCCAGGCCAGCCGGGAGACATATTCCCTCCAGCGTGTCCTGGGTCTTCCCCGGGGCCTCCTCCCAGTTAGCTGTGCCTGGAACACCTCACCAGGGAGGCGTCCAGGAGGCATTCTGATCAGATGCCCGAGCCACCTCATCTGACTCCTCTCAATATGGAGGAGCAGCGGCTCTACTCTGAGCCCCTCCCAGATGACTGAGCTTCTCACCCTATCTTTAAGGGAAAGCCCAGACACCCTGCGGAGGAAACTCATTTCAGCCGCTTGTATTCGCGATCTCGTTCTTTCGGTCACTACCCATAGCTCATGACCATAGGTGAGGGCAGGAAAGTAGATTGACTGGTAAATTGAGAGCTTTGCCTTGTGGCTCATCTCCTTTTTCACCACGACAGACCGATGCAGAGCCCGCATCACTGTAAAGAAGTACTGCAGGATTTTATTTCTATTGCTGACCAAGCCTGTATGTTCATCTATTTGTGTCCATGTCCAGGTAGTTTGTATGTGTGCTGCCCAGTAATAAAATTGAAAGTTAGGTACTGTAGAGCCATGCCACCTTCTGCCTTTGGCCTTTGTAGGGTCGCTCTTTGGATACATGGATGTTTTGAATTCCAAATAAATGAGGTTATGGTTGAATCTAATTTCTTAGAAAACAATGTATTGATGTATATTGGAATGTTTTGAAATAAGAAAAGAAGCTTAGGGCGGATATTCATCTTAACAATGCTAATTCTTCGAGGTAAAGTGAGATGAAGGGTTGACCATCTATGCAAGTCTTGCTTAATTTTTTCCATACAGATGGCAAAATTTTGTTGATAAAGAGCTTTATGTCTACTTGTGATGTTTACCCCTAGATATTTAAACTGATCTGCAATGATTAAAGGGAAGGTGTCCAATCTAATATTGTGTGCTTGAGAATTCACTGGAAAGAGCACACCTTTATTCAAATTAATTCTGAGACCAGAAATCTTTTGAAATTCATTTAGTGCTGTTAGGATTGCAGGCACAGTATTTTGTGGGTCTGATATATACAGTACCATATCATCTGCATATAGAGAAATTTTCTGTTCAAGTCCTTCTCTGATAATCCCCTTTATGTCATAAGCATTTCGACAGTGAACTGCCAGTGGCTCAATAGTGATTGCAAAAAGTAGTGGTGACAAGGGGTATCCTTGCCTGGCACCACATTCTAGTTTAAAGTAGTCTAAATTAATGTTGTTAATACAAACTGAAGCTTCTGGATAGGTGTACAGTAGTTTGATCTATGCACAAATGTTCGGGCCAAACCCAAATTGCTCCAATGTAGTGAAAAGGTAGTTTCATTCAATCATATCAAATGCTTTTTCTGCATCCAAGGATAATAATATCTCTGGGATGTTTGACTTTGCGGGTGAATATATTACATTAAACAGGCGTCAAAGATTGGACGCTAAGTGTCGGCCTTTAATAATTCCAGTTTTATCTTGTGCTATTACCAAAGGCAGCATTTTCTCCATCGTTCTAGCTAGGACTTTGGAGAGTATCTTAACATCATTATTCAGAAGTGAAATTGGTCTGTATGATGCACATTGTAATACGTCCTTATTTTTTTTAGGAAAGATGGTGATTAGTGCTTGACGAACAGTTTGAGGTAGAATTTTATTGTCTCTAGCTTCTGTGAATGTTGCTAATAAGAGGGGAGCTAGCTGAGTGGAGAACTTCTTATAAAATTCGGCAGGGTAGCCATCAGGGCCTGCTGCTTTCCCACTCTGAAGTGACTTTATAGCATCTAGTAATTCTGGTAGTGCCAACAGTTTATCCAATTCCTCTGCACTAAGAGCATCTATTTGTGGTATCTGTAATGCATCCACAAATGCATTAGATTGTGTCTTGTCTTCTTTAAGCTCAGTAGAATATAAGGATTTATAGTAGTCTCTAAATGTGTGTATTATAGTTTTATGGTCAATGATTTTGTTTCCTTTTGTGGTGGTGATTGCTGGGATTGCATTGCAGACGTCTTGCTTGTGGACTTGTTGAACTAAGAGCTTATTATCTTTCTCTCCATTTTCATAGTAACGATGACTTGATTTAAAAATGAGTTGTTCAGTTTCTTTAGTTGTCAAGAGGTTGAGTTCTGAATACAGAGCCTGCCTTTTCCTATGAAGAGAATCACTTGGACACCTGGCATGTTCTTGATCTATTCTAGTAATTTTGCTGGTTAGCTTTGATACCTTCTTGGTTTCCAGTTTATTTTTGTGGGAAAGATATGAGATAATCTGCCCTCTTAAGAAGGCCATCTACAAGATGAGTATGTGGAGCATAATGATTTTAGCTCCAAGATCAGAGAGGCATGATTGGAAATAACAATAGCGTTGTACTTGCAGCATTTAATCATAGGCAATAAATTGTTATCTACTAAGAAACAATCAGTTCTTGAGTAGCACTGATGCATTGGTGATTAGAAGGAGTATGCTTTTGAGTTTGGGTTTAGAAATCTCCAGGGGTCTGATAAGTTGTGGTCAGTTACAAACTGTGTAATTGTCTTTGCAGTGTTAGATGTCATCGCCCCTGTCGCAGGAGACCTATCTAGGCCTGGATTTTAAACACAAAGTCCCCAGTCATTATAATCTTATGAATGTTCACATTGGAAATGCATGCAAATACATTTTGGATGAAGCCCCTATCATCCACATTGGGTGCATAAACATTTATCAAAATCACTTTACACTTACATGATTGTCATGGGTAATTTATTTATCTCCCTTCAGGATCAGATACAACATCTGATACTACAAATGAGACTGTTCTATGGATAAGAATTCCCACATCTCTAGTTCTTTGTGTAAAGCTGGAATGGAAAATTTGGCTAGTCTAGTCTTTTTGCAGCCGGAACTGATCCTTGCTTAATAAGTAGATACTATACTATTTTAGCGTTTAGACCTGTTAGGTGAGAGAATACTTTCTTTCTTTTTAACTTGTGATTCAGAACACATGCTAAGGAGATGCTGTCAGATCATCTGCTGTCTTTCTGCTGCTGCTGCTGCTGTCGTGCTGCCCATCGATCATCTCAAAGCCTGTACACCAGCTGTCCTTTTTCCACTTCGCGTCTCTGCCTCTCATGTTGTTGGGGGGGAGGCGGGTTTGGGGGTGTTAGGGTGGCTGAATGCATGCAAGGAGAAGCATTCGGATCATCAGCTGGCTTTCTCCTGCTGGTGAGCTGCGTGTTTTACTTGTCGCTTTTCATTGTTTTAAGAGCTGGGAGCAAGTTAAAGTTTCTCTTGCGGGACTTCAAATTGTCCTCTGAAAGATCACGTCTCGTCTCCCTAGTCACCCTCCCCAAGATTTTTTTTTATAATAGAGAGATAAAAATTTACTTCACCCTCTGAGTCCAAATTTCCACTGAAACTCATACTCCACAGGAATCTGTAAAATCCAAAACATAAGTCTTTCTTTCAGCACACTTACTCCCAATTATCAGTTTTCTAGATACAGGTGAAATTTCTCTGGACCAGAATGAGTGTTTGCTTTGCATTTCGAGGGGGCTTGTTGAATGTTTATTTTGGCCTCATTTTCCATTACGTTGGCTGCCCATCTGTCTCTCTCTTGAGCCTCTTTGAGAAAGGACATAATACCTGTGACAGCCATCAGAGTAGTCTTACTCACATGGGAGATTTACCTTACCTTTTTGTACAATGCAGTGGCATTACTTTAGTTCAGTGTACATTGTGTAGTGTTTTATTTATGTCAATTGCTGCAGGCATGTCTTTGTACACTATATCTTCAAACAGAGTAGCATATAGTTTTGCATGGTCTACAAAGGAGGGAAGAGAAACACAATTTTCATGGTTAGAATGCATTTTTATTTAGGAAACTGTATATTGAGCATGACAAAGCAGAAAACATTACATACTTCAAAATAATGATGTCTTTTGCCTGGTATCAGAAACTAAGATCTAGAATTTTTCGAGCTTCAATGGAAATTTGGGAAAATGAAAAAAAAAAAAAAAAACTGAACTGACAAAACAGAAATGTAATCTTTGTAATTAGATTGGTAGCTTACACAGTAGAGCACCACTTTTTCAGGGAAGGGCAACTTGTCAGCCTGTAATCTTGCAGGACAGTAAGGGCTGCAAACTGGTCTTTCACTTTGTAAAACCAACAATGTGTATTATTTCAATTTGACTTTGATAGATGTTTACTGAAGATGCTCTGTGATGTAAAAAAAAAGACCAGACCAGCACACATCGTTCTTCTTTAAACAAGGGGTAAATATAAGCAACAGTCTCCTGACAGTAACACAAACAGAAGATAAAGGGTTGTCTAGTAATCAGTAAAGAATACACAACATACACTGAAATGTTTGTGTGTGGACTAAACTGGAAACATAAACATACTGCTGTTGTGATCTTTCAAGTATATTGGATGATTTGGGGTAGAATTTGGTTGACCACATTGCCTTTCTCATTGCCCCTACCCTCACAGTTATTCAGTCATCTGCCCTTTCTCCTAAACAAAGAGTAGCCAGTCTGCCCCTTAGTTATACTCCTTCTGAGTCACCCTGGTTCCCTTAGCTTCTTTCTTTCACAAAGTTAGTTCTCTACTCAGTTTCTCCTTTTGGCCACTGAAATATTTTGTCTCCTAGGCCCAGTCATTTCTCCCTCCTACTCTGTTTTCTTTACAAATTCACTCTGATTCCAATCACATGTGTTTCACTGCACCAAGTTACTTTTACTCCCCAGTTCTTTGTCTCTGCAACTGATTACCTATTTCTTCCTTTCCTTCCTACCAAACAACTGAAGCAATGCACATATCGGCCTTTATCTTTTTCTCCTTCCAGTGATAATCACCTTGTGCTCCATTTCCTACTCCTCCTCTCCTGCCTCTGTGTCTATTTACCCTGTATGATTGAGTCATTGTGTCTCATAATGTTCTCTAGTTTTTCTCAGTGAGTCAATATATCTGAGCCATAATTCATCTCCGTGTGTCCTCTCCCAATGAGCAAATCAGATTCCCATCACACTAGATCATACTGAACTGCATCCATATACTCTTTCTGTCTGTATTGAGGTAGAAATACCTGATTACATAAAAGCAAGCAGGGATAAACTCTGTAAATGTACCATATTACCCAGAAGACAGCACAAGCTGCAAAACAGTTTCTGAGCTGGTTTTGCTTGCTTCTACTGAACAGGCTGATGTCCGTCAGCTTTAACACAATAGCCAAGAGTGGCATTCCAGCCATCAAATCACTTTCTTCATCTGCATTTTTTTAGCCAGGGATGCCAGAAGCAGCTGGTGCGGGGTATAGGGTGGGAGCCAAGCCCTGGGAAGGATGCCAGTTCATCTTATAAGGAAAATGTACTATTTCAAAATTAAAACTTTTATATTGAGCATTACAACAAGACAACTATTGAAAAAATTGATAACATTGCAGATGTGAAAGAAGACTCTGCTAAAGCACCAATGTGCAAAAATGAATAAACAGCAGCCATCCAGATGTTCTTCAATGAGCACTGGACAGCAAAGCTTACAGGTGAATTTGCTCCAGGAAGGAGTTAGGGGAAGCCAGCTCCCACTCAGAAGAGGATTGGACTGTGAATCTACACTGTAAATAATGATGGCAAGACAAAACTAGTAAATCAGCAGAAGCCCCATTTTCCACTTGATCATGGGAGTATGCTGTTCATGGATTATATCTGCAGCTCTCTTGGATGGTCACTGGTAAAGATCAAAATTCTTTTAACAGTTTTTACATTTTGTAAAGACAGGGTAACAAAATCATCCCTAACTCAGTTCCAACAGAAGAGACTGAGTTTGGCAAGACATTAATGTGGAATGCATTTTACCCTGGTAGACCAATACACAAAAATATAGTACACTAACTTCAGGAAGAGCTGGTGGATCAGTGTCAGTACTCCGTCTGTAACAGCATCTCTTCCTGAAGACCACTGAAATGAACTTCTTTGCATCAGAAGGTCATTGCCTAGTTCACTGCAGCAGTTCTGATTCCACTTAGAATGTGTTTTTACAACTATGCCATTATTTTCTAGAATAAATGGAATGACCTTAGCCAGGTTTTCCCACTTTGTGGCAGTGTTTCCAAATTTAGTTACATAACAATAATTGGTAATTGTGGGCTCATATGCAAACATTAGTTCTCCTTAATAAATTTAAGAAGATTATGTTCCTAGTTTATCACAATTAATGGCAGTCATTTTCTATACTGTGCAAGGGCATTTTCACTATACTTGACAGCTATAATATGGTAGCTCAAAAATTCAGGCCCAATTTGCTGTGACAAACACAGCACAATTGTCCCATTACTCTTGCTCATTTAGTGACCAGGGCCCAGTTTTGTTACCATAAAACCTTTTTACTAAGGTAATCATAGTAAATTTCTCATGGTTGCATTTGGAAGGCATGCTCTTCTAGGTGAAGTTGCCTGTTCTCAGTCGCATTCTGCACTAGTGGCTGTATTGGGAACCAGTTACCCTGTGCTTAGTAATACCAGCTCCATCTTGCTGAGAAATGCCACCAGGTAACCCAAGTAACCAAGCTTCTGATGGCAATATTTGCTACTGCTTTTCAGTTCTCCCCTCTCACAGCTGGCAGTAGTGCCCCAGAAGATGGGTGTAGGAAGTCCAAATATTGAAAGCTGAGGGAGCTGGGTTTGAGCACTGCACAGAGGGCTCAGTCTATGGGTTCAAGGAGATCCACATGTCAGTTTTATTGGATTTGATGTTGGATACTATGTACAATGTCTTCAGAAAGAACTCCTCATATGGAAACCTCATACTCTCGTGTGTCCTGCAAGAAAAAAAAACGATAATCTGCAAAAGCCAGTCTCTCATGTAGTTAAGAATCACAGTAACATTGAGAGGCCTTGACAGTGTTCGTCCAAAGACAGTTACATCCCATTATTTTAAGAGACTCCACAGCAATGGTCACTGAGGCTGGTCAAACTGATACTTACCCCAGTTTCATACATGGGGTTATCAAATTCTGTTTCCACAGTTATCTGGCTGTAGGGATGAGTGTACATCAGAGGCAAGCGGAGATTTGAATGATAACGGCACCTGCTAGAAAAAAATAAAAACAAAGGCAAATTCAAAGACTGAAAGCAATATTTCTACTTGGGACTTCTAACTCTGAAGAAGATGTTTCTTTTAAGGGAACCAATTCTTTATTTATAGTGTTTGTTTGTTCTTATTCTGCTTCATCAGAAATTTCTGTTACTGTGTATTTCTTTTAAGTGAAGTGTTTTGTTATTAGGCATGTACTAAATTACTTTTCCTGTTATTTCTGGGTTCTGGGTATTGGGATCAAGTTAGCAGGTTAGTTGTTGGCTATCTTGTTGTTTATGAGTAATTTTTATTTGTTAGCTGATTAGATTTCCATAGTCTAAATAAGCAGGTTAACTAAAATAACATGAAGTAACTTGTTAATTATGAGCAATGTTTTTTTTTTCTGAATGTAAATGACAAGTAACCTCTGTTGTATTATCAATTTTTTGACACAGCAGACAGAAACCTGAGACAAGCTATTTTAATGACACGTTCAACTAAAAACAAAAACAACTTCTAATTAAAAAAATGTTTTTAAAAAATGAGCAGGGGTATAAAAAATGAGAAACACTACGACAACACTGTAGTGTTGTTGTATAACAAACACTATAAGACCACATTTGTCAAGCTTTCCAAAGCCCTGATTCTGCCCCTTGTCAGAGTTCAGTGTTTATGGAGCAACTTCCTTTGAAGAAATAAAAAAACATCTGCCCAGTTGGTGACCATAGGTAAGAATATAAAAAAGGAGAGATTTTTAAAATGGATATTAGTTCAGAGCAAAACAGAACTGCAGTTAGGACTGTTAGTTAGGGGGGCTGCAAACTTGTACTTCCATACCGTGTAATGTAGATGTAAGCTCCGCCTAGCAGTACAGACAGGACAAGGACAGGAATAAAGATCACCAGTGCCATGTTTCCACCATCCAGTGATGTCGCTGCAGCTGCTTCTGCTTCTGCTACTTTGAGGGCAGAAAAAAGTAGCAGAATCAAGCTCTGTGCCATCTAGATGCCTTTAGCCATGAAGTCATTTTAATATTGTTTAATCAGTTCCTAAAGTTTCCTATGTAGCTTCCCTGCACAGTCAGTGGGCCCATTAAAATGTAACATTTACACAAAATAAGACACATTTCTTTTACATAGTTATTTTAGTGGCTGCCTTTATACAAGTCACAAATGGATACTAAATTTGTTTTGCTGTTTCCACACTAAAGGTATCGAATTGAATCAGCAACCTCATTCTTTACTTTTCAAAGTCAATTTAAATCCTATTATTTAAACAGTTACAAATTGAACCTCAGACATCAATTTTTTAGGCATTAGAGGCTGGGTAAGTTAAAGCTTACTTTGTCCAGTAGAGATCACACTACTGTCTAAAGTCTACTAATCAGGCCACTAAGCTAGATTAGTAGACTTACCACAATAACCTTTAAGAGAAACTTGAAAACTTGCACAGTTTTCTCTTTTTTAAGGACATTCATTGTATAGTGTTTTCATTACTGATGACTAAAATGATGTACTGAGTGGACATAACAGGAAAAAAAAAAACTAAGTGAAAGCATTGCTGGATTATATTTTGGCATTGACTTCTGATCATTCTATTTATCTTTTAGGTTGTAACATCTACATCTTGTAACATCGCCCAGCTTACTAAAATCCATCAAGTGCATTCACCTTCCAAAGCTCGTTCAAAGCTGTCCTGGTTTGCTGAAAATGAAAAGAAGAGTTTTTTTTTAAGTAATTTGCAACAAAACTAGTGCAGAATACTTAAGTGGCAAAAGTCACTCTCAGTAAATTAGTTAGCTGGAAAGTTATCTGCTAGTAAGAGGCAAGGCAGCCCACTGCCACTCATGATGTACAGCATACATGGTAGGCCATTGTGAAGTTCAGATTGCCAACATATTTCTAACATTGAGGAATTCTGATTAGATTTCTTTAAATAACCCCAGTTCACCTTGCTCACCTCTACAGAGTGGCAGCGGTCCACTCCAGAAAGATGGATGTCCTAGAATGCACTTAATTGTAATCTCTCCAATCAGCTCAAACCCTTCATAACACATGAAGGAGAGTGATTCTCCCGGAAGATAAAGGCGTTTGTACAAGATCTGATAGCCATTTTCAGGAAGGCCTGGGTTTTCACAAGACACAGATTCCTCTGCTGATGTAGGAAAGAAACATGAAAGAAATAAGGGAATTGCAGAGGTCATGGTGCTCACTACACAAGGATGAACTCATGCGACATATGAGTTTATGCAGAAAGTAATATGCTTACAAACACAGAGGGGAAGCCGTGAAGTCCAAACTGGAGTCCCGGTCTCTCGGCCATAGCAAGTGAGCATGCTGCTGCCTTCCAGGATGTACCCAGGTCGGCAAGTGTACTGAATAGTCGTGCCAACCAACAGCTTAGGGTCCGACAAAGTGCGAGATGAGTGCTCCACCTGACCAGGGTCTGTGCAGTACATAACTAGGGGGGACAGAAGCACAATTAGATCTTCTGTTCCAAATCAGTGAGTCCTGAGGCTGTATGGAATATTGCCTCATTGGATGTGGTGATGTGAGATGTCACAGGACAATGAAATGATGTGCAGTAATGGGGTTCTGGGATGGGTGTAGCCATCTATAAGTCAAGAACTATGCGTGCAGAGTGCCATCACATTCCCGGTAGTGGATCAGAGGTTTTCTCTTACTCTTTTCACAAAAAGGTGGTTGGCTGCTCCAAACCAGGTCCCACTGACAGATGAGTGTTTCGCTGCCCACAATATCATACCCTGGGTCACACTGATAAGTGACTCGAGCACCACGCACTAACTCCATGTGGGATGTGGTCTTCCAGCCATTCTGAATCTCAGGCAGGTCAGAACAGGAGTCATTCCTGGACACTTCTGAAAGGAGAAGAGAAGTTACTGCCATTTATTTTGTTCTCAGGAAATCGGTAAACTTGTGTTTTTCGATTTTATATAACTTTGAGTTTTTCACATGGTCATTAGAAAAATAAATAAAAGGGAGAAAATATTTTGTTAGTTGTGGGAATTACAACTCGAAGACACTTGATATCCAATATGGTGTTCCACAAGGCTCTATCCTGGGTCCGCTGTTATTCTCAATCTACATGCTTCCGTTAGGTCAGATTATCTCAGGGCACAACGTGAGCTACCACAGCTATGCTGATGACACACAGCTGTACTTATCAATAGCACCTGATGACCCTGATTCTATTGATTCACTAACACAATGTCTGACTTGTATCTCAGAATGGATGAATAGTAATTTTCTCAAGTTAAATAAAGAGAAAACTGAAATTTTAGTGATCAGCAATAATGGATACAATGAAGCTATTAGAAATAAACTGGATACATTAGGATTAAAAGTCAAGACGGAGGTAAAAAGCTTAGGGGTGATTGTTGACTGTAATCTGAATTTTAAATCACATATTAATCAGATCATTAGGACAGCATTTTTTCACTTAAGAAACATAAGTAAAGTTAGACCTCTTTTATCACTGAAAGATGCTGAGAAATAAGTTCACGCGTTTGTTTTCAGTCGACTAGATTACTGTAACGCACTCCTCTCAGGACTAGAAAAAGATATAAATCGTTTGCAACTAGTGCAGAATGCAGCTGCTAGAATCCTAACTAGGAAAAGAAAATCCGAACACATTTCTCCAGTTTTGATGTCACTACACTGGTTACCTGTGTCATTCAGAATTGACTTTAAAATTCTGCTTATGGTTTATAAAGCCTTGAATAATCTCGCCCCATCTTATATATCGGAATGTCTGACACCTTATATTCCAAATCGTAACCTCAGATCCTCAAATGAGTGTCTCCTTAGAATTCCAAGAACAAAACTTAAAAGAAGTGGTGAGGCGGCCTTCTGCTGTTATGCACCTAAAATCTGGAATAGCCTGCCAATAGGAATTCGCCAGGCTGATACAGTAGAGCACTTTAAAACACTGCTGAAAACACATTACTTTAACATGGCCTTTTATAACTTCATTTTAATCGTAATTTAACTTAATCCTGATACTCTGTATGTTCAATTCATCATAACAACTATTCATGGTGGCTCTAAAATCGGTACTGACCCCTACTCTCTTTTCTGTTTCTTTTTCCGGTTTCTTTGTGGTGGTGGCCTGCGCCACCTCCACCTACTCAAAGCTTCATGATGCTCCAACAATGATGGACGGATTAAAAGGAAGTAGTCTACGTGACCATCATCATCATCAAGCCCTTCCGTGAGAACCCTAAATCCAAAGAGGACTGTTTCATTTATGTTAGGTAGAATGCCCAGAGGGGACTGGGCGGTCTCATGGTCTGGAATCCCTACAGATTTTATTTTTTCTCCAGCCGTCTGGAGTTTTTTTTGTTTTTTCTGTCCCCCCTGGCCATTGAACCTTACTCTTATTCGATGTTAATGTTGATTTATTTTTTATAATTATGTCTTTCATTTTTCTATTCTTTAATATGTAAAGCACTTTGAGCTACTGTTTGTATGAAAATGTGCTATATAAATAAATGTTGTTGTTGTTGTCTCTCCACTTATAACAATCAAACCTTTCAGAGTATGAACTACTATTGCATCTATAGGATTTAAGCCTGCACATCATCTCTGATTTTTGTATTTTACTTCCTGGCATTTCTTTTTCCAACTCAAATACTAAAGGCTACTAAATAATGGTGTTTCAGTAGATACAGAATGACACCTATAGTAGCCTAATAAAGTTAACATAAAAAATTAGGAAAACTGTGTTGTTTAATTTACCCATGTAGTTAATGATGAAGCCCTCTCCTTTTCCAAAAACCATGCCTGCAGGGTCCGAATGGAATTGCAGCGTGAGGTCAGGGGTTGAGGAGTAGAGCTTAAAAGGGCTTGTTCCACCAATATACTGCCCCAGGATCCTTGTGGTAATCTCATCTCCATCATAGATAGTCAAAATGTCACTGTTGCTCAGGTTTAGACTTAGGAGAGAAGAAATTAAATGAACAATGTAACAGATGGGCGAAACAATGAGATTCCTTCCTGACCTCTATAGTTCCCTTGATATACTATTTTCCTGGAACAGACTTCTCTTGTCTTTCTCACTCAAAAACATTCACGTCACTACTCCATTGCCATACACTCTTCTCACTACCTACTTGCCTGCAGTACTCCCAAAATATGTTCACACACACCAGCCAAGTCATTCTTCATTTGCCCTGTCTTTAGTCCAATGTGCCTCTTCTGTACTCCTTTTTTACCTTATGTAACTTGTTTGCCCTGCTTAATTCTGTAGGTGACATTATCCACCTCACCATCTTTTGCACCTCCCTGCCCTATATGACTTTGTCCTCCCATTTTTCACTGAATAAAGCAGATGCCTGTATAAGACATTATAACAGAAGGATAAAATAATTACAGCTGAATGTCAAGAAGAATACGTCGCTCTTCTCCAACATGAATTCTCCAGCTACAATCCTCACCCTCACCATAACTGTCAGGCCAGTTAGGAGACAGGATGACACCACTAGGAGCTGAAAGTTCTCCACCACATAAAGCTGCAAAAAGTAAGAAAGAGATGTTTTTGCATTATTTAGTTACTATAAGGACCAAGGAATATTTATTTGATTCTCTGGACCTTACTTTCACAGAAAATGAATGGATTATTGCATTTTATATTGTGGAAACTGTGGATTACTGTTAAATTTCTGAGATAAAAAGACGGAGGGGAGTGTACTTAAAAAATTGTCTAGTAAACCTAAACTAAGAAACATTTTGTAAGCAGTAATTTGGACAGATGATCGTCAGCATAGGCATATAATCTTCCATATATATATATATATATATAATATGTATACAGTATACTTGCCACCTTCATAAAGAAATAGTGAAATATGGTTCCACCAGTAGGCCAACAACCTGAAGAACATTCAGTGACCAAGCCAATGTAGTAATCCCCCAAGTACAAACACAGATGACATTATTTTTTATTATAGTTCATTGCTTCATTGGTGTTCTTTTCTTTTGATATTTATTATGTACATTTCACTGTTTTTGAATAAATATATTTATTAGTCATTTACTAATTTAACAGAATACTATGTTTGAAAATTAAATAAAAGAGTAAGGGTAACAGAAGAGATAGCAGATAGCAGCGCCCACAAATAAATTTTGAGTACCCTTGCACAGTGGTTCTGTGTCATTCCAGTAGGGGTCTCTCATGTTCACACATTCAATGACCGGGGGACCCTGCTCCAAAGAATGACCCGGCTCACAGGTAAACTCAACAATTGCACCCACATTGTAGGAAGAGTCTGTGGTGGTGAAGTTTCCATTTTGGATGTAGGGCTCATAGCAGTGTCCACGCTCAAAAGCTGCCCAGAGAAGAAAGAAAAAGTCAAACATTGATTGTGAAGTCAGTTAAACTATTACCTAGTTTCCAAGGGGTTATTAGCACACCTTCATAGCGAATGTTGAAGCCAGATGATGTGTTAGCACTATCAGAAGTAAACTGGACTGTCACAACTGGACCCTCACTGATGATACCTTCAAATGGCACCTGCCCACCACGGGCGGAATCCAAAAGTACTACAGAACCATTTTCCAAACCACTCCAGACCTGAATCCTGAAATACAAAAGCCTGGTCCAGAAACACAGCAATATGGATTCACAAAATTACCTTCACCACTGTAGCAGGCTACAGTAGAATTTACCATTATTTATTAGGCTGATGCTTTAGTATAAAATGAATTACAAATCACAGTGACACAGTGGTGGGTTTCTTCAATGTGAGTCCTGGTAGGTGACTTGCTCTGTGTCACACTGTGAATTAGTGATGAAGATGGAACTGCCAGCTCCATGGTTAATATCCCAAATGTTTTTAATTTGACCACAGTGACTCTATCGATTTGAAAATCACACCAACCACTTACCTATCACCATGGCCAGCCAGGGACAGTTTCTCAAAATGAAGGTGCAACTTCTGAGGTCCACTGGTTTCTAGAAACCAGGTGCAACTCATATTGTTGCTGTAGTTTCCAGGGTGATTGGGTGACAGAATGCGGCCAATGGAGGCATTATGCACTCGGCCTCCACACACAGCTGTGGCATACAGATGAACACAAAGAGAGAGAAAGAAGGTGCTTTAATAAAAGCAGGACATTTCTGTGCTGCACAATAAACATAGAAATAGCAAACTAACAGCATGTTGAACTAGGAGCCTAGCTAAAGGAAGGAATTGTTTCTTGTTAATATTGAGTATAATGGTAACCAAAATTCAAGTATGGGAAATGCTTCTGTATTGGATTAGTTCGGGTGGCAGCAGTGATCAAAGTTTAGTGTCTGTCAGCATTCTTTTTCAATTTGTTTTTGTATTGTTTTGTTTAAGCTGTATATAATCATTTAATATGCAAGAGGTGTTGCTCTAAGGACATTTTATTTTTTTTGTCTTGTAGATTTTACTTAAATGTCTACTTCTGTGAAACCTACAGTGAAACCTCAACACTCCTGAGAATTCATCCTTTAGTGGCTTTAGCCCTATGATATTTGCTCTCCAATGGAATGTCATTAATGGTTTATATGGCCATTGCGATCATAATGCATAGAAAATATAGAACAGGGGCAGAAAAGAGGTTTCTATCAGAGACAGAGATACCTGAATTTTCACCAAATTCCTTTCCTGAGAGCTGCTCGAGCCAATATCCAAACTATTTAGAGCATGATGTTTGAACTATAAGCAATGATATATTTCCATCCTGCTTATATCAATGCTTATGTTTTGGCAAACAAAATGTCCACAAATGTGTTACATGCAAGTCTTAGCTTTCATATTGAAAAGAAAAAAATGGGCAACCAAAACATAATAGAAGAAAAAAGATTTTTAATATATGGTGACAAGGATTACTGAGTGTACATTTTAAACCCGGATCCCAGATTTTTTGTGATGTTCTTCCCATCTTTTCTTGACTTGCATGTCTTTTTTCAGTTGCTGTAGTAGGTTTTTATTGCCTCAGTAAAGTGAGAAGTGGAATACCAATGTAAGTTAAGAAATATGTTGAAAATCCAGATTAGAGTGACAGAATGAAAGTGTTTATACAGAAAGCTTGTGAGGAATGTGTCCCATCAGGTTAACTATACAATATCTGTACTGGTTTTAGTCTTGTGGTCCAAAGGTTGTCCTTACCTTTTACACTTACCTTTGCAAGCTGGTTCTTTACTGCTCCAGTGAGGCCGGGAGGCATTCAGACAAGTTAGTGTTTTCTCGCCCTGCAGCTGATAACCAGAGTGGCAGTGAAAATGAGCTGTGCCCCCAGCATGAAGGTCCATTACCAACACCTCTCCGTAGTGTGGCTTCCTTGGCAGACTGCAGCTCAGCATGAAAACTGGGGATAATAAAAAAAGAAAGGGTGAGTTGCAGATCACCATTGGTCTGGTACGCTGGCCTACTGCAAGAATAAGGTGGGCCCCATTTTTCATACTACACTAAAGAGCTAGAATCTTTCCATAGAGGTGATTAGAAATACTCTGTCTCCAGTGAAGTGCTGCAAAATGAACTGTAGTTTTCCCCACAATAACATCCTCACATCCATCTTGTAAAGCCCCACTCTTCAAATAGTCTTTCTGCTTGGTAAGGTCCTCATTTATTGTACTGTAGCCTTCACTTCATTTAAACCATCTAGATACTATTCTGTTGTACTGTATACACACTTGTCCTTTCCTATAATGCAGCACCCCTATCCATTCTGTTTGCTCACCTGTTCTTTTGAAAGCAACAACTCAAAAGCTATTTTGGTATAAGCCCATTCAGCACATTGCACATGAATTTTTAGACTAGCTCCTAACCCATCGTATTTGCATTTACATTTATATGTATTCATTTAGAAGTTGCTTTTATCTTAATGACTAGTAGGACAGTATGCTCCCTGCACGCCATACTTTGGTAGTGTAGCTGGAAGGTGCCCAGGCCTCCATCCAAGAAGGTGCGGAAGAAAACTGAGATAGTGTTGGTGGGACTGCGGATCACCTGACCCTCCACCAGCAGAGTTTCATTGGCAAGGACCAGTAGAGTTCCGCCTTCCTCCACCCCTCTAATGGACAACAGTTCCCCTTCAGAAAGATTCACATTCTTCACCTGAAAAAATGAGAAAATCTATTTTTAATTGTGGGACAGTCCAATGACAACACCAACCTCTTGAAAGATCACAGCACTCTGAATCATTTGACCCCACCCCCTTCATTCAAGACAATATTATAACTTGCTTCCCTTTTCCAAATAATGTCATTACTAGCCTTCAAGCTAGTAAGGCATTCTCAGAAACCTCACTTCATATACAGTATACAAATTTATTCTTTCCAATATCTAAAACCAGCACTCACAAACCTGCCTTTCCATTCCTTCAAAGCTATACCACATCATTTTACATCTGGCATACTCTAGCCCATTCTCTTTCTGCTCTTCCTCTGTAATCATTCACATCCTCTTTAAATGTCCCACTCTGTTTTCATTTACCCAATGAAGATCAAAGACCACAGTCTGCAATATGGATTATATCTGAGCATAAAGAAGGCACAAATCCTGACAACCGTATCAGCATGCAACATCATGATAAACGGAGAACAGATTGGAGTTGTTAACTATTTCATTCTACTTTAATCCACAATCAATGTCCATGGAAGCAGCAGTCAGGAAATCAGATGACGTATTGCACTGGGAAAATGACCTCTCTAAAGTGTTAAAAAAAGCGAAGATGTTTCATTAAGGACTAAAATGTATCTGATCCAATTTCTCTGAACAAGGTGGATTGACACAGTGGCTGAAACAATGCGTTCAGATGTAGAGGAAATGGCAAGGATGTCTCAGGATCGGACAATGTTTCACTCTGTTGTGCACAAGGTCGCTATGAGTTGGAACTGACTCGTCAGCACCTAACAACAACAACAACAATGATGCTTTATCCAAGAACTATCCACCCCATGTGTATTTTATTCAGAGTCCAGCTTAAAAGGATCTTTAACCCTATACTTAACTAAACCCGTAAGATTACTGGAGCCGATCCTCCACATCTGTGCATTTAACTTTTCATGACTTCAAGCATTTGCACAATTTTATTTGTATATATGTGTATTTTACTTAGTCAAATTGGATTAACCTAGTATGCAGTCCTAATAAAAAACAGTATATACCACAACTTAGTATGCTTCTTTCTGTGAAACTTATTATGTTCTTCCATTCTTATGTGTATGAAAAAGATAAGAGAAAGTATTTAAAATAACTTGAACAAAACAGAGTTTAGGAGGTTGCAAGGTTATTCAAGTTGCTACCGTTTCCAGTGTTCTAATAATTTTTGGACACAGATGAAATTGGCTGAAATACAATAGCAGTCCAAAGCTAAGGTTCAAAGTAAAGAGGTAACATTTTGGAATGAAACCGGAGAAAGTAATCTTCATCTTTAAACCCAGTACATCTCTTTGTTTCCCCAGCGACTCTCCTTTCTTAACCTACATCTTTTGTGGAGGTCATTCTGCTATAGGTGTGCCTATACTCAATATTTTTTGTCTGCTGTCCCCTTGTAAAATTATTTGGAGATTTTGTTGTAATTGTATGTCAAGAAAGGTATACTTAATAAAGCAAATTAAATTATCTTGTATTTCTACCTCCATCAGCTACCTTCAGCAAGAGAGAGAACAGGTTTCACCTTCTGTGTTTACTTTTGCACTTGATAACATAATTGCCACTCCAATTACAGCGACAGACAGAGTCTAAACATGCAAACTAATTAGGAGGAGATTAAAGCAGTTGCTAGGATACATATTGCTGCAATGTGTGAAGTGATCCTTCTTTGCTGCTTGCGGGTGTGTGAACAGGCAGAAAAAGGCCATTTGCTCTGTCCTCTGTCCAGGGGAGGCAGACAGCTTATAGTCAGGTGAGGTATGTGGGGGCACAAGGTGGGTCTGGTCATTGTTTTGCACATATTATGATTTGAATTTTTCTGCAATTGCTGCTCATGTACTCAAGGTGACAGTACAATCCAGGCAGACCTAATCTGTACTTTTCCCTTTTGGCCACTGTCAGTGCTAATGTTTAAAAAATACGAAAATGAAAAAATGTAACTGTCTTTAGAATATAATAGCGGTGGCAGGTTTTGCTACATGGAAAAAAGGTCTGTCTGTAAGCTTCCCACCCCAACCCTTAACAGTGTTGGTCTCACCTGCAGCTCGACACCATACCCTGTGTAGACTGTGACATTGTAGGTACACTCCAGAAAGTTGAACTGAAGCAGGGGAGGGTAGTCTGTGGAGTCAATGTACCCTTCGGGTTCAGAGAAGTTCACGTTGCAGGATGCTGTATCACACAAAAACAGTGGTCAGAAACTGAAGCCACTTGGAGAAATTCAATGATTTGCAGTAGAACCATAGAGTGAGGTATATCACAGATGAATAAAGGAATTATATTTTTCAGATAAATAGCACATTAGGAGAAGTAGGAGAATGTTTCTTGCAGGGCACTGCAGAGATGAGCGGACTAACTAATTTCTCCTGCTGAACAGGTAATAATATAAACGTACAGGAGCACCAGATCTGCTTCTGCAGCTTCAACTGACCAACATGTCTTCTGTAACTAAATAAGACCTACAGATTGGCTGGTCCTGCAAGGTGACAATCATAAACTCCAATGCATGGTAGACGAGAAAGGTAAGATAAGCAACTCTTTCTTAGCATGAAAGGAAATGATCTGTGAAGACTCTACAATTTGATCAGCATGAGACTGATGAGTTTGTCTAGTTTACACACAAAATGTATGGGATTCCTTGTGAAAATACCATGAAGTGAGGAGCATAGTATCAAAAGACCAATGGACTAATGACCTGTATTAGATGATGTGATGAACCAAAAGAGGTTTATTTGAATTAATGGTAAAACCCAGAGGAGAACCACAGCATAATATTATGCACTAGTATATCTTCTAGGTAGAATGTATGGACATGAGACCGATTTATTAAAAAGTTTTTGTTATTAAATGGAAGGAGGACCAGATCCATGTATCACCTGTTTATATCAATGTATAACACACTATAGGTTTAATAAACTGTTGGAAGGGATCAAGTAATCTGTACTGCTGGAGTAGATTCCATTGTGTGCAAACACATATTAAAAAAAATAAAAATCACCAACTATGACATGATTAAATTTACCAAATAAAAACTAATTTGCATTACTGGGCTGACATCTGTTAACAGTTTGTTCCTGCCTCATGTTTAGTGATCATTGAAAGATCTGTGGTTCTCTGTTGCCCCATTAAGAAAAAAGCAGATTAGAAAAATATATGATTAATTGAGCAAATGTACACAAATTAACTAATTTCTAATCCAGGGTTGGAACCTGCATTGTAACTGATGCCTTGAATATAGGCTCTTGCTCCCTGCAACTCTCTGATGGAAGCAGTGGGTCCAAAAATACATGGATATATTCATGGGTGATAACCCACTCTAGAGGTGAACACAAAACATGTATGAAATATCTCTCCAGATATAAAACAGAATCGATGGTTAGGAAGATGAAACATACATTAGATAAATTGTTCTATCTTACTGTGAAACAAAGTAAACAGACAAGACCACCCAAAAACTAGGCATCAGAGAGGGGACTCAATAATTTAATATTATAAGGTAATTGGGAGATTATAAATGGAAAGACATATTAACCTGGCTGTGTTGCTGAGAGAATTGTTGATCTAATGATTGAATCCAGACTGCCTTCTTCTGTGTTGCTCACAGAGGAAGATAAAGCAATTGTTGTGCTGTCCACAAGGCGTGGATCCACATCAGGTGTGAGACGGGGCTGCTCAAAGAGTGGTGTGGTCTCCAAAGCAGAGATTGTAGCAGAGAGGTCACTTTGCCCAGACTCAGAAGGATCACTTTCCTCACTGAAGATTTTAGTCTCTAATGGCACAGGAGTGGTCTGCCCAGAGGAGTGAGGCCACAGCGTGAAGCTGTCAGGAGTATTATTTGCAGAAGCAGACTCCCTAAAGAAAGTAGACTCTAATGTGGCTTTATAGAGTGAGGCTTGGGTGGTTTGAGGCCATAGTCTTTTTCGTGCCGCATTGATCTGTTTGGTAGAAAGAGTCTTTCTTCTTCCTCCCTTCAGGATTTGTCGTGGTAGCAGGTCATCAGGAAGGGCAGAGGGGAACAATTCTCCCTCTTGGCGGAGCAGAAATTCCTTCTGTGCCAGGACAGATTTCAGCAAATCTTGTCTGTGGGATTCTATTCCATCTCTCAAACTGCTTATGGAAGGAGTTGGTTGTAGGGGACTCTGACTGCTGATTAAAGTGGGAGGTCCAGCATGGCTTTGTGAAGAGGGGGACGGGGTACTTCCAATCACACCGTCAGCTGGTAAATAAAAGAAAAATACAAGCAAATTTATAACTGGTTTACAAGTGCATATGCAATTTGTAAAGTACTGTATACCGTATACAGACCACTTTCTATGTATGCCTTATTGCTAAAGATGCTAGTTTCAAAAGATCAACAGAATTGGACAAGGCACCATTTATTCTTGCTGTACATGTGGAAAAGAATAAAAATGGGTTCCAGTTGCTCAAATGAGATTGTACAATTTCTGATAACCCTAACTGTAGCTCATATGCCATCCAACTAAAACCTCTAGGCTTTATTATTTATGAGTAATTCATATTACCTTTTAAAATGCTTCCACTAAACCCACTCTGATCCTGTAAACTTCTTAAGGAAATGCACTAATCGTGTTTTGCATAGGTAGGCTGTATCTGGAGCTAGAATGTTCATTTTGATGACAAATTGCACATTCTTTAACAGAAGTGTCACAAAAATATGATTTTTTGTATAGGATGATATAGCCAATATTGTCACGTGTACAGAGCACAGTGTACTTTGTAATTACATGTACTACTCAGCATGCAACATTGAATGCCATGATCACTGAGTAGTACTAGCTTACCTCAAAAACTTCTGTTTTCCCTATCTGAAATAACTTCCTGTTATGCTTGAACATGAAAGTTATCATATTTTCTAAAAAAATAAAATAAAGAATGCATTCAAATAAATAAATATGCAAGCTAGTGATATATTTTCCTTTTCACAGTTCAAGGGACCATGTTTTGATTTCTTGCCTGTATAAGTAGATTTGCAACTTCTGCATGATTTCTTTCATGTACTCTGACTTTAAAGGTGTGTATATTAGGTTAACTCTAAAAGGGTAAAATCATGTATGTGTATGTGTGGCTTTCTATTCCTCTCCTTGCACCTGACCCTGCTGGGAAAGATATTGTCAGCCACCACCCTACAGGAAAAAAATGGAAGGTTGAAAGCATCAAGGCATAAAAGAACACTTCCTATTGAAATTGGATATTTGCAAACCATACAATAAAATCTCTTAATTATCTGTTAAAGTTACAAATATGGTAGGGTGTCCGATGAAAGAGTTGCAAATATGTATGGTGTCTGATGAAGTTTGCGACCGGTTTGATCCTTTAAATGTATCACAAATGTACAGTTTTTTTTCTGATATACCAGTAGATGTATGAGTTACCAAACTAATGCTTTGTGCCAGCAAATAACCACTAATTACTTTTATTATTTTAAACCATTATAAATTATCTGTGAGATCTGATCATTAGTGTTCATCTTACATCGACTTAAAATGTGCAGGATTGTCAGATTTTTCAGTTCCAAAAGCTGTATGTCTCATAAAAACCGGCGCATGTAAGCGACTCTGATTATACTGTTCAATTTCATTGTATTCTGTTTTATCATCGGGCATATAGCAGAGAGCATTATGATATACTGTATTTGGCGCATTAAAAGCTCCGGATATGTTTTTAGCCCTCACTGTTTTGTTATACTTGGACGAAAGCAGGTTAAATGAAATGCGAAGGGTTACACATTGTGGAGGAGTGAAATTACTTTACATTTAAATAAACATAAGTTGTGTATTAAATATTTGTTATTTTTTACAAAAATACCAGTCTGTCCAAGCTCACTTTTGCCAGTGAGGAGAACCAAAAAAAAAAAAGCACACAGCCAAACATCATCTATATATCGACGTTTGTAGCGACCACATGTCTGTAAGCACCTAAATAAGGATAGTACACAGACTTGCTAATTATATACACGTTGAGATAATTGGCGGGGCGTTCAATCACCCGCCCAGAAGGTGGACCTTACTGACGATATTCTTGGAAAACGTCCAATCGATGTTTGAAATAAATACTGACTTCGCGAATTACCAATAACAAAGCAGGAAAAGCGCGGGCTCACGAACCACTCGGGTACTTTCACTTGGTGCCAATTGAATGTGAGTAATGAATCAGAATAGCGTCCCTGTAAGTAATACGACAGTAAACAACTTTTCGTTTGTTCGGGTAACTGGCCTCGGTAACAATGTTTCCTGGTTTAACGGTGTTTAGTACTATCGGAATCTCATATTCACCTCTTCATAGTATCAACCCCACAAGTCCCTCTGTTTAATTTTCCTCCTTTGATGCACATACACAGCAATGCTGGAAGGAATACTTCAATAAAACGCCACGACGATTAAAAACAAAAACTTAAAAAGTAATTATCAAAATCTACCGATCTACACGTGGGAAAGGTGCCTTAGAAGACTGAAGGTATGTATGTGTATTTTAATAATTTTGAGTTGTTTTACGTTGATAGTGCAATGCCTTTTTCACGTTTCTCTAATTGGGATTTTCATTGTAATCGGACTTTTTTATTTGCCTTTGATTAAATATCGTATGTGATTAGCTGATTTGTGTTTGTTGTGTGGCAATACAACTGGAAAGTTTTAGAAGTGGATGCTTTTAGGGAAATTTGTCAAGCAAAGTTCTGTGATTAATGTTAACAATGTGCGGTTTGTAATGTTAAAGTAAAATACAGTTCACAATGTTATTTATATAGTTTCTACACTAAGAAGTATTGCTGTAAAATTATGAGCTAATAATATATATTGCTGTGCATAGTAAAGTTTACTAGATCTTTCCGGGAATCATGGCCATGTTGAGGTGAAGAAGCGTGTGTGCACTAAGATCATTAGAACAATGTTGTGAGAAGCCTTGTGCGTCATAGAAGACTAGTAAAGGGGAACAACCAGAAAAAAAACATCCATAATTATGTGCAATACTTCGGAATCTGAATTGTGATAGTTGGGTGAAATGCACTTTACATGACCTTAACAATGGAAACCTCACTCTTGTAGCCTGGACAGCTTCTCTCTGGGAAAGTAGACAGAAATTTTGTAAAAGTTTAAAAGCTACTGTTTGCGTTGGGGACCAAAACTATTGTTTGTGTCTGCGTGTTATGCATCATTAATTTTTAGCATTATATTGTTTTTCGTGATGCCATTTTTTCTCTTGTAAGTGCCACCATTTTGTTCTGTCTTGTTGGTGGCAAAGGCACTGTTGTCAGTCGTGACCAGGAAGTCACGTGTTTTAACATTATTGTGCACTTGTTTTATAAATTGGCTTTGCAGTAGTTCAAGTGTCTCTAGCATTTTAAACTGTGTGAAAAAACTTTGTTTTGGCTTCATTTTTAAAAAAAAGAATGCTTAGGGTGTCATGATTTGGACTTTTTTATCTAAAGAGTTTTGGTTTACATATTGGCCATAATCAAAAGTCATTTGAATCAAAATAACAAAAGACCTTTGCTTTCTTTAACAAATGAAAGATTTGTTGACTTTAACCCTCCGATCCTTTACTTACTGCCTTTTTAGTTACTTATACAGGTATGTAAAGAACAATGTCATTAATTTGTTTTTCTTTTGTGTTCTATATTTGTTTTTGTCATTATCTCTAATTTTCTTTTAATATTTGTGTTATAAGGATTTAATCATATTGTCTTTTTATGTATTTATTTACTTTTGTGTGCTTCTGTTTTGGAGTTTTTTTAATCATTATGATGCTACATGGTTGCTAGGCACATCTAATGTAATATCTGACATCATTCTGTCATCATATGCACATGCTGCAAATCTCAAAGGGATCCAATGTAACTCAAAAAGGAAAAACTTGTGCTTAAGCAAGCTGGAAAACTAACTTGGGGATATAATTTTGATTTTGATTTTTGGTTTGTCATGACTTGCAGTTTGGTTTTGCCCTGAGTAAAATTTTACTGAATGAATTAATGACTTCCTGGAAAAATTACATTAGTTAACAGTGATAACTGTTCTTTTTCGATGCTTAACAGGACATTTGCTAACATCTTATTGATACTCTACACTACCATGTAGAATCCACTGTGCTTAGCATAGATGAAGAAACATTTACCTTAACTATGGATATTGTAATGGCATTTGGACTATTTCTGTCTTGTCTCCTCTTCTTTGTGTGAGTTTTAATGGGGCAATAAGATTTTTGTCAGTTTGGAAACCAGAGGGCTGTATATCAGCTCTCTTTGGTGATGCTGTTCTCTTGAATCTTGTTGTGATCACTGCATATAATGGACCTGTTAACAACTGAGTGTAAGGCTGTCCAGATAAGAGTTAGTGGTATGACTATATGTCAAAAGGGGATGGTCCTCTTTCTAAAAACAGGGATTTGGTCTCTCTGGGTGATGGAGCACGTGTTTAAATACTTTTTAGTGAGCATCTTCACAAGGTAGGGTGGAGGGTATTATGAGGTTGACCAATGAATTAGTGGTGATTGTTTCTCTGGTTGGTGAAAGTGAACAAAGAACTAAGGGTTTAGATTAAGAGTTACTAAAATCTACAGTTATTGTGGTTTTCCACAACTGACACTGCAGAGACAAGGAAAGTACTCATCCTTAGAGAATAATAATGAAATGAGGCTGAAGGCCCCTTAAGTATGAAGGAATATGGAGGTAATATTGCTAATTTGCTTGCTGCCACTAAGTCACTGTTGTGGTCTATGGCCGGCTTGTCATCCCGGCCAATACCCCCAGGCCGCCAGATGGAGCTCTCCCTGCAGCATGGAGGTGCCCTGGATACCAGCAGGGAATCATGGATTATGGTGTTTTCCCCTACAAACCTACTGGATACCCCAGGGGCCAACAGAGGACGCTGCAGAGAGGCCCAGAGAGTCACATGTGCCCTATAACTCGGAAGTGCATCATAGGCAAAGCGACAGCGGAAGTGAAGAAGAAGACTTTTTATCTGACTTGGAAGTGATAAGGAATCATATGGACTGGGGATTGGGAGAACTATGGGAACTCCCAGACGGCGAGCTGAGTTGGGTGGAAGGGTGGCAATGCATCTGGGAGTTGAGGATTGTTTATCGAGAATTATAGTAGTGTATTGGTGTAATTATATGAGTATTGTGGAGAGAAGGATGCACATTATTTTCCAAATAAAATAAGTTATTGGACTTTTACCATGTGTCTGGCATCTTGAACAAGGGTTTAAGGTAGCGATAGTGCCCCCATCTGTCACACTGTGTAATTTCATCTTCTTGAATTCTCATTTTAAAAAATTGGAAAAAACTGGACTATGTCTATGAAGTATTTGGGGTGGATTTCACTATGAAAGGGTGTTATGCAGAATTCTGCTTATTTTATCACTACCAGTGTGATGTAGCAGCTAAGGCCTTAGACTATAAACCACAAGGATACTTGTTTGATCCCTGTAGCTGACTTTCTGTGTGAAACTGAAATTCATTTTAAAAGACAAGGCTGCAGTTATTGTGATTTGTCAGCTGCTTTTTGGTACATTTATTACATTGATATACATGAATGGACAGTATTTATTTAGAAGTCAACTTTGCGTTATTTCCTGTCACCTGTTCAGTCTGTCCCTAAGGCTCAGACTCTGAGGCAGGTGCCTCTTCACCTAACAACTACAGACCAATGGTACTTACATCTCACATCGTGAAGACCTTTGAGAGTCTGATCCTTGATTATTCGAGTCCTCTTGTGGTAGATCATCCAAATCCATGTCAGTCTGCCTATTGGACAGTGACTGGAGTGGAACATGCAATCTATCTGGGTACAAACATTTATTTATATGTTGTCTAAATACAGTGTGCACCTGCTGGTTAAAATCAGCTATGGGTTATCTATCTTTTTATACAGTGTCTTTCATACCTAGCAACCTGTCTATTGATCGATTCATTGAACTTCTATAAAAAGCCAAGTGTCCCCTGGAGACAAATAAAGTTATATCTATTTACTGACCTTTTGTTTGCTTGTTGAATGAAAGAGGGAAAGATACAGTATCTTGAACCCTGATGTTTATATTTACGAGGAGCTTCTTAGAAAAACAGTTGGCCAGTTTAAGAAACACTTTGTCATTATCATCTGAATATTGCATAATTTTGCCTACCAAATTCGAATCTGTTTATGAATATTTACTTCATCTAATCACATGCTGTTTCATTGCTTTATCTGAGCTGCATAGGGTAGTAGCTGCAGGGAACTTTTTCATAGAAACAAATACATTTTTACTACAATATAGTCCTACACTGCACTGTAATCTTGTCTTTATTTTTGTCAGTCTGTATTTTTCAAGTTTCATTTTTGTCAAAGAAAAGAGGAAAACACTTGTCTTCAAGGGGAAATATTTTAGACATTTGAAAAAGCAATCATGGGAAGTTTGAAAAGAATCAAATTGGGTTTTATCATTCATGAACAGTTTTAATTTTAATATTTAGTTATCTGCAAAAGCCAAGTTATACAGGATACAGAGTTTCTATAGTTTCTAAATTGGAGGCCAATTTTTCCTTTCATTAATCATCTTAAATCCACCTGTACTTGTTGACCCTTTTCTGCACTCCTAGCACAAAAAATTTAAGAACTTGTTTTCTGAACAAATCATGCTCTAGCCTTGTAAGTAGTTGGTGGGACAAGTCAGTCAGTCAGTCATCATCATCCAACCAGCTATATCGTAACACAGGGTAATTGGGGGTCTGCTGGAGCCAATCCCAGCTAACACAGGGCGCAAGGCAAGAACAAATCCCTGGTCAGGGCGCCAGCCCACCGCAGGGCACACACACACCTGCATGTCTTTGGACTGTGGGAGGAAACCTGGGCACCAGGACGAAACCCACGCAGACATTGGGAGAACATGTAAACTCCACGCACGGAGGACCCAGGAAGCGAACCCAGGTCTCCTTACTGTGAGGCAGCAGTGCTACCACTGCGCCAACGTGCCGCCAGTGGGACAAGTAAAGTGTTCACCTATGAATGTATTCACTTAAATTCACCTTAATTCACAAGAATTTAATTAATTCACAAGAAGTCTTAATGTTGGCACAAACTTAAAGCACCAGGAGTTTCTGACATTTGAATTTTGAGTTAGTTTGACTCATCTGTTTAATATTCTTTTGTAAGCTTTTTAAGCAGCTAATGATGCAAATATAAATTTTACAATAGCAAATGTTACAAACTTAACAGGGTGATTCCTCGATAAACAGTCTTCAAAAGCAATTGTTAGAAAAACAGCTTTAAATAGTTTAATTGAAAATATCCTAAAATCTCTGAATTCACTTATTCAATAGTATAGATAAAAATATATTTGAATTTTTGTTTTTAGTATTGGTTTTAAGCAGTATTTTTTAATTATTATTATTTATTTTTCACTAAAAATCGGGTAATCTTTGGTAATCATTCTTTATAAACACTATGCTGAAATACTTTCAAGATTACACCCAACCCCCACATGGTGTTATGCTGGGGGACTACTGTTCATCAAACATTAAAATTATGCATTGTATTTTAATATTTATAAATGTTAGTACTTCTTGAATTAAATTGATAGTCGGGTGATTGCTTGACAGATCTATCACTATTAAGGTTATTGCTGTTAGTATTTATATATTTAAAGGTACAGTATTGTTCCCAGGATAGTACTGGCACTTTTAATAAAAAAAAGAGTTGAATAAAACTACTGTTTTAGCTGTGGTACCAAATAGTTACAGTGTATTGAGAAATTTCACTAGTATTTGTCTAAAATAGAAAAAGTTTGATATTGTGACATCCCTAATGGCTAATAACTAGCAATGTGAAAGCAAACAGTGGGATCAACAGCAAACTGATTTGGGACAGTGGTGTTTGAACATATTAGTAATTAAAGCATGTATAATAAAGTGCTGCTTAAATAATGAAGAATATTACTATTAATTAGGAGGTAGTTTTGTGGCATAGCAGTTAGTGCTGTTGCCTCATGTATCTAATGTATTCAACATTCTGGATTCAAGTCTTGCGTCTGGTTACTGTCTGTGTGGATTTTCACATTCTCCTTGTTTTTGAGGAGTGTAAATTGTTAGACCACACAGCATTGTCATTTCAGCAAGGCATAAAAGGCAGCTGTTCCACATCTTTAGCATATCAGGTAACAGACCTCTGCTTAGAATACAAATGTACATGTGATGTTATTTATGTAACTTTACCATTAAATATAATCTACCTTTTCATGAAAGTACAAATATATAATACCAATTTGCAAAGCTTTTGAACAGACCTTCCTGATCTGAACAATTTAACTTAACTGATAGGGCTGCAACTTGGGCCAAGAACCTGTGAGAGAGAAGTGAGGTAATTTGCACTTCTCAGCACAGGTGTAGTGTACAAATAATGTAGTAACGGCTTTTAGATATTTTACATTATAAAGGTATTCGTGAATCACCAACTGCTTTGCCCGTCTTATTGGATGGAGCAGTAAGACAGTTTGCCTAGCAAATATTTTCAAGCTCTCCTCTCACATTTTTCAGAATGTGCACAACCTGTTATGTTGTGTGTGGGGTAGGACCCTCAACTTCTTCTGAGCTAACGGAAAAAATGACGAAGCCATGAAATTAGGATTGCCTTAGATTTTTGCTACGGGCTTTGATCAGATGCTGATCATAATGACTCTTGGAAGTGAAATCCATTCCCAGTAACCTGCTCATGTTTCCTTTGGTGTTGTAGCTTTTCTCTATTTCAGCTGGGGGTTGGTGAGGTATGAAGGGATTCATTTAGGCTTTTGGTCTTGTCTCTCACTTTGGAAACGGTAATTCCCAAATAAATCACTTCCCAAGTCTGTCTTGAGTTTTTCACCCACAGTGCAAAGATGTGTGTGTTAGGTTAATTCATAATTCTATGCCCTCCATGTTGATGCCTAATTGGTTCCACCCTTAGATCTCATGCTGCTCTGATAGGTTCTGACAAACTAGACCCTGTCAAAGTATCTCGTATTAGATTTTTGTCCTCCAGATTACATGCCATTAGTATAGCAAACATACCGGCTGGAAATTATTTTTGTTTCTGTTATTAGAAAGCTTGTAGAATCTTGAATAAATTGGTGTTTTAATATTTGAAAAATTATAAAGGAAGCATCACACCTTGTATGAACCACCAAGGTCAAGCCAAAAACCAAATCAAATGGTGGTGTCTTTCTTATGAACTTCACCTCTAACATCTTTTATTCACCATTCGTTGAGTTTTATGTAGTAGTGCAGTCATTAAGACTATAGTAACCCATTATACCATGTATATTTTAAAAATTTTTTAATTATGAATTTAAAACAGACAAGCACATCACAAACAAGGCAAGACATGAAAAAAATGTACAGCAATGTAAGAGCTGGGCAGGTAAAAAGGTAGATGTCTTGTGAATTAGACACAGCATGCTTATTGTTAAACTTGATTACAAAAATCATAAAAGCCTCATTGCTTAGCTATGAAAAATGGTGCTTGCTGTCCAAAAGAGAATAACTGAACATCCATCCGTAGAAGGAGGATAGTTATTCTCATGTAGCTCACAGCATAAAATGAGCTTTTGGGGGGATTTGCAATCCAGATGTCTCGGGCCTATGCCTAGCCACTGGCAGTTGCCACAATGTAAATGTCTGGATTTGGGCAGATTGCGGTGTGATTCCATGATAAAACAAAAGCCATCTATGTTTACTCCATACCATTGCCTCCCTAGCATACTCCCTAGCTCTAATTTAGACAGAAATGGAAGAAAGTGAAAAGGTCCTAGGAAAATGAGTAGACCGGAGTCGGATGATTGATTACACCATAATGGTGCCTTGGAACAGAATTTGAACGCAAATTAGTGTAGCTATAAAGATACTGTTTAAACCACTGAATCTCTTCAGTCATTTCAGTTACAACCACATGTTTTTGTTATATATATATATATATATATATATATATATAAAATATAGCTTTTTTGTGAGTACTATATTGGAAGAGTCATACTGCATGTAGATGAAGTACTATCAATAAACTGATAGAGACAGAAAAAACAGTACTGAGCTCACTATAAAATAAATACTTATATAAAAGATTAGGGTGAATGGAATACATTAAACACATATCTTAAAGTTCTCATTTACAGTTATTTTTAACACTCTAGTAATTCCATTCATTGTTAAATTGAAGGCTTACTGGATTTGATGAGGTACAGAATAACATGGCGCAAGTCAATTTCAAAGTGACAAACTGCATACATATTTTGATGTATATTATTCATTGTATAAATTTTCTGTTTCAATTACTCTGACCAGGAAAATAGGTATAGAACACAGTAAATGTGAAGTTATTCTTCACCTGTCATATACCACATAATTCATCACTATACATAAAGTGCATCAACTTTCCTAACTTGCTTTTTACAACCAATACAAAGATTTACAACCTAATTCTGGGAACAGGGTCTACCCTCAGGGTAAGGACACTCGCACCTATACACAATTACACAATTGTTCTCTGAGAGAAAAAAAAAAAAACAGAAAGATATTATGAAAAGGGGACAATGTTCAAATTCAACAGAAATAGTGACTGGTCTAAGATATAAATCCAGTTCACAGACTCCACGATGCTAAAATTCTAACCATCATACACCTCTGCCCACAGATAAGTTTACTTTCATTAATACCATCACTATCTTTACTATATATATGCTATAATACATGTTTTTTTTTTTCTTATCCTTATTAGTCTTTCTGCCTTAAGTGTATGTCTTTTGTGTTTTTGTCACTATAACAATACCAATTCCCTCCTGATTTACTGTAAATTTCCAAAATATTACAGCTGTAATGATACTTCTTCCTTTTTTGTGTGTAGTGATGTCTGATTCCTCACACTGGTAAAATGTACTCTGCTGTCACAATATTGTATACGTTTTGTTAATAATGACAGATACTATGCATTCTGCCCATATATCTTCGTTAGTTATTAGTTAGTCGGTCTCTGAACTTTTAAGAACCTCACTGTGGCACCACAGGCCTTAGTATGGTTCCCGGAAGTTTTGCTTTGGTCCCACCTCCTTTGAAGAGTTTCATGGACCTTTGCAGCTGTACCAGTTGAAACAGATTCCACATAGATCCAATAACAGAAAGTTTTAAATAATTACTTCTGACAGAACCTATTGCACTCTGGTGCAGCTACCAGGGTCTTGCTGTGTTCTGCTCAGCAGGTACGGTAATTACAGAAAACATCTGCTTTATGCTGAATAATTTACTTTAACGAGCCAGCTCTTGTTCTGCATGTAAACTCCAGGGGCACCTGGGGTCCAGCATAAGCTGCGTACTTTTTCTCGTCTACATCCCATTTGTTAGTGATATTGTAACAAAAATTGTACAAAGCTGTTATTTTGTATATTTTTGGCTCTGCTGTTTTTCTCCCTGGTCATTATAAGAAAGTTGGTCAATATTGTAAAGGACTCCAAAGTGCCTTTTTTGAATCTCCATCTGTATGTCTAAGATGGCAGTTCTGTGGGGTTTTTTTTGGTTCATATGGGGCTGAGCATACAGGTACCGTCTGTGAAGAACCAGGCAGCTGCTATAAAGTCTGCTGTTAATGTAGCTAGTGTGCAGTTTTGCTGACAGCAATGCCAGATGGCCATATTCCATCATTTAATCCAACTTGAGGCACATCCCCACAGGAGTATTCACCAGGTTTATTTTTTGTTGTTAAATTTATTTTACCTTTGCAAGCATTTACTGACGATATAGTAGACCATGTAACTGAGTGAGTGGTACAGCAGAGGCTGAGACCATGGGGGGAGTGTGAGGGACTTCTGCTATGCAATTTACATAAATTGCCAGCACTTTCCATTACTGTGGGCCAGCATCTATGATGGAAAGAAAAACTAAATGTGGCTGAGGGAATAGAAATGTATAGGTATGCAGTATATGAGAGCTTGAATGCTGCATGTGTAGCGCATCACTTGATAAAGCATGTGGTGCTGGTTTTAATAGATAGATAGATAGATAGATAGCTGCTCCTGCATGATAGCCTCATTGTGTGTGTGTGTGTTTATACAGCTGGACTCTTGGAGAATAGTGGACTCTTTCATTTACTGTAGACCCGGTATTGACTAGATAGTTGGAAATACTTTACAGTAATTGCAACACCCACATTTAAATAAACTTAACCAATCTTTATTGAACAGTGTTGTCCTTGTTTATGTCAAAGTTGCAATTGTTAGAGTTTCATTACAAATATCAGATTTAGATCCAAATGTCCCCAAGAATTATTGACCAATGTCAAATTTATCATAGTTTTATACGTTTTTTTAAAGAGATATAAATCACAACCTTGATGAGAAATTTTATTCTGGCTTTCGTGGTGATCATGGCATTAAAACAGTCGTAGCTCATATTGTAAATAAGTCTAATCTCCTCTGAGCACAGATTGTTATCAATATTGGACACAGTGTTGTAAATAACAGCAATACGAAGATAAAAAGAAAAATCACCAAACACTACCTAGTTTTTGAACATCTCTTCAGTGACTCAACCCATATGAACATATCTAAAGACCCAAGAACTCTGCAGTAGCCAAACAAACTTGTCCATATTCGTGTTGTATAAAAACTTTCCTCTAATGGTAAGTAGCAGCAGCATCTCTGGATGATTATATGTACGAAGTTAAAGGCCAAGATAAGTGCCAATTTCTCTAATATTTGGGTGTTTTGTCCTTTTTGGTATCAAGATTGAGGTGTGCATGCATAATATGACCATTAAATTTGACATTTTTATTGTATTGTCAATATACAGTTCTTAGTTGCTCTATTTCATACTTCTCAAACTGTTTCTAATATTTTCAGAAGTATTCTGGCAGTACTCCTTCATTTCTGTCAAGTTAGAAAAGATGTTGCTCGGGGTTTGCTTCAGAAACTTTATATGTTGCCATAGAAATAGTGCAGAATTAAGTCAGCTTATTAATTCAAGCATCTTTATAAACTTGTTCATTCATTTGTATCAAGCAGAATTGACTACCGGGCTGCATGGCACCACAGTAATTAGGGCTATCGCTTCAGGAATTTGACATCCTGGGTTCAAATCCCATGCCTTGACCTTGTTTATGTGGAATTTTTATGTTCTTGTTATGTCTGCATGGATTTTACTCTGGGTCTCTCTTTTTTTTTTTTTCTTTTTTCCCCCGACAATCCCAAAAACCGTGCCGATTAGGTTAATCGTCAGTTCTAAATTGATCTGTATGTGTGTGTCTGTGTGTGAGAGAAAGTGTGATTAGGCCCAATTATGAACTGGTACTCCAACCAGTGTTGTCTTCTTCCTTACATCTAGAATAAGATCTAGACCACCTGTGACCCTGAATTAGATTAAATGGGTTTGAAGAGGAAAAGGATGATGATGATGAATTGCTGCAATGCTTTTTTCAAGTCTTTGGCTTAGTGATCTGGGCTTGAATGAAAACCCAAAAACAAGGATATTTACTATGCAGCTCAAGGTCTTAAAACCACTAAATTGGCACACAACTGAGCTGATTTTTAAAATCCGCCTTCTGACATGTAAATTACTTGTTCTCCACGCTTCAACATATTGTATGTATTATTGCCACAAGTTCCTAAGGATTTTGTATGTGGTAGAACGGTTAGCTATAGTACCCCACACATTCTGAAATAAACACCATACCAATTTAGAGAGGTCCACTCAGACTCAAAATTTTAATTCAAGACTAATTTAGAGAGGTCCACTCAGACTCACAATAACATACATACATTTGTATTGGAGCTTGTGGATAAGGTTGTTCATATTAATAATAGTAACATCAAGTTAAAACAACTGCTATGATATATTTTATGTGTCTGTTCTCCAAGTACTGTGATGGGAGCAACTGTTGCTGTCATTTTATTTTTTGATTTCCCTGATCTTGGAATTGGACTTTGGAGTCGATGTGCTCTCTAAATTGACTGACCCAGTGTCAGTCCATTGTTGCATTCTAAAACCTGAAACATTGCATTTGCTACGGCAGGACTAGAAGCTAGCTGACCTAAGAGAGTTGGTATCTGGAACTAGCATTTGTTTTTTATTTTCAGCTTTCTTATCATTTGGATGCTTCATGGATCTAATTACTATAAAAAAAAGTGATACAATGTTATGTATTTGTGGGTATATATGAATAAACTACAAACAGTATGACCTAGAAATCCCTGAAAACATTGATTTGCCTGATCTTATAAGTACAGTTCCATTTATTGCCTCACATCTACTTTAAAATGACATCCCCTGACTCATAGTTCAATATGAGAAAATGGGTGACCAGGGACATTAATCTGACTGCTTCTTTAGACAAATGCACTATACCTGTCCTCCCTATCACTATGTCAATTGTGTCACCCACTGGGAGTTTGTTAAACCCTTAACCAACCTTCTCCAATGTGCCTATAGAAGCAGAGAGACTAAATATGTAATCTTGTTAAGTAAGACCCATAGCTGTGTTTTGTTTTCATTATAATGTATATTTTCTTTGTGTACACAGCCCTTTCACCTTTTACTGCTCAAAGCAATTTTTTTACTACAAATGCCCTGCTGACCTTAAACTTTTTGTCTTCCATGTGAATTTTAATGAAAATACTGTATGCATCTAAAGAAAAAGCTAGAGAAACAACTCTGCCCCCATTGGTCTGTCTGTTTCCAACCGCACAATTTACCCATTAGGTGGTCCAATCTGATGCTGCAAAACATCATTGTATTATTATAAGCTGTAATACAAATGAACTGTTAAATGTGTATACTTCACATAAACACCTTATTTTTCTTTTATATTTCAAATCTTTCTACTTAAATTAGAAAAATGAGAGGGACAAACTGTCCCTTTTTAATACCTTGCTCATTAATATTTCCTTCTTTTTCCTCTGTAGACATTGTGAGGGGTTCTCGATAATGTGCTCATCTAATGTCAGGCAAGAATTCATGTCCGCTCAGTAGAAGTCCTACACTATCATTTAGCAACAAAATTGCAGATTAAAAGAAAATCCTGGGACTATATTAGCACTTTTATTTGTGTGATTCACTTTGCAGTCATTATCTCAAGTTCTTTTTGCCCTTTTGCACAATACATGCAGAAGTAAAATTTGAAACTGCCTGTAAAGATTAAAAATAAAGAAGAACACTAAATTGTGTAGATGGCATTTCAAACCCAATGATTACATTCTGCTAAGTACAGGAGGTCTTTGTAAAACTCACTTTACTGCTTGAGAACTGAATAAAATGTTTGTGATATTGATATTGGGTCTGCCCTCTGTGGTTTGCAGTACAACCTACCATTTGTCTTTACGATGAGTCATTATTGAATGGTATCCTGTGGCTTTCAACCAGATGTTGTTCTATAACTTGCATCACTGTGATAGCCAGGATTATTCTTAACTCTTTACCATATTACTTGTGCCAACATACTTTAGCAGCCAGTGAGGATGCAGACAGGTTACTGTGACACTAAGGGCCTTTACCTATTGTCAAGAATGTGACAAATTGGCAGAGCAAGCAAGCCCATGGGTAAAGTTTATAGGTGTTTTACAGTTCTTTGTTTTTTTTTTAAAAAAAAAAAAACAGTCCAGAATTCACTGACTTTGAAGAAGAGTGCTGACCCCAACCAGGCTTTTCCTACTAGAACACCTGCATATATAAGAATTTCCGCAACATTTAAGAATTGCCTTTTACTAGATGGGAACAGTTATCATTCACTCTAAGACACTGTGCAAATGTTATTGCTCTGCAGTGTTCTTATAATTCCCTAAATTCTTTAACTCAGGAGTCCCAATATATTGATTTTTTCCATCCGTAACAGCAACATTCCTTTAGTTCATCTTGGGATTTAACCACTAGCTTAGCATGCAACTACATGTTGCACAATCCAGCCTCTGAGGTCCAGGATCATGGACTGTATAACTGACAGTTTCTGAGGCTCCAGAACTGTGTGTAAGAAGTGATGGTCAGCAACTCAGGAGCACCATAGGAAATATCCTTTTCCCTTCCTCTTTAACCTATACACTATTTTTTTTTTTTTAACCATGTATGTCATCCAGTAATGAACAGGAGGATTTCATTAACAAAACATTCTTTAGTTTATACCAATTGCATTTTGCAATTTTTATTTTTATTGTTTACATTTTTTATTATATCCTTGGTCATGTTATTGGGGTGCCATTTTGTGGTGTGTGTGCGCGAGTAAGGGTTGTCTTCTTCTTCCAGGGGTGCCACCATTCAATGTACTTGATGCTGTGAGATTATGCTAGGCATGTAGAGCATTTGTCATCGTGGCAGGCATGATATACAAAATGTCCATACACATTAAACATTGTTTATGACCAATTTAAGACCAACTCTGACCAATTAAATGGAAAACCCTACAAGATGTGTTCACAATAAATACATTTGGGAAAAGCCTTCTAGTTTCAGTTTTCTTTTGTTTCAGCTATATCTTTTGATTTTGCACACTAACTTTGATTTCACAACTTAGTGCTCAGAGCATTTGTTACATTCTCTACTGCTCATTATAAAATCTATTTGATACCATTCTTGTAACATCCTTACATTGGACATAACAGTGGAGGAGTATGGAAAGTTGGTGGCAGACATTGTCATATGGAGCTGGGAGGACCACCTGGAACTGATTATTACCAAGAGAAAGAAGTTGGACGTTTGGCATGCCAGGGAGCCTTTGGGAATAATGGGACTAATGTTGAAAGGTGTAGTTGGTGTTGACTTGTACATTCCTGGGGATTTAATTGGATCAGTCATCTAGACAGGGTGGTCAAGACACACACCTGCTATGCAAAAGGAACCAGAGCAGTCTTTATAAGGAGGTTTGAGTGCTTTGCACAATAAACACTTGTGGAAAGTGTTGTGTTGAGGAGCAATTTAAAGTTTGATCTATTTTTCATCTGCAACATGGAAAAGACATTTCTGATGGGATTTAATCTTTTGTATTTTGATCTTACATTTTAAGGTATAATATAAAACCTTCAAAGTTCAGTAGGACAGCATTTATTGCCATTAATGTGCAACAAAATAGATTTGTTGACCTATGAACAGTGATAGAAAAATATTTCACAGCTATTCATTTTCAGTGTCTCAGTTTGCCAAATGCTTTATGTCTAGACACTGGCATGAAGCGGCTGATCAATCTGAAATAGATATCTGGAGCATGTGGAAGAGACAACTAAGCAGTTTTCTTTAAAAGCATGACTCACAAACCAGTAGCTGAGACCCATATTAACCAGAGCTAGTGTCTCAAAAGATGTAACCAATAAAACTTAATTGTGAGCCAGAATCTTCTGCAGGCAGTTTAATTTTCAGATGTGACCATAATAATATCATCTGCAATATACAATCCTGCCCCCACAAAAATCTATAGGACCAAGTAGTGAATGTGACCTAATTCAAGGAGCACACTGGCACTTGGAATACATGACCTTGAGGGAGAGACACAGCCGCTCCATCAGCCACATGCATGCAGATCAGTGACGACAGCTACGGAATAACAAATACTATTGAATTACTTGCAAAACAGAAGATTGAATAATAAATGGTGGCACGTCCATCTCATCAGTGCACTTGTAAAAGTCAGTGCTTCTTTTATTTGGACACTTGCTGTCCAATTGCTTGGACATATTTCACAAGGATTTTCATCTAAATCATGTTACTGACATTTTGGGGGCAATCTGCTGCCTGGGGCTGTTAACATGTTATTAAAATTATATAGAAAGGTGTGGGGGAGTGTGGGCTGAAGTGCTGAAAATAAAGAGACTGCAACAAATAAGGAGTACACATGCTTCCAGGCACAAAGAATATGAGGCTGAAAACTATGACCCCTAATATACCTTGAGCTGAAAAATCCAGCATGAACTTATGCTCAATAGTTAGAGTGTATGGCCCACACAGAGCTCATTGGCCATCTGCTGAGGTATAAAGCCAAGAAGTGGTTTGTCTGCTCTTTTTCTCTCATGGTTTTGTACTTGTAGTAGCTGTAAATGTAAGATGATTGTTTCCAGTCACTGTAGCTTACAACTTGATAATGTAACCTTTCACTACCATTAAAGATTAAATAAAAAAATACTTTTTCAAAGTCAACTTAGATATATCAATTGCTTATATAGTGAAATATACATTGTGAAAGTTGTCATGAAACACTTTGAACACAATGGTATAGGCAAAATCATTGTTGTGGATGTGCTGATGACAACACTCCGCCTGAAGAGGATCAGAGTATTCTGTCTCTTCATGTCACTCTAGGAATTAACACTGAACAATGTAACCCTCTGTGAACCACCAATTCAAAGGATGTGATGTGTAGCCCACAGGAGTCAAAAATATCATTTTCCTATGATGTAAAATAAATGACAAAACTTCTGTCTAAATGCAGTGCTATTTTGATGCAGTTTACCACAAACATGGAAAGAAGAAAATCAAGATAAAGCTGATGTAAAGTTATAGTTAATGCAAGACAAATGTTTAAAGGTTAAAGTGAAGTTGTACTAGCACAGAGTCCACTTACTTAGAATAGCTCAGATCACTCCGCTTTTGGGATCCGATTATATATTGCACATAAACTGTACTAACCTGGAGGATGAAACCTGAGCTATAATATATACGATCAACAACATATGATGAGTTGTAACCATGAGATGTCTTCGCACACTATTACATTGCTGGGAAAAGTTTCAGCAACCTTCTTTATTTAATCTAGCTTTTTGGGGAATTACTACTCAAAAATGGATTTGAAAGTGCTTTACTGTGTCACAGTTGCTTTTTAAATTGATTTCTCTGTTGCAACAGCCAGTTGTTCTGTGTTCTATTTACCAGGTCTTTTCAAAATTCCGTCTAACGGAGGCCAATACAAGAGTTTTATTTTCATTTGTAGTACAATTTGAATATAATTTTACTACTCATATTTAAATTGTCTGGGCAATACAGGGTCCTTATATGGCAGTTAATAAAATTGATTGGGATTTAATTGATTGATTTTTGATCTGAATGTTCGTAAGGCGGTGATGTTAGTAAACTGCATTTTATCAAGATTTGAATTAAAAGCCTAAAATTACTTTCCATAAAACCGGTACTAAAAGCGGTACTAAAAAGCTCAGAAATTCGATGAAATCCGGTGCCCGAAATGAACAAATTTGCAGTTTGTTTGGAGAAATGCAGGTTCCGTATAGAAAGAATAAAATACATGAGATACACTAGTAACGAACTAGCCAATAAAACACTACCGAAAAATTAAATTATGTTCACGTCTCTGTGGAGAAGATGGATGGCTCGTCACCTCAATTTCCTGCAGGTCGTATTTGACAGAAAAAAAGACTTTCTCATTTCCTTGGCAAATCGTAGGATAGAATTGATCTATTGTTACGCAGGCGGATATAATTTTTATTCATTTATAAATTCGGTTATGTATTTATTTACCTATGTTTGCTTATTTGTTTGTTTGTACGAGTAGCAAATTCAGTGAGGTACAAGCACTGTGCGCTTCCCCTGGGATTCTGGCGGCACGCAGCGCAGAGACATTGACACTCGCGCCCGCATTCATTAGCAGCATTAACGGGAACGTGTAAAGCATTTGAATGATAATTACTCATGCAAATCACTCCGAAACGACAAGATTAGAGGGCACATGAGAAAGATAGTTATCACCAAATGCATGCTTGTTTGTTCAGAGGATAGAGAAGGCGGCGCGATGCTGGGCACCCCGACAAATTAAAGGGTTATGCTGAAACAGGAGAGAGAGTGTCAGAGCAGCCTGAAGTAGTCCTGCAATTTATAATCCTTTTATATGTTACTATCACATTATATATACCACTAACTGACCAGATTGCAGACAGACGATGTGCTGCCGCAGCAGTGGAGAGACAGCAGCAGAGCAGTTGGCCAATCAGAATATCATCGTGGCCTTGTTGTGGTCCTGCAAAAATCCTCTTGACAACGGCACGACTACTGTTCTGTTCTGTTTTCCTTTATGATATATATCTAGTAGCGTACCAGGCAGGTTCAAGCCTTTTCTTTTATTTATAATTTCTATAATTATAGCAAACGTATTTCGTACGTTTTGAGACAACTTTTGAATTGTTTACTGAAAACATTTTAAAAATTTTAAAGTTGCAAACTGCAGTGCGCATAGAACATCGCTGCAAACTTGTAAAGCTTAGGCCCCTCCCCTTTTCTTCTATGCCTGAAGTACTTTGGGAGAGAGCGAATTAAATAGACGTAAAATGAGAAGGTTAGATACGTCGTATAAGAAATTCTGAAAGTAAAAATCCACTTCTCACAATGATTATAAGGACACAGCGATACTTTTACATGAAAACGTTTGAAGTCTTGCTAGTCTTACCTATTCTTGTGTTATTTATTATTTATTTCTTTTTCTTGTAACTGCCGAAAGATTATACCATACAGTCGATTAAACGCAGGGGGAAAGGAGCTTCTGCAATAGGTATTTAACTAGTATGGAGAATGTGTAGATTTCCACATTGCTTGGTACCAGGCGTACGTGTGGTTTTACGCCCTTTCTTGAAACTCAGGAACAAACTACTTAGTTTTTTTACATTGTGACATCCTTCATACAGACTGGTTTTAAATTTCGGTGCCCTCCGGAATTCATTGAATACAGTATACGCATTTTTCCTAAATATAAAAAAACTACTCGTGTTAGAAAAAAGGCTGCAATTTGAAACGTTGAGTTACACAATATTACTAAATCCTAACATAAATGGTAGTATTTGTTAAATACTTATTTTGAACGGCAGATAAGGTTAGGAAGTTGGTGCAATTTTAATCTTTTAAGTTTCACACAAACGTTTATCTGGAGCCCGGTGAAGACGGTTTCCCGCCTTGAGGAATAGGGTCAGACTTAGGCGAGTCTTAACTGGATAAAAGTGAGTTTTAAAATAAAATGAGATGATATCACATACACACTGTATACTGTATATATCAATAAGAAAAATGCAAAGTACAAAGACATATTAAAGAACTTTAAAAAAAATCTCGAAAGCGGATCAACTCAAGAAGATGGTTTAGAGAACGTAGTAGTGAATGCATTCGCTTTTAAGTTTATTAAAATGGATTATTTCATCTGTACCCTCCTTGAAACATGATTATTACAATAAGGGAAAGGAAAAAGCTTGGCCTATTTGCCGTGATATTTTACATGCGCTTATTATTCTTTCACTGGACACTACAGTGCACTAATTTACCTGGTATTTGCGATTTAATTCTAACCAGCCCACCTTTTAACTGCATCTGAGAAGTCAGGATGATCATATTTTATGTGGTGAAGGTTAAAAGGTTATTTGTATGATTAGCTAGACAAATAGTAATCATTTGTGTAACCCGGTGTATTGCTAACAAGCTCCCTTTTGGTATATTTATCTATTGATTGGTATTATGGATTGGTATTGATTAATTATCGTCGCTTTTGCACAGACACAAGCTTCGTCTTGCAGAATTTATGCTGACACGAAGAAAAAGCTATGTACCTTTGTGGTCCTGTAACAAGCGGTGTGCAGTATGCCAAAAAATAAATTGTCAACAGTGTTTTAACTCTCAGTACACACAAGCACACACACTCTACCTCGACCACAACCAGCACCACACCGTTTCAGCTGCTGGCAGAGCGCTGTCCCAAGAGAGGTGCTGTCAGAGCGCCTCTGCTTTGTTTTTTGCTTTTAAAGAGCTTGCTGCACAGCAAAGCCCTTTCAGGATAGTCGCTATTATTAGTTCAGTCGTTGCGGGGGGTTGTGTTATCTGGGTGCTGAATAAAAGCAGAGGATTGTTTTTTTATCTTGATGTATAACTCTTGCTTTTTTCGCCAAAAGCACTTTTCAAATGGTCGATTTTCTTAAAAACTCAATTTCTAATTTCATTGAAAGAAGCAAACTAGAACCCCATAAAATGCCATTTCCTTTTTGCAACAAAAACGGGCATTTCATCTGATACAAGCAAATTAATGAGACAGACATTTCCAAGGGATTTTCAAGAAAGTATGTGGGGCAGACTCCCAAGAAGGGAAACGGCACTTCCCAGGAGAAAGCCTCCCTTTGTCCCTTTCTTTTGAACACTTCATAAAAAAGAGCAGCACTGCACTGGGTCTCCAAAGAATAAAACCTTATGTTATCAAAGAGAGAGATGCATTTGAAAAAATATTAGATGCATAAGAAAAAAATACAATTTCTATTTCAATTATTTTTCTTTTCAGTTCTTTCCAATACAATTTTGATATGGATTAAAAAAATGTAAACTGCTTAAAGCAACAACCCATCTTCTTTTGAGACATCAAACCAACATGAGAATAAAGAGAGGGACATCTGCAGAGTTGTTTCAGTCTAGGCATTAATAGAAGCTGCTAATGGAAGCATAGACATCGACAAATAATGCAACCATTAATGGTACCCTCCTCTGGGCATCTTGGTAATCAGATGTATTAATAAGCTGCCATAGAAAAAGAACCTTGCCTCTGAATGAGTACTACAAATACTCTGCTTTTACTTGTATATCCTACGATTTTAGCCTTAGTTGTCTCACTCATGTCTCTATCAGATTTTCCTTGGCTGTTAAAATGAGTACTGCTAGCCTTCACAAACCTGCAAAGCATATACACGCTTGACTAAGTTGTCCGCATTTTAAGGGAGTAATCCATACTTGTGGTTGTGGCAAATGAAGTACAGAGTAGCAAAATATGCAAGAAGTGCTATATTCTTCTGCAGCACTGTCTACAGTGTAACTGAGCTATTTTTGTACCTTATCAGTGGCCTGATTTGAATGGCCAATTATGCACGTAAATACATTTCTCTGTCTGTGATGAATTTGTTGTCTAGAAAAAGGAAGCCAGCTATTTGTTGTATAGTACCAATAAGGAATACCATTCTAAGGCTTATTACATCCATTTTCTTAAACTGCCTATTCCATGATGGAGTGTTGAAACCTGTCCCAGCGACATATTGTGCAAGGCACACAGCAAAATCGGCAATGCTATTTACTATATTTCCTTAATACACCATTTTAAGGGTTACTTTAACACTGTAAGAGGTAATTTAACACTAGCAAGTTTACTGTATATGAACCAACACTGCATGGCATGTCTTTCTTATCCCAAGGCTTACTAACGCCTACATCCATCTATCTATATCTATCCACACATAGTTTGGGTAAATACAGAGACACCATTTGATATGAAAGTATTATGGATATGGGAAGAAACTGGACTGCCCAGAACACTAGACAGGCATAAGAAGAACACTCAATCATCAAAGAATGCAATAGCGCTAATCACTGTGACACTATATAGAGTGAAGTGCTTTGAGGTTTGTTTCCTGCCTTGCGCCCTGTGTTGGCTGGGTTTGGCTGCAGCAGACCCCCGTGACCCTGTAGTTAGGTTGTAGTGGGTTGGATAATGGATGGATGAAAAGTGCTATGTAAATGTAAAGAATTATTATTTGCTTCTATTTTTCTGAGTAAATCCTGGAGATTATATTACTGGGTTCAGGTTCATAATCCCTATCGTCTGGTTCACATTTTCTTGGGTTTGTTGTAAGTGTATTGTAAAGAACGAGAAAGTAGTGTCTGGAAGATGCCTCTTGACATTTCATAAAAATGGAGTATCATACCTGTAGTACACATTGAAGTAAAGCAGAAGACCCTGGTTGGCTTTAGTGTAAGAATGATTCTATTACTCCTTCACTGACCAATATGTTGTTTTTTTTTTGCTTTTGGAGCTCTACCATGTAAATTTGTTGGTAGCCAGTTGTGACTCAAAACAGCAGTCTTGAGGATTCTTATTCACTATGAGGGTACATTGCTTCTAGTGTTGGTAAAGGTACACATTTACTTTTATACCACATTACTTTTATAACACAATCTATGGTAAATTGCAAGTGCTGATGGCATTTATTTAAAATAAACCACCCTGCCCTTTGATATTTTGTTCACTGGGTTCACAGAATCAAAAAATGTAAAAAAAAAAAAAAACTATTTGTGTAAATCTATACATATAAGCCTTGTAAACAGATGACTTTAGAACATTCAGCCAGAACACATGGATGGATGAAGATATATATTTATTATGCCCTAGGCCAAGCTTATTAGTATGCCAACCAACTGTTCGGTAGCTAACTCGTGTGACTGAGTTCCCTCCATCCTTATGATCTGTGCCCTAGGTGAATGCCTTATTTGCCCTAATGGAGGCTCTCGCCCTGATTCCACTCCTTTTGGGCCCTTGTGCAAGGTCTTTAACCTGCAATTGCGTCGTCCTGGGTATGCCATTAACCTGCTTCCAGCCCAACTTGCAGGGTAAACTATAGACTGTTTAATACAATAGTTTTCCCAAAACTGAAACATCCATTTTTATTTTAATTCCAGAGTCCTAGAAGGCTGGAGCCTATACTTGGTAGCAACAGATGCAATGCAGGAACCAGTCCTACACAGGATTCCCATTTGGTATGGACACTTGGCCTGGGCCAGTTTGGAGCCCTGGATCAGCCTTAATTACATATTTTGAATGTGAGTAGAAAACAGAATATGCAGAGAAAACACTTATGGACACAGAATGAGCAAACTCCACAAATGCTTTCATAGACAAGGCCCCTAGAGCTTTAAGGGTGAATTGCAAGCTATCACCCTGCCATTCTGCCTTAATCCAAGAGAAAAACTGTCAAGCAACAAATCTGATTTGTCACTCTGTAGTACCTCACCTCTTTAAAATCTACTTCATCTTTACTGATTTGTTTTATTTTTATCTCCTTGCTTTGCTTTACATATTGGGTGTTCACAATACATAAGCACTTAGTAGAGCTTTGTGATCTTGCGTCTTTAGAACAGTGATTGATTTGATGATTAACAAAGAATAATGAACTGTCATACAAATGCAAATGATTCATACTACATTTTGCAGAGATATTGTTCTGTTCACAAGGCCATTGAACGATCCTTATAGTATTAACAGCAATAATAGTCATAAATCTGTTTCCAAACAGTTTTTAATTGGAAATCATTATATTAAACTCCAGCAGTAGGGAACCAGCATTTCAACTGACATCCTTTTTGTATGTCCTTGGTATGAATACCTGCACACGCTAAACAGTAATCGATGGCACACTGCTGGTGGCCTTTATCTGCAGTCTCTAAGACATATCACAGGTTCCAGCATTTTGTTGGGGGAAGGGATCTGTTCGCTTTGAGTACACATATGCTATATTCCGATAGTACTGCATGTCTCCGTATAATGGGGCATAGCTCCGTCACTAAGATGGGTGAATGAGAGGCTTTAGTCAATTTTAAAATCATAATTGGGGGACTAAGATGGCCCAGTACTGTTGACAGAATTTGCTTTTATTTGTAAACACTGATTCTTGTGCATGATTCATATTTCAGGTGTTAAATTTATTTTTTATTTGCTTTGTAATACTGGAGCTGAAATGACATTACAGGTTTAATCACTTCCTAAATCAGACCAGCATGTATTATGTTTTGTTGTTAGTCTATATGTATCAGTCATCATTCATTTAACAACCTTTGTTGTGTTGATATTTTTTTCCATGATAGTAAAGGCTAAACTCAGCTAATGCCTGGTAAAATTTGTGTGCTGTAGTGATCTTAATACATTGCAATTGTAGAAGTCCTCATTTTGCATTTGATGCCTCTCTGGGTTAAAACCCCATTGGGTGTTAAAGGAAGTGAGTGTAGAGACAAAGCCCAGAAGATGGGTGTAGGATGGCACATCTTGAAAAAGAAGGCCAACACTGATTACTGGCATTGCTCTAGTGTCCTAGCTGTGTGGGACTTTATCGGTATCAGCCACCTGCAAAGCATGGTGCCTATTATAAGTCACTGGGGATCTCTCATCCACCCACAAGAGTAAAAAGTGAAATCCTTAAAGATCCAGGCACCTCCTCAATGTGTAAAGTATTTGTCTCAGAGGGACCTGTGAATGAGAAGTTATAAAAAATGACACATCATTATGTCATAGGAAATTAAGATGACACCTCCAAGTGACATGTGCAGTCAATTAGCCGAGTCCACAGTCATAACCCAATGTGCAGGAAATTCAAAGTCCATCAGTCAGTAAGTTGTATTGGTGTGTTTCTGTAAGTCCTTCTGCCAACCTGAAAGAGGGTCTTCTCATACCTGCCATTTACTGTATATCTATCTGTGTCCAAGAATTTACTGGAAGCTGATAAACTCAAAATGGACAATGTACAGATGTGTCAGTAAATAAAAGCTGTCATAAGTATATTAAATGATATTCCTGTCACGGAAAGCTGGCTTAAACAATGTGAGACAAAAAGACTAATAAAACGGACCAAAGCCATCAAAGCTTGTCAGCAATATAGATTTTGAGAATTTAAGGTCAACATACAGCACACAATTAAAATTAAAGCAGTTCAAATTTAGTTTTTCTTTCTGAACAAAGATGGCTTTTAAATGTGGTTTGCAATGCAGCATCTGCAAAAAGAAAACTGTGTATTTTAATTTAACATAACATACTTTAAAATATTGAAAACCTGTCCTTTGGAATATATACACAATTTCATGACATAGGTTCCAATTACCCAAGAGCTGTCTGGTGTGCTCTTACCCAGTGGCACAAATGTTCCTCTTCAGTAGGACACAGACACCAAGAAATGTCAAATGAGATAGAAAGAAAAAATCTTTCTAGTTTTAAGGTTTTTGCTACCTGCTTAGAGCTGAAACTAAAAAGGTCTGTTCCTCCTGTAGTCCTTTTCTTTTTTGGCAAAGTCGCCAGTACCACTTGAAAGTCTAGAGTTAAAGTGACATTGGATGACTTTTATGCATATATGCCCAATTATCATAGAAACTGTAAATACTGGGCTCTATACGACGCCCAAAATAATATTTGATATGAGTCTAGCTGATATCATCATAAAAGTCTTGAGTCTCAAAAAGCAGTAATAGAAGCGAAAAATAATCAGGAAAACGAATGGGAACGATCAGGATTTATTCATTTTGATGGTGTATTTATTATTTCGTTCGAATTAACCCGCTAAAATTATATTTGATTTTTCTTCAAAAGAAAAACAATTGAAAAGTCGCCTACCTTTTGTTTGAGCAGTTCCAACCTGCCAATACATACAGAACAAAGAAAAAACACATGGAATCCAAGAGCTGAGGGGGAGCAACGTGTTCATGGCTTATGGCAATGAAGAAATACCCTGTTTGGCAAGGTGAGAAAAGTCCTGGAAAGCGCCTTCAGAGATATCCAGTTAGAAAGGTCTAGCGCAGTTTCCCGACTGTCTGCAGTGACTGCTCCCAAACTCGCACAAAAGGGGAAGGGTCGGTACAGGACTAGAGAGGATTTGCGCTGCTCCAGATATTCCACGGTGCCTGAGCAAGAACGTGAAGAGGTTATCCCCGATAAGAGTGCGCAAAACGTGCCACTGGCAAACTATCCACTTGATCCTACTGATAACGAACAACAATCCAGCTGGAAAGTCTTTTCTGTTGGGGTCAATCCTTTTGGAGTGAAGTGCAGAGAGAACATGCGCTGTCACTCTAGTGGAAAATATACTGAAGTTCCAAGGAACAGCAGATCTTCCAGTCTTTATCCTTGTGGTCGTATTTATGTGAACTGGATATAATGCCACTTGCCACAGCTGTTTACCACTGGTGGGTGGTTTAGAATAGTCTGTTTTTGGTAGCCGATACACTGAACCCCAGCTTTTTCTATTGTACATCAATGTTGGACATGCTTCTTGTACCTGATGCCTCGACCTCCAACTATTTTACTGGGTGTACTGGTTTGAATGGAACGTCATCCTGGTAGATGTAAGTGCGATGATCCGCAGTTACCCTCCTCCGGTAGCTAAATTAGCGGCGTACGGTCCTAATGCTTCTCTGATGTCACGATCCCCAGCTCCTCAATTGCGTGGGCTCATGAGAAAGGCACTGCTTTTGGGATAAGAGCCAGAGCCCAGCTAGCTGCTCATACGCTGTGCTCTGCAGTGAGCGTTGCTTCTGCTCCTTCTGACACTCCTCTCTCTCTCTCTCTCTCTCTCTCTCTCTCTCTCTCTCTCTCTCTCTCTCTCTCTCTCTCTCTCTGTGTGTGTGCGTGTGTGTCCAACTCTGCGTCACGGCGCTTTCAGCAGCCCCCCTAGAACAGATGTCATCTTCCTTCAGGCATTTGAACCCCAGAGAAGCACGTTGGCTATGCTCCGTAGAATTCTCGACAGCACTTCAATGCCAACGGGGTCCTCCTAAAAATGCAGTGTGGGAACCACTGGCAATGTGCATACTTGTACCCATCAATCTGAAACGCTTCCCTTCAAAGGCAAGTAGCGATCTGTCACTGACTGACATTCACTTCCGTGGCTGTTGCTGCTGCTTTTCTTTATGTCTTTTCTTTCTTTTTGTCTGCAGCATTGACCGCATTACGCTGTTTTTCAACTTCGGGTGACCGTATTATTGCCAACATTTTTCATTCCATCCTGCTAATTGGTTCCTATTGGCTCGCAGCATAATTTAGGCATCCAGTAACTCTAGGGACGATATCGTACTGTTTTAGGTTTTGCATGAATAACACTGAAAATTTATTTATTTTTTCTTTTCAAAATTCCACTGAAAGAAAAAGAATCACATAAAAGGAACTCTTTACACTCTGCTCATATTGACTCAATGTTCAGATGAGCTCTACATAAGCCAACATTACAATCTGCAACATTAGTGTTCACTTTATCAATTTAAGGTACCTACTTGTGCTATAAGAAGTTTAATGTTTGTGTTGTGAGGTTTCTGATGATTGGTAACAGCCCTCCTGCACATAATCAGAAAATGCTTTGTTTGCCCCATATGAGCATACTGCAGAGTTATTAATTAAATGTCACAAGTACAAATGAAAATCCTCTTTGTAACTGGCAATAACATTAAAGTATCTCTGTTAATGGTGCATCATGCAATGCATGTTTTACTGCTGTTGCAGAATAGGTCTATAAGGTGCTTTTGGTTTTCATTCATTTGACTGCATGTGAACTACTAATCATTATCTTAACAACAATTCTAAAATTGTACTTAACCTAAACATGCTGTAGTATTCCATTACTGTATTTTATAACCTTTTTATTCAGTTAGGGGACATGACAGCATCAGGAGTAAGGCAGGGTCTCTATACCAGTGAGAATAGCTACAAGTCTTTTAAACTTAATAAACCCTATAACAGAAGACATCCCTACTGATTTATTAGCACAGAGCTGAAAAGTGCCATTAATGTTCTTTCTGTAATCTAACAACAAACTTGTGTGTTTGGTTAATGTTCCTTGTAAAGCCACATCTGATTTATGATTTTATGGCAATGTAAGTGAAGCCCCAAACTTACAGCCAACTGTAACTTCAGTTGCACTCTTTCAGTCTGCTGCTGCTTTCTCTTTTTTGATAATGGGGTTATATGCAAGATTAGCAGTGATCCAGGAGTTACCTAGATCAAAATTATCCACTGCTCCCCAGTTTCTAATATTCCAGAAACCATTACAGGATGAGAGTACAGTGATGTAGAATACAAATCTGACCATTGACATATTTTTGCAAGTTGCTTTAACAGACAGGCACACATGAATTTGTACTCCTTCTGTTGTATTAATATTTTCAAACTACAGTAAACCCACATATTAAGGAGAGTCCTGATGTCTGTGAGATACGACTCAGAACGTGCAGGAGGAGAGACTTGGCAAAATGTACTGTGTTATTCTGTGATTTAAATGTTGTGTTTTTTTTTTTCGTCCTCCCTGAAAAGTGAATTCATGGGCCCAACACCCTGTGTACAGTGTCCCATCAGTCCCATTGTATTTTGATTTTCAAACAGTTTGAGTTCAGTTGTAGTCGATGTCCTTTGTTATTAGTAAATAATAGTCATGATTTATTTGAAATGGGCTATCACCTTTGATTAATGGTAAAAGACTATGAATACATTTGACTTTGCATAATGCCTTTTTGTGAGCACCACCCAAAAAGATGCAAATGGATTTTGCAGTCCAATAGCTTACGCATCTCCACGCACACTTACTCCTTCTAAAGCTGCACAGCACCTTACATGGAGTTCACTGCCAAACTCAATATATAGATATACACTGTTTTCTAATTGGCAGTGTTGTTGTATGTTCAGTATCCACCACTGAGTAACACTCTGTGTAACCCTGAACCTGTGACAAAACTGTCAGTGCTGAGATAGTATGAATGTTTTTAAATATTACCTTCTGGAAGCCCTGAGCATACCCCCTTTTTGTTGCAACTGGAGTTATTGTTTTCCTTTTCCATGTTTCCTTCTGATATTACAAGGCCTGAGAATATTAAAGCTTATCAATAGAGGTAAATACTTACCTGTGTAAATATTTTATGGTATTTTGTCTTGTATTATTAATGTATTACAAAAATTGTTTGACACCGATAATGTGCCCCATGCTGTAAGCCTGCTAACAAGGAATATATTTAATCTGTAATTTTCATATTTAACAGTGATTAGTACTCCTGAAGCACTATTATGTCCTCATTGCTCGCTCAATATTTTATTAAAGCAGCCTCTTCATAACAAATATATTGGCTTAAACAGATGGAAATTAATACCACCACTAAGGACTTCCTTATATTTTGTGCTCACTGTTAAGGCCTATACATAAGAAAATAAATAAAAGAGACTATTATGTGTGCAAAATCCTCCTATCCATTTGCTGAACCTGCATTATCCTGATAGGACAGGTACTCATGGCAGGAACCCTGACCCTGGAAGAGCTACCAGTTGTTGATTACCCTACTTGCACATTAGTGAAATATGAGCATTATCGGATTGCCTTAACTTTCAGCTAACAGTGCTAGTCCCTTTGATAGATAGATACTTTATTAATCCCAAAGGGAAATTCACATACTCCAGCAGCAGCATACTGATAAAAAAACAATATTAAATTAAAGAGTGATAACAATGCAGGTATAACAGACAGTAACTTTGTATAATGTTAACGTGTACCCCCCGGGTGGAACTGAAGAGTCGCATTGTGTGGAGGAGGAACGATCTCCTCAGTCTGTCAGTGCAGCAGGACGGTGACAGCAGTCTGTCGCTGAAGCTGCTCCTCTGTCTGGAGAAAGTTGGTATACAAAAGTCTTAATTAGAATATAGAACAGAATATATTCAGATTTTTACACTATTCTAAAATAATGACACAGAGAAAACCTCTACATGTTGGGGTCAGATTGTGAGAAGTAATTTGGCTGTCATTCTGAACTGGACAGAATGAAATCCAGTGTCTGCAGAAGGCACTGAGATTGAGAGCCACTGTAGCTTACAAAAGCATAGCTAGACTGCCCACAGGGGGCTATGTGATAGATGAATGCTGTAGAAGGTTCCATGCTGAATGCAATCACAGATCCATTTAGTAAAAAATCAAAATATAATCATGATGAATAGCACAACAGGAGATAATAGAAAGTCATGGCTGGATGTATTCAAATTATAGCTGCCTCAAATGCAGTCAGCTCTTTCAAAAATGGATGGATGCTTTCTTTGAAACATGCCAAGATTAAGAGGAGTGCAGTTAAATAATGACATTGTCAGTTCAGTCTGTAGTTCTTTTGTAATTCAGTCAATCAATTAATTAATGAACCACTGAGCCAGGACTGGAATATGTAAGCACCTGGAGACCTCTCATTCAGATTAGATCATTTTAGTGAAGGAATTAGGACCTGATCATGAGACAACAAAACTATTAATACTTAGTTAGAAAATGCCCATAAACACACAGTTTGCTCAAAAGTAGTCTATAATACATGCACCGGTAATTAGCAATGAGCTCTTTTGGATAGCTTTTGGGCCCTGAGGCCAATGTCAATTACTTGCTTACTTGTCCATATGAATGAGACCTTTTTTTTTAGTGCTTGGCCATTTTGGGGACCAGCGCTGTCTTAGGGGTGAACTTTATGTTAATGAAAAGAGTAGCGATGATAAACATAACTTGTAAACTTTCTTACATGGATGGCTCGTCTTGTTATAGATGTTTAGCTGTGATTCAGCTGGTCCAGTTATAAGAGTTTAGTTCATGTGTGGCAAAGAAAGACTAATAATTAAACTCTTCTCTTTGTTTCCACTTATTACAGTTAATCATCTAGATGTCGTCTGTTTAGTCTATTGCAATGCTGAGTTTTTCTGTAGCACCTCCTATAGAGCAAACCTTCACAATGCACATTACAAATAGGGTTCAAATATATTGACACTTGATTATTCTCACTTGCAAGAGACATTTTTCCCCCAGTGTAACATCCGTGTGTCTACTGTGTCATTCTTCTTGCATTGAATGACAACTATGAGATTAAGGATCAAGTAACTATGGGGGGAAAGAAACAGCATTAATTGTTTGTTTAATAGGCTGCTTGTTGAACAACAGTGTCCCTTGTGCAAATTATTATTTTTTTGTGTGTACAGCAACAAACCAGTTTTCACAACTGTGATTACAGTATGTGAAACATCCTTCTTCAGTTATAGTTTAAGGCCCAACAAAACACTTAACGGAGCCATCCAATTCTGTGACAAGGGAATTGTCAATTAAATTGTCAGAAGCAATTACAATTTCTACATTTCAAATACCACATTAACTAAAAAAGTTAGTGTTGTGGGCAGATATTAATTAGTTGTGTCACTTTAAAAGGGAGACTACAAAATTAAGGAATTTACAGTCTCAGTTCAGCATGCTTTGGGATCATTTTATTTTATATAGTATATGTTTCATTGTCATGTTTTCTCCCCCAGTTTTTTCTGTTAGAATTTTTTTTTTGTTTTTGTTCTTTAAGTCCACAATGACTGGATTAGTTGGGGGGTGTGTCAAATGTCTCTTTTCTGAATTTGTGGAAATCTGACATTCGCACCGAAATGAGCTTGTTGGACATCCCATTCAAAATCATGGCCGTTAATAGGGAGTTGCAAACCCCCAAACCCCACCATTTTTGTGGTGAAAACAGCCTCCAACTCTTCTAGGAAGACTTTCCACAAAAGTTTGAAGTATGGAAATTTGTGCCCATTCAGCCAAAAGAGCATTTGCAAGGTCAGGTACTGTTATTGAATAAGAAGACCTGGCTCTCTGTCAATGTTTGTATTCATGCTGAAGGTGCCCAATAGGTCAGGCTCTGTGCAGGCCACTCAATATCCTCCCTTTCTTTATTAACCTGGTTTTGTGCAAAGGGGCACAGTCATGAAGGAACTGAAAAGAGCATTCCCCAAACAGATGACACAAAGTTGGAAGCACACAATTGTGTAAAATGTCTTTGTATGCTGTAACATTAACAGTTGAACCGAGGATCCTAGCCCAAACCCTGAAAAACTGTTCCAGCCCATTATCCATACTTCAGCAAACTTTACAGTATGTAGTATGCTTTCCGGAAGGTTGCGTTCTCCTGGCATACACCAATCTCAGATTTGTCTACCAGACTGCCAGATAATAAATTGTGATTCAGTCCAGAGGACACGTTATCAGTGCTCCAGAGTTTGAGTGGCAGAGTGCTTTATGCCACTCCAATCTCTGTTTGGCATGGCTCATAGTGAACTTAGGCTTGCATTTCATGAAGCTACCAATGCGTAGTTCTTGTTCTAAAGTTGCTACAATAGGCAGATTTGAAGTCTTGTGTGAGTGATGCAACAGTGGATAGGTGATTTTGCACATGATGCATTTTAGCACTCAACAGCCTCTGTGAGGCTCATTTGGTTTACCACTTAATGGCTGAGCTGTTGTTGCTCCTAGATTCTTCCACTTCACAATAATACCACTTACAGCTGACTGCAGCACATCAAGAAGATCAGATAGTTTATGTACTGATTTGTGGCAAAGGTGGCATCCTATGACAGTGCCTCATTTAAAGCCACTGCGCTCTGCATTACAACCTGCCAATACTTATCAATGGAGATTGTGTGGCCATGTGCATGATTTTATGCACCTGTTAACCAATGGGTGCAAATGAAACACAAAAATTCAATTTGTAGGGGTGTCCAAATACTTTTGGCCATATACAGTATTGTATATGAATCTTCTTGCACAGTGAATTTTAGATTTGGTTGTTTATTATTTCTGTTCATTTCCCAAACACTGATGTCATGTTATGACCCTCGCGCCTATCGCCACTGGTTGACCGATTTTCTTTTTAAATCGGGCATATGTAGTAGTCTTGATTTTGGGGACAGACTGTGTGATTGTGTATGTGTATGTGTACATGCATTTAAACAACATCCACTAGAGATTTGTATGCATGTTCATTTGTTGCATGTGATGTGTTTGTCACTGAGGACCTTATTTTTTTCTCCCCTTTAGACTAAGATCTGTTTTTAATTGTAGTCTATTTTTAATATAATGATAGTGATAATTTTTTAATTTATCAATTAAATTCAAATGTGGGTCATTTTTTTAAGTTATGTATTTTTTGTTCTTGTAGAAAGTTGCAAGTATCTATAGAAAACAGCCCAGGGTCGGCAGGTTTTCATGGTAGTACATGCAAGATAGGAGTCGCCTCCAGATGAGGTTCCTGTCTGTCGATCACAGGAGACTTTTAACCACAAACTCATTATATTTTACACTAGACCAAATTAAAGTTGCCAGTTAGCCAAATCTGCATGTTTTGAGGTGTGAAAGAAAAACCAGAATACCATAATAATAATGTAATTTATAAGGTACTTTTTTTCAAGGTAAAAACTAAAAAGAACAATCCACAAACTCCAAACACAAAGGAATTGGGCTGGAATTCAAATTTCATTTAAATTGAACTCTATTTTAAAGTTTGAATATAATGTTGTGCACTTTTAATTTTGGTGCCCATTTTAATTTAACAGTTTACTTGTAGTTCCATTTTGCTAATTAGGTATTTTTTTAACTATTTTTATTGTTCCCATTTTTAAAATAAATTACCCATTTAAATGTACTTTACTTACCAGAACTATGCATTAGCTCCTGTACCACTAAAACTGCCCACAAAAATATTTAAAAGCGGACATTCATATTTATTGTTCTTGCATTTGTGTAGGTCAGTGAAAGACATGCAGAAATGTACAAGAAGACAATCTGAAATCTACTTGTGTCATCAAACTTTGGATAGTCTAGTGAAGAATGAATGTACATTTGCACTATACATCTGTCATGTGTAAGTCACTTCGGATAAGAGTGTCCATTAAATAAACATCATGCAATTGACAGCTACATGCAGCTCATTCAAGAGGTGCTGCAGGATTGTTAAGAGTTTTTTTTTTCTGCTCTTTCTTAATACCCACTGTCCGGCTCTATTTGCCATTCCTTGAGAAAATGCAAAATAATATCAGTACACAATTTGCAACCCACATTAATTAACAGGTAAGCTATAGCCATTTTAATCTTATTTCAGTGGTGCATAATGTCTAGTTTATATTCCTCAAATAAAAATATTACACAACCCCTGCATTGAAGTATTGAAATGACCTGAATTTTATGGGATGTACTGTGAATGGTCAGCAGTTTGGAGTTGCTTTCCTTGAATGTTACAGCAAACAGAGTGGCCAATGAATAACTCCAAGGTGATGCATATTATTGTCTCATTAAGATCGCAAACTCACCTCCCACAGTCCTTCAATATTAAACCACACCCCATTTGCCCATTTGCAAAAACAATAAAATCCATTTCTTTTTGAAATAATAAAGAGACTCATAAATCCATCTTTTAAACTGCCTTCCCTGGATAGTTGTTCAAAATGATCAAAGTAAGACCTTCATTTACCTTGCCTCAGTGCCTGAACCATCTCCTAACTACTAGTCTAGTTATGCCACCATGAGCACTTGAAATGTTGTACAGGATTGCGGGGGTGTCAGTGCTGTCTGGTCGCCTGCATGCCTGTTCTGTTGTAGAACAGCTGAAGAGGCAACAATTAATCCCTCAGGAGGTCTTTGAGAAACAGACATGCAGGGTGGGCGGTGAGTGGGATTAACTGACGTTAGTTTTAGATAATGGCACTGAACTGTAACCCCACTGAGGCAACTGACAACCAATTACTAGTTTAACCAGATCACAAAACCCTTGCACAGAGAAGTGAAGGGAAAAATCAACTGCTAGCTGATGTATTATAAAGGAGGTGCTTTTTACTTTTGGGATATGGTGAAGGTAGTTAGTTCTTGGATGTTAGGAATTTGAGCAGTCCTCTTTTACAAAAAAAAAAAGGAATGATCTTGCTACATTTTTTTAGCATGCATGTTTTTTAGATGAGGCCTAAATTCTTTTGTTTTCCAGGGTGCTCCTTTATCCAGTTGTAGTTTGATGATGTGACTTGCGTCTTTCTGCATTGCAGATATGGGCCTCTAGGGAACTTTCATGCATCTATTGACTATATTTTGTAGCTTTTTTCTTGCAGTAACACACACCCATCAACACACACGGGTGCTTCTGATGCATTAGCCTGAAGGCCTTGCATTAATGTCAGGAGATCAGCAGTGTGCTCTTTGCTGTAGTGTGTACCTTGGACCTATCAAAACCTTTTTTTCTGCATTTAGCTATATAAATATTTTCCATCATTGTTCAGATTTAGCAAAGGTAGTCTACTGATTTTTGCAATGTGGCTGTCAAGTTTTTTTGTTTTTTTTTTGTTATTTGTTTATTATCAGATGTGAAAGGGCAAAATAGTTTAATTTGCTTTAGTTGAAAGAAGGCATGGCACTAAGATGCAAATGAAAATATATACCATGTGCAAACACACACACACGCACACACTTGCACAGAGATCTGATCTAATAATCAGTGCTCGCCTATTTAATAAGAATATGTATCTACTGTATACGTTGACCTTTCAACACATATATATATATATATATATATATTCAAATGATGTTCACAAAATGCCTTTTGCATGTCTGTTAGGAGTACTAATATTTAGGTTTCAGCCTGCAGAGCTTTCTGGTTTCAAAGTATATAGCTACTGTAAAATGTAAGATCTTCAGTGACAATGAGAGATAAAATGTTTTGGCTCAGAGAATTCCCAGGAGATATGGAGTGAGTTGAGCTCGGTAATGAGGACTGCATCTTTTACATCACCCATATTAATCAATTTTCTATCCAGCCTACAATGTTTCAGGATCTGTGATCCAATTATAGTATTTATATATGAGAACAAGACCATATCTAGTTCTGGAACAGTCCTTGGATGATGCAATGTAGCCACATACACACTCCATGATAATGGTTTAATTCTCAGTCATGATTTGGGGGAGAATGTTAGGAAAATGTACACGCTCTAAAGAGACGCTGACCAAGCTATGAATCATATCTAGATCACTGTTGTTGAGATACAGCTGTGCTAACTACTGTACCATTCACAGCTTATTTTAATATCACACAGCTCGCATTATAATAAAACAAGAAATTATCAACAGATTTATAATACATAGCCATTGGTTTCTAAATATCAACACACAAAATGTTTTTGATATGTAACATATGCTAATACCTGGCAAGCAATAGAAAAGAGGAGAAAAGAAACTTAATTATTTTTGTAAATCCTGAAAAAAAATGAATCCCTGGGGGCAATCATCTAAGGAGAATGTCTGACTGACTGGTCAAAACAGTCCAGGCAAATGACTTAAACCTTGGTAGTAATGTATGAAATAACTAATTGGGCCCAGACCAAAATTATGCAAATTGTCATCTCTATTAAGCCCATGCCTAACATTTAGTAGATAGAGTGTTGTAACTGGCAGTTGGATCATTTAGGATTTGAACTCCTGTAACTAATGATTTTAATTTAATTTTGTTTATCTTTAGACTAAAAAAAGCCACCCACAGGGTGATGCCAGCTCCTCAAAAGAGACAAAGAAGTTAGATGAATTGTTTTGGAGCAGAGCTGGGGTTGCAGACAGAAGCTGCCACTACAAACATGTATCTGCAAAAAACTAGACTTTTTTTCAGCTTTCTTTGCACAAAATGGTAAAGAAAAAAAAGGAAAAACTCTTCATGAAAGCATTTCATTATAAGAACCCTCTAGGCATTACATTTTAAAACATTTAGTACATCAGCTCATAAAAGCTACTTCCAGACAAGAGAAACTAGTTTCCCAAGGCCGTTGCTAAGGTTTCTGGGCCGGCTGATCGCCAAGATGCCAGTGTGCTGGCAGAGTTAGCAAAATCATGGCGGGGGGCTCTCAAGTGTGGAGGTTTTGTGGCCTTGTAATAGTAACAAGTCAAGCAAGTAGAAGAAAATGGGAGAGGCTGTTGCAGAGGACATATGGATACAAAGTGACACCTAGGGGATTCTGAAGGCAGGCAGAGAAAAGCTAAAAGAAACATGGCCGAAAAGAGTGAAGAAATCCGAAATGGCAGTTCATGTTGTAAAAACTTTAGTTTTACAAAAAATGGTATTTGTACATTTTCTTCTGGCCTTGCATGGCTTTTTCATGTTGAACACTGTCAGTCAGGGTAGGCTGAAAGCTGGGTCCTCGTGTCTTAGTTACAGATTTTCAAAGTAGTTATGGTGGTTTGGTCTGGGAACATCCTCCCCCTGAGCTGGTGGATTCAGATCCAGGATATGCTGAAAGAACTGATATCTCCCAGGTAGTTTGGGAAATTCTCAAGAGGAGCTGAGAAACTGGTGCATGGGGGGACAGATGCTCGGTCTGACCTGTGAAACCTGTTACCATTTATAGGAATTACGTCCACTTATCCATTCATAGATTTTTTTTTTGTTTGTTATTTCTGTCTAAAGGACTAATGTCATGAACACCTTTTCGGTAAGTTTTTCTATTTTATGATTTTTGTAATCAAAACACTAAGTTAATTTGTACAAAGACCAATTTTAGGGTAGAAATATTTTCTCATTAAACAGCTTGTGTTGAAAATTACAGCCTCTAACAGTGCAGTGCCAACAAATGTAAATGGCCACTCTCAACAAAAGAGTGGTGGAGGAGTGTTTGGGGTGTCAGTTTACTACACTGCAAACACTTCTCCCCATGCTGAATGTGCACATTTTGGTAGGCAATGGGTCCTGCCTGCTTATTTGGTTGGCTTCTGTCAAAATCGGATATTAATTTACAATTTCTCCTTACTGTATTTCCAGTGAATCACACAGTATTTAGCAGTGGTGCATAGGGGAAGTCTAGGTCATGTTTATTTGTGGAGTGTAGAATACAAGTATAATTCTGATTTACAGTATAGTCTTATTAGAGTTGTTGTACTGTGTCTTTGTTTTTATTATAAATGTTTTCTCAAAAGGAACTTCTGTCTGTTTTATTAAAAGAGTGAAAACGTTAATTGCAGTACTACCTTCAGCACTATTGTTATAAGGACTTAAAATGCATTGCAGCTCAGCATGGCACATGTGTCTCTGAATTTCTGTGCTGAAAATCTTTTGAAACTGTTTCACTTCTTAGTTTCATTAAGCCTCAATTTGACTGAAATAACTGAAATTCTGTTGTAGTGCTAATACTAATAAATATTAAATTCGTGGCATTCTTTTAGTTTTGACAATATAATATGTGAAATTCAGACAACATAAAATGTGATGGTGCAGCAAAAGTATGGACATTTTTCACCTTAGGAAGAGACAAAACTAAGGTCTGGTCAGCGCATAGATTAGGATTAGGGCAGCAGGCAACAAATAGAGAATTATGAAGTGAGCCAAACCCAGAAAATAATTTACAAAAAAAAAAACCTTTGAAAATGAACCACTCACTGGTGGAGTACTGAGTCAACTGTTTTGCTTTCTTAAATAATATATATATATACAGTAATATATAATGGAGGGGAATCTGACATGCTGTCTCGCTTACAGAGAATGAAATATTGAGAAAACGACATAGTCCAGCAATTTTTCACATTTTATGTGTAAATTCTTTCTGTGGAAGCTCCTGGTAAGGTGAGTTTTGAAGGATAGGTGCAATTCCAGCTTTCCTGGTCTAAGGTCTCTTCTTCTTGCTTCCTGATTGATTGTGTTTGCAGTAAGTCTCTAAGATCTACTTGATGCCAAATATATTCAAGCCATTAAATACAGGTATCTTTAAATTTTTTTTTTTTTTTTTGCCGCCGTGTTCATAATATACAAATAATACTTTGAACTGCTTTATTTATTCCTTGACCTATCCCTTCATTTTCATACTTGTTTACAATGTCATGGCTACATAAAGTCATCCCGTTGGGGGGTTTGTTCTGCCTTGTGCCTGAAACTTGCTTGGATAAGCTCCATCTTCCTTGCAAAATTCAGGATAAGCGTGTTTAAAAAAGGTACAAGAGCCTATCTAGGCAGCATTGAGTGCAAGGAAGGTACCAACCTTGGACAGACACCACTATATTGTATCTATGCCAACATTCATTTTATGGAGATCATGTAAGGCTTACTCATCACACACCTGCAAAGGGAAAAGAGTGTAATAATAAATCCCATGATGAGAGTACAAAGAAGCACAAAGTCTGATGTGTTGATGACATTGTATTTTTAGCTAGATATGCATATTAACAATACTTTATTGATCCCCAAGTTTAACTTTTTACTTAACTGTAAAAATTAACTTTTTTGGGGGTGGGGTGATGGTTTTCTATGATTTTAGTGTCTTTACTTGCCAAGGAAATAGTAGTAAAATTTTCATTATTAAATGATGCGAGTGTCGTGGTAAATACATGGACTGGTCAGTTTACATCACCAAGATACTCTAACAAGCATAAAGGTGAACTTTTCCAAAGTGCTGTCTATAGACGTAACCTTGGAATAATAGGAATGTAGTGCTCCAAAGCATAAAGTGTAAAAATATACAAGTTCACTGGCTTCATTTTAGATTGCATACTTGAATACAAAGCTTAGCAAGTGTTTTATCACTTGTGCAAATATAAAATCAACAAGTTTGCCATGAGAAATGCAATGCTTTTTTATCCAGTTACTTTTAAGTCCTTCTTGAACTTGAAAACTAGGACTAAATTGCAAGGAAGAGCACCAATTTCAAAGGCTGCTTCACTTTTACTGTTAAGATTCAGAAATATGCAATTGAAGAGGTTGACAGATGTTTGGTTTTATCAGTAAGTAGTCTTAAATCTATTTTTTTAACACATTTTTCACCAGAATTAAATTATATTCCTTTAGCCTTTATTAGACTTGTCTATTTTCTCTGATTCTGACTATATGTTATCACTTTTAGTTTTTTCCTTTTACCTGTTAACTTTTGATGGACTGCCCTCCTGAATTATGTTACATTTGTTTTATCTTATCAGATTTTATGACCATAGAGTGGACAAGGTGTGTGGAAAGGTAAAGCAAAAGGGTAGTAGTCAAAATTCTACACCCCAAGCAAATCTTTTTAACTGGCCTGTGCTCCAGTTGTAAAAATATGGGTATAGTTATATCATACATATACAGTACCTGATGATATTTTTTGTCACTTACAGTGTTTTATTTAGCTAATGCTTTGTAAATCATCCTCTCTTGGTACTCTGAAAGACATGTAGAATAAAGATTCCTTCTTCTTCACACCTCTCAGCATAAGCACTGTCTCAAAAACTATTCTGAGAAGAGGGATGTTGTATCATACAACTAAGACAGACAGTTCTGTTACTGGCTAACATAGATCTTGTTTCGCTAAGTGTTAGAAATGGTTGATCGGATTCCAGCAACCTGTGTTCATATCCTATCAGGAAGAACTACATGAGAGAGTCCGAGTGTCATCCTGAGAGATTCTTTGCCAGTGACATCTGAGTTCCGGTGCTTTTCTGTTACAAGCAACAACCGTAAAGGAGGCATTAGTTGCACATTGATTATATCAAATGTAGAAGACAAATATTTGTGTAGTTATCCATGTGGTAAGAAGGAAATTACTACAGTGCTAATTTTACTATTTTTTTTTTTTTTTAAACTCTTGCTCGAGTTTTTATATTTTTGTCACTATTCATCACTGTGGAGGATGCCCATTTGTATAAAACATTCGTGATGCTTGCCTGTGCACATCACTATATTACAGATTAAACTTTCCACTTCTATCTGCTGAGCAGTAGTCTAGTTACTCCATTTTGTAAAAAAAAGCATCAGTGATCATATCGGCACAGATTCCACATACACAGTAGGAACCAACAGTACAGGGCAATTTCACAGCCAATTCCAGAAATATTGGAAAATAGTAAATGTAATTAAAAAAAATCTACATGGTTGCTAGTGGAAAAAGCTTTATTACTCTTCATACTCTGCATCTGCTCAAATTGAATGCGTCCTGTGTTCGAGTAAGCAATTAAAGTACTTTGTTATAGTGACCCCGGATTAAGACGCTAATATGGAGTAAAGTTCAGGCTTTAATATTGAAAATACCAAAGGTGTTGCTCTTCTTTATCATATCATTGCCAGCTCAGCTTGTGACCACCCTCCTCCTCCTCCTCCGTACTCATGGCTACACTCATTTTCTAGTGAGATGTTTGTGAGCATGTTGAACTTTGATAGACATGGAGGCTAAGAGCAGATGTTTCTGAAAGTTACTGGACAAGGTGCTATGATCAAACAAAGCAAAAGATCTATTCTAGAGAATACTGGACTAAAAAGCAGCTGAAAACATTTTTTACACATTTTTCCTATGTTTTTAGAATTCTGAACTTTTTTCTGAATATTGGACTAAGGAGCAATAACAGTTAAACAAAAATGGAACTATCAAGTAAATCCAAGAAACACAAACTTGAAAGAAAATGGATGGGCTCTGCCAAGACCCAGGGAACTCTGAGGGCTTAAGGAAACCCACGAGATAGGCCTGACTGAAGTAACAGTGCCAGTTTAACACACATGTGACATAAATGCCCATTAACTGAAAGGGGTGTGACCAAGGACAGATTACATATAAAAGGTGTAGCTATTTGACACTTGACAGGCATGACCAAAGGCATAGCAGCTGCCATTTCTGAGAACCTAAAATGATAAATGCAAGGCACAAAATAGTCAAGTGAGTCAGCAGTGAAATCTGAATCATTAGTCTTGCTGTTCTTAGTGATTGGCAAAAATGGATATGATGAGGGTATTAGAAATAAACTTGATCCATTAAGCTTAGAAGTCAAGAGAGAGGTAAAGAATTTACGGGTAATTGTTGATTCACTTAAATTTTAAATCACATATTAATTAGATTACTAGGACAGCATTTTTTCCACTTAAGAAATACAGCAAAAGTTAGATCCCTTATAACTTTTCAAGATGCTGAAAAATTAGATTACTGTAAAGCACTCCTCTCAGGGCTACCCAAAAAATACATCAATTGATTGCAACTAGTGCAGAATCCAGGTGCTAGAGTCTTAACTAGGAAAAGAAAATCCAAACACATCTCTCCAGTTTTGATGTCACTACATTGGTTACCTGTGCTATTTAGAATTGACTTTAAAATATTGCTTACGGTTTATAAAGCCTTCAATAATTTCTCTCCATCCTATATTTTGGAATGCCTTTCACCTTGCACTCCAAATCGTAACCTTAGATCTTCAAATGAATGTTTGCTTATAATTCCAAGAGCTAAACTTAAAAGAAGTGGTGAGACAGCCTCCTGCTGTTATGCACCTAAAATCTGGAATAGCTTACTGATAGAAATTCGTCAGGCTAATATGGTGGACCACTTTAAAAAACTAGTAAAAAGTCATTATTAAAACATGGCTTTCTCATGGCTTCATTTTAGTTTAACCCTTATATTCTGGTTTTTTTTTTTGTGTCTTCAAAATCCATGCTAACCACTACTTTCTCTGCTGTTCTTTTTCTGTTTTTTTTGTGGTGGCGATCTGCGCCATCACTACCCAATCAAGGCACCGTGCAGTGCCTACATTGATGGATTTAGGGCCAGAGGTCCACATGACCATCATTGCCTAATTCTTTGACATGGAGCCTGAAAACCATGAGGACTGATTGAGATCATTTATGTTAGGTAGAATGCCTAGTGGGGGCTTGGTGGTTTTGTGGCCTGGAACCCCTGTAGATTATTTTTATTTTCCCTGTCCTCCCTGGCCATCAGACCTTACTTTTATTCCTTGTTAATTAGTATTACCTAATTTTTAGATTTTTTCTTTCTTCATCCTGTAAAGCACTTTGAGCTACATCATTTGTATGAAAATGTGCTATATAAATAAATGTTGTTTAATGTCCAACTTCTAAGGATTTTACAGTATACAGTACCTCACAAGAGAATTTGTGCTCAGTTTTCTCAGAATGGACAAAATCCTTTGTTAATACATTTCCTCATTGAAGCTACATAAATAAATGGCAAGATCACAGCAGCTAGTCACATTTGTAATGACAGGTGAAAAAGTGATGTGAATATTGTAATGGTTGTTTCAAAGTAGTTTATCTGAATTATGAGTTGTGCCTCAGTTGCACTTTTTTCATGTTGCTATCCCTTGTTTCTTTTGCCTGTTTCTACATGTAGGCCTTAAAGCCTTGGAGAATGACCAGTTGAATTCTAGAGCTTTGCCGACCACATGGGGCATTTTCTGCTAATGACAGATGGATTGAAGGAGCTGGCCAGCGCTGCCTGTCAAATGTCCAGAATCATGAGAGAATAGCACTGTTGCCACCCTGAGGTGCCTCAGTCAGGTAAACCCTACTGATTATCCTTGTCAGTCTGTGCTGAATCTCACTGTGTTACCATTATATAAAGCACACTGGCATATCAATCTGTTTTTCTTACAAGAATTACATTTTTATTTCTCAAGGGATAGCTAGCTGATCAGACAAGACACACATCACTGGAGTTCCAAAAGTGTGCATTTATTTATTATATAAAGTGTAAGAGGTTTAGAATATCCAACATCTTGTAATTTACACTTCAGACTGCTTTCAGTAACTTCTGTCCAGCACCCACTACTTCTCTGTTTAGAAGTGTATGATTCGCCAGAGGTAGGCTTTCTTGAATCTGCTTAAAAGAAACGCATGTGAGGAAGAAGGTGAAGATGACTGCTGGTACAGACAGTTAAGAGCAGTTTTACAAAAGGGAAGTGTGTGATGGGTGGGGTATCAAAGTTGTGCATTTTAAATGGTTTGTGTGCAGTTGGAATTAAAGATTGGTTGGTGCAATGAGGACAGACACTTCAGTGTACAGATTGCTGGGAAATATTTTTAGCATTAAGAATGCTCACCTGTCAGCTATCCACTTTACGCAAGTATTTCATCATCACACTGCTGATGTCGTCTTCTTTGCCTTCAGCCTCCTGCCTCTCTCCTGGCTGCTCAGTGTCCACTTTAGTCCTATTTATCTGTCCTGCACTCTCTATGCTGCGGAATGATATGGTGGAATCTGAGGAACTTGAATCGGTGTCAGAGTCTGCCTGCTCCCCCTTGCTCCTGGTTGGGGAGCATGCTCTGGGCGCTGGGAGCTCCCCAAAGTGTACACTGAGGGGCCTTCTTCCTTCCCGTCGTCCCAATCCAACCTTAGCAATGCTGCTGGTGGATTGTGACCTACGGATGGCAGGTAGGATGTCACCCTCATTTTCCTCAGCCTTTATTTCCACAGTTTTATCTTCATCAGTCAAATTTCTAAATCTCTGGTTTTTGAATTCCAGTGATTTGATATCCAGCTGTAGTTCTCCATCACCCTCTTCCGCTTCAGGCACCTCTATGAGTTTTCTAATTGGTGGCAGCCTCCTCGGAAGAGGTGCATCCTCTTGATCCCATGTAACTGATGGGTTTCTCCTCTGGTTAGAAGCAAGTGATTCATAAGAACTAAAGCGACCTAGCCTTGTGATCTCTGGGAGGGTAGTAGAACTGTCTTTAGAGTCGGGAATGGATTTCAGGCTGGCTGAGCGGATCATTCTAGGGCTCTGGGGTTCAGGGGATTTGAGAATACCTGGTCTAACGACAGAATAACCTTCAGACAACCTACTTTTGATCTCCTCTTGTTCATCTAGAAGGCTAGTCCGCCGTCTCAGCACAGAGGCCCCTGTGGTCTGGTAAATTGGAAGCATTTCACAACCTCCAAGTTTGCTACTCTGAATCTGCTCTGTGCGTTCGCTAGCCCGATTGCGCCTGAGCTCCTCTACAAACTCTGAAAGGGCCAGGGAGCTAGGAGCACGCTTACTCTCCACTTCCTCTGCCAGATGTGATGAAACTCCTCTTCCTATACTCCCTTGATCTTCTCCTATGCTGCTTCTGGAAGACCTCAATGACTGTTTATCAAGCTCTAGGTCCTGCTTCATACTTGAAATGCTCAAGGAAGATCGTGGCCTACTGTTATCAGATTCTTCTTTAGGGAGTGACCTAGAAGACAAAAAGGAATATCACAGCAGGTAGATGGCAAAAATGAAAGAGGTAAAAAAAAGTAGTTTGACCCAGGTACAAAATAGGAGTTTGAAAATTCAGGAAATGTCAAACTAGTAGAGGGAAAAAGTTTGATAGGTTTTAGTCTCAGTACTGAATGCCACAGGGGGTGCACAAACCAGTGTGTTTCTTTGAGCCGGTATCAAGCCCGGATAAATGGGGAGGGTTATGTCAGGAAGGGCATCTGGTGTAAAATTTTGCCAAATCACTATGTGGACAACAATACAAATTTCCACACTGGATCGGTCGAGCCCCGGCTTAACAACGACTGCCACCAGTACTGTTAACCAACAGGGAATTGGCAGAAATTGGGCTACTGTTGGCCGAAGAAGAAGAATGAGAAGAAGAGGGGGGAGAAGTGTCCAGAGGCAGGAGGAGAAGAGGAAGGTAAAGAGAGTGGAACTGAGGGTAGGAACTTTGAATGTTGGCAATATTACTGGTAAGGGGAGACAGCTGATATGATGGAGAGAAGGAAGGTTGATATATTGTGCGTACAAGAGACTAAATGGAAGGGGAGTAAGGCCAGGTGGATCGGAGGTGGATTCAAATTGGTCTATCATGGTGTGGATGTGAGGAGAAATGGAGCAGGGGTTATTCTGAAGGAACAGTACAGTAGAACCTCTGGTCACAAATGTTTCTGAACACGTACAAATCAGGTTATGACCAAAAAGTTTGCCAAAATTTTGCATCTGTTCACGACCACATGCTCTGGTGGCAAATAAAAACACTAGCAGCCAGTTTCCCTATGCGCATTCGTAAGTGCCAATGATTTCCCATTCTCAGTTTTCTTTTGTTTGCATATACAGGGCCTAACAAAGCAGCTGATGTTGCAAAAGGAGTTACAATGTTAACCAAGCAGAGGCCTCAAGTGCTGGAAGAGGTGGAAAAACTGTTGCTAGTGTGGTTGAACGAGAAGCACCTAGCAGGGGATAGCATAAGCGAGGTGATCATATGCGAGAAAGCCAGGAAGATTCATGGCGATTTACTGAAAAAAAATCCTTCTTCAAGTGGTGAAGGTGAGGCATTTAAAGCCAGTAGAGGATGGTTTGAAAAGTTTCACAAGAGACGTGCAATTTCTTTTTTTTCTCCCCTGTGCTTAAAACTCCTAAAAAAAAAAAAGTGTTTACAGCGAGTGGTTCATAAGGGTCTAGCACAAACTCTTACAATGTTAGTTTTCTCTGTTGTTCAAGTGTTTCTCAGTGTTATTCAATGTTTTTACATTTAATTTACTATTATACTGTGCATTCTATGGTACAATTAACTATTTTTGTGCTTAAAAAATATATATACTTACTTACAGTTTGTACGGGCTGGAATGGATTAATTGTATTTACATACAATCTTATGCGGAAATTACGCTCAGGTCACAACCAAATCGGGTCGCGTCCAGAGTTTTGGAATGAATTACGGTCATGATCAGAGGTACCACTGTATGTCAAGAGTGTTTTGGAGGTGAAAAGAGTGTTAGGCAGAGTAATGATTATGAAGCTGGAAATTGGAGGTGTGATGATGAATGTTGTTAGTGCATATGCACTGCAAGTTGGGTGTGCAATAGGTGAGAAAGAAGATTTTTGGAGTGAGTTGGATGAAGTGATGAACAGAAAGTGGTGATTCGAGTGAATTTCAATGGACATGTTGGTGAAGGGAACAGTGGAAACGAGGATGTAAGTATGGTGTCAAGGAGAGGAATGATGAAGGTCAGAGGATAGTGGATTTTGCCAAAAGGATGGACATGGCTGTGGTGAATACGTATTTTAAGAAGAGGGAGGAACATAGAGTTACGTACAAGAGTATAGGAAGATGCACACAGGTAGATTACATCCTATGCAGAAGAGTTGATCTGAAGGAGATTGCAGACTGCAAAGTGGTGGCAGGGGAAAGTGTAGTTAAGCAGCATAGGATGGTGGTCTGTAGGATGATGTTGGAGATCAAGAAGAGGAAGAGAGTGAGGGCAGAGCCAAGGATCAAATGGTGGTAGTTGAAAAGGAAGACTGCAAGGTTGAGTTTACGGAGAAAGTAAGGCGGGCACTTGGTGACAGTGAAGAGTTACCAGACAGCTAGAAAACTACAGCAGATGTAGTAAAGGTAACAGCAAGAAGGGTGCTTGGTGTGACATCTGGAAAGAGGAAGGAGGAAAAGGAAACCTGGTGGTGGAATGAGGAAATACTGGAGAGTATACACAAGAAGTGGATGGTGAAGAAGAATTGGGATTTTTGGAAAGATGCAGAAAGAAATGCAGGTGGATATCCAGACAAAAGGCACTGAAGACACACGTAGGGCAAGAGATCTCAAATATTTTTACACAACTTGTAACACACAACAGGTAGCATGGTTAGCTCTTACTATAGGCAAATGAGCAGTTGATGATGGGGACGATGACAGGAGAGTTACCAACAATTCGGACAAATAGGGGCATTCTGATTCCCTCTTGTCCTTTACTGATATGCCGTGTCTAAGGATGGAGCCCACTACACCGGTGTTGTATGCAGATGGCACTGCACCTCTTTTTCCAGATTGCTTCTGTCAAGGTTCATTGAGATGTCCGAAGCAGTAAGTGAATTGTGTTGGTTTTTTTTTGTTTTTGTTTTGTCACTTTGGATTGTCTGATACTGCGTTCAGGAAAGGGAGCTCAATAGGGCAGAGCAGTGCAGGCTCAGGTGACTTTAGGCTTCTCGGTCTTGGGCTGTTTCTGGTTTTGTCCTTTGTGTCCTTTTAATTTCTTGCGAGTAGGTCCACAGTAATGTGACAGTGTCTAAATGCTTACGTTTTACAACTGTGTAAAGCAAAGCTCCTTGTTGGAGTGTGCCCCATGAATTGATGCACAAGTGGTATGTGGGCACTTAAGCTGGTCACATGTTCACTTCACTACCATCTCTTGTCAGCTGGGCTCCAATGACTGCCATTACTGTTACACTGTCATCAGTTTCACCATTTGAGTGGCTAATGGGCTGCTGCTCTTGAGTTCACAGACGAGTGCCTGGCCCCTCTTTAAGACCCATGTGTCTTTGTTTTTTCTCTATTAAAATCCGGTGTCTCCGGTCTAATTAGTTTACAGTGTTTCTGCTGGCATTCAGTTTGGGCCTAAATGTGCGTGTGGTGCAAAGTGGGAAGTGTTTGAGTTTCTGAAGAGCTTTAGACAAGTGACGCTGAGATACAATGGCCGGGCTGGCCAGGTCCAAAGTCCGAGCCACAGATGGCATGTCAGTCATCGACAGCAGTGTTGTGTTTGACGTTTCTTCCTTTTAGTGCATGTGGTGTCTCCTGTTCAGTGTCACACTGGCCTCCTTGCTCAGCAGTCGGTTTAAGTGTTTTGCTGTTTGCTAAGTCTGTGCCCCTTCATTAGTAGCACTGTCATTAGGAGGTCACACACACGTGACCTGAAATGTCCCTCATTGTCTTGTCACTCCTGTCTATTTCTGTCCTCCGCCTTGAACCCTTTTGCGGTGATTTTCTAAGTTGCTGATAGAGGGTGTTGGGTGGGATGTTTAGTCTTGTGGGGGCAAGAAGCTTATCAGTTAGAGGTACCCGCATCAGTGGCAGCCCACCAAATACTGGAGCAGAGTGTTCATGTGCAGACAACAGTAAATGGACACCAGGCTACCACAGAGACCCAGGAACAAGAAAGGAGCAGTGGTGGTAAGTGACAGATGGGTACTTGATGGGAATCAGCCTAGTGGGGCTAAGTGGGGACTAACACTAGTGTAGCCCAGGCTGAGTGTATTTGGATTACTTTGATGTTTTCAATGATTGGCTGAAGTGTGGGGTGGGGTGTGGTGGAGGAGCAATGCCTTATCACCTTGGCTGTGCTGTTAGTGTTCTCTACCAGTGGGGGCAAAAGAGTGGTGATCTCTCATCTTGTGTCTGACATCTTTATCCTAGCTGGCTGGCTGAGGTGGGATTTGAACCACCAACCTTTGGTTTCAGGGTCTGCTGTCTTATCCCCTGGACCACAGGATGGGCCCCTTTTGATGTTAAGGTAAAGTGGCTATTTGTGTTCTCTACTCACACACTTAAACATAAGAGTAACTTCAATCACTCACCTGGTGGGGGGCCCCAGGCCAGCGCCGCCACCCCCTTCTGCTCACCTGGCCATTTGGGGGCGCCATGCCTTCTATGGGGACCCTTGGTGCTGTGGTTGGCTGGAGGTGGGAATCGAACCACCAACCTTGGGTCCTGGGGACTGCGGTCTTATCCCCTGGACCATGGGACGGGTCCCCTTTGATGTTAGGCTGAAATGGCTATTTGTGTTCTCTACTCACACACTTCAACATAAGAGTAGATTCAGCCACTCACCTGGTGGGGGTCTGGCTCCTCTGGGGGACCCTTGGTTGGCTGAGGGTGGGAATTGAACCACCAACCTTGGGTCCCAGGGTCCATTGCCTTACCTTCTAGGCCACAAGTCCCCTTTGATGTTAGGCTGAAATGGCTATTTGTATTCTCTACTCACACACTTCAACATAAGAGTAACTTCATCCACTTACCTGGACATTGGTGGGGGGACCTTTGGTTGGCCAGGGGTTGGAATTGAACCCCCAGCCTTGGGTCTCAGGGACTGCGGTCCTACCCACTGGATCATGGGTCTCTGTTGATGTTCAGGTAAAGTGGCTATTTGTATTCTCTACTCACACACTTCAACCACTTACCTGGACATGGGTGGTGAGAGCCTTTGGTTGGCCAGGAGTGGGACTTGAACCACCAACCTTGGGGCTCAGGGTCCATTGCCTTTCCCCTGGACCACAGGTCCCCTTTAGTGTTAGGCTAAAGTGGCTATTTGTGTTCCCCACTCAAACAGAAGAGCAGCTTGGACCACCCACCTAAACAGGGTCTTCTATGGGGACCCTTGGTGCTTTGGTTGGCTGGAGGTGGGAATTGAACCACCAACCTTGGGTCTCAGGGTCTGCGGTCCTACCCACTGGACCATGGGTCTCTGTTGATGTTCAGGTAAAGTGGCTATTTGTATTCTCTACTCACACACTTCAACATAAGAGTAACTTCAACCACTTACCTGGACATTGGTGGTGGGAGCCTTTGGTTGGCCAGGAGTGGGACTTGAACCTCCAACCTTGGGGCTCAGTGTCCATTGCCTTTCCCCTGGACCACAGGTCCCCTTTAGTGTTAGGCTAAAGTGGCTATTTGTGTTCCCCACTCAAACACTTCAACAGAAGTGCAGCTTGGACCACCCACCTAAACAGGGGTGGAGGTCTTCTATGGGGACCTTTGGTGCTATGGTTGGCTGGAGGTGGGAATTGAACCACCAACCTTGGGTGTCAGGGTCTGCTGTCTTATCTCCTGTACCACAGGTTTCTTATGATATTAGGCTAAAGTGGCTATTAGTGTTCTCTACTCCCACACTGTAGCAGAAGAGAAGCTCTGCTCACCCACCTAAACAGTAGTGGGGGCTTCTATGTCCTTGGTGGGGATTGAGCCACCAACCTTGGGTCTTGGGGCCCATTGTCTTATCCCCTGGACCATGGGTCCCCTTTGATGGTAGGTTAAAATGGCTATTAGTGTTCTGCACTCGCACACTTCAACAGAAGAGTAGCTTGGACATTGCTGGTGGGGGCTTCAGTGGGGACCTTTGGTGCTGTGGTTGGTCAGGGTGGGAACTGAACCACCAACCTTGGGTCTCTGGGCCCAGTGACCTATCCCCTGGCCCACAGGTCCCCTTTAGTGTTAGGCTAAAGTGGCTATTTGTGTTCTACACTCAAACAGAAGAGCAGCTTGGACCACCCACCTAAACAGTGATGGAGAGCTTCTGTGGGGAACCTTGGTGTTGTGATTGGGGATTGAACCATTAACCTTGGATCTCAGAGTCTACTGTCTTACCCACTGGACCACCGGTCCCCTTTGATGTTAGGTTAAAATGGCAATTAATGTTCTCCACTCACACACTTCAACATAAGAATAACTTCCACCACTCACCTGGACATTGGTGGTGGGGACCTTTTGTTGGCCAGGGGTGGGAATTAAACCACCAACCTTGTGTCTCAGGGTCTGCTGTCTTATCCCCTGGACCACAGGTCCCCTTTAGTGTTAGGCTAAAGTGGCTATTTGTGTTCTCTACTCACACACATCAACAGAGAAGCAGCTTGGACCACCCACCTAAACAGTGGTGGAGAGCTCCTGTGGTGGATTTTTGGTGCTGTAGTTGGCGATTGAGTGTTCTCCACTCACTTCAACAGAAGGGCAGCTATGCTCAACCACCTAAACAGTAGTGGGGGCTTCTATGTCCTGAGTGAGGATTGAACCACCAGCCTTTGTCTTATCCCCTGGACCACAGGTCCCGTTTAATGTTAGACTAAAGTGGCTGTTAGTGTTCGCCACTCACACACTTCAGCATAAGGGCAGCTGTGACTGCTTACCTAAACATCAGTGGAGGCCTTTGGTGACATGGTTGGGAATTGAACTGGCACCCACAGTTCTCAGAGGCCAGTGTCTTATCCTCTAGACCACAGGTTCTCTTTAATAGCACATTAAGATAGCTATTTGTTCTCTACTCACACAATTCAACAGAACAACATCAGACACCTCCCCCCCTCTTAAAATGGGGGGCCTTGTGAAGGAATTTGGTGCCAGGGTTGGGAATTGAACCACTCACTCTGAGGTTCAAAGTTTGATATCTTATCCCCTGGCCCATGAGGCACTTGTAGTAATAAGCTAAGAAGGCTATTTGGGGTCTCTATGTCACATTTCAACAGCTGAGGCTACTTTGCTAAACATGGGAAGGGGTCTCCCTTCTGCCTCTCATGTTCTGAAAGTAGCCAGCCACAGGGGATGTACAAACCAGTGTGTTTCTTCGCGCCGGTCCCAAGCCTGGATAAATGGGGAGGGTTACGTCAGGAAGGGCATCCGGTGTAAAATTTTGCCAAATCAATATGCGGACAACAATACAAATTTCCATACTGGATCGGTCGAGTCCCGGGTTAACAACGACCGCCACCAGTACTTAGCCTACAGGGTGCTGGCGGAAACTGGGCTACTGTTGGCCGAAGGAGAAGAAGAGGAGATGAGGAAAGTAAAAAGAGTGGAACCGAGGGTAGGAACTCTGAATGTTGGCAATATGACTGGTAAGGGTTATCAGATATGATGGAGAGAAGGAAGGTTGATAAATTGTACATGCAAGAGACTAAATGGAAGGGGAGTAAGGCCAGGTGGATTGGAGGTGGATTCAAATTGTTCTATCATGGTTTGTATGGGAGGAGAAATGGGGTAGGAGTTATTCTGAAGGAACAGTATGTCAAGAGTGTTTTGGAGGTGAAAAGAGTGTCAGGCAGAGTAATGATTATGAAGCCTGGAAATTGGAGGTGTGATGATGAATGTTGTTAGTGCATATGCACCGCAAGTTGGGTGTGCAATGGGTGAGAAAGAAGATTTTTTGGAGTGATTTAGCTGAAGTGATGAACAGAAAGTAGTGATTGGAGGGGATTTCAATGGGCATGTTGGTGAAGGAAACAGTGGAGACGAGGAGGTGATGGGTAGGTATGGTATCAAGGAGAGGAATAAAGAAGGTCAGAGGGTAGTGGATTTTGCCAAAAGGATAGACATGGCTGTGGTGAATACGTATTTTAAGAAGAGGGAGGAACATAGGGTTACGTACAAGAGTGAAGGAAGATGCACACAGGTAGATTACATCCTATGCAGAAGAGTTGACCTGAAGGAGATTGAAGACTGCAAAGTGATGGTGGCAGGGGAAAGTGTAGTTAAGCAGCATAGGATGTTGGTCTGTAGGATGGCGTTGGAGATCAAGAAGAGGAAGAGATTGAGGGCAGAGCCAAGGATCAAATGGTGGAAGTTGAAAAAGGAAGACTGCAAGGTTGAGTTTAGGGAGGAGGTGAGACAGGCACTGGGTGGCAGTGAAGAGTTACCAGACAGCTGGGAAACTACAGCAGATGGAGTAAGGGTGACGGCAAGAAGGGTGCTTGGCGCAACATCTGGAAAGATGAAGGAGGAAAAGGAAACCTGGTGGTGGAATGAGGAAATACAGGAGAGTATACAGAGGAAGAGGATGGCAAAGAAGAAGTGGGATAGTCAGAGAGATGCAGAAAGTAGACAAAAGTACAAGGAGATAAGGTGCAAGGTGAAGAGAGAGGTGGCGAAGGCTAAAGAAAAGGCGTATGATGGGTTGTATGAGAGGTTGGACACTAAGGAGGGAGAAAAGGATCGGCACCGATTGGCTGAACAGAGAGGCCGAGCTGGGAAAGATGTGCAGCAGGTTAGGGTGATAAAAGATAAAGATGGAAACGTACTCACAAGAGAGGTGAGTGTGTTGAGCAGATGGAAAGAGTACTTTGAGAGGCTGATGAATGAAGAGAACGAGAGAGAGAAGAGGTTGGATGATGTAGAGATAGTGAATCAGGAAGTGCACCAGATTTGCAAGGAGGAATTAAGGACAGCTATGAAGAGAATGAAAAATAGAAAGGCCGTTGGTCCAGATGACATACCTATGGAAGCATGGAGGTGTTTAGTAGAGATAGCAGTGGAGTTTTTAACCAGATTGTTTAATGGAATCTTCGAAAGTGAGGGGGTGCCTGAGGAGTGGAGAAGTGTACTGGTGCCGATATTTAAGGGGGGAGTGCAGGACTGCAGTAACTACAGGGGAATAAAATTATTGCCACAGCATGAAGTTATGGGAAAGAGTAGTGGAAGCTAGGTTAAGAAGTGAGGTGATGATTAGTGAGCAGCAGTATGGTTTCATGCCAAGAAAGAGCACCACAGATGCAATGTTTGCTCTGAGGATGTTGATGGAGAAGTTTAGAGAAGGCCAGAAGGAGTTGCATTGCAACTTTGTGGACCCGGAGAAAGCATATGACAGGGTGCCTCAAGAGGAGTTGTGGTATTGTATGAGGAAGTCGGGAGTGGCAGAGAAGTATGTAAGAGTTGTACAGGATATATACGAGCGAAGTGTGACCGTGGTGAGGTCTGCGGTAGGAGTGACGGATGCATTCAAGGTGGAGGTGGGATTACATCAGGGATCAGCTCTGAGCCCTTTCTTATTTGCAATGGTGATGGACAGGTTGACAGACAAGATTAGACAGGAGTCCCCATGGACTATGATGTTTGCTGATGACATTGTGATCTGTAGCGATAGTAGGGAGCAGGTTGAGGAGACCCTGGAGAGGTGGAGATATGCTCTAGAGAGGAGAGGAATGAAGGTCAGTAGGAGCAAGACAGAATACATGTGTGTAAATGGGAGGGAGGTCAGTGGAATGGTGAGGATGCAAGGAGTAGAGTTGGCAAAGGTGGATGAGTTTAAATACTTGGGATCAACAGTGCAGAGTAATGGGGATTGTGGAAGAAAGATTAAGAAGAGAGTGCAGGCAGGGTGGAATGGGTGGAGAAGAGTGTCAGGAGTGATTTGTGACAGACGGATATCAGCAAGAGTGAAAGGGAAGGTCTACAGGACGGTAGTGAGACCAGCTATGTTATATGGGTTGGAAACGGTGGCACTGACCAGAAAGCAGGAGACAGAGCTGGAGGTAGCAGAGTTAAAGATGCTAAGATTTGCACTGGGTGTGACGAGGATGGATAGGATTAGAAATGAGTACATCAGAGGGTCAGCTCAAGTTAAACGGTTGGGAGAAAAAGTCAGTGAGGCAAGATTGCGTTGGACTGGACATGTGCAGAGGAGAGATGCTGGGTATATTGGGAAAAGGATAGAGCTGTCAGGGTAGAGGAAAAGAGGAAGGCCTAAGCGAAGGTCTATGGATGTGGTGAGAAAGGACATGCAGGCGAAGGACGTTCATGCCTTTAAAGAAACCTGGATATGTATTAAGTCTCAATTCAGTAGTTTTTGGGTTTCAGGAATTCTAAGCAGAAACCCAGATAACATCTTCTTCTTCTAGGGGTTGCCACAGCGGACCTTCGCTTAGGCCTTCCTCTTTTCCTCTTCCCAGGCAGCTCTATCCTTAATATCCTTCTCCCAATATACTCAGCATCTCTCCTCTGCACATGTCCAACCATCGCAATCTCATCTCTCTGACTTTGTCTCCCAATCGTCCAACCTGAGCTGACCCTCTAATGTACTCATTTCTAATCCTGTCCATCTTCATCACACCCAATGCAAATCTTAGCATCTTTAACTCTGCTACCTCCAGCTCTGTCTCCTGCTTTCTGGTCAGTGCCACCATCTCCAACACATATAACATAGCTGGTCTCACTACCGTCCTGTAGACCTTCCCTTTCAGTCTTGCTGATATCCGTCTGTCACACATCACTCCTGACACTCTTCTCCACCCATTCCACCCTGCCTGCACTCTCCTCTTAATCTTTCTTCCACAATCCCCATTACTCTGCACTGTTGATCCCAAGTGTTTAAACTCATCCACCTTTGCCAACTCTACTCCCTGCATCCTCACCATTCCACTGACCTCCCTCCCATTTACACACATTTATTCTGTCTTGCTCCTACTGACCTTCATCCCTTTCCTCTCTAGAGCATATCTCCACCTCTCCAGGGTCTCCTCATCCTGCTTCCTACTATCGCTAAAGATCACAATGTCATCAGCAAACATCATAGTCCATGGGGACTCCTGTCTAATCTCATCTGTCAACCTGTCCATCACCATTGCAAATAAGGTAGGGCTCAGAGCTGATCCGTGATGGAATCCCACCTCCTGCCCTCTTCTCCACCCATTCCACCCCGCCTGCACTCTTCTTCACCTCTCTTCCACACTCCCCACTACTCTGTGCTGTTGATCCCAAGTATTTAAACTAATCCACCTTCACCAACTCTACTCCCTGCATCCTCACCACATCTAAATTACCAATATTTGGGATAAAAACTAAAGTCACATTTCAGGGCAAATTCAGTGCTACATTGGAGATACTGAATGGTTCTATACTGAGGCAAAATTAGTGAGTTTAGGAATAATATGAAATTCTGAATATAACAAGGGAGGTCAGTACTAGGTCAATGTTTTGGATGGAGTCAGTACTAGTTTTAAAGTATAGACCGTGACAATATTAAATACAAACTGTGGAAAGCTTTGTTCACTGCTGCCCAGCACAGGGCTGATATTTTTTTGACTGAGTTACAGAGGAGTTGGTGAGGCATGTACTAATGAAGAATAACTCCCTACGGCGGCACAGCCGCAGCCAGAGAGGTTGATGGACAGGTTTCATTATTGAATTGACTGGGGGAGAAGACTGCTGTCCACCAGGGTGATTAATAACAAAAATCCTTTCTTTCGGAAATTGCCAGAAAGAGGATAGCCAGTGAGGAGGCACGATGTATGTGAGCTATTGAGCGATGAGGGTTTGCTTTATTTTTGCTTGAAGACACTGATCTACTAATCACCAAATGAACCCACCCCCAGGATGTAAACCCCCCTGAGGTTTATTATCTCAACATCTTACCTAGCACTGTATATGCTCATGCTGTCAGCCACAGAAAGTCTGGCCACGCTCCCTGTTGTACTGCTTCCAAAAGGGGAGCCATGATTTCTTGGGAATCCTAGCCAGGATCTTATTCCTTCTTCTGGATCTGTACTCCTCAGGGAGCCAACATGGGACTGCTCATCACTATGAAATACCAGAAAAAACAATGAACAAGGATGTCAAAAGATTGTCTGTATATGCCCGCAAAGCACTAGCCCAAGACTCTTGTCTTGCAACCTCTAGTCAGCCTAAATCCTGAGAGCAGACAGACTACCTCAAACTGAGATCCACTGCATGGAAAAGGTGTTGGTTTGGCCTGCATTTGTGTTAGTGTAAATGATTTCGTATTGCACTACCATTAGTATGAATGGTACAAAAGGCCTCCCAGTTTGGAAACTGACCACTGATTTTTTTCAGTGATACCCTCATAGATTATTTTTTATGAAGATTTACCATTCCTCATCACTGTCACTGGACATCTCCTCCAGTGAAGCCTGCATATCTGCAATACGCTTAATGGACGTTTCCAGGTCAGCTTGTAGTGTTTGCCTCACTGCAGTCAGCTCTTCAACTTTCATTTCCTGCAGATAATTAAAATGGGAAACCTGGATCATTAAATGTGTTTGGAACCTCTTTCTGGTTCTCAGGCACCTCACTGCTTATTGACAAGACTCTTGTTCCTGCCTATCATATCTTCATTTCCTTCATGCCTGTACTTTACCAGTTCAATTCTGCGACGTCTGCTTTCCAACTCCCGCTGAGTAAGCTCCTCCATTTCCACATGCATCTCCTGGAGCCTCTGTTGATAGTGACGAGCATTCTCCTTTTCTCTCGCTTCACTCTCAGCTGCTTGCTCAAGCTCTTGTCCCATTTTTACCATGCTGTCTCTTAATCTCAGAACAAGCATCTGTCAATGAGGAAGTGAAGAATCCATTATACAGTGCATCCGGAAAGTATTCACAGCGCATCACTTTTTCCACATTTTGTTGTGTTACAGCCTTATTTCAAAATGGATTAAATTCATTTTTTTCCTCAGAATTTTACACACAACTCCCCATAATGACAACGTCATTGTGAAAAAAGTTTACTTGAGATTTTTGCAAATTTATTAAAAATAAAAAAATTGAGAAAGCACATGTACATAAGTATTCACTACCTTTGCCATGAAGCTCAAAATTGAGCTCAGGTGCATCCTGTTTCCCCTGATCATCCTTGAGATGTTTCTGCAGCTTAATTGGAGTCCACCTGTGGTAAATTAAGTTGATTGGACATGATTTGGAAAGGCACACACCTGTAAGGTCCCACAGTTGACAGTTCATGTCAAAGCACAAACCAAGCATGAAGTCAAAGGAATTGTCTGTAGTCCTCCGAGACAGGATTGTCTCAAGGCACAAATCTGGGGAAGGTTACAGAAAAATGTCTGCTGCTTTGGAGGTCCTAATGAGCACAGTGGCCTTCATCATCCGTAAGTGGAAGAAGTTCGAAACCACCAGGACTCTTCCTAGAGCTGGCCGGCCATCTAAACTGAGTGATCGGGGGAGAGGGGTCTTAGTCAGGGAGGTGACCAAGAACCCGATCTGTCAGAGCTCCAGAGGTCCTCTGTGGAGAGAGGAGAACTTTCCGGAAGGACAACCATCTCTACAGGAATCCACCAATCAGGCCTGTATGGCAGAGTGGCCAGACGGAAGCTACTCCTTAGTAAAAGGCACATGGCAGGCCATCTGGAGTTTGCCAAAAGGCACCTGAAGGACTCTCAGACCATGAGAAACAAAATTCTCTGGTCTGATGAGACAAAGATTGAACTCTTTGGTGTGAATGCCATGCGTCACGTTTGGAGGAAACCAGGCACCGCTCATCACCAAGCCAATACCATCCCTACAGTGAAGTATGGTGGTGGCAGCATCATGCTGTGGGGATGTTTTTCAGCGGCAGGAACTGGGAGACTAGTCAGGATAAAGGGAAAAATGACTGCAGCAATGTACAGAGACATCCTGGATGAAAACCTGCTCCAGAGCGCTCTTGACCTCAGACTGGAGCGACGGTTCATCTTTCAGCAGGACAACGACCCTAAGCACACAGCCAAGATATCAAAGGAGTGGCTTCAGGACAACTCTGTGAGTGTCCTTGAGTGGCCCAGCCAGAGCCCAGACTTGAATCAAATTGAACATCTCTGGAGAGATCTTAAAATGGCTGTGCACCGACGCTTCCCATCCAACCTGATGGAGCTTGAGAGGTGCTGCAAAGAGGAATGGGCGGAACTGGCCAAAGATAGGTGTGCCAAGCTTGTGGCATCATATTCAAAAAGACTTGAGGCTGTAATTGCTGCCAAAGGTGCATCGACAAAGTATTGAGCAAAGGCTGTGAATACTTATGTACATGTAATTTCTCAGTTTTTTTATTTTTAATAAATTTGCAAAAACCTCAAGTAAACGTTTTTCACTTTGTTATTATGGGGTGTTGTGTGTAGAATTCTGAGAAAAAAATGAATTTAATATATTTTGGAATAAGGCTGTAACATAATAAAATGTGGAAAAAATGATGCACTGTGAATACTTTCCGGATGCACTGTATACAGATAACAATGATAGAGGGTTGGTTTTCCAAATCTCAATCAGTGCACAGAACCTTGAGAATAACCACAGCATTCACAGTGATTTTTGCTGTTGACCTAGAAGAAATTGTCCACAATTTCACTTTGCTAACCTCAAATCTTTTGATTTGACCCTTTTGGAATTCCAGCTTGTTTTCCAGGTCCCGGATGATGGCTTCTTGTCTACTAACAATCTTTCGCTCAACCATGGAGCCTTCAAGAAAGAGCACCCGGGTTGCAAAAGTCTGCAGCTGGTAACAAAAGAACTTGGCTTAAGGCAAAAGCTTTGGTATACAATACCTTCTAAGATAAATCCAAACTTGTTTCTGCCAATAAGAACCCTTTTTCAAGCCACCAGTACCTTTTCTTGCAGGTCATGCTTCTCTTTCTTGACATGCTCTATCTCAGCTTGTAGCTCCTGTATCTGTGTGATGTCCCTAGATGACTATGTTAAGGCAAAGAACAAAGAGGAGTCATGGGTCCACAGAAGCAAAGGCATAATTTGAAATGAAGGAAACTGTGTGTTATACCTGTGCAATGAGAGCCTTATGCTTCAACATTAGCCCATTGAGATCCTCTCTGTCTTCCTCCGTTCTCTTTAGTAGATCAGCTTTCTCTCGCTGTAGTTGGTAGAGCTGCTCATCAACCTATAAAAAAGGGCAAAAGGAAGTGAGACAAAGGGAAATACTAGGAAGGCAGCCAGTGTTTCTTACTTCAATTTCTTTCTAAGTTCTCTCTCTTTGTCACACTCTACCAGACTTTTGTTGCGGCAGATGGTGTCTAGCTCTAGCTGTGCATTCTCCAGTTCCATTGCAAACACTTCCTGTTTCTTTTCTGCCTCTAAGCAGCGGGTTTGCCATTCTTCTACCTGTAAGTGGGAGCAAGAATAAAATATGGGACTAAAGCAATATTAGTATTCTTACTGTTTTATAACAACTAAAGGGCTCAGCTTATGAAACTATATAATGAATCCTTTATGTGAAAAATCTTACAGCACTTAATAGAAGAATGAGGTTTTGAGGTAAGGTAGTTCTATTCAGTAATCCTTGGCACCAGAAAGTGGCAACGAGTTACATGTTGATTAGCACATGGAAGTAAGAATTTTACTGTACTGTACTCTGTTACACATGACAATAATGACCCAATAACACTGTAAAATGCAATGTGATAGGAGATCATGTGCTCTTTAACCTAAAGAGTCTCATGTGTCACTATAATTGCAAATGCTAGATCCTTACTCCAAAGAATGGCACACTCTTCCTGACCCTCTTGTCTTTGTATGCACATTCTTTAAATAAGCATCATTATTACCCATGAAAATAATATTTCTCAGTCTCCATCTTTACACACCTGGTAATGCAGTTTCTCCATCTCCTCTTTGTTGCCTACTGGGCTATCATCATGGAGTCCTTGAAGAACAACCTGTGCATCAGCCAGCAAGGCCCGTGTCCTCCTCAGGTCTCTACGGAGTCGCTTTTCGACATCAAAATCACGGTGACCAATCTGAGTATAAAGAGCGGAGTCACATGACCATGCAAACTTTAGAGAAGTCCCTTGAAATATTCACAGAAGGAGCAGGAAAGAATGCCAGGGCAATTGTGTTCACACCATGGGTATATTGATATTGAGGGTCACAGAGACACAGGAGGATAAGCCCAACATGAAAGAAGTTTAGAAATGATAATATGGGACCATGTATGGCAGTCTGGTTGAAAGATGAAGAACTCAACAACCCTGGAGATTCAGAGTTGCATGTAAGTTATCAAATGTTGAAGGGTTAAATCTACAGCAACAAGAATTAACCTGTAAGTGGAGGCAGCTTTACATGTTTTTGATGCAAAAACTGACTTGAGACTCTTTGTGCATTGATGCCACAAAAAGAGAATGTAATTTACATATTCATTGCAAATTAAAGCAAGAGGGGACTTTCATTGGTAAATTAAAAATAGTACATTACCTCTTTTTAAGCAATTACTTTAAAACCAGCATATTCCTAGTGTTTTATTTCTAAACCCACTTTTCCAATTACAATGTTGTAGAGGTTACACTCCTTGGCATACCCACACTAATCAATATAGAGTGTTCAATAAACTTAAAATGTACAGTACATCTTTGAGAGGAACAATATATGGTCTCCTAATCTAATAATATTGAACTCTAGTTGGGGTGGCATGGAGGTGTCTTCTTCTTTTGGCTGCTCCCGTTAGGGGTCGCCACAGCGGATCATCATCTTCCATGTCTTTCTGCCTTCTGTATCTTGTTCTGTTACACCCATCACCTGCATGTCCTCTCTCACCACATCCATAAACCACATCCTTCATTCCTCTCCTCTCTAGAGCCTATCTCCACATCTCTAGGGTCTCCTCAACATGTTCCCTACTATCGCTACAGATCACAATGTCATCAGCAAACATCACAGTCCACAGGGACTCCTGTCTAATCTCGTCTGTCAACCTGTCCATCACCATTGCAAACAACAAAGGGCTCAAAGCCGATCCCTGATGTAATTCCACCTCCACCTCGAATGCATCCGTCACTCTGTTGCACTTCCTAATTTACTATCTCCACATCATCCAACCTCTTCTCTCTCTCTTGTTGTCTTCATTCATCAGCCACTCTATGTACTCTTTGCATCTGCTGTCACCCTTACTACATCTGGTGTAGTTTCCCAACTGTCTGGTAATTCTTCACTACCGCCCAGTGCCTGTCTCACCTTCTCCCTAAACTCAACCTTCCACCATATGATCGTTGGCTCTGCTCTCACTCTCTTCCTCTTCAACATCATCCTACAGACCACCATCATATGCTGCTTAACTACACTTTCCCCTGCCACCACTTTGCAGTCTTCAATCTCCTTCAGATTGACTCTTCTGTTTAGAATGTAATCTACCTGTGTGCATCTTCCTTCACTCTTGTACGTAACCCTATGTTCCTCCCTCTTCTTAAAATATGTATTCACCACAGCCATGTCCATCCTTTTGGCAAAATCCACTATCCTCTGACCTTCATCTTTCCTCTCCTTGACACCATACCTACCCATCACCTCCTCGTCTCCACTGTTCCCTCCACCAACATGTCCATTGAAATTTGCTCCAATCACCACTTTCTGTTCATCATTTCATCCAACTCACTCCAAAAATCTTTATTCTCATCCATTGCACACCCAATTTGCGGTGCATATGCACTAACAACATTCACCATCACACCTCCAATTTCCAGCTTCATAATCAATACTCTCTACTCCTCCACATCGAGAGGAGTCAGATGAGGTGGCTCAGGCATCTGATCAGGGTGCCTCCTGGACGCCTCCCTAGTGAGGTGTTCCGGGCACGTCCAACCGAGAGGAGGCCCGGTAGAATACCCAGGACACGCTGGAGGGACTATGTCTCCTGGCTGGCCTGGGAATGCCTTGGGATTCTCCCGGAAGAGCTGGATGAAGTGGCCGGGGAGAGGGAAGTCTGGGCCTCTCTGTTTAAGCTGCTGCCCCCGCGACCCGACCCGGATAACCGGAAGAGGATGGATGGATGGATAATCAATACATTGTCTGACACTCTTTTCACCTCTAAAGCACTTTTGACATACTGTTCCTTCAGAATAACCCCTACTCCATTTCTTCTCCTATCCACACCATGATAGAACAATTGGAATCCACCTCCGATCGACCTGGCCTTACTCCCCTTCCATTTGGGCACTTGAACACACAATATATAACCCTTCCTTCTCTCCATCATATCTGCTAACTCTCTCCCCTTACCAGTCATACTGCCAACATTCAAAGTTCCTACCCTCAGTTCCACTCTCTTTACCTTCCTCCTGCCTCTGGACACGTCTCCCCCCCTCTTCTTCTCATTCTTCTTCGGCCAACAGTAGCCCAATTTCCGCCAGCACCCTGTTGGCTAACAGTACTGGTGGCAGTCGTTGTTAACCTGGGGCTCGACCGATCCAGTATGAAAATTTGTATTGTTGTCCACATATTGATTTGCCAAAATTTTACACCGGGTGCCCTTTACTGACGTAACCCTCCCCATTTATCCGGGCTCGGGTCTGGCGCAAAGAAACACACTGGTTTGTGCATCCCCTGTGGCATGGAGGTGTAATTGTTTAAAAAGAGTGAGCACCAGTAGTATACGGTGGAAATTGTAGGATCTTTAAATAGGGAAGAATTTTCCTTAGGTAATGCTTTGCTATTCCTTTATTTTATAATTCTAGGAATGTGGAGACTAATTTGTCCAGGGCAAATTGATAAAATAAAACTTTTGGTTTAATAGTTTGATAAAACAACAGAAAGTGTGCTAGATTCATACTCTTTGAAGAATGGTGTAAGCAGTGGGCTTGTGGTTTAATGGACTAAGAAAACTCCTGCATCTCAGAGCAGATTGAATGGCAGCCTGGATTAGTGCCTTTAACAGTTCTTGTTTCTGGAAGCAAGTCAGCATGGAGAGAGTAACATGATGAACTCAACTCTAATCTGTATGGAACAAAAATGCTTTCCCTGGTCCTGCTGTGGGAATCGTTCAGTAAAACAATCAAATTTGAAAATGTACATGAATCCCAAACAAACTAGCTATAATTTTAACAACTTTATGCAACAAAATATATATCCTTGCTAGTTGCCTCATAATATATTGCATCCTCACTACGGGATGCATTTCAGTAGGATTTTGCGTAACATTAGAGAGGCTTAAAAAAGGCTGCAGATTAGAAACTGCTTGAGCGCCTCACTTTGCGGATTAAAAGTGTCACCGCTCTTAATTAAAGTATGGGGGGCGTTAGACTTTAGCAGAGAGGATTTTCTGAGTTCAGAAGTTGACTAATGTGAAATATGCAGACAGGCAAGTTAATAGGAAAAACTGGGCTTTGTTTGGTGGCATGGTGTTCTCAGGACTAAATGACAAGCATATCATCCCATCCAAGTGCCTGTGCAGCCTGATAGATTTTATGTTTATTGCAATTATCCCAACATGCCCCCCCCAACCCCCGCAAAAGCCGATTAAGCTTTCTGCTTTTCTAATGAGAGTCAGTGAAATCACAGCCTGCACATGTAACCATCAAATGGTTACATTTATTAAAATGACTGATGAGGTCAAGGAGCTATGGATGTGATGAAAGGTTTCTTGCCAATAAATTTACTGCACAAGTGAATAGTTGAACAGAGGGTGCCACTTACTTTAAAACATGCCTGCAGTTTCCTAGCAGCCAAATACAGTTTTCCTCTTTATTATAGGCTCCTGCCTCCACAGTATCCAATCAACAGCCTAGTTTAGGCTGTCATGCGGTTTCCTGAAACGGCAGTGACCTGGTCTTAATAACATACCTGTTCACACAGTGTAGCAATGAGACCCTCCAAATCTTGCTTCTCGTGGAGGATCAATTGTCTCTCCTCATACTCTTGTTCCAGCTGCATCTCCAACTGTCTGAGCTAATAAGAGGGAAAAAAAAAAATGTCAAAATGACTACATTTCTTTTCCAGTGGTTACATAGGGCTATCATTATGAGTAAGAATTAAAGAGGATTGTTTACAAGAAATGTGGAACATACCAGTTATAGGATATGTTCATCAAGGAAACAAAAAACTTAGCTATACAGTAAAATAAAAATATATATTATATAGTATATGATCAAAAATAAAGGCACAGTGAATAAAGAATAGGAGCATGAAGCAGCAGCATAAGAAGAACATGCCACTTGAGAAATAAAATCTCCTAACAGACTAGCAAGGAGACAGGTGCAACAAGTAGTGATCATCTGTGAGAAGCCCTGTGCCAAAAAAAACCTTTTAGCAACAGGATAACTGTTATCTATAATATGGAGAAGTCCTGATAGCAGTTAGGTATGATGATGAATAAGAAATGATGGCGCTTCTCTAAATAGATGTGGTTCTATACGAGAAACCCTAAAAGTGATTCCACTGTGCAAGTTAGACATACTGTAACTCTGTACAAGGAGGTGGTCTGCTATCAATTGGATGTGCAAGTCTTCTTCTAATAGTCATATCTACCAATTAGACAGGATTACTAATGAGATGGCAAATCGACAGCACTTATTGATTGACTTGTCTGTCTTTAAATTAGATGTGCCTCTACATAAGACAGAATACATTTACATAGCACATTTAATATAGTGAATGTATTTTAATGTACTTTGAAAAAATTGTAATACCATTTACATAAAAGTATATTAAAAGACAAAAACATACTAGTAAGGTGCTACAGAAATATAATAATAATAAAACATACAAAAATAAACTAATTAACATACGCTGAGTAACTAACAAGTTACAAGCTGCTACGATTGTCTATTTATCCTGCAGCGTATAATGCAATTTAATGGCCAGGTGGAAACGAAGGAGAGGAAAACAAAAACTTCAGGAAGCCAGATCCTGGAGAATATAAACCTATGGACCTACAATTTCCAATCACAAATTTTTGTCAACCTAGGCCAAATAGCCATCCAATTCCTCTTAGGCAGTTTAGGTTTGCATTATCCAAGTTACTGTTTTTTTTGTAAATTATACAAGAGATCTGATAATGATGTCCATTAGTTAGATAGCTTACTTTAAATGTATTTCCTTCTAGCAATTACTATAAACAAAATTAAAATTTAGACAGCTATTCTTAAAAACCAGATGTCCTACTCATGGTCTAATAATGCTAGATACAGTATGACTGCAAAATCCACATAATTGGAGATACCACTCTAAAAATTAGAGTTATCTTTAATAAGATATGTTCATCTAGTCATGACAAGGCTGCCAATAAGAACAGCTATCTTTGTATTGCTAGTAGATGGTTATTACTAGAAGAAATAACCCTGTAACAATAAGGGATACCAATAAGAAGTTTGATAGTTAGATATAGTTAGCCACAGTAATTGATGAAAATTAGAGATGAAAAAAAGTCAGTTGAAAGGCATGTTTACCAAAGAGTTAAGAGGTTTTAATTAATAGTAGAATTAACTAGTCTCTTAGTCGCTAAGATCACATTAAAAATTAACAACAAAAAATATTCAAAACATATTTGTCAATAAGCAAAAGGCTTATACTGTATTTATATTTTTTCACTGTACTACATAAAAACATTTCCAAGACACACTAAATCAAGTCTAAATTCATACTATGAAATTCCAACAATTCACCAGGACATAGCATTGTCAAACCCACTTAATCCAGTTTAGGTTTTCAAAAGACCAGAATATATGACAGCAGCACATTAAAGCTAATTATTTGCCCAAACAACATAGGACTCATGTCTCCTGTCGCTCTGTTTCAAGAAGCAATTTGACTTGCACATTTTTTTTTACCATTATTGATTATCATATAAACATTTTATTTGTGTAAACTGAAAATTAAACAGATACATTTACAAATGAGTCCCAATGAGTGGTGCTCACAGTCATTGCAGCTAGCATATGGAGAGATGGATATTGCACCTTAATTCATTTTTCAGTGCCTAGCAATGCACTAAGGGCAGTGGAACTGCACACTACGTGCTTGTGGTCAAATGCAGTTGTTTGAATGCTTCAAACCGAAAAGTAAAAATGAAAACTGTATTGGTTAGAGCATCATAACAATACAAGTGAACATCTATACTCTATCAATGTTCAACCCATTTTACAGAAATACATTTTAAAGGAGAATACAAATAAGCAAAAATAAATACTGTAACAGTTTGTGACTGGTATCCTAATAATAAATGTGGAGGTAAATCCAGAAAATGATTGGACGGTACTCTGTGATGTTCATTAAAAAGAAGAGAATCACAGTATATATGTATATCACATACTGAAGTAACTACATCTAAAAAGATACAGACCACCTAGTGTACATCTCTAAGTGACACACTTTATCTCAAACATAATGCCAATAATGAGTCCATTCCATCTATCTATTGCACTTTGCTGGTGGGTCACCTACTTTTGAATGAACTGCTCTCCAGTGTGGCAGATTATTTCAAACATTCCCAATGAGAACCTGTCCATCAAGTTTTTTTTTTATTAATCCTTACCCTTCTCTGGGAGGATTTCTGTACATCTTCAAGCTCTTCCTCTTTGTCTTCAAGCTCTTTCTGATGGATCTGCTTCATTCGTTCCATTTCCATCTCAAATCGCAGTTGAATCTGTCAGATTGAGTAGAAGGTAAGAATTAGGATTGCCTTCACCATCCCCACCCAAATACAGTATACTGTATATGTTTTTGTCATTTTTGCAATATTTCCCAACCACTCCTATCCACTCTCACTAGCTCAGATCAGCCAATTCTGTTCTAACTCATTACTAACCAGTTTCTTTTTTATCTTCACACTTTCCAGAATTAATAGCGACTACTTCTCAGAGTTACCTGTTCTTGTTGCTGGATGATGTCTGTCTTCTTGCTTATTTCTACCATAAGTTCTTTTTCATTTCTCTGTAGCTCTCTCACTAGCTTTTTCATTTCAGCAAAAGATTCTGGACTCTGCTGGTGCTCAATACTCAAATCCTGGAGTTGAGCTTCCACTTCATCCTTTTGTTGTCTCATCAGTCTTATTTCAGCCTGCAGCTCCTGGTGGAAAAGCCATGAACAAGTCTCAGCTAGCTTCTTACACTTCGAGAAGGCATCTGTAACCATTTAGGTTCAAATGCATTAAAGGAAGGCCTTATTGATAGCAAAAAGCCGGCTGATGTTTTGCATCTACAGACACTATGCCCCCTCATCTGTTGATGTGCTATACCATATCACCGTGGCACTTTACCTCCACACTCTTTTGCAGTTTGAACATTTCCCCTCGAATAACAGTGTTTTCCAGAGATACTTTCTCCCTCAAGCTTTTCTCCGAGGATGCTTCTTTTAAAGCCTGGGTCAGCTCTGCATCAAACCTGGACGGTGGTGGTTGATAGTGGTGCAAAGCAAAGATTGAAAAGGAATTTAGCTTCTGAAATGAGAACCTATCACTCTAATCACAGAACAATCTGTTGAGCATTTATGAACTTTTTGTGCAGTTTTTCTTTCTCTCAGTAGACAAACCTAATGCAAACCATTCCAAAGTGCTTTATATATGCAAAGCAGAGGACAACACAGGGAGCATAGATAGGTAGTAATGAAGAGCTCTTACTTTCTTTGTTTTTTCTCCAGATCATGGTTTCGCACTTGCAGACTTTCCATCAGCACTCTTGTGTCCTGAAGGTCAGAGTTTAACTGGCGGCACTTCTTTTTTAACTGTTGTGAAGAACACATGGCCTCATCGAATCTTCCCTGCAGGTCTGCTAACTGCGGGTACAGATGAAGGAGTCAGGTTTTTGGGCTCTGCACGAGGAGAATTTAAGCCTGAAAGTTAACAGAATTAATACCTTGCTTTCTAGGTCCTGCCTGTATTGGAGCTCACATTCAAGTTTCTCCTCAACTTGTCGTTGCCTTTTGCGCAAAAAGTCTATTTCTGTCTGAGCACAGTCGTAGCGAATCTGCCATTGGTTACCTGGAAAATTAAAAAGTATGTTGGACTAGGGCCTCTCCCCAATATATGACCTATACTCTGACTTGAGTCTTTATGTTTGTTTCCTGATTGTTGTACCACTACAGTATCTTCATTGCTGGGCCCTGGTGGCTGCACCCACTGAAATGCTGACCTGATCCTGTGGCAGTTGATGCTTCCAGCTCATGGTTCTGCAACTTCTGCAGACTTTCCTCCAGTTGTTTCTCTATGGTTTCCATAGCCTTCTTTGTTTGTTCATATTTATCCTTCAAGAATAACATGACAGGAATTGTCATAAAAGACCAGTAACAGTCCCTCTCCTCCTTTTCTCCACCAGTACCACTACACTTTTCTGAGGGTTTAAAATCTCACCTGAAACTCCTTGACTACTCTGGACAACTTGAGCCCTTCAGATCGTTCCCCTTCTAGAGCCTGACACACCACTTCTCCCTTAAAACGCTCATCAGATAACTCTGCTGTTAGGTCAGTGACCTATGGAGGAAACAGCATACGTGAACAACTGGCTATATCCCAAACAACACTTAGCAAAGAATGTCCATTGTAGAAAGTAGGTCCTGAATAACCACATGCACAAATTAGAAACAGTTGTAATTAAAACTACTATTAAGAATTGTATGCTACTTATTTTGCTGCTTCTTGAATAATTTGTTCACATCACCTGGGAAACAAGTCATTTCTGTAGTCGATCTGTAGGGCATTATAATTTACAAACAGTTTGATGGCTGAGCCCGGAAGTTTGGAATGTTTTTATGTAGCTTAAGACCACCAGGAAGGGACTTGCAAAACTAGATGCTAATACAGGATATTTCAATAGGCACTACAACCATACATTGTGGACAAGCAATGTGCAAAAATAGAACAACCTGGGAAAATGCTAGACATATTTCTGGAAGCTGAAGTTCACTTATGAAAGATGTCTAAGCAGTATTCCAAGCTGGACACATGGCTGACCACAAACAAAATAACAAGATGCAATTCTCAACCTTGTACACAAGGATGTTTTTGATAAATCTTTCAAGCCTTGTCCTAGGTAGAGTATGCATCCAATTTCCTTTCCTATTTGGTTACTGATTTTCTTAATTTGCCTGTATGAAGGAAAACAAAGAATGACTCCATATTTTTAGTAGCATCTCTAAGTACTCTTAGAAGGCTGCTAAAACAATCGCATTCACTACAGAGTTGTTCTTCTCCTTCTAGTCCTTAAATAATATTTCAATGTCACAGTCTCACACCTATTGGACATCTTCTAAAAATGAACTAAGTAACATTTTAGCTTATTTTTCAAATCTGTTCTGAAACAGTGGCCACCTTCTTGAGCCATTTTTGTAATCCCTAAGCAAAGAGATCCTGTTTCACAAAATTCCCTCCAGACCATTTCAAAGACAAGCCTTTGTAGGCAAAACCTTCCTATACTTCCCAAAGTCCTGCATTCTGGCACTCTAACCCATGTTCTTCTTGGTAGGCACACTACTGGTCACCCACCCCTTTAGCAGAGAGGAGAGTCAACCAGTGGCGGTGCTCAACAAACAAGTGCCCCTGGAGAGAAACATTTTTACCCATTTCCTGAGAAATTTCGGCATTTTACATATTCCACAGAAAAAAAGCCTTCTAAATGATCTTCTTTAGAAATACAAGAAAGACACCTTGGATTCCAGCATATCTGCATTTTGCCTCAGCTCCTTCCTCTCTTTCTCTGACTTCTCTAGCCTTTTCCTCAGGGCCACAATTTCCTCCTGTGGAGAAAAATGAAAGCAGTAACCATTAAGCATGCAGTGCAGTGAAAATTTGAAATGAACCAGGCATAATGTCCCATGTCACCTTTTTTCTTGGGATATTCTATTTACCTTAACATAATTGATGATGTTCAAATGGATATGTATTTGTTTGGAAAGCATCAATCAATATGTAGTATGGTGTTCACATGAGCAGTTTGTGATTTTTATCAATTGAAGAGAACAGCTTTGCAAGGTACCTCTTTAGCTCTAAATTTTTCATCCTCAATGTTCACATCCAAAAGGGGGCGTACTCTGCACAGAAGTCTCCACCATGCCCAACTCTTTACAGATTCATGTTTTCGTAAATTCTTCTGTATGCATCTTACTGCAAGTTCCTGGATCTTTAAGAAAAGAGACAAGTAAAAGGAATGGAAATTCATAAAGGAACATGCACACCCAGAATAGCCTGATGTAAAGAATACCTGACATCTGTCTAAATTAACTACCCTTCTCAAATCAGTATTTTTAAATGCAGCTTTTCTTTTTTTTTTAATTCTGTATTGGGAAGTTGACATCAAATTGCAAGCAAGTCCACACTAAACTGGAATCCAACTTCTGGTTCAAACAGAAGCCATCCTTTTCCATACAAACATACTAGCTAGAACACCTTGTGTGGCACAGTCTCTTACCTTCCTACGCCGATAACGTTGTCTGGCCAGATGACCCTGGCAGGCAGCCTGCAGCAACACCAGTGAAGGGATTATAAGTGTCTCACGCTGTTGCTCCAGAGACTTCAAGAGGTCCGGCTTTAGGAAAATCTGCAAATAACCCAGGATTATGAAAAGGAAACAGTCTGAAAAGGACATGGTAATCATCCAGATTTGGAAACAGTAGGTGGCTTATTGGAGATTCGTCCAGATAATGTACTATCAGCACCTAAGTCTGCAAAGCTCTCACAATATTCTGCATCTGTCACCTCACCTGGCTTTTTGTACCTGCTCTTGCTTTTTTGTCTGACTTGCTTCCTGACCTTTTGTCCTACTTGCCCAGCTAATTTCTAAATCGGTTATTTTTAGTCTTCTGGATGGATTCTTTGTTTTCTCTCTTCACCCACATCACCAGGGTTGCTCACCTGAGTATGTCCAAGAGCAAAACTTCTTTTCTCAAGGTCCAGTTCTAACATGAGCTCCTCTGTTGCCTGTTGGGTTAAAGAACATTCATTGTAACATACATTGTATGACAGTTCCAGTGAAAAGCCTACGTAGTCAGTTGAGCTACAGGAGGAAGGCATGTAGTGGTGGTGGGAGTTACATCCATATAAAACAAACTCTGCTACAATTACAGTAGCATATTCCCCATGCCATACTCCCCTTCGTACACTACAATTGGAAAATGTGGTGCTGTCAAGTGAAGGGGATTGGACAAAGGGTGTTAGCCATTGGGGTGGGGGTATTATAAACTAAAAATCACCTTCTTCTCATTAGGCGTTTCAAATACTGAACTATACATCTTCATGATGCAAGGTGCCAATGCCTGAAAGCGTCTGCGGAAGTCTCTGTGTGCCAAACGGTCAGGAAAGCCTGCAGGTAGAGACAAAGAGTAAGAGGAAGACATCTGCATCTCTTTTTCCAGTAGTCCTCCTGCTTTTATTAGGTTCAGAGCAGCACTGCTAAAATTCCCACTCCAATCCCACGGCTAATCCACTGTTATTAGCCTCCTTTCTGTTTAGGACTCACCTGAGAGGCAAAACCAGGATGAATGCTTGGATAGCAATCTGTCCACACAATTGGATACTTTTTGGGTCAGAATGCCGAAAATAACAGTGGAATATACCATTTATCTTGGATTTTACTACTGCAATTCCTGCATATTTTCTAATCTGCCTTTTCTAGTTCAAAGTCACAGAAATTAGGGCAGCATTCCTACTCACTGTCACAATCACTTATACCACAGATACTAATTAATCTAGCATGCAGGAGGAATCGAGATTACCCAGCGGAAATTGCTATGAGAGCACAGAGAGACGATACAAACTCCACATAGGCAATATTACTGCCTACCTGCATGTGACATGTGAAGCCAAATTCTAGATAAGGACTTTTACCTCAAAGATGGGATTTTGATTTGATATGCTTTATTCACCCCCAAGGGGAAGTGACTGTGTTTGACATTGTTTTGTGTTTCCTCCCACAGAAGACGTGCAATTAGATTTGATTAGTGGCTCTATATCAGAGTGAGACCATGGTGGACTGAGAACCCTCCAGAAGGCGGCCCTGCTTCTATGCCAGCCAGTACAAGGCAACCCAGTTCAGATATTGCATTCCAAATGGACAGGCACGACCCAGGCAGACGCTCAACATCCCTGGATTAAAGGAAACCACTAAAAGGCCTTGTTCCTCTGCTCCAGTCTGCTAACCTGTCACCGTCTATCGTACCCCTGCCTTTAAACAGTATGAACTATTTTTGTCACCCTGGTATGACTGTACTGTACTTTTACTGCTGATGGTTTTTATTGTGTGCTGTTTTTTCAATACAAGATAGACAGCAGGACACTAATGGCAGCACAGAAAGCTAACTCAAGCCCTGCCACTAATAACCTTGTATTTGTAACATGTTTAAAGTGCCATGCTCATATACAATGTTTTAATCATTAACTTTGTGGTATATTTAACCTTTACGGAGTAGAAACTACTTGGAAATCATGGAAAGCCCCCACTACCCAAAGTGTCACCATCCCGAGTGCTTCTATTATTTACTGCACTTATCTACTTCTGATGTGGCAGTGCCCAGGTTCGTGCAGTGACTCCTGCATTACCACCTCACACCCAATTGATCACATAAATCACGAAAGCCTGCAAATTACATTATATAATGCAAAATCACATTTTACTATGGCACCTTTTTAACAGTTACAATGAAATGCAGTAAAACCTTGATTATCTGTCAGGGGTCGGGACAGAGGCTGTGACAGATAAGAGAAAAGACGGATAACGGAACAGCCATTTTAAAAATGATATACAGTAAACCAGTTTAGCGAATAGTCATATTTATTTAAAAAACAAAAGTATATTAACAAAATATAGTATTAACAAAATTATTTCACATAATATTGTAACAACTGGTGTAATATGCAAATATAACTTGGAGGTACTAGAGTTTTCGGTGTTTTACTTGAATCTTAGTACCGCAACAAACGGAACCCTGTTTTATACTCCATTATCTGGGTTACCGTGCACACCTCCAAAACATTAAAAGAAAGCTTTCCCTACCAATCAGTTTCTCTCCTGCCACTTACATTCTTTTGTTTCTCTATATCGCTAATACTCCTGCTTATTGTCTCCCTGACTCCCTACTTAAAACGTCCTTCTGCCGCACCTTCCTTTTTCTCCTGACTTCCCCTGTCACTCATCTTCTAACAGACTTAAGGAACAGAAACCCCTCACCTAATCCAATAACTTTCTAGCATTCATGCCACCACTATTGCTCCCGTACAGCGCGTCACAGTATATTAACAAAACATAACAATTTAAAATAAAAAAAATTACACTACAGAAGAATATTACCGTGGTTTCCATTTTTGACGTGTTTTTTTTTTTAATTTTCTTGGCATCATGCTTTATATTGTTCACTGTTGTTCTTCCTACTCCATAAATGGAGTCAATATTTTCACCATTTTGTAAACGTTTAATAATTTCAATTTTTTGGATAATCACAACACCACATGCACATGTAAATATGGTATATTTAGTAGATTAATAATAACAAAAGAGAAAATCTATGAAATGCTATTAAAACTGAAGGTATGTAACTGACACTGTGATTTCAACATGCAGCCTGACACATGGTGATGGGCAAGAACGCTACCCACTGGCACAAGTTAGAGTGCAAAGCTCACAGCGTACCACACGACAGTAGTAGTACAGTAACATGAAGGCTCTAGTGTGCTTTTTTTTTTTTTTTTTTTGCCCTTAATGGAGACTGACGGTGAATTGAGTGATGGATGATCAAAGTTTTACTGTACTGTAAAAGTGTTGATGTGGAAGCCCATGATGGTCCTACTCCCACTAGCTTCCCAATTCACAGAGCTCTGTCTTTACTTGTCTGCCTGACCGTTTTATACCACCAGGTTGCTATTCATTTGGTCACCTGTGTCTGGGGCTGATCCTGGGATACATCACCTAAATGGTGTGAGTGGGTAAATATGAATGTGCTGGTGGGTACCACTGTTTGACATGAGTCCCTTTTGCCATCACGTCTTATGCCATCCACGCTGCAATAGTTTGATTGTCGCTCAGTTCATTAGGATCTGGGCTTTGAACATGAGAGGTGGGTTTGATGTCTGATGAATTTTTCAGATGTGGCATACCTTTTGATAAGAATGTCAGATTTGAACCATGGAAAAATGTAAATGTGTCTGAGTGGCAAGCTTATGACTAACAACAACATTAGTACACAGATAACAATGGCACTGACTGCAAAGACTGCAGAAACTGGTCTACTTCAGCGGGTTAGGGTGCTTTCAAGGGGAGCCATTATTGGTTGGAGAACAATGTTTAAACTGCCATGGGCACAAATGGCTACTCAAATGCCAACCTCAAAGCACCATCTACACAATGTTTGTTTAGTGGTCTGAAATTAAAAATAAAAAAAAAGATGAATATTTATCCTGAGGAACATCATTTTTAAGCCCAATGGCAAATGCTGGTAAGTCCCTCAGTGCTAACACAAGATGAATAAAACTACTTTAAAGTCACATTGATTAGCTGCTGTACTGTCTTATCGATTGTAAAGTTATAAATACCACATTGTCCATACAGGGTGGTCCTGGTTAGGAGGCCAGGCCCTAATATGCAGGTAACACATACTCACACATTCCAGGTAAGCACGTGTTAATGGCACTTAGGCTGAACTTATCCAATAAGCCACAGGAAATGGAAACATGCACCAACAAAAAACTAGAAAGGGCATAGAGCAGGCTGCCATCTCCAATCTCAGCTATCACCAGATGCCTGTAGCTAGCCTGGAAACAGATCATCCTGACTTACCCATCCTGTAGAACTGGAGTGCCTCCAAAATCTGGCCAGCACGTAGCTGGGTGCGCAGCATTGGGATGTCAAAACAGAACTGGCTGCCCGTCTCTGTGCCCAAGACTTTGTGCCGGAGGTTCGCCTCAGGAAAGTGAGGTACAAAGCAATGCAGGAACACAGTGCTGGACTTTTTAATGAGATTGATGAGGGCGTCCTGTGAATAAATGAGAAGTAGTACAACAGAGGCCCTCCTCCTGAAAGAACCAGGGGGTTGGACACCACCAAGGGGAAAAGCCTGCCCCAACTTACCGCCTGAAATTTAATTAGAGCGCAGGCAGAGTGCCGTCGGGCAGCAGCCAGGTTGCCAGTGAAAGTCCGCCTCACGCAGCCTGCCCGATGCATTACCTGTTGAGAGGTGCCCTCCAGACCTGCCACTGAGCGGCAGACTGGTAAGACCTTCGAGTGGCCAGTGAACAAAGAGCGCAGCAAGGGTCTGAGGAAAGAGCAGAGAAGAATGGAGAATGGCAGATCAGAATAAAACATGAGAATAAAAAAAAAATAAAAATCAAAGCCAATGGTGAAGGACAGCAACCCTAACACCCCTGAGTCAGTGGCAGCATCACCACTCCCTAATTTTGCCCTCCTCTAGGAGCAGATCATTAGTGTCCAACCCAACTCCGAGGTCCACATGACTTACATGCTGGACTCTTGCAAGATCTGAGTGGAGTTGATGATAGACAGATTGGGTTTGACTTTGCTGAACCATCCGCTGAGGTCGTAGCGCACTGGGTCCAGTCCCAATTGATGAGCCACCTCACACTGCAGGGGCTGCTCACACTGGCGCAAGGCTGGCATGCCTAGATGAAGAAAATTTGAGAGTGACTGACTGGCAAGCTGTGACTAAGGAGGTCATTTGGATCAGAATGTGTACCTCACCTTCTCCACCATTAGGTTGCTTGGAGTAATAGTCAGCTAGACGACTCAGGACAACAGTCTCGCTTGAACCGGGGGTCAGCACCTCCTCTTCAAGAACCCACAGCAAGCCACGTGGCTTATCAGCTGATGCAGCAGACAAAGGTTTTACCTTTGGGTTAGCAAAGGAAGAATAAGATGTGAAGAACCCATTGCCCTGGCCCTCGGCCCTGTCAACCTTGAGCAGTAGTCACCCACCTGCATTACAGTCTGATCAATTACAGAGACCACCTTGTCAGGGCTGCATTCTGGGATGTCCAGTTGGACATAAACATTCTCCTGAAAAAAGACAAAACAAGGATGGCAGCAGTCACTCTCCATCCGTAATGGGTGGCTGCTTTGGCAAAAATACTTTTTGTGTTTCATTTTGGGAAATTTCCTTGAAACATCCTCCACTGGGCCACCATGCCAACTGAAGCCTAATTGATGAGAAGAATGGGGGGGTCATAAGTTTACTGTGTGTGAGCAAGATGGAGGGGGCATCTACTAACTTGCAGTTGGCCAAAGGCCAGATACTGGGTACATAAAGGAGAGTGTAATTTCAGGTTGTCTGGACCCTGGTTTAAATGCGAGATTTACTGCTCTTGGAGACTTGCATCTTGTGTGCCAGCTGAACATCAAACCCCAACTTGTATTGTTAGCGTAACAAGATAAGCATGAGTCTGAGGTCATCCCAAAAGCATCCCCAGCACACAGATGCTAAGCAACATTTTAGTAGGAATAATGCAGGTTTCAGGTCCTGCCTAACCTCTTGGTATCGCTCCAATGGCTCCACAAAGGTCTTGTGGTGGTAGAAGGCTTGCAGCCTCTCCTGTACGTAGTTGTGGCACAACTCCTCGAAGCAAGCAGCCCGTTCTCCACCCCCATGGCGTGGATTGAGGAACCCTGGTGTGTCGACCACGATGATGGAAGCCAGAGCAAGCTGCTTGGAGGACACGGACCTGTGAAGTGAGCATAAGAATACTGCCAAGAGTTAGCTGGTTTAAACAACTTCCAAGTCCGTTACATTGGAGCTCAAAGCTTACTGTCCATGAATGCAGGGATTGGTTCAGCTAGAGGCCTTAAGGGTGCACAACTGGACTGACAACCCAGATATCACTGCAAAACTGGAGAGGCATAAGCTGTGCACACTACCCTGGAGGTCCCAGCACAAGTGTCCAGGCTTGGATTACCCACTGGGCACAGTGATTTAGGCCTGTCCAGTTTCATACTTGCTCTGACCAGGTTGTCATTGTGTCTTCTTCCATGCGCTTCCCTGCCTTACCTGTTGATGAGCGATATCACAGCATTAAAGAGCTCTGCATACAGGCCAACAGCAAAGCCTTCCAAACACTCCGTCCCTGACAGCTTGGGACCTACAAATCAGGAGATTGGAGTGAATCTACATCTGGCACTGACCCCTGACAAGGTACCCATTACAATTCAAATCAAGCCCCACAAAGCCTTGGTGACTGCTGAAGCCTACCTTCAGTGCACCCACCCTCTCTCTGGCCTTGACATCCTGCCACATCCCCTGTTGCTTGCTGGAGGATCTGCTTGAGGTGGTGCTTGAACACAGCTGTGGTCAGCTCCTCGACATCACAGCCCAGCGCCAGGGCGGCATGCTGGGCTGACTCAAAATGAAGAAACTGCTTGCGGCCCACTTTACGGGGTTTGGGGTTGGGAGAAGAGAGAAAGAAATGAAAGGAATCAGAACAGTGTGAAGAAAACAGAACCTAGCCATCTTAGGGAAGTTGGTCACAGAGTGTGATCATGTGTCACTTTCTGCCACCAGTCACCCACAGAAGCCAATGGCAGAAATCAGCTCTAGTGGTCACCTCAACTGTGTAGTCAAAAACCCAACCACATCATCCTCATCAATTGTCACTTTTTGGAACTGTCCCCAGCAGCCAAGTACCGTTAAACAAACCTTAGAGGTTATCACACCCTCCAGATGTCACTATGTGTCATTTTTAAAAACCAAAAGAAATAAACCATTTTTAGTGGGCTTTGCCATAATCTCCTCCTGGCACTAAACACCATGAGGCATTGCTGTATGTGCCAACCTCAGTCAGCCACTTCCAGCAGACAATAAAAGCCATCTGCAGGTGCCACTTCCTGATCCCAATTAGCGTCAGTGACCACGGTGAGCCACCTTGAGAGCCCAACATGCCAGGCAGCATATGGGGTCCTTTTGGGCTGAAATTACCACAAGTAACAAACTCACGTATGAATCAGCCACAAGTAGCTAAATTGAAACAAGTATGGGATTGAAGTTTGTCACCATGAGCCAACACCCAATGGCTTGTCAAAATCTTGGGTGCGAACACCACAGACAGAAAAATAAGTGGCGCAAAGTAAAGAGACACATGGGAGGCCTGGAGCTAGATTTTAATAGGAAAAGCACGCACCCTATCAATGTGATAAGCATGACCTCACTTCAGGAACATCCAGATAGCAGGAGCTGGCAGAAGAGTGGGTACGTGCCACATTAGTGTGATAAAGATGGTCATAGTTGGTACTGCATCAGTGTCATAAGGACGGTGACAATTGGCACTGTATCAGTGGACAACTTCTAGATTACTGTTGCTCTCCTTTGATGCTTACCTTTACATACTCCTGCCACACCCAAATGGTAGATACTGGCAAGCACGTGCCAGATGGCATTCTGTTCATTGGCTGTGAATCCAAGGGTCTCCATAGCAGCCAACAGCTTGCTAAATGCAGCCAAAGTGCTCTGCTTCTCCTCTGCCTGTGGAAAAAATGGCACATGTGAGACGCATCTGGCACGGCAGACAAAAATCAGGGCAAGTTGAACCATCCAAAGAAAGATGTGTTCTTATGTGTGAGGAGTCTGCCACCAGTGACAAGGCAACTGAAACAATGAACATGTGGCAGCTGAGCTGGAAGGCTTTTAAAGAGTTGGTGTCTCTGTAAAAGACGCTGTATAAAAAAAATAATTTTTTTTTGGTTTGATGGCACTCAGGTGTCCATAAGCTCATAACTGGGCAGTGAGGGGGTGATAATTACTGCTCATTTCGAGTGGCATTCTGCCTGAATAGACATTTCCCTCGAGATACCTTTGTGGGTGCAGAAAGTCCAAACATGTTTTGGTCACCAAGATGGTGGAGGTGCAGTTGCGTCCTGAAAGGAAAAGGAAAAGAAGTCCTCTGTGAAGAAGGTGTGCCCCCTAGTGCAATAGCCATTTTTGACAGTGGACTTTATACTAGGGGTGGTACCTTAGCTCTGAACTCAGTCCCAGCAGCATTTCAGAGAAGATGTGGAAATTGCTCTCTCCTTCTGGTCGCCGGCACACTCTCCATCTCTCTAGCAGCATTGTCTGCAAGAAGAAACACCAGCACGGTCAGTTCAGCTTCAAGTGGCACTTAGAGCAGTGGGCATTAAAGCATGGGCGACTAGGGTAGCAATTGTGGTGGGTTAAATCTGAGTAGACCTGAACAGATTTATTGGGAAGATGGGCTCCTTTATATCACATGGAAAAGGATAGGCAAGTGTAAAATAATAAAAATACCTGTAGGTGGGCAGCAGCCACACGGCCGGCATGGTTGAAATCCACAGAGAGAACCAAAGAGAAGCGGGTGGAAGTGCCATTTTGTGGAGTTGCAACCATCCCAAATGACCGCAACACTGTGAAGATGGCCTGAATCTTTTCCACTGCCAAGGGGAGGGAAAAAAAAAAAAAACAGGATCAGTTTGCCCACTTTATTGGTGAACATTTCATTTTACTTTGCAGAGGAGGCCCTCCACTCATGATTTTATGGAGGTGCCCCATTAAAAACTGTATTCTGGGTGTGCACCGAAGCCCACTACCTCCCTGGTGCACAGGAAATTCTAGATGTGCCCCTCTGCCCACATCCTCAAACCATACTACTTCACAGATGCAGCCTTCTGCTCCTTTCCATGTGGCATCTGAGCAGTGCTAAGATGCCTGTTCTCCATCTCCATGCCCACCTCTTGATACTTAACCTGTAACTGTGCAGTCTGCATTGCCTGCTGTCCGTATGAGGCTCTCCAAAATGGCTTGGCAGCAAGTGGTTTTACCAGCTCCAGTACGACCCATAGGCACAATACTTTGGTCCTTCCTCTGAATCACCATATTCCAGTAGGTCCGCTGCACAAGTGACTGGATTTGCAGTGGCACAGTCTCTGCTTTGCGCCCTTTCCCGGTCTTTTTGGAAAGTGTGGAAAGGGGAAATAAAGAGACTGGTGAGCAGTCTTCCAATCAATAGCAGCAGATGCCATGTTAAGGTACATCTCGGACCAGCTCACCAAGCTGGTGACACCTACCTTACCACTGAAAGAGGGGCGTTTAGGCGGCTTGACCACTAACAGATTACGGCCCACTGCAGTGTGCCAGAGCTGCTTGTTCATTCGGGAGCGCAGAGTGTTCAGGACACTGGATTCATTCACGTTGACCAGCTGGGAGAGGTCCTCTGCGAGATCCAGTCTGGGGGGATTGACCTGGTAAGAAAAGAAGTAGGCAGTACAGACTCCAGTGACATGATTGGACAGTAGATGCAAAGCTAATCTGGTAGTCCTGCTCAGCAAGCTGCTCACCTTTTCCAGCATATCGGTATTCACCTCCATCTCCGTCCCATCACTTTGCAGGCAAATACGAGAAAGTCCAGCTGGAAGATCAGGAGTCCCCACATCTGGCCTCAGCTCAGTCACTGTTGACGCACATCAGGCATAGAAATTAACTGAAAATGCTGTCCACTCCTGGACACAGCAGCTATGTGAACACACACTGTCATTCTGCTATTCACCAGAAGAGGGCCCCATATTACCAGGAGCCTAACTGAAGAGACAAGGCAACAGTCTCTAGTGAAGTGTCTTCATCTGACCTAATCTCCCCCTTATGGTGGAGTTTATCATCTTTTAATTTCCAGTTCCATTGTGTTGAAGACTGTGTGTGTGTGTGTGTGTGTGTGTGTTAGGGGGAATATGGCGCCTGTTTCACCTGAACACGTCTTACCTTCACAAACATCACACTTTGTGTCACATTAAGAAAGAAAAAGATAGGATAGACACCCGTTGGGTAGTCAAGGGCTTACCAAGTGTGAAGCCATCCTTCTGCACAAGCCATGCGTCTCCAGCTTTGTACCACACCTTGGCCTACAGGGAGATACCAGTCAGCATTGCAGAGCTGACAACGGAAGAACATGACTGGGAAAGATCTAGAAAAAAAGTATTGAGGATCTCACCTGCTGCACATCCACATTCTGCTGTTGGTAATCTGCACTGATGTCCATGTTTTGCTGCTCTTGGTCGTCTGTGCTGCTGTCCACATTCTGCTGCTTCTGATCGTCTGTGCTGGCTTTCAAGTTCTGCTGGTCTTGGTGATCTTCACTGACATCCACTGTCTGCTCTTGGTGGTCTGTCCCAGCATCCACATCCTGTTCCTGAGGGTCTGCAAGGATGTCTTCTCTCTCCACTGATGTCTCCCTCACTTGCCTTTCTGCTGCAGTGCTCTTGTCATAATATGCTGATGTCTCCTCCAAAGGCACATCTTTGTCCTTATGTCCCAGGATGGGGGGAGTCTGCCTGTCGGGAAGTCTTGTAGTGGCCTTTGGTTTGATGGTGACCAATGTTCCCATCGTCTTGGAATCACCAGGGAGACCATTCACAAGTAGCTTGACATGGGCAGACATCTCTCCTGAATCAGTACCTTCTTCTGAAGTTGTCCAAAATGGCAGGACAAGACTATCGCTGAGCTTACTGGGCTGCTGGTGGAGACCAAAAGAATGGTAAAGGTGAGACAGAGCACTAAGAGACAAGTGGTCAGTCTGGAGCACTGGGGCCTGGTGAGCCTCAACCCGAGAGAAACATTGATAATTCATTGTGATTTCTGGAGCAGCTGGGTCCGATTCAATCCAGACCCCAAAAGGGATGACCATGGGGGGATGTTGTCTAGTGTACACCTTCTAACAGGTGATGATGTCGACCAGGGGTGCCCACAGTTTTTTCTGCTTGGGAGCTACTTTTCAAATGACCAAGTCGAAATGATCTACCTACATTAAAAATGCTATATACACATACTGTATAATAATATATATATATATATATTATATATATATAAGTATACTGTATACCTAAGATATATGTTGTCGTATCTTGTATAACTGAATAACCTTTATGGCACAATAACAATTCAATACATTTATGGTCACTACAGTATTTCGATTTAATAATCTTCATGTGGGAAAAGGCTGACTCGCATAAATAAGTTGAGCCGAATAATGCAGTCAAGGAGCTTTTGAATTCAGCTGAGTGAAAAATGACGGCTGTCCGATTAACTGCTATTTTAGTTCCCTCTCCTTTCTCTTTCTCAGATCGCTTTTCAGAAGGAAGTCAGTTTTCTAGTTTTTATGAACAATTCGAAAGTGGCTTTCCACATTTTCCTTCTTTGGAATAGCAATGATAGATTGACAGATCAGACAAACGACTCGATTGTGACATTGTGAGAAAAAAATCCTCTTCCAATTCCACATCCAGCCCATACCCTCCCCAAACAATTTTTTTTTTTTTAAAATCCCTTCTTTACTCGATATAAATTGGAAGGCTAACTAGATCACAGCCGGAGTTTTGCAGTAGCTTGCGGGTTTTATCATGTGTGTGGGATGACCAGTGTGTCAGAAGAAAGATCTCAGACTGGCCGCCCTGTATGTCAATCAAGTGGCAAATGCCATAGGGAGGATATATGATAGGCTAACGATTAAAAAAAATTTTTTTTGAACGCAACGCAATCTACCTGCACTACCCTTGCGATCTACCGGTCGGTCGCGATCGACGCATTGGGCACCCCTGATGTAGACCATGAGGTGCTAGTGAGCTCCGGTGTAAATACTGTAAGTGTGTATCATGTCCAGATCATCGAGTAGAGCAACCCAGTGTAATTGTAGAATTGCCACCTTGTAGATGACTGATTTACTTTTATATTACCAAAGCTGCCCTTCTAGACTCTGGGTGTACTAGTAATTGTCTTCAAAATGAACAGATGTTGTGATATTTGGCACCTGCACTAGCTGTGGGGAAAAACAACACACAATGTTGTAGACTGTGAAGTTATTGTAACAGAAAATAGTCTAAATCCTAGCCATAGGCATGAATCAGTGCTCTAGATAACAGCAACAGTGAACGTTTCTAGAGGAGCCGTGTGATTGGCTGTTGCAACAGCGGTGGATTATTAAGCGGCTTGCTCATGATCACTGGGGTGCAAGAAGTGAGCTGTTCAGGATCAGGTACAGTAGACACCTAGAGGCACTGAGAGGGCATGCGGCCTTTCTAGAACATAAGAGGGACTCCTGTGTGGGTAGCAAGTAGCTTTTTGCCCAGAGGGGACTGGGTGGTCTCATGGTCAGGAATCCCTGCAGATTTTATTTTTTTCTCCAGCCATCTTGAGTTTTTTTTTGTTTTTTCTGTCCCCCCTGGCCATTGGACCTTACTCTTATTCGATGTTAATTAATGTTGATTTATTTTGTTTTCGTATTGTGTCTTTTATTTTTCTATTCTTTATTATGTAAAGCACTTTTAGCTACTGTTTGTATGAAAATGTGCTATATAAATAAATGTTGTTTTTCTAGATTTTAGGTGGAGAGCTGTTCTAGTTCATGTGTGCTAGTCGGCCTCTTGAAGATGTGTACACATACTGGGAGATCAAGCTACATTCCTGTGGACACAGATGACCCTCTTCTAGATCAGAGGTTTTCCTACCTGCTGTAATTGTTCTAGATTGTGCGCCATGGCTACTCGTCCTTATAACCCAGTGGTGACGTTATTCTAGACCCCCACCACGATGCTGACCCAAACACTCACCTGTTTTTTGTCCGCGGTTTCAGGGACTTTACTCTTGGCCTCTTTTTCCGTCTCACGCACCAGCTGTTTGATGAAGCCCCCTGGGACAGCGGAGAGCAGAGGTGAAGCTGCGGAGGGTGGTCTCTTATCTTCCTCTCTGATCTGTTTATACAATAGGGAAGTCAGGTGCAGGACACACAATGGGACCACCACACTGATCATGAGATGCCAGGATCGACACTTATAAAGAGAAACCCTGCAACTCCCCACCACAGCCACATGCAGGCAGAGACCCCCAAAATGCTCATCTTTGTCAGCGTACAGTGAGAAACGTTGACACTAAAACCTGCCCTAGACCAAAGGGTTCAAGATCAGAAATGGGACCATTAGGGCCAAACTAGTGACAGGGAAGCACACAGAGCAGGAAAAGGGGGTTCGCTGGACAAGGGAACGAGGCCATTGGAGTGGACTGGGCAGTGGCACCGAGTGTGGGCATCTGTCTACACATTTTCATGGGCCACATTACTTCAGTATTTTATAGACATGCAGCAAAATGGTGGAAAAATGGGACATTTTAAAACTGAACAGTGGTCCCATCCAAGACCCCCAAGATCATGGAGATCACCTCACACTCCACGCGAGTATAATGCAGCCATCGTTCACACTTTAAGTGGGGACCCTGCCATCCAATCCTTGGGCCACCTGACCTGATTACATTCAGGCTACAATACATTTCTGGCATATATAGCGCCTTTCATCTTCAGCTCTCTAAATGCACCTAATGAGTGAAGCAGGGCCGCATTATGTAAAGTATAGTTAAAGACTGAGTGAATAACAGGAGCCCTCTAGTGGCATGTGAGTGTGCCAACTGGTGTCCTGGCTGTGATTTTACTGTGCCCTGATGAGCTGCTTGTTTAAATTTACAGACACAGGCCTGGCAGTCGTTACTGTTAACACAGTAATGTGCCACTCGGCCCCAAACCCCACCCCAGCGGGCATCTCTGTGCGGGTTAACTCTTAGTCTACACTCCAACTGCCAGACTTCATGAAGGCGCAGTGGCTCTCCCATGAAGACAGGCTGGCACAGTACATGGGGCTCAGACAGCGAAAACAAAAAAAGAAAGAAACCCTGCAGCAGGTGGCATGCTGGCATCTCGGCAGGCACATGCAGTAAACACATCACTTTCCTTTTGTTCCCATAAGGCCAGGCGCGAGGAGATGGCCATGGCGCTACACTTCTGGGGTGGCTCACGTCACACAAGGGAATCTGGAATGGGTGCCAGGAGGAGGCTGGCATGGAAAGGATGAAGGTGACGATGATGATGGTGATGGTGGTGTCCTCTGGTTGGATGAAGAAAAGAAAAAAAAAACACAAGGAGACACAGAAACAACAGGGTGTGAGAGGTGGCCACCCGGTGACATGCAGAGAGACACACAAGGAGGGCAGTGCCACACAAAGTGAGAGCCTTACAGGGGACGTGTGCAGCAGTACGAGAACCCACAGAATATAAAGACACACCGGCTGAGTGCCAACTAGAAAACTACACACACCGAGGGGTCCACAAAGGGAAACCCACTTAGTGCAGATCTACGAGCCAACCAGCAGAGGGCAGCAGAATGAACAACAAACACAGCCTGGCACACAGCGCTAAGTGCCGCACCAGCACAGACTCGCACGCACAGAGGCTCGAATCGCACACACGAGCCCAATGTCTTCAGTCACAGCCTTCTCACACACACAGTGCACTTTCCACAATGTCAGCTACACGAGCTCGGCTGCCCTCACAGAGGATACCTACGCTAGCATACGTAAGCATGGAGTTCACCCACGGTGTCCACACACACACACACACACTTCATCAGGCCTACTGACTGCACACTAAGACGTCCCCAGAACAAACACATGGCACACCATCATTGCCTACAGAGACACCTGGCCTTGTCCACACACACACACACACACACACATTTGAACCTTTAACTTGAAACAGATGTGTGACCAGAGAGGGCCAGCGAGTGACGAGCTCAACTCCCCTTCAGCATTCCCCATTTCTTGCCCGTTTCTTACCCACAGACCAACATCTACTTCTGCAGCCCATTGTCATACACAGAAGGTAGCTTAACAAAGACAAACACGCTGGACAGCCAGCAAGCCCCTTTGCCTCGGTCCAGCACAGCCTGCTCACTCAATGGCCTCCACAGAGAGGCTCTGCCGTCCTGCCACTTCTCAGGGTTACATCTTCAAACTCAAAGCCCAGTGCTGGGCCTTCTAATGGTCAAGCGCACCTCCTCCTGCACCCCAGTGCCATGCAACGCCCACAGACACCTTCTTTGTGTAAACAGATGGAAATGTGAGAAGCCCCCGTAAGCCAAGTCAAGTGTCTGGCTGAACACCAACTGGAGGGGTTGCTGCTCTGCTGGACATTTCACCCCAACACCAAAATGAAGAAAACACGATTGTAGAGGTTAGCAGTGTGTGTCGATGTAATCAGCAGGCTGCTGGAACAGACCCTGGCCGAGAGAGCCACCTAAAAATAGAGCCCACCAGAGCAGCCCCACAAGCCTGCCTGCGCTGCACCTCAGCTATCACAAGGCCTGCACTCCTCTGATGGAAATGCTGACCTAGAATCCCCTTAGATGGCCACAGTCTGGGCCTAACAGTCCAAAACGCCCACCCAACACACACAAGTAGCAGTACACTTACCTTCAAACTTAACAATTCTTAGAGACCCCAAGGGCAAAGAAAGAAAGAAAGAAAAAAAAGAGGTAGAAAGACAAGGCACAAGCACTCGAGGGTGTTGTGGAGAAAGGAGCCGTTCTGCAGACCCTCTCCTCTTCAGAGTAACGAGGACAGCAGCTGCCCGCTCAAGAGCCGACACTAAAAATAGCCCCTCACAGCCCAGTTTGGGCAGGGCTTGTCAGCAGCTGCCCTGAGCTCTGGGGGGCTGGAAGCAGGTGGAGACACCTCACTGTGATGATAACCACGAGCACTCGGTTACGAAAGGCACTATATAAAGAGAGTGAATCACTGACAGTGTCTCCCCTGCAGCCAATGAGCAGTCAGGATTATCTGGACTATCTTTAAGTTGCATAAAGTCAATTGCCAGTGATTCACTTTCTTTATATAGTGCCTTTCGTGTTATCATGAAAGTGTGGTGATGTGACAGTATAGTGCCTTATTATTCATTGACCTTGGAGGTCAGCTCACCCATTAAGTGGTTTGATCATTAGCATAACTTGATGTGCTAACTGGAGCGCCTTCAGCTGTCGGGTGACAGGATCACATCTCGCGTTTCTACTGTTGGGTGTCACTCAGGAGTTAAGCAACAGCTACGCTCAGCATGCACGGCAAGGCTACAACTCCCACACTAGCGTGTGCTGCTGCCCCCTGGTGGCTGTAGTCACCAATGGCTCACAACAGTGCTATAAATATTTATCCTAATCACACAGATATGGAGTTAACGTCATTCATCCGGGTGCTAAGGCAGACGCAGGTGACATCATACAAAACCCAACACACCAATCAGCCTCTTGACGTGCATTCGAGAAAAGCTGAATATTATTTAGGAGCTTTCATGGCGCCCTATTCAGCAATATCACCATCTACATAATGCGACCCATTCTTGATAAGAGCGTTTCCACTATACAATAATCGCAAATACGCTTGTGTAGCTGCGGACAGCCTTGTGTCAGGTATGGTCACTCTACGAAATACAATGACTGGGATAAGTCGACTGGAGGTCGGCACGACTCCATATTAAGGGACCCGAGGCCGACAATGTACCTGAGAAACTGCACTCTTCAGCGTATAAATAACTTGATGGGGAGGAAACCAATCACAGACGCGCAGTTGCTATTTCTACCCTGGCAACAGTCTCCAGGGGCGGCCGAGGAGGAGAATGACAGGAGCAGCTGGAGGGACGCGGCAAGCGTGGAGGGGACACGGGGCGGCACTAGGATCTGTCACCTGGAGAGGGGTCAGTACACGCCAGCGAAACTGGGTGGCAAACGCGACAAAAGCGAAGGGACGGCGTTGTGACTAGCAGAGGACTGACACGGGGGTCTCCCTCCGCGGAACCCCCGTATACTTTGTGATGTGAACGTCACATTACAATCCCACTGACCCCATCGCTCTTCCTTATATAAACTGCCTCTTTAATGTGGAATGTGGCACGTAAATTTTTTGAACACGTTTATTTTATTTTTAACAATTACGTTGCTGTAATTCACGCTTGTTTCACCCCATCTTTCTGCTCAGGGTGGTGCCCACTCTCAGCTGCTCTGAACCTTTTTGGGGGCGATGTCTTCGGATTAATAGCGCAGTCGTCAGCACCACAGCACATCGACGGGTTCAGCTCCACTGGCTGTGGCTGACCAGCTTAGAGGCCTCAGGTTAAACGGGGCGAGATGGAGAGGGGTCGGGCCCAGCGCCGACACCCCCTGCTTTAACTCCTCCCAGTAATCAGTGCCTCATTTTTAAAAGTAAGCTTCACTACCGCTCGCAGTTATTTTCCTTTAATGCTACAGACGCCTTTCTCATTATTTACAGCTCTGAACTTGCCTAATGCAGGAATTTCCATGGGAGGTCCACGCATACAGCAACACCTTAATATAAGTGAATTAATTACATTTATACCGCGCTTTCCTAACCCACAGACAGTGAGGAATCACTTCATCCACCACCAAAGTGTGTCATCCGCCAGCCATTCCTGCGTCACTACGCCCACCCCACACGCAGGACGCAAGTGCTCCGTGCCATTTTTATAACTAGTCACCTGCGCAACACTGGGAAACTCAACCATAACAGTCGGAGCCACAGCACAGCCCAGCCCGCCCTTTCTAACCTCGTCTACCGAGGGCCTGGCCCGTCTGGTGGAGACCGTAAACACTGAGGCGGTGGGCCCACTTGCCTGGCTGAAACCGCCATTTGCTGCCAACCACAGAAGAGCGCACGGAGCACTCGCATACCTGTGAAAATGATAAGAGACGTTAGATAACCAGCCAGCATTCGCAATTCACCTCACTTGTTACCTGAACTGTGTCACTTCACACGTTTGTGCTCCTCTTCCTCACCGCCGATATAGCCACAGGTAGGCAAAGAGCTGCACCGGCTTTAACCTCATATGGTTCTATGCCAGTCAGTCAGGTTGGACCACTTGTACATTTCTGACCACCAAAAAAAAAAAAAACATGTCACACACTCTAATATTTTGTTGGACCGCCTTTAGCTTTGATTACGGCACGCATTTACTGTGGCATTGTCTCAATAAGCTTCTGCAGTGTCCCAAGATTTAGTTCCATCCAGCGTTGCATTCATTTTTCACCAAGATCTTGCATTGATGATGGTAGAGTCTGACCGCTGCACAAAGCCTTCTCCAACACATCCCAAAGATTCTCAATGGGGTTAAGGTCTGGACTCTGTGGTGGCCAATCCATGTGTGAAAATGATGTCTCATGCTCCCTGAACCACTCTTTCACAATTTGAACCCATTGAATTCTGGCATTTTCATCTTGGAATATGCCCGTGCCATCAGGGAAGAAAAAAATCCATTGATGGAATAACCTGGTCATTCAGTATATTCAGGTAGTCAGCTGACCTCATTCTTGGAGCAAATACTGTTGCTGAACCTAAACCTGACCAACTGCAGCAACCCCAGATCATGGCACTGCCCGCACAGGCCTGTACAGTAGGCACTAGGCGTGATGGGTGCATCACTTCATCTGCCTCTCTTCTTACCCTGATGTGCCCATCACTCTGGAACAGAGTAAATCTGGACTCATCAGACCACATGACCTTCTTCCATTGCTCCAGAGTCCAATCTTTATGCTCCCTAGCAAATTGAAGCCTTTTTTTCCAGTTTGGCTCACTGATTAGTGGTTTTCTTATGGCTACACAGCTGTTCAGTCCCAATCCCTTGAGTTCTCTTCACATTGTGCGTGTGGAAATGCTCTTACTTTCACTATTAAACATGGACCTGAGTTCTACTGTTGGGGTTAAATAACGTGTTGCCAGCTGAAAGATAATCGCCCATTCTGTAATTATCCAATAAGAGGCTCGTACCGATTTGCTTAGTTAAATCCAGGTGGCGACTTTTTTTATTTGCTATCTTCAAGGCCGCATTTTAGCTCTTATCCATCACCTCTACTTCCTCAGTGGTTTTAGGAAAACTTCCATTTGTACTCACAAACTTCTACAGGTGCCTGGCTGTGGTACTGCCCCCGCTTGGCGACGGTGGCACAGAACGTGACTGGTGCCGGCCTGCTTTCTGCTTGGCGCATACAGATATAAAAGATATAAAATGGCAATCGGGATGATGAAAGACCTCAGGCGTCCTGCACGTCACTCTTCACCCCCGGAGATTCAGTGGCCGCTTCTATCCACAGGCAATCATAAAGACGAATACTGCAACGTAGAAGCACCAGAGCTGGCGACTGTTCGTGTGGGCCTCTTTGCTGCCGTCGTCACTGTTCAGAGCAGACCTGCCAGTACGGACTCCATCGCATCATGTGCTGTGTGCACACGACGTTAAACCTGTAATGTGTGTGTGTGAACCCTTTGGGAGGCTGGCACAGTGCCCACTGCTGCATGAACAGGCTCCACATAGAAATGTCCTCCCTCCCTTCCCCATCCAAGTCACTGCAACGGCCAGTACTCCCAGTACAGAAACCGCGCAAAAGTTACAGAAACAACAAAAATCTAAAAGATGACGTTCACAATGTGTGAAAGACATAGTAATGAGCTGGAGCCCACCCGTCATCAGGTCGTCCCCCACGGTGTAACGACGCCAACCCAACAGGCGCACGGAGAGCAGAAGAAAGGAGCAGACAAGGTGAGAGGCCCCACATATGCTGGGTTTGTTTTCTTTAATACGAGCAGTTTCACCAACACACATAAGCATCCCTAAACTGTCCCAAATCAGAACAGAGAATTCAAAAGGAATAAAAAAAAAAAAAAATTAAAATAAAAAAGGGGGTAAAATAAAGGGCAAAAAAAGTAAAGGAGCCCGGCTAGCAGCAACTGCCATTACCAGGCATGGCACATCACAGAGAAAAACCTTTCACAATTGTAAACCGGGAATAAACATGGTGCTGAAGGGAGAGACGTGCAGTGAGGGTTTCTACCAAGAGCACACCTACGACTCTCCAGAACACACAATAAATAGGAAAACCCAGAATAAAACAAATTATGAATCTTATAGTTACAATATCTAAAGATATTTACAAATCCACTGCAGCAGCAGACTCCCAAACCCGTGATGAATCGGAGGGCTCTTTGCAATTGGCGTCGACAGAAACTCCATGGATCCGGCAGGGAAAGACACATCCTGCAGTCGGTTGCACACAAACGTGAGGAAACGTTAACACTGCGTTTTAAAAGTAACATTCGCATACCCCCAGAACGGGTGGCGGCGGGGTTGGGGAAAACAAATCACACGTACCACTCCTGCCGATTTAGTGGAGAGAATTTACAAAAAATAAATACATACAACAAACAGCAAGAATAAAGAAACTGGCAGGAGAATCATCCCAGTTCTCAAGGGGTGCAGGGCTACCAGTAACCGCTTCACCCAAACTGGAAGCTGTCCAGCTGCAGGTGTTCAGTGTGCTTGATTTTTGTAACCCCCAAAACGAATAAAACCCACCACCAGTCTCCTTAAAGCGGGCCAGCCGATTCTTAACTTAAGTCTAATTCTGCTAGGTTTAATTATTTTTTCTTTTAATGAAGATTAACACAATAAAAAAAAAATCCCTGGGCCAAGAATTATCCACAAATATCTTATCTAAATATATCAGAGGAAGAGTGCATTTCAGACAAAGGCAAGATTTGAGAAAGCAAAGTAGGTAAGACTGGCAGAAAGAGCTGTGCCGACTTTGCCACGATTCACAAACCTGGCAGACCTCCTGCCTTAAAGGCAGAGCAGAAATCAGAGAGCCTGACTTTGGTTTTCATAAAAGGAATCTAAAACGACTACCAAGACAACACGGTATGTTGGCACACGTGTGTTCTGAAACTTGTGCTGCCACTGCAACTAGTACCAGCTTAAAAACCATGGAGGCTATAAAGAGAATGGGGAAAACCAGCAGTGCCAGCTGCAGTATCATTAGAATGAGACTGGCACCAGTAGGGCACAGCAGTACACACAGGTGCCACGAGGCATGCAGTGCATTTAATTTTCTGCCACTCTTCCCGACCTTACTTAATTCAGTCCTTCGCCAGGCTGAAGTGTCCCTCTCACTGGCAACCCCATGTTAATCACCTGACCCTGGACAAGTCAAGGCGCGGGGTGGCATCACACGCCCCCCTAAGCCCAGTCTGTGACTGCAGCCAGACACACTAAGCACTTCAACAGGCAACGCATAACCAGGAATCAGGGAAACCAGCAGAGGGCGCCAGTGAGCAATTAGCTTGCCCTCCATTTGCTTCCGGGGTAAAGATGCCTTTTTTCCTCTTTTAAAAGAAAAAGAAACAAAATTCAAATATACAGACCTTGTCTCAGACTCACCGGCAGGACACTGGACTGGAAAGAAGTCTTCATGGGCACTGCCAGCTCTCTATTATTAAAATCACAGTGGCATGTACAAATAAAAATTGAAAATAAAAGCCCAACTAAAAAGCCATCAAATTCCCACCCAATCCCTGCTTAAATGAACATGGCTTTTTTTTTTTGTTTATAAATGCCACCCTTTGCAACACTCAGACATGTTCACATCCTTGGCACCTTATGGCACATTGAGAGAAAAAAACAGACAAAAGCTTGCGTAAAAAAAACAAAAAAAAATGCAGAGAACAAAACTACCCCATTGACCCCTGGCTCCTTTCAAAGCCCCCCACCCCTCTCTCTCTCTCTCACACACACACACACACACACACGTGTTTCTGCTTCCCCTCCAGTTGTCCAAGCAAAACCCGAGTCTCTCCCAGCAGATCCACTAAAAAGAGATGCAAGCCAAGGGCTGGAGTCGCTAGAGGGTGGGAGTTACGTGGAGGGGCTCCCTTGGTGATGCTGCAGCAAACATGTACGAAGATAAAAATGGTCTTCAGGGTGGCTGCCTGGTGGGACCACCACTGCTGCCCCCAATTCACATTAATTTCTTATTTCCAAACAAAATAAAGCAGCCACATTGCCTCCTGCTGGCTGTTTTCACCTGTTAAGTTCAAAGGTAAAAAAAAAAAAAAAAAGGCGGAAAAAACACAAGATGCCAGGAGAGGAGGGGTTGTGGGGGGGCTCAGAGTAAGCGGAATCCAAGACACTTTCACTTTCCCAAGCTGCCGCAGTCAAAATAAAAACAAAATAAACGAGTGAGCTGGGAGGGAGACCCAGCCAAATACAGTAGCACAGTGCGGCCTCCGGCCCGAGGAGAAAAATTAACATCTTGTGATATGTCATCAAATATATACAAACGTCCTTGTCCGATGCTGAAACCAAGCAGGGGACCGGGCGCCGGGGGCACTGTCACGGAGGAGAAGCATTCTGTCCCTTCTCTAGAGACCATTGCTACTTCGGTGGGTCAACGGAGGCTTGGACAGCTCCACGACAGGAGCCCGTGTCTTGACAATGACCTTGGGGGCCCGACGCAGCAGTTTCTGGGCTTCAAGGAAGGCCTCTGTCAGCTCCTTCTTCCACTGCACAAACTCGGGATCACTCTGCAAAGAAAGCAAAACTCATGGAAACTCCAATCATGTCGCCCTTACATCATCAGAGCAGTCCGAAGCATGCTGATCCAAGGTTCTGTTCTCCGAGTTAAGCAACCACGGCCCCAAGTGTCAATTCTCAAAGCTAGCTGAAGGCCCCGTTCCCCCTCAAACCCCCCATGACAAAATGAGACACAATGGACAAACTTGCTTAAGTATATCACAAGGTTTATCGTCTTGCATCCAGAATTGGAGTTATCTTGAATAAAAGCGTGCTCTCACCTCACACTGTAGGACAAACTGCTTCCCTCCTTTGATTCGTAACAAGATGCACTTCTTGTCTTTTATTTGCGTCTCTTCCACCGAGACAATCTGCTCCATCGTTAGCAGGTTTTGCTGTGGAGCAGAAAAGGAGAATGAAAGGAAAAAACGTTAAAAAAATGCAACTTTTAACACGGGGCTCCAAGGAACAAGTGTGCTGGACATTTAGGGACAAAGCCTTTCAAACCAGTCCTAGGAAGCATTGGCTTCTGGTTGACCTGATTTAACTGGAGTGTGCCAAGAGTGACAGACCTCTCAACAGGGGTCAGTCTGAAAGCACTACTAGCAGAAGAACTGATCCACAAGAGAAAGCAGATGGGAAAGGAAGACCTCCAGTCCAAAGGGTCAGAGGAACTCCTTCAGGGACTGCACTCATAAGAGACAAGACAACACCAGATGGGAGCAAGGTTAAAGAGGGGTGAGCCAAAATGGAGTCTGGGGGCAGAAACAGAGCCAAGAAAGAAACAAAAAACACACACACAAAGACAAACACAAATGTTAGGTGAACACAAGGAAGCTAAGCATTGTTTGAGGATGTCTGATGAAATTTCCAGAGATGCAAACTATGAAAAGCCTTTTTATGGAAGAAGGGTCGAGTAAATCAGAGGGCTTTACAAAAAGCTTACAGTGGCTGTCCACACAGAGTAGGAACAGGAAGGACTTACAGTATTTGGTACCGTGGGTCCGTCTTGGGTGACTTGTGGTTGATACGATTGTATCACTGCCATCATACCAGCAGGTGATCAAAACTTTGGGTGGGGAAAGGATTTGCAAGGAGTTCTGGGCCAATAATGGCTCAGGGGTGGGATAAAAACCATGCAGAAGTTTTGTTAAGCATTGAGATATAGTGTCTGAATGTCCATGAAGCACATCTAGTGCACGCTGAAATAGGAGGCAGTGCTACTTAGTCACCTGCAGGACTGGACATCACTGAGCAGACGCGGAAGTATGGGACACGGCTGCTGAATGAACATGAGGGACGGGACAAAACGGCTTCTTCTGGTCTACAATATGCAAACCTTTCTGTTACCTCCCTTTTCTACAGGACAAGACAGAGTATCCCCAGTGATGCACCCCCAAAGCTAAGCACACAGCCATAGGATCCCATCACTGGAATGCTATCGGCCTGAGGAATTCTTACCAGTTTACGCTTTTTATAGACACTCCAGGTCTCCTAAACAGAAAAACAGAAACATGTCTGTCGTATTGATATTTGACACTGGGCTACTATACTAATGACAAGGAGCTGTGAGTGGCACATGAGCACAAAATCAAAGGGAGAAGCTGCTCACACCCAGTGCCTCTGAGTGTTCAGTGTCTGGACTGACCAAAGGGCTTCTCCTTTAAGTCCAAACAGTGTGCCAGGAAGGAGTGTGCAGCCCTCTGTACCCATTACCTGAAATAATTAGCCGTGCTTGCTGTCAGTACAACGTCATCATCCCAGGGCAGCTACTAAAACCTGCTCATTAGTGTACTGCTATGGGTCACAAAGTCCACATCATCAAAGGATAAAAACCTGCACTTACCCTTGACTCGCCTTCCCCTCTCCACTCTACACGATTTGGAAATAAGTAGAAATATCGTCGCTGCCACTGGGTCAGGAAAGGGTTCCCCAACTTCAGCATGTAGCCATGCATAATGCAGTCTTTCCCTAAAGCGTAGTCTGAGAGAGGGCAAAAGGAAAAAGGTAAAAGGCGTGCCCCCTCACATGAGCCCCACCACCCAGCAACAAGTCTGGAGGATTCCGAGGCCACACATCCGAGTCTGTACAAGCTCTGGGACGGTCCACTTGCTCACCTTCCTCATGGCCTAGCAGCTTGTTCTTCGCTCGCTTCCTTGCTTCATTCTTGTCTGTGTCAGCATTGACTGCCTCATACACCGTCTCTGCCACTTCCTGCTGCCAGCGCTCGGAGATCACCAGAGGAAAGTTTTTATAGAGCTCCTGATCGCTGTCCAGCAGCTGCAAAGCATGAACAAGATCGCAGTGAAAGTTAAGACAGAGAGATAAACTAAAGATAGACTGAAGACCAGCACGAGACGGCACAAAGACTAAAATCTTGAAGAGAAGTAGCTACAAAATTGACACAAATGAGGAAACTGAGTAGGCCATTGGCAGGCAAGAAGAAACACAATTGGGCAAAAAAAATGAGCACCACAATGGTTTTAGACACAAGTGATAGTAGTGGTAAAAAAAAAATAATGGGGGTGCAACAAAATCCTCCTTACCTTGATGCCTTTAGTGTCCTCTTCATCAAAGGAACCAATGTCAAAGGCATCCGCAGCATTCACCTCTCCCCGTGGCGGAATCAGAGGAGGTGCATACTAAACAGAAGATGATGCCATTAGCAGGGAAGAAGGTGCTAACCAGACAAAGCTGGGAACTAGCGTAGTGCAACAACACTGCTTTGATAGAACAACTCACTTTTTGTAGATAGACCTGCTGCCAGTCAATTCCCTTGAAGAATGGGTGTTCCTTGACTTCGTGAGCCCTGGAGAAAAGTCAGCTGTTAATCTACATAGGCAGTGCTACAGAAAGTGTCTCCAGTAACGTCACATGTGATGGCACACCGATGAGGTATATCTCTACCCGCTCTCATCTCTGTTTCCAGAGTGGACTTCATACAAATTTGTCTTCATACACCATGTCTAACCACCAAGAAATGTACTGGGATTTATTTGTTCAAATGAATCAATGCCACCTGAGCATCTCCCACAGCGATGGCGTCCACACTTCAAAACTCTTAACACCAGCTAAGGTGGTCACAGAAACTGAACAAGTGTGCAAAACATTCAAAAGCTTGGATCTCACAAGTGCCTTTGATTTAGAAAAACTGAAGTGAACTGGGGAGCAGCATATCAGTTTGGCATTTTTTGGTTGCACAATGTACTCAAATTACAAAGATGAATTCTAGACCAATATGGGAGAGAAGAATTGGAAAACTAAAGCCAAACGCCAAAGAAAGCATTTTAAAGGTCCCAAACACTGCCCAAAGTGGAGTTGCCACCAGATAAGCAGGGTGCTTGCAGCTTCACCACAGCCTCACTTCTGACCAAGCCCACTGTACCCATCGCTGATGGTGAACAGAGGTTATGAACAGAAGCAGTGCTAACAGACCTCGACAATCTCCTTCTTGCCTTGTTATGAAGGGCACATTTTCGGACACTTTTTAAACTCCCAATCTCAAAAAACAAAATGTCATAAGTCAATTTGACTATTCAAAAAGTCTTTTTACGTCACTGCCAGAATTTCTTATGATTGACTCATTAACATCAACATCTAATGTGTAACTGCCGTGGCAATCTGCATGTGCAGCCTAGCAATTTGTTAGCTTCCCCTACTGCCCATATTCCCAAATCCAATTAATTTCCTGTGATCGTACAAGGTCTCGATCTGGGAAACACCCTGGCTGAGCTTTCTGGGTTACTACAGCCCATTTGCTTACAAATGTCCTAAACCCAGCAGTTAACTCCTGAATATAATAAAGGGCACTTCTTCTCTGTTCTCTCACCTTACACCCAAGGAGAATTTCTCTAACCACCTTCCATTAATAACTACTATCAGTCCCTCCAGTAAACTACAATCTGAGCAACTCACCTTCACACGACTCCCCTTTGCAACTTGGGCCATTCTACACTTCTCTCCTCATAATACCCTGGCCACTTCTGACTAATCTCCATTGTCTCCCTCCAGCGATCAACACTGTTCACCTCCCCACCCACTACAATCCCGTACCCTTCACCTCCCGCCCATACTTTAAATAACCACGCAATCACCAATACTTACCCACGGCCTAAACAGCCAAGCCTCTTAGCCACATCACGCTGAAGAAGCCCCTCCAACAAAGACTTTAGCTCTGGGGAAAAGGAATCTGGCAGCTCAACATTCTGGAAAACACAAAGACACAACACAGAAATGAAATAATAATGTGGGAAAAGTTGGGACTCCAGTAGACAGGCCAAGGCCAAGAAAGAAAATCTCCTGAATGACTTCTAAGGTGCTAATTATTACTAGTCTGGAGTCCCCAACACCAACCTCATCTCCGATGACCTTTCGTTCTCAGTCGTCACAGAACCCAAAGTTCAAAGCATCTCTCTTACCGCCCAGTACGCCTTTCCTTCATCATCATCAGAATATCACCATAAGGTGTCTTACCACCCTTACAGCACCACTGATGTAGAAAACATCAGACAACAGTCCACTACCTAAGACCTGCCAGATACTTACCATTGTGAGGGTCATCCGATCAATTTCGTGCTTGTCTTTGGTTTTGTGCTGCCGGAAGGGACTGTGACTGTAATGGGGGACAAATAAGAGAGGATTTAAAAAAAGGTGCTTCATTTGGCTTTACAAAAAGCCAACACAGACTGCCGAAGGTTTCCAGGGCTTTGTAACCAATTTCAGTAAATTCTTAATTTTTTTCAAACTCCAAAACAGTGAAGCACAGGTTAAAGAGTCTAGCTTCTCCATGAAATCAAAGGCCTGCTTCTCAATCTCATGGCTTTGAAGTGGCCAGTCAATGACTCAAGTTCAAGGGCCACAACATCAATCAACAATCCCCTGTGGTAGTCTGTTGTGTGACCAGCCAAGCTTTGGAATCTGTTCAGCTGCCCTTTTATGAGGGACATCAAAGGCAGCCGTGATGCTCTGAGCAGGCGCAGCGCGTCTCTGGGGTTTGGTGCTAGACACTAACGGAGATGTTCAATAGTGATAAATGCTAAAAATTCTAAATGGAGATGTCCTCTGTCAGGCAGTATAGTTTGAAAATTGAACACTTCACGCTGTCATAGTGTTGCCACTATGGGTATCAGAAAATGACACCTTGCAGAAGCAGCCAAATCAATTGAAGCCTGGCTGTCATAATGGGCCAGAGTGTCAGAATACCCCACACTTGCCCCCATAAAATGTCACTTTCAGGCAATCAAAGGAATGTCAGTAACCTAAGAGCACAATACAGAATATACACTTAGAAGACATTCTCTATTTCTGGTGGAACATTCATCAGCAGTGGAAAAAGGCCTTTCAGGTACTGGGAACACTATGTCAGCTATGAAGGCAGAAGAAGTTCAATTTCGCAAAAAATATATGAATAGACTAGTGCCTGATCTTGGATGATGAATGTATATGAAGTTCACAGATTATAAAAATGAAGTCAAGACAAAACATGGTGTGTCTGGAAATCTCTGTGATGAAGCAAAATTCGGTTTTGATGTGTAAGGTCAACATATTTGAAATGCCATGGCGTTACCAACAAATTGACAGCCCTAGAACAGATATTTAGGGGCAGGATGAAACTCTGAAACCATGCCACACACACTAAAGACACAGAAGACTACACCGTAAACAGCAAATCCAGCTGAGTGACAGTCACTTACCCTCGAAGAAGTTTGAAGAGCATGCATCCCAAGGAAAACCAGTCAGCACTGCTGTCGTACGCTGTGCCTTTCTGCAGAACTTCAGGAGCCATGTACCCATGCGTCCCCCTACAGTTACACAAAACGCTGTTTACTTTTTTGGTCCATGTAACTCCAGGCCTGTGATTCAGTGGAAATTCTGAAATTGCCGTTTACTATTCCATAAAAATATCAAAATTACTCAGTCTATTTTGCTTTCTGTGGGGGCTGAAGTTGTTTTGTTTACTACTTTTGATTAGTTCATGCTGTGCATTTTTGTACAATTCTAAATGTAAAATATGCAGGTGATTTCATAATGGGTGACAAATTATAAATGATATTTTATACAAACACAGCTCTAGAAACAGAAACATATGATAACATACTTATAACTAGTACAGTGATCCCTCGCTATATCGCTTCGACGTTCGCGGCTTCACTCCATCGCGGATTTTAAATGTAAGCACATCTAAATATATATCATGGATTTTTCGCTGGTTCACGGATTTCTGCGGACAATGGGTCTTTTAATTTATGGTACATGCTTCCTCAGTTTGTTTGCCCAGTTGATTTCATACAAGGGACGCTATTAGCGGATGGCTGAGAAGCTACCCAATCAGAGCATTTATTACCTATTAAATAAAACTCCTCAATAGATATGCTTCCTGCGCGGTGCTTCGCACATTTAAAAGCTCTAACAGCCCATATTGATTTGTCATTGTTTGCTTTTCTCTGTCTCTCTCTCACTCTCTCTCTGACATTCTCTGCTCCTGACGGAGGAGATGTGAGCAGAGGGGCTGTTTGCTTAGAAGATACGGACGCGCCTGTAAAAAATGCTGAAAGACTACCTTCACATTGATCCCTTCATTGCGGCCGCTTTATCGCGGTGCTTGCATACTTAAAAGCACAACAGCCCTATTGATTTTTGATTAAAGTAAACAATCTCTCTCTCTGACATTCTCTGCTCCTGACACGCACCTTGAAGAGGAAGATATGTTTGCATTCTTTTAATTGTGAGAAAGAACTGTCATCTCTGTCTTGTCAGGGAGCACAGTTTAAACTTTTAACTAAAGGGTGTTATTTCATGTGGGCTCTAATAATGTTAAAAAACGTATTTAGAAGGTCGTAAACAGGTTTTCAATGCTCTAACTGTGAAAATATTAGATTAATAAATAAAGAATCCTACTTTGTGGAAATTCATTTATCTGTCTGGAGCTGATTAACAGCGATAAATGAGGGTTTACTGTATAACTGTGCGCAGAATATTTATAAACAGCTTAAAATATATAAAAATAACCATACAAACATATGGTTTCTACTTCTCAGATTTTCACCTATCGCAGGGGGTCCTGGAACGCAACCCCCGCGATCGAGGAGGGATTACTGTACATGTTATAGAGAGCTTTCAAGTTTACCACAAGGACTGTCCCCATGTCTATTAAACAAACAAAATGGCTACTGTTTAAGAGAGAGAGCCATGTGCTATAGATGTAATCAAACACAATTTGGAAGAGACACATTGTCTAGAACAGGGGTATCCGCACTCTCTGGTCCTGGTGGGCCGCAGGTTTTCATTCTAACCATCTTCTTAATTAGTCAGCCGTTTTTGCTGCTGATTAACGTGTCTTGCCTCAGTTTTAATTGACATGATTCAGACCTCTTAGTAGTTTCTTTTTCCTTAATGAGCAGCCACACAATGAGACACAAAACGAGCCGCCACATGACCAGTTAACTTGAAAATAAAGATATGTGAAGGTCTCGGTCATGTTTGTGTTCTCAGGTCACCAAAACATATTGCTGGTGGTCTTAGAAAAATCAGAAAATCAATAGTCTGCTATGGCAGAACGAGAGCAGAAACAAGTCTTGATATTCAATAACAGCTTTAATTAAAAGCAAGGATTGGCTTCTCATTAAGGAACTGGTTGGAGTGAAATTGGCTTGAGTCTGACGTTTCAGTTTAGGTGGTCATCTGTCGGCTCGTTTCACATCTAATTTCTGTTTGGATGCCATTTAATGAAGAAACGAAGCAAATCAGAAGACTGAATCCTTAAAAACAGGGCTACTAAAATGAAGGAAAAATGAGTTCATTAGCAATGAAAACTGCTGGCTGATTAGGAAAAGGGTTAGAATGAAAACCTGCAGCCACTGCAGCCCACCAGGATTGGAGTTGGACACCCCTGATCTAGAAACATGACACTATCAAAAAGCTATTTTTTAAATAAAAAGTCATGGCAATTTTTTTTTTTTTTTTTTAAGAACTTGTCAGGATTTCAGACACACACCTGACAATGACCATCTTTCTAGAAGGTCATGCAAAGAATTCTTACAAATTACAACACCTTAAAAAAATACTGGTGCTTGTTTTTTATGCGACAATTATTTTTACAGATGCAAAAATATGTATGTCTTTATGAAAAACTCTGCATTAATTATGACATAGTGGGATTAAAAGAAGACATCTGAACACGGGCTAGGCATTGCAGGATGCACTAAAGGCCCCCTTAAGTGAAGTATTGTATAAAAGACTTGTTTATAATCCCCGTCAACAGAATTCACTGCATGCAACTGGGATGGACAAATCAGAGTGGCAGCCCTAATTGCAGCTAGTCAAGGATGTTTTGAGTAATGAGTAGTGGCCATTAGATGCATGAGTTGCCCGAAAAAGGAGAACTGTACCCCCAAAATCTAACATTAATTACTATTCATACTACCGTGTTTAACAAACAATAACAATTACTGGATGTTGACTCAGCCTTTACTTCCTGCCATATTAAATCAGGATGATCTGGTTTGCATATAAATGACAACTTTGGCTAGTTCTTTTACCCAAAGGCTACAGAGTGCAGTTAACCACCAGAGCCATAAACATCATACTCACACACTGGCATGTGGCTTCTTCTTTGAGAAATCACAGGCTAGGCCAAGGTCTGAGATCCGTACATGTCCGTGCTCATCCAAAAGGATATTTGCAGGCTGTAAGATAAGACAATCAGCGAAATGAAAGGAGGTACTCTCAAACAAAGCTGCAATCTGATCATTCAGAGACCAATTCAAACAGTAATCACATGCCTTAAGGTCTCTGTACACCACAAACCGATTGTGCATATGTTCAAGTCCCAGGATGATCTCTGCTGCATAGAAGCGCATCTCCTTCTCAGAAAACACACCATGCTGAGAGAGATGGTAGTGCAGGTCTCCTCCTGGAAATCAACATAGACATCAGAGTGACTACCAGCTCTCGGTAACATATACTGAAGGAAGAAGGAGCCCACAGTGAAGGCATAAAGGGTGATAAATTGTCAGAGAAAAGAGAAATAGTCAGAGAGCTGCAAGGACAAATCCCAAGCCAGAGAAAAGAGATGAGACAACTGTGACCAGACGAGAAACAAATGATAACACCTCGAAAGTGAAGACCGTGACCACAAATCTTTACACAGCAGATAACCCTAAAGTTATACACTCACCATTCATGAGGTCAAGGATGAAGCAGAGTTTGTCTGGAGTGTGAAAGGCATAGGTCATACACACAATGAAGGGACAGTCCTGCAGGGGGAGACATGATAGTGTGAAGCAGGTCATTTCTGGACAGCAGACTTGTGCTTCGGCAACTACACATTGTTTATCAATAAGATGGTCAGGTCATGAAAACAACAAGCAAGATGCCCCCATTACTGGAATCATAAGTAACTATGATTAAACCAGGGGTTCCATCAGTCTTATCAGCATTCAGGCAGAGGCCAAACAGCCACTTGTACATACCCCTGTACTGACAAGAGACAGCATGATCCTCTCATTCAAAGCCAGTGTCTCGCCTTGCTTCATTTTTATTCTTTTTTTGTCCAGACACTTCATGGCATACCTACAAAGAAAGATAGGCAATTCAAATTCAGCAAGCGCAATATACAGATTTACTAAAGTATGCAACAATCAACTGAAAATACACGATTGCAGGAAGAGCAAAGAGAACAAAATTCCACAGGCAATCTTACATTTTTCCAGTGTCTGCCTTTCTGCAGCCGTAGACCTCCCCGAAGCCACCTCGGCCAATAATTCTGTGAACGCTGAAATCGTTCATTGTCAACTGGGAAGTGAAACAACACAGCATTAGCTCAGTGAATATACTTGCACAAAGACTAAGAAAGGAGATACCCACATGCCCACCAGTAGGTCAGCTTCACAAAGACAAAACATCTAAAAGTATACTGTGGCTGTACAAAAATAAATCAAAACGTTTTAGTATTAGGAGGTCGTACTGAACTGTCGTAAAGAAGTTGCATTTGTGAGTATAAGATCAGCTTGTCTTCTTTTATTACTAGGTGGCATGCAATTCTCTTTAAAAGAGTAGGGGGAACTGTACTATCCGAGTCGTAAACAGTTGCTTTTTGAGTTCCAGGATAAACTTATTACTAATTAGAGTGAATGTTACCGGCTAGGTGGTATCCCATCACTGCTCCAGCAGGCCAATAAGATGGGGCAGGCTACTTATTATTTTCTTTATAAACAGGAGTCATACCAACTAAATCAAACTTTATCGTTTGACTCAGAGCAAACACCAGACTTCACACGTCCTCTTGATTCTCCAAACGAGGACAGAATGCCTGTTAACAATTACTGTTCTAAAACTGTCCTGACTAGCTCCATCAGAGCTTTTTTTATTAATTACATTATAATACCAGTACTAGCGGTGGCACTCAAGATCTGCTCATTAAGGAAGAAACAAGCAACTTACATGTATGTTCAGCTCCACATTCTTCCACTGACAAAAACGAGTGAATTTGTCACTGTAAAGAAAAAGAGAAGCATCCAGCTCACAAGGGCCCTTAATTCCTGAGGCGCTTTTTAAGAACAGACTCTGTTTAGTTTTACAGGAAATTAGCACACTACAGTAATAAAACACAGTCACCTGCTGTGATCACCTACCTAAATACTAAACAGAACAATAAAATCTCAAACGCACACTGCACTTCAGGTTCTGCTGGAGCACAGAGTAGACATGTCATTTGACTATGGGCATACCTTTCAATGAACTTCTGAAATATCTTGCCACGAAGACTGTCACAGATCTCCTCAATGTATGGCTAAAAAACAAAAAGGGGAAGCATGCATATGTGAACAAGGTGTTCATCTACAGTATTTGCTGTACAGATTGTTCATGGTCTCCAACCAGGTACAGTGAGGAAGAAAAAAAAGGTCAGCTGTTAGTGCCAGGTTCCTGCGTGGTCAAGTACTGGTAAAGTTGTCTGGACCACCAACTGATCAGGTTCATTTGATGCAGTGGTTGCTGGTGTATATGAATGAACACAATTTCAGTGCCAGGTGTTGTGCTAGGCAATGTTTAAGGAGCTAAGCAGTAGGTACGCTTAAGTTCCTGAAAGAATTCTCTGGGCAAGGCACTGGTGTATAGGATTTAAGGGACTTATTGCACACAGGGCTTTATATTTGAGTTGAGGGACACAGAAGATACCAATAAATGGCTCAGATGCTCCGACACTTGACAAATCCACATCTATTCCTAAACCTCTGCAGACACAGAGTCCCACTTGGTAATTGTACAGTGTCACTGCACTTACTGTAAAAATTCTAATTGGTAAACATTTTGCTTCTGTTATACTGCAACAAGAGACATGTCCAGTTATCTACACATCATTAATGTCAACAACTGTTACACCACAACTCCAAAAGGAATAGTGGCATCAGTCCTGCTGACAGCATGGACACTACAAATAGACAGAGATATGGTTATGAAAACTGACATCTCCAGAACATTTCTACAGCGTCCCAGCTGACACTGAGCAAGTCTGGGGTCCACACTTTACTAACCACCGTATCTCATTTTGAAGTATGGCCTTTTCAGTGCACATACTGTAGGACTTACAGCTTTCAAATGCCATGTAAACTGCTTTTTCCTTAAGTAAGTATGCACTTTTCATGAATAGTTTCCTTTATCATTGAATTTATTAAAAGCAACTAACACTCCATACAAACAAGTCAAAGATGTAGGAAAGAGAATCCTTTTTCCCAAAATGAAAGCTTATTCTAAAATGTTACTAATTAGACTCTGCCAGATTAAAAAAAAAAGTTCTTAACAGATCCTCTATGTGAAAATCTGATTTTTTCCAATTTCAAATAGTATATAACATCAGTTACCCATCAACTTAAAACAGGTAGGCTAAAATTATTCCAGATGAGCAAGATAAATCTATGTGCTAGTAGTGAAGTAAAGGCAATTACAGTTTGTCTGTCCTTCTCCACTTTAAGCCCATCTGGGAGTCCACCAAAAACAGCTATTAGTGGATTAGGAGGGATTGGGACACCAAGGATGTCTGATAGGCACTTAAAGAGTTTAGTCCAGAATGATGTTAATTTGGTACATGCTGCCCAAGACACACGACTAAATGATGCTGGAGCTTGATTGCAAATTTTGCAGGTTGGATCTTGCCCTGAAAACATTTTGGACAATTTTAAAAGAGATAGATGTACTCAATAAGTGATTTTAAGTTGAATAATTGTATGCTTTGTGCATATGGAGCTAGAGTGAAATCTATAGGCTTTTCACTCCTTTTCTGAAATGTTAAGTAAGAGATCATTTTCCCTCTGTACTCTGGAATCTCTGAAAAGAAGGGATTTTAAAATGTTTTTATATATTAAATACTGTCTGATCAATATTTATTCCGGAACAGAAACAGCTGGGAGGTGAGGAAAATTGGACAAATTTTGTTTAGCCAAGTTTCCATGTTGAAAATAATGGAAAAATTGTTGTTGATGGGAAGCTAAAAGGGAGTGTATCAGGTGACTACCTGTTGAAGCTCATCGAGAGAATGCCAAGAGTGTGCAAAGCAGTAATCGGAGCAAAGGGTGGCTATTTTGAAGAAACTAGAATATAAAACATGTTTTCAGTTATTTCACCTTTTTTTGTCAAGTACATAACTCCACATGTGTTCATTCATAGTTTTGATGCCTTCAGTAAGAATCTACCAATGTAAATGGTCATGAAAATAAAGAAAACACATTGAATGAGAAGGTGTGTTCAAACTTTTGGCCTGTACTGTACATTATTTTGTATGAAAATGTGCTATATAAATAAATGTTGTTGTTTTGTTGTCAAGAGGTTGAGTTCTGAATGCAAAGCCTTTTCTTATAATGTGCCCTTATTTGGGAACTTGGCATGTTCTTGATCTATTCTGGTAATTTCACTGATTAACTCTGATGCCTTCTTAGTTTCCGATTTATTTTTGTGGGGGAGATATGAAATATTATGTCCTCTAAAAAATGCCTTCAGAGTTTCCCAGAGTATTCCTCCAGAGACTTTTGGTGATGTATTTGTCTCTAAAAAAATTAATTTGCTTGGATATAAATTCTGTAAAATTGTCATCAGCTAAAAAAAGTGGGATAGCTGTGAGATGAGTATGTGGGGTATAATGATTTGAGCTCTATGATCAGAGGGGCATGGTCAGAGATCATAGTGTCGTACCTGCAGGATTTAATCGTGGGAAACTGTACTGGTGAGAAGGATAAATATGGTCTTGTGGTTGGATTTATAAGTTATGATCAATTACAAACTGTGTAATTGTTTAAGCATTGTTAGATGTTATCGCTCCTGTAGCAGAAGACCTATCCAGGTCTGGATTTAAAACACAGTTAAATGTCTCTGGCCATTTTAAGTTTATGAGTGTTCATATTAGGAATGGAATTCAAATAAATTTTTGAATGAAGTCTCTATCATCCATATTGGTTGGGAAGATATTTATCAAAATTACTTTACAATTAAATAAATTACCCATAACGGTAACATATCACCCTTCAGAATCAGATACTACATTTGATACTACCAACAAAATTGTTCTATGTATTAAGATTCCCACAACTCTAGTTTTTCTTTGTATAGCTGGAGTGGAATATTTGGCCAGTTCAATTTCTTTGCAACTGAAACAGATCCTTGCTTAATAAGTGGGACTCCTGTAAAAAATACTATCTTGGGATTTAAATCTGTTTGGTGAGAGAATATTTTCTTTCTCTTTAATTCATGACTGAGACCTTTGACAATCCAACTCACAAAGTTCACCGTTTGGTCACAGAGACATTGCTTCTGAGCTTTTGTTGACATTTTGTAGTCTTAAATTAAGGTAGTACATTATTACATAAGATAGCTTTTTACCAGGAGTTATTGCTATGTTATGTTGGCACTTACAATTCTGGGGTAAAAAGGATAGATTAGAAACAGCTTGTTCTCTTTCTCTCCCCTTTCCAATTAGAAATATTTGCACTCCATAAATGCATCAGTTCACAATTGTGACAACTCTACTCATGGTTAGAGGCACATCACATCTCCTAAATTAACAGAAATGATTAAAAACAGAGCTTTGGGGACCCAAAAGGCTGTAAAGATTTCACTTTAACCATCTTTTTCTTCACTGAACTTACTATGTTAGATGGCTTGCTTCTACTCTTAGTAAGTAAAGTTAAGAAATATGCATGTTTCTGAAATGTTCCATGATGTACAGTATGTTTTCCTTTATATACAAAACTTGATTATAGCATCAGGGCTGCAAACAAAATCCAAGTATCTCAAGGAATATAAAGTATCTGAAAACAGCAGCCAGAAATGCAATGATCAATTTGTCAAGGTAGGACCTTCATAGTGCCAGTTTCACAAAGACCTCTGGGCTTACCTGAAAGAGGCTTGGTGGTACTTGTTTCTTGGCAAGGTTGGTCTGCACATGGTCTACAGCCTTCTTGGAAAAAGGCTACAAGAACAGAAGAAAATGTGTTACATCGAAGTCAACAAGCAGGCTCTACAGGAATGAGAAAGCAGTATACACTATTCACATGAGAGCAGGACAGCAGCTCCTTCATGATGTATTTATCATAAATCTGACGACTTCTGCAGAGACGCTCCTCCTCCGAGTCCAGTTTCTCATATTCCTTAATCTACAAAACAGAAACAAAAGAGGACTGCAGTAAAGTGGACTTGGCTGCAAAACACAGCAATATAACAAAGTACAAAGACAGCAGCAACCGTGAGCAGTGCTAATAGCGGGTACTGACCACAGGTCATCTGTGGCAGAGCACTGACCTGACTGAAATAAAGTTCTCATCAGAGCTACGGTGCTAAAGTATTAGTGTCTTGTGCTTTTTCTAGAAGATCACAATGCTACCCGAGTCACATTTAGCAGAAGGCCATGCAACCACTTAGATGACACTTCACCAAGCTGACATTTAAAATTTTCAGTTTCACATCATGAAAAGGTGACAGCCCCTTCGTTCTCAGAATCAAACTGATGAAAGCCTGTCGGAAGGAAAACTTCTTGCACCTGGTGCTTTGAGTGCCAGGTGCATGGACTCGTGCCTGGCCATTTGAGAGGAATTCCACTGGGAGTTTGGTGCTTGAATCGTGTCACAAGTTTCTCTTAGCCACAGCGGCTTGTGTTGCCAAGGTGACCTCGAAGCCACATTGTAAAAGTAAATATTGACCCAGTAACATTTTATTTGAGAACAATTTATCTCAAAGAAAATGCAATCCATAACATTTTAACGTTACAATAGATCAATTTATTACTTTAATAAAGTCTTCCATTTTCTGCCCATTGTCTTACACCTCTAAATTCTATTACCTAGTACTTAAATCTACAGTTTATACCTTATTCAAAGGAACTCCTGCTCTAAATATATAGTCTTTTGAAAATGTTAGGCCACTCTCTTTCAATTCAATGATTTTACATATCACAATATAACTATCAACCAGCTAGTCATCACCAGGTCCAAAAACCCTCGGGCGATATTTTGCATTAATAACCTGAAGTAAGTGTTCTTCATAAGTGTTCATTGCCCCCTTGGGTCATACTGAAGTAAGTCTGGCCCAATCATCCTTATATTACTGCTGCAGTTCATTAATGTTTAAGGCATTGCGTCCCACACAGCTCTCTTAAGGTCCCACACAGCATCTCGAGGGAGCTAAGGTCTAAGAATTGACTTGACTATTCCAAAACTTTGTTTTCTTTTTCTGCCAATAAACTGTATATTTGCTAAAGTGGTTGAGATTACTGACCTGTTGAAAAATTTAATTACAGTCATGTTCTTGCTGTGGTACAGATGACTTCACATTGTGCTCTAGAATACTCAAGTATAAAGAGTAGTTGATGTTTGATTCAATGATTGTGAATTGTCCCGGTCTTGGGCTAAAGCAAAATCCCATGCTATCTCGGAGTCTGCTTGATGGTTGGTACATGCTTGTGGTGATGCACCATAGTAGGAGTTCACCACATACTGCCTTCTGGTAATCACACAAACAAGTCCACTTTGGTCTCATCCATTCATTAAAATATTATTTCAGCGGCATTAAGGTTAATTCAGATTTGCAAATTCGTGCCTTGCTTCCATGTTCTCTATGCTGAAAATGGCCTTTCTCCCAGCTACCTTTCCATAAAAGCTATACTTATTCAGGGTTTGTTTGATGACAGACAAGAAGTGTAATATTTACAATGCTAACAGAAGCCACAAGATCCACTATAGTTTCAGATTTTGCACTCTTTCCATAATTTGTTCTGATCTTTGGATGAGCAGCTGAGATGCCCATTCATGGGAAGACATTCCTGAACCTTCTAAATGTGTAAATAGTCTTTCTCACTGTAGAATTCAAAGCTTCAGCTTGGAAATGCCCTTATAATGGTTCCCAGATTGAAGAGTAGCAGTAATTGTTTTTCTAAGGTAACTGCAGGTGCCTACTGTGTTAACATATTCCAAGGACAAACCTGGCTGCTCCAGATTAAACTGACAAAGGTCCTGCTTTTATATTGATGTATTACCAATTTCCAGTCCACAGCTTGGCAAGGGCCCCTGATAGAGGCAGCACATACCATCTTTAAATATTGCACCCACTTAATTCACAAGGAATCAGTAACTGTGTGGCTTATTTGTTCTTAAAAAAATAATGAGAAAGTCAAATCTGCTGTATTTTGTTTGTCAATAGGGGGGAAGTTTAATGAATTTTAGGACTGGTGGAGGACTAGATAAACGGTCACATACAAAAATTACAGAAGTGAAAGAGGCAGTACCCCCCCCTTTTTTTTTAAAAAAAAAATAAGACTATACGTATGCACCCAAAACTCTAGTACACCAAATATGAAACTATAAAACACAGTCCCGCCTACTCGTGGCCCTAATTTATATAGTGTACTGGTGCCCACGGATGACCTCAATTTTAGCCTCTATTCTATAACTGTGATTAATATCTCCATTACATTTTTGTCTGCCACTGCCCGTGTTAATCCTCTATATAACGGCTCTGCCACTAGTACTTGTAAACATCACCACCTTTGATTTAATTTTCAGTTTTAAGCCTCGAACTATTCCTCTTTATGACTTAAGCCTCTGTGAAACATGTCTGCTTACAAGCGGCCCCATCTGTACAGATACTCTGAAGAGTCAAATCCTATGCATGTGGATGAAACAGGGGGTTAAACAGGCTCAGATACTCCTCTGAACATTTGTCTTACCTCCTCATAGAATTTCAGTTGGGGGACAGCCTCATCAATCTCATTCATGCAAAAATCTTTGAAGAGCAGGAAACCTACAGGACACAAGGCAGATTATTAGAAACAAAACGAGCAACAAACATGGCTGCACAACAGATCATCTCTCCCCTTCACTGCCATCTGGCTGACACACATTCGCCAAGGGACCTAAAGAGAGTGAAAACGAACAGTGCTATATAAAGCAAAGTCAATAGACACCAGACAGGCAGCCTCACAACAAGTTCTCTGCAGTCCAAGATAGTATTGATTATTCTCTTCTTCAAGTGTCTAGCAAACTGGCCAGGATCAAACCATTGTGCAGAAGAAATGTGTGAAGCATGGAGGGATGCAGGCTGGTGCAAGGCACTATATTGGCTGAGCAAAAGAACACATGTAAACATGAGCCAAGGCTTTGAAGACACAAGGAGAAATGTTGTGGGTGTAAGCTGGTGGTTGCCAAGAAATGCACACACAAATACACTTATTCCACTCATAAGACTACATAGAAACTCTGCAAATATTTTTTCTAAAATGTATATGTATTAAAAAGTGGTCTTTAACAAATAACAACCCAATACCTCCCAGCTTCCATGTAGAATTTCCAGGAAAAGTTTGTCTCCACTAAAGACAAAAGCATGGTGGCAAATTAATATTCCCATAAAATGGTGTTCTCACATATACAGTATGCCGACACAAAAGGCAAATTATCATCACACATACACACATTTTATAGACTCACGCATGCTATTAGCACGAGTGCACACACAAAGCCACCTTTAATTAGAGGAACGTCACAACTGAGGAATTCCAATGCAGTGGGGAAATGCTGCCTCCATGGGGACAATCACTTTGCTCCTCCATGTGTGACAAAAGCATGAAGTGAAAAGCACTTATGCCTCTTGAAGGCAGCACCCGCTCCAGTGTAATCCAGCCCATGGCTTCCTTCATGCCATTCATTACATTTCCTTCCTTCCTCTCAGGCTGCATGCATCACTGCAGCTTGAGGCAGTGAGGAAGCCAACAGTTAAAGCGGCCTGGTGTCAGTCTGGGCCGCCAGGCCAGATAAGCCACGAGGAGGTCACCGAGGTAGCCATAGCCAGCACCATTTGAAGATGACAGTACAGCAGAGTATCCAACATTACTGTAAGGTTCACCAAGTGCTCAATAGTCTTCCACTTACATACATACATTTCTGGTTCTGGATCTCTATTAGTGTGTCTGTCTTGCCCCATCTCTCACTCACTCACACACACACAGACACTCGAGTAACTGTAATGCGGCTAATATTTGTTTAGGAGCAATTCGCGTGACAACAACGCAAATAATTTTGTTTAAACTGGGCATCCGTTGTTCAGTCTGCTGGCAGCCTAGAGCTTTCTCGTCACAAATGAAAAAGCCTGTGTTTCCCAAGCATCCGACGCCATCTGCAACCCGCCCCCTTTAGGCTCAGCATACACCCTTTAGCTAACTTAATATCAACCAAGGTATTGCATGTTACATCCGAAATAGGGAGAGTTAACAAAAATTGTCCCTTTCAAAATCAAGCCTTGTCAACTTCAGTACAAATCTTATGCCCATGTGATAAAAAGCTGGGATCAACATAAAATCTTCTCTGAACCACTCAAAACGAAGCAAAAACAAAAACAGCCAGTAGATTATACCATTAAAAAAATGGTACATTGATCCACGCTAAGTAAAGGCAACACTGCACAGTCATGCCAGCAGAAGCGAAAAAGGGCACCAAGTGTTAAGCGGTTCTCTTGAGAAAGTAAACAATTAAAGTTTTAAAGGCAGACGACAGCTCTTAAAATAGTTTCCCTCATGTTAGACACTAACAAGATTACTATGCTTAGATCTGTCACTGATCAGTTTATCAGAACAGCAGCCTGCTCACCCAGTCACGCACAGCTCCAGCTCGCCTGCTCCAGAACCTAACACAGGCCGCCAACACTGGACAGGAGAGCAGGGCACAGTTTTATAGACTCCTCCTCTGCCACTTCAAATAATATGAAAGGCACTGTCGCCTCAATCAACTCAATTAATGCCCATTCTGGAAAAAGCTATGCCCACCAGTCAGTTATGCCAAAGAAATATAGCCTAAGGCTGTTGGGAGGAGAGGTGGGGTGCAGAAACATACGACTAGGCACATGAGAAAGGGGCCAGCCCGTTGAAGAAAAATCTGTCGAAAACAAGCCAGCGCCAGTAAGCCCAGAGAGCAACTGGTCAGTCTAAAGCTTGTGCTGCAAACACAGGGGGCGGCTCAGACTCTGCTGCCGCAGATGAGGGGATGAATCACCAGCACATACTATTTTTAGAAACCCTAAAAACTGACTTTTTATTCAAACTTCCCTTCAGAAAAAGAAAAAAAAATCCTCTTGAGCAGCCATCATTTACACGACAAACTAAACCACACAGCACCTGCCCTGGCACATCATGGTATGGGGCATAAGCGCAAAGTCGGCTCATCTGAAATTAGCGATTGTACTTGGATGGCACTGGGAGAGTCATGCTAATCTCATCACAGCGATAAGACTCAACAGATTATCTCCCTCCGACAGCTGACAATTACACCAGTCAGGATTAGGTTAAAACCAATTTATGCATCTGGGCAATGCCAATGAAGGTACAAAAGGATATTCCTGCAAATAACTCCGAAACAGGGTTGCAGGGCCAACTGCTGTCCCATTTCCATTTCTTAAGTAGCTCTATTCACCTCTCACTCAACATCCACTCTTGCACAGCAAAACGCGTCCTTTTCAGAGGATCTCATTTTAAAATTCTCTTTCTCATTCCACGTTAAACATGCCCCCCGTGAAAGCTAATTCTGGATTCCCTGTACCTTCATGCACCACCAAGATGGCCCTGATCATCGTCCTGTTATTGCTACTCACAAACTAATGAAAGAGGAGTATGGAAATCAGAGTGCTCTGTAACTCTTGCCATACTAGGAGAGAAAATATATTAGACTGGCATCTAACAGGGCACTAACTGAGGAATTAACACCATGCCAATGTGACACCTGGCACAAAGAACATTCACATCAGTGTGAAAACAGGCCATCTGCTATATCCAGCACTCATCTCAACAGAAAAAGACTTCAGTCTGACTCTTATGTCATTACTCCTGAAACCAGGAAGGCACAAAGAACAGGGAAGTGATTTGGGAGGTCTCAACAAAGAGTGGGCAAAGACATTCAGGGTGAAGTAAGTAAATGAACCAGGTGCCTGGCAAACAGAGCCAAATGACAAAGGAAAAAAGGTGACTATTTGGGTCAGAAGCAAAACAACTCAAAGTGGCAGATGAGCTGGGGGAAGCAAATTTCAAGGAGGAATCATGACAGGTAAGCAGGCACTGGAAGAGTAAAGCAAATTCATGTAAATTTAAAGAGTTAAACCAGAACAGGACCAAAAGAAAGGCAAAACCCAGTCTGCTCCAGGATCAAGAGACTGGACACTGGTCAAAAGAGCTTGAGCAAAGAGAATAGAGGGGCAGGTTAAGATAGGACTAAGGAGTTATAGCAATTTTTACAAAGGTCACATGCATGATCAGACCCAAACTTATAACCAACCTTTTTTTTTTTTTTACTGCTAAGTGTCTAAAGGTGAATGCTCCCCAATGGCAAACAGATAAAAACTGACAGAGAACTGCTGCTTCTTATTTAAATAATTTCTTTGTATGAAACAAGTAAAATTGGCAGCAGGTGCCCTTCACATTACGCAGCATCTGCTATCTACAAATAAAATCAGTGTGAAACAAAAATAAAAAGAGACAAGTACACCTTCACTTTCACTCAAAAAAGATTATATCCAGATAATCTCCAAATCCTCAACTGTGCTCAGTTACCAAAGAAAGCCGTTAACCAGCATGACCAAAAGATCATCTGTGAGCCATCTAGTAAATCCCTGATCCTATGCAGTCATCCTGCACAATTATGGGACTTTTGACTTGGGGGGAGGGGGATCAATGAGCCAGGCCAGTATCTGCTGAGATAGTCACAGAGTAACAACAGGATGCCAACAACCCAAATCCCCAAAAGACTTCTGGGCCAACTAAGTAACCAACACAAAATGCGAGTCAAATGGCATACTAACGATACTCCATTCCATCAAGGAAGGATTGACTTTGTAATGACCACTAAAAGTTGTCTGGAAGGAGCTAAAGAAAAGGAGATGCAGACGATGGAAGGGTCTGTCCATGCCATCTCAGTTTTGTGAGAACTTTTATTACGTCCAGCAAACAGCAATTCAGCAAATGAAAAAAGAACTACCCCACCCCCAAAGCCCGTGCTACTTGGCACTGTGAATCTGAAGCAACATCACCACACGGAAGCACAGAAAGGGAAGCCCCACCTACACAAACCATCATATTCCAAACAGGGGGGGTAATGGCAACAGCATGTTGTTTAGCCCTTTAACCCACAACAGACACGGAATGACGACCAAAAGAAGACAAACTCTTACCCTTCAAATATGGGAATACGGTTTTACTACTGAGTCGTCTGCAACAATTTTAAAGATCAGAGAACCCAAGAAAATGGGAAAAAAGTGCTACTGGTGACTTTTGTATTTTGCTAGCAAGAGTCAGGTGGGCACTCAACTACCCTGACTTCTGTTGTTTTAATGCTAGTGGGTCATTTTTCTGTGAAGTTTTTATGATTATCTCAGGCTCTTCCATTCATTTCTTCTTCACGCTTACTGCAAAGTCCCCACACACTATTGGAGTCGTCTTTCTATTCAGTGTCAGCTACATTTACACAATACATGAAAACCGAGAAATACAGGCCCCCAGCCTACCCACCCTACTCCTCCGACTAGGAGACCTCAAAAGTACGCTGAGCTGACAGAGAAAAAACAAGCTCCACCAGATAGCGCAACCACAAAGAAAAGGAAGTACTCTGTAAAATTGAGGAAGCCCTGAGAAAGATAATGGCAGTTTTAATGTATAGGTCACAGGACTTAAATCATCTCATAAGTGTGCAAAAATTAATGAGGGGTGGGTATGGATAACATACTGTAATCTTAACCGCAATATATATGACCACACACTGCCTCTCACTGTACAGGCACACGGGGCACTTAAACTAAGGGAACTTTACTGCTGAACAATTTGCCAGCACGTGTTCAGGAAGGAAGTGGCCGCAAAGAAGTGGGGCATGCTGGGTAATGCAACACACAAATCTGCTGAGATCTGAAACAAACTTCCTCTGCGCAATCCAGCAACCTCAGACACTGAGCCACAGCTATCATGAAAGTCCAGTTACCACAGATCCTGATCCCACATCAACCTACAGTTTATAAACCAAACTCTAGGATCCACTTTCATCCTTTAGTCCAGGCTCTGCCGTATATTTTAACACATGTTCACGAAGGAAGTGGCTACAAAGGGCATGATGGGTAATAAAAGAAACAAATCTGCTGAGATCTGAAACCCGCTGACTTCATGTAACCCAGTGACCACAGATCCTAAACATCAGCTAACTTGGAAGTCCAGTAACCACAGACCCTGATGCACCATGAACCTGCAGTTCAGAAACCAAACACTTGGATCCACCTTCATTCTGCAGTAGTATGGCATCAATATTATAATTTTGAATGTGGTACCACTATCAGCTTTCGCTCCTCAGTATCTGTGCTAACATGATACTGAAGCGAACAACTTATAGCTTCCTCCTCTCTCTGCTCCCAACTACTTTATCCCCACAACCTGCACGCATGCACCAGCTCCCCTGCGAGTTTCAAGAACACACACCAGGCCAGATCCACAGCAAGTTTCTAGAGCACAGGTATAATTAATTGCTTCAAAGAACTGGGGTCTGTGTGGGGGTCACCCTTGAAGTTTCAAGCACACCAATATATAAATATTACTTTGGGTAGAGGGGATGTTAGGTTGTGATAGATGGCGCAAAGTGCCAGTATGCAAACATTAACTTCCGGAACTGAAATTAGCATAAAGCTCGTACAGTACAGTTTAAAGATTAGGTAGTTTGGCACTTTGTTTAGTACTGATGTACCGCACAACACAACCCTGTAGTCCAGTCACAACGGACTCCTGACCCACCATTGCCTTATAAGTACAGTCAGCTCAAACTCCACATCGCTGTGCATCTCAAACTCTAATCGACCATCATATTTTAGCCCAGTCATCTCAATCCCTGCCACTATCACTTTGTCACTCAAGACCAGTATCCACCATCACCCTGTAGTCATCATGTCAGACCTTTATCCAGCATTACCCTGTAGCCCAGTTTCCTCATGCACTTTTCCACCACAGTCTTGTAATCTAGTTAATAGTGATCTTTTGATACTGCCACAGAGCAAAGCAGTTTTTCGAGTCTTATATTGGATCCCCTTCTTTTTATTTGCCTACTTCACATCTTTGACAGGAAAATAGGTGTAGAAAATTAGCATAACATGTACATGTAGTAACACTGGAGAGAGCTGCATAGTAGACACTCCTGCTCTGTGACCCCAAGCCTCAATATACACCCAGTCATCTAACACCCAACCTAACCCCACCACACAAACATATGTTCATGGCATTTGTAGTCTGAATCACAATCTGATTATATGGGTAGTTACCTACCAGGTAACGCTTGTGGCTGGTCTGCAAGTCGACAAACATTCGCCACGGTGCCCTCTTTCAGTTGCGAGAAGCAGATCATAGAATGGTTGAATAGTTTTACTGTCAAATAATGCAAGCTTAACCTGGTAGGTAACCACCCATTTAATCAGATTGTGATTCAGACTAAGAATGCCCTGAATGTAATTACCCCGATCTACATGCTATCAAATAAACGAACTACACGCCGTGGCGCAATGTAAAGAGGTTTCGCCTATGACACTGGCATCTGAGGTTCGATTCCCTGAGAGAGGATGCAGTGAGTATGTATGCCTGATGAGCCCAGAATTAAAGCGAAATACATGTCGCATACTCTTTGCATTATTTGACAGTAAAACTATTCAACAATATATATATATATATATATATATATATATATATATATATATATATATATATATATATATATATATACACAGCACATCCAGAAAGTATTCACGGAGCTTCACTTTTTCCACATTTTGTTATATTACAGCCTTATTCCAAAATGGATTAAATTAATTTTTTTCCTCAGAATTCTACACACAACCCCCCATAATGACAATGTGAAAAAGTTTACTTGAGATTTTTGCAAATTTATTAAAATAAAAACTGAGAAATCACATGTACATAAGTATTCACAGCCTTTGCTCAATACTTTGTCGATGCACCTTTGGCAGCAATTACAGCCTCAAGTCTTTTTGAATATGATGCCACAAGCTTGGCACACCTATCCTTGGCCAGTTTCACCCATTCCTCTTTGCAGCACCTCTCAAGCTCCATCAGGTTGGATGGGAAGCGTCGGTGCACAGCCATTTTAAGATCTCTCCAGAGATGTTCAATCAGATTCAAGTCTGGGCTCTGGCTGGGCCACTCAAGGACATTCACAGAGTTGTCCTGAAGCCACTCCTTTGATATCTTGGCTGTGTGCTTAGGGTCGTTGTCCTGCTGAAAGATGAACAGTCGCCCCAGTCTGAGGTCAAGAGCGCTCTGGAGCAGGTTTTCATCCAGGATGTCTCTGTACATTGCTGCAGTCATCTTTCCCTTTATCCTGACTAGTCTCCCAGTTCCTGCCGCTGAAAACATCCCCACGGCATGATGCTACCACCACCATGCTTCACTGTAGGGATGGTATTGGCCTGGTGATGAGCGGTGCCTGGTTTCTTCCAAACGTGACACCTGGCATTCACACCAAAGAGTTCAATCTTTTTCTCATCAGACCAGAGAATTTTGTTTCTCATGGTCTGAGAGTCCTTCAGGTGCCTTTTGGCAAACTCCAGGCGGGCTGCCATGTGCCTTTTACTAAGGAGTGGCTTCCGTCTGGCCACTCTACCATACAGGCCTGATTGGTGGATTGCTGCAGAGATGGTTGTCCTTCTGGAAGGTTCTCCTCTCTCCACAGAGGACCTCTGGAGTTCTGACAGAGTGACCATCGGGTTCTTGGTCACCTCCCTGACTAAGGCCCCTCTCCCCCGATTGCTCAGTTTAGATGGCTGGCCAGCTCTAGGAAGAGTCCTGGTAGTTTCGAACTTCTTCCACTTACGGATGATGGAGGCCACTGTGCTTATTGGGACCTTCAAAGCAGCAGAAATTTTTCTGTAACCTTCCCTAGTTTTTTGCTTCGAGACAATCCTGTCTCGGAGGTCTACAGACAATTCCTTTGACTTCATGCTTGGTTTGTGCTCTGACATGAACTGTCAACTGTGGGACCTTCTATAGACAGGTGTGGGACTTTCCAAATCATGTTCAAATCAACTGAATTTACCACAGGTGGACTCCAATTAAGCTGCAGAAACATCTCAAGGATGATCAGGGGAAACAGGATGCACCTGAGCTCAATTTTGAGCTTCATGGCAAAGGCTGTGAATACTTATGTACATGTGCTTTCTCAATTTTTTTATTTTTAATACATTTGCAAAAATCTCAAGTAAACTTTTTTCACATTGTCATTATGGGGTATTGTGTGTAGAATTCTGAGGAAAAAATCAATTTAATCCATTTTGGAATAAGGCTGTAACATAATAAAATGTGGAAAAAGTGATCTGCTGTGAATACTTTCTGGATGTACTGTATGTGTATATAAAAAAATCTCCCAAAAAGGACAATGCATCTTTGCATTTACTTCCACAGAGATAGAAGATAAGACACAAAAGCCATACGAATGCTCTGCCCCTTGGTATGTGATGAGTTTAAGGAATAATTAGCATCCAACCCTGAGAAGGACTCACTGGATTCCCCAGTCAGATCTTGCTATGCTCAACCTGTAGATGGAGCTGGCTGCTTCACGTGCCCTCACTGTGAAGCCTCTTTGAGCACGTGGCTCCTCAGCAGCCGGAGCTGTGAGAAACACCTCTGCAGAGAGGCGCCTGGGCCATCACATGATCTCCACTTGCTGCAGCTCTGCCTGCAGTGCTAACTTGCTAGTGGAGGCTCCAGTCTAATCTTCCAGGAATAGTTCCAGTAGGCCAGCAGAGCATTCCTAACCATTTTTTATCTGAAAACACTTCAAAAGGCAGCATCTTTTAATTGACAGAGACTCTCAGGAAGGCTGAATCAGGGTGAGTGAAAATGGTCTCCCAGACATAGGAGTATAATCACATCCAACAGACCTACTTAGGATGGTGAGTCAGGGATTGATCCAAAAGCATTCATCAGACAAACAATTTGATGGAGTTCACCACCTGACCCACGCTGCTGTCAGCTATCAAGCCCAGAGTTGGACACACAGATTTCATTCAGTATCTGGCTGTCAAATGTCTAGGTTGTCACCCTGACCATTTACAGGATTTGCCAAGTGATTATTTCTGTAAAAACTTTTGCAAAAAGGCAGAAAGAGAAAATGTAATTTTAAACTGCCAAGATCCTCCACTCAAGTGACCTATTATGGTCTAATGTCTCCATGTCCTCAGAAAATTCCAGGAATACACAGGTAGCTTCACTGTCCCAAAAATTTTACCCCATACCAAATGGGCCACATACCGATTTTCTGGTTGAAGATTTTGTCGAAGGTCAGCTCGTCTCTTTCCTGTAGATATTTTTGCATTACACTGCGGATGCTGCAAAGACAAATAAAGAGGAGTTAGAAGAGGTAAAAGATGGAGACAAAATAAAAAATCACCTGAACTTTAGGTATGCCCAGAAACAGACATCAAGAATGGACCCCCAGAACACACCCCAAATATAAAGAAACTGAGACGAGGTCACAAGGTAAAGAAGCTCAAATACGTGAGAGAGAGGGAGAAACGGACACACAGAGGATGCAGAACCCCCTAAGTTGCCCCAGGGCAAGTGTGGTACTGCTGCTTTCTCATAATTCCAGGTTGACTGCTGTGCCACATGTCACACAGCCTTTGGCTCGGTGCTGGGATGCTCGTTTTCTTCTATTCTTTTTTGTTTTATTTTAGAGCAGATAAATAATTCAGCACTAAGATCCACCCTGCAGTGATCACTTCAGCTAACCTAGTGTCACCTTTGTTGCTCCAACAGCATCAGCTCTTTTATCATAAAATGCAAGTAGGTCCAGCCTGGCTTGTTTCTGTATTTCATGCAAAGATACTGCAAAACCTGCAAAGGAGACCTACTTGCACCCAAACCTTATATCACTATAAAGTTGGTTTACAAATGAATCTATGAAAGCTATCCTTTCTCAGTGAGTGGTCTGCCCATCCCAAGCTATGAAAGCTCTCATCATGCACAGGCAGGAAACCAACAAATGACAGTTAGTGGTGGGTGACCACATCGCCATTCAGTGGCAAAAATCTCATTGAAAAGCAAATTAGAGAACCATACAAATGGAAGGGTGGGACAGTAGTGGATTAAATTGCCCAATGATTTATTTTTTGTTGATATCAATTGATAATCACTCTCAGTGGTGCGAGGCTCAAGACTCCCCGAGTAAGAAGGTACTCAGGTCAATAGACATTTATTTGTACTTGAGTGGCATTAACAATTGCATGAAGTAAGACCATTTGCTCTTCAACAGCATACCAGTAACACCTGCACATCTGTCTTAGGTTTCCACCTCAAGTGCAAAAGCATCTTTGGGGTAGCTACTTTGAAGCCCTTCACCACCTAAGTAAGGTTTTCAATAACAGACCATGGATCTGCTATCCCAACCACTTCCACCAAAAGACTGCTGAGCACCTGCAGCCCCAAAATGTCACAGGTGAAGGAAAAAGTGGACTGGGGATAGGAGCGGCGTGGGGCAGGCTTTTTGTAAACAGTTCAGAGATTAGCACCTGATCCTCTGGATATGCAACCTCCTGAGGCATCTGCAAAGATGAGGTCCCCCAAGAGGTTGTTCTTAATCATGCTCTGGGGACCTGGCTGAGCACAATGACTGCTCAACACTGTTTCAATTAACAAAGCTCTCAGGACTTGGGGGCCCCTGCTGCTCTCACTAACAGCTGTTTACTGCTCGAAATTTCCACTGCCATCTCTTCAACACATTAGCACAAACAAATACAAAACGCTGGCTGTTGAGATCCCTTACTAAAAACTTGGACTTCCCCCTGAAGTAGGTCAAATACTGTGACCTTTCCTCAAGTTGCAACATACAGCAGGTCATGCCCAGTCTCACCCAACAGCATTGATAATCCACCAAGTCCATCCATTATCCTTCCAGTAGAGTAGCTGTCTTCCCATCGTGCTAAACTCCATTAAGTCAATTCAACCATTCCATAAAGCAGGTGGGAACCCATTTCCATCTAACCAGGTCTCATTTCACAGTAAATCATAACAATTGCTTACAATGTTGAGGAAATTAGCATGAACCCATTACTCTATATACCACCTTTCATATTGAATACAATATCAGCAGGATTTACATGTGCAGTTTGATAATAAACCTCCTTGAACAGTTCTAAAAATGGAGTACTGGAAGTGAATAAGTGATGAAGACTGAAGCAGAAAGCTTGTACTTTAATGCTTTAAACAACAGACCCCACTGCCTCCTAATACAGTGGTTGACATGCCACTGGAGCCCCTTCCCAGTATGGCTGTTTCGTGTTACGGCCTGTCAAGATGGGTACAGTTCTGCAACGTCCCAATCTTCAATGGTATGCCAACATTTTAGGAGAATATGCCCACCACATTGCCCCCCCATAGCATAATTGCCTGTTTCACATCACCTTAAGATTCCAAGATTCTCACCACTCCACACCCACATCATTTATCCTGCCTCTACCCATTAACTCACAACATAGCAAATGACTCGAGACGAGTAGACAATTGATAACATAGCAGCACATTTTCAATGGTCAAGTTGGAAAAGGTTACTCGAGCACTTGAATTTCATATAGGCTCAGTGTATACATCACTGCTCCGATCTAAGAATGCATAACCTTCTGCAGACAACAGAACTGACACCACTGTCGTCGACTAGTCCTGTACCCTCATAATGTCAACATCGAGAAGGCTAGAACTAATGAGGGCTCAACAATACAAAGACTTGGTATTAAAACGACACTGGCAGTGTGTAACTGCATCACCACACCTGGAAAAGCAGGTGAAAGTCAGTCATTTCAAAAGGTGCTGTGTGGCAATGCATCACTGCTGCCTTAGGCATAACAGGTGGCACCTGCAAGCACATGAACACAATTTGCAGAACTGCTGCAATGTCAGCAGAACATGAACAAACTGAAAATATCAGCCTCCTTCCCCACCCTCATACCCCAATGGTCAACACTTACATCCAAACAATCTAAATATGCCATAAAAAGTAGAAATGAATGAAAAAGAAAAAAAAAAAACTTCAAAGCAACTTTATGACATGCTATCTAAGGGCATTGCTGCATACAGTGTATGACTGTTAACTAGTAATTGGGTAATCAGGGAGGCGAGTGGCACTGGCAGGGTTTAAATACCACCTGGTCTGCTGAGCCGTATGTACAAAAGCAGAGGAGAGCCTGGGCCCAGTCCCTTTAATGGGTCCCAAGGCCCAATGGCCCCCTCGTTACATTAGTGCTAAAATCTCACACTAGTGGCATTGCCTAACAAGTCTCCAAGCTAGAATTTGACACGCCAGCTTGAAATGTGCAATCCCTGCCTCTCACCTGGACAACTGCTAAGCAACAAACTGCATGGATTTAATGTTGCATTTGGGGATTCCACTGATCTACTGGAATCTGGCCTTTTATACAGAAATAGCTCATAGATATCATCTTCCGTATCTATACGCAGACAAGGAAGGGAGATTCACATCTCCATCTCAAACTAGCTCACTATCTCTCCATCTGATATGCAAATGACTGGGCTCTAACAGGTTCTGTTTAACCCCTTATTGGTGCAAGATGCAACTGGCAAGATCCATCATAACATTTTAAGGCTATCTAGCTTGTGTTCGTTGGGATGTATTTTTCCACTTTAAGAACAGAGGAGAAATGGAAAGTCAAAACTCCTACAAGAATTATTTACACATGAGAGCAATCAATACTAAAGTGAAGGAGACAAACAAGAGGACAGTACGTATTTAAACAAATAACACAAAGTTAATAATTGTCATTAAGGGAGGGAGAGGCAGAATTTAAAGGGTTATGGATGGCCCTGCAGCTATTATGGCTGCACTGAGGTGACGGAAGGGACCAGCTATGAACTATAATGGTGCACACTCACAGGTGTAATAAATGAATGAATGAATGAATGAATGAATGAATGAAAAGGTAGAATTGAATTACTCACAACTAACTTTGGTTGTGGGGACTGAAGTAGGTGCCTTTTCTACTTGTTGAGAACATTATGCACAAATGTGTATCTTTGTGATCATATACTTTACACTGTATATATTCACATTTGCATATGGAAATAATCAGATGGACATAGAAATGTTCATCATTTATGTATAGTTAGATTAAGTTGGGAGCATGTAGTGACACAGCAATTAAAGAGATTTAGTAAATGCCCATGCATGGCCATGAACTGAATTAAAAGAGTTCAAGAATGGATGCATGGCTGCTACTGAGCCTGCTATAAACAAAAAAAAAAGTGTCACGTGTTTGATGTCACCGAAACTGCAGTAACTGTGTTTTCTCTTTTCTAATGTTGCTTTGATAAGTTCCACGGTCAAAACAGTGTTCCTATATTTCTGCCAGCTTGCTTCATGCCAATCCCAGCAACCGGGTACACATATCAGGAACCAAACTATGATGAGGAACCAGTCCATCACAGGTAACACTCATTTAAACATTCATACTCACACAATGGACCAATTAAGAGTCCTCAATCAAATTAACATGCACGGCTGTCATTGGGGTCAGAAATGGAGTACTAAGACAACCTTGGCACAACATGCAGAGACTGGGGTTTGGAGACAGGCCGCAGACACCATCAGGAAACTGTACCAAACATTACACTATAGTACCTCCTACTATTATGAGATACATTTCCTTTTAATTTTTTTTTTTACCCCAAGGTGGTTGCGTGTTGAACCATGTTAGCCATTATGGATGCAATGAGAAGCCAAGCAAAATGACACCTTTAACTGGCTAAATGAACAAATTATAATATGCAAGCTTTCAAGGCAACTCAGGCCCCTGCCTAAAGTGGGGGACTGAGCTGCCTTAAAAGCTTGAATATTGTAATCTGTTCAATTAGCCAATAAAATGTGTCATTTTGCTTGGCTTCTTATTTGTCCCCAATGGAGGAAGATAAAACTTTATAGAAGCTCAAGAGACGAAAACAGTATAAATAAATTTAATAATAATAAAAAAAAAAACCCACAAACACCCATAAGCACTTCTGGCTTGGATAATGGAGAGCACACACACACAAATATACAACGGAAATATGTATATATGGCTACATATCTTCATCTCTCTGTCACTCTAGATATAAAGAGAGATTCTCAGTATGGTTATCACATTATCACTTGTGTAAAGCGACACACACAAGCTAAAATGTTAAGCTTGAATCAATGGGCTGAAGGTTTGCAATATTCCCAAGGGTAGCCCGTCTCTTTGGAAACTGTAATAATCGAGGTCCCACTAAAACAATTTTTGCTGTACTGTTCATCATGAAAGGAATGATACTACATTAAAGATGGACTGAATGTGACTTAAACAGTGAAAGCTTAGGAGTGATTTTTAATTAATTAATTACATGAAGCCAAAAGAAAGAGAGAGAGAGAGAGAGAGAGAGAAAATGGGAAATAAAAGTGTGTTACCTGAAAACCAGTGAAGAGTTGCTACTGGCAGAACTGTAGATGTAAGACAGCATAAGAAAGATAAAGCAATAGTTACGTGCAAATAAACAAAATGGCCAGCAACCAGAACTAAACATAACCTTGGGTTTGCGGAGCCTAGGGTAGTCAAACAAGGATAAGAAGGCCCTCAGAGAAGGGCCTTTCAAAGGCAGCTAATGTTTTGTTCTTTTTGATTTTTGGACTGCCTGTAATAGCATAACTTAATATGGTACTCAGAACCGATATTAAAGGAACTTTAATAAAAATGCACTAACACACAATCTGCCTGTGTGTGCATTTACACAGTATATATATATATATATATATATATATATATATATATATATATATACACACATATACATATACACACACACACATACATACTGTGTACTGTGTACACATATGCTAAAAATACAAAACACATTCAGTTACACACATTATACAGTATCACGGTGGTTTGTATTGCCTCATGGTCCCCAAGTTTTGGGTTCAAATCCCAAATCCACTCATTGTTAGTGTGGAGTCTGCACATCCCCAAATGCTTGCGGGAGCCATTCTCCAGGCAAGCCAGTATTCCTCCTGTTTTCCCAAAGACCTGAAGGTTAGTTTAAACGGAAAATGTAAATTGGCCCCAGTGTGAGTGAGTGGGTGTGTTTGGCATGTATCCAACGACTGACTGGTGACCCATCCATGGTTGGTTCCTACTCAATGCCCAGCATTCCTGGGATACACTCTTTCCTTTTGTGACTCCATGGATTAAGAGGGGTAGGAGAATATTATATTTGTATTATTTACATAAAAGCATTTGATGTGCACTGTATTGCTATCAGGTATTTCATTGCATCCTCTTCATGTCCCCGACTAAATATGTATGCTCTTTAAGGTCACTTGTATTAATTGACAATTTCTGCAAAGTACATATTTATGTATTATTTTTCTATTGATTAATTAATTGCATTTTTGCCCTCTGAATCTGTATCTTCTCTGCTGCTACATTCATCCAAATTTCCCTATAACATTAATAAAGTTTATTTAATCCTATACACGCACGGATTTTTGTGCATTTGACAACTGAAAAAGCGGTGAAAGTACAATGCCATATTTTTATTCTTCTGGATGGATTTAATGTTAACCCGTTTCTTCTCCAGGTTGCAAATGCATGCTAACATATCGCATCTAATGAGCCTGCATAATTCAGTTTTAGGGTAACAGGGAGCTGGAACCTATCCCGACAGCATTAAGCAGATGGCGTGCATGGGCACACACACATATCATGACATGCTGATAAGACTATTTATAAAGTTTATGAAGACATATACTTTACATTCACACTCACTCACTCACACACACCCATATATGGCATACATGCATAACCAAGCTTCTAAAAAGCTATTGATATAAATAAAAATTATGTTGATTACTTTAATAAAGAGAACAAAGAAAGTCAAATAAAATACTTAGCCAAAGAGCTTTGTACATGCATACACATAGATTAAAAATATATACATGTAAGCACACAGACTGTTTAAATGAATTATGAAATTATAAAAAAGCAAAGTGACACAAAGAAAGAAAGAAATTCAGGTGACTTTCTATACACAAAAAAAACATCCACAGATACACATAAATAAACGCACATTGTAGAGAGAGGTGCACACACTACATAAATATATAACCCTCTTGTAAATTACACATGCGCACACAAACATTAAATGAATCTGGTAATGAACAAGTTCCCTCATGCACTCCCACAGAGGGCCACAAAGCAAAGCAGCCACTCAGATCAAGCACTGGTACACTTGTACAGCTAACCCTCCTTGTGATGCACTTGCAGCTCCCAAATACAAGGGTGTTCACAAGTGCCCACCTGCTCTCTGCACCCCCATGTGTATACGATTCTGGCAGGCCACTGATAAGATAAAGCTCAATTAGCCACACACCTCACTGCCAGCAGGCAGCCAGCTGGCCATACAACACACCTGCGCAGGTCCAGGCTTCTCCTGCTGGTTAAAATTAATGTACTGCTTTAAACTAAACCACCACACCCCCAAATAGACACTCTGTACTCAAAGCAAAGGACATCTCCATTTATGAGGTTTCCCACACACCCTAACTAACCTGCTTCTGGCACCAACAGCCCCCAAACTCCCCTATTGTGATGATAAATGACAGTTAAAAAGAGATGGCAGCCACAGCAGTAAATCAGCAGTGCTGCAGTGTGCTCTACACTACACTGGTCACAGACTCACAGGCCGCCTGCATTTCGAACCAGAAACCTGCTCAGCACTCAATAGCCTGATTTGTCCAGAGAATTGATTTTTCTTTTTTTTTTTTAAATCCAACATGGCTACCGATGCTCAGCTTCTACAGAGCTGCTTTGGATTTTTTCTTCTCCTTATGTTTGCCTTGGTGGATCCACTGTTATCTAAATATTGCAACACCGGCAGCACCCAAGATAAACATATGCTTAAAGTTCTGCATTTTCTGTAAAATAGACTCATGAATGCAAAAGCTGTTGTAGCAGTGAGGCAGTGAAGCCCTTCAGAGCACCCCCCCCCCCCAAAAAAAAACAACAATGCCATGTTATTCTGGCCTTCCATTGCACAATCGAGCACAGCAAGCTTTGCCCCCACACCCAGTCAACCCCAGCCTGGTGCATGACCCAGTCAGTATGCACTGTTACAACGTCGACAGGCCACAATGCCCACTTGACCAAAACCAGTCTCTAAGGGCAGGTTTCTCAAGCACATTGGCATTAAAGAGTGCCAGGGCATGCACAATGGGCAGCACAGCGCCCCCTACTGGTGGCACTCAAGAGCAACAGCGATGACCACATGGTTCAAGTGGATGGTGTTCCAACTCGACCCTTCTAGCTGTTAACCATCAGTTTGACCATCACAACACGATCAGGCACACATATAAAAAATAATAAGACGCCTAGACAAAACAGACTGTGGCAAATCAACCACCAAGCTGCCATGATGGCACACCTGAGTCACCGACTCCAGTCCAGCCCGCCCCACGTACCCAGCGGCAGTCTCACCTGGGCTCCGGCAGAAAGATCTTCTTGCTTGCCCGGGCAGCAGGGGTCGATTTGCTCTTCTCCATCGCCATCAGGTAGCTGACATCGGCCAGCACCGCCTCCAGGTCCGCCATTTTTCCCGACGTAGAGGCAACCCAGTAAAACCAGTAAGCAGCACAAGCGGCGAAGGATGCCGTTCACAGCAGGGGTTCAGGGTTCGGGTGTCCACTCAGAGAGCTGCGGCGTAGTCCAAGGAACGTGGACAGAAAAGTGAAAGCAAAGCCGGCAGGCTGGCGAGCGAGCGGGCGGCCTCCCTCACGCGGGAGTGGGCTCACCGTCCCCGGCTACGCGCTTTCCGGCCCGCATGGACACCGTTGCCTCGAAGGGGGTTAACGAACGAGAGACCGAGACTGGGAGAGGGAGCTCGCTGCCCAGAGCTCAGCGAGCCCGGGTCTCAGAGCCGCGCGGCCGGCAGCTACTCCATTTTCCACCTCGCGCCGTGCCGCTCGGCTCTTTCCTTTTTTTTCTTCCTTTCTTTGCCCTTTTTGTGAGTGCGCGGCGTTTTGTCTTGTTTTTTTTTTCCTTCTGCGCTTTCCTTTCGCTTCGAGCTAGGCTCCGACCCACACACGGAGTCTGCAGACCCGCCTCCCCAGCGAGCTTTAAGGTTTCCCTCCGCGGCTTCTGTCGCGACTCCTCATTCTTTCCTTCGAAATGCAATTCGAGGAACGAACGTCTCTTCCGCGGGATGAGGCGCCTCGACGTTACGCGAGGCGAGGGATGGGAAGGGAAAGGAGTTGGGGGTGCGCCGACAGGCCGTTACGATATCTCCCCCCTCCTGGCTCCAGCAGTCAAGGCTCCGGCTCCAGAGAGCGCAACCAGTGATTGATGATCCGCCGCCGTTTTGCCCAGTTTCCCCCTGAAATGGAGCTTCGCTGACAGCCCGGCGCTCGCGTTGCTGTGCGGAGCTGATCTCGGAACGCAGGCTGAGCCACTTCCTCCCTGTCGGGGAGTCGCGGCCGCAAAACACGGAGCGGACTGCTACGGCGGAGCGGAGTAGGTGCAGGGTGCTGCTCGAAAACAGAAAAAAAAAAAAAAAAGAACGGGGCGGGAGTGTTTTGGGGGCTGGATATGCTTCTCGAAGAACATTAAGCTTGGGGCAGGTTTGTTCCAAGGGCATGGGGAGAGCCTCACGTGACAGTTCAACTGTAATGTAACAGCAAACTGGTGACACCAGTAAGTGAGAGGGAGAGTGGCAGGTGGGAGAGCCTCACCTGGTTGACACCTTGTGGAAAAGAGCAAAAAGGGATGAAGTGGAAATAGGCAAGTTGGACAGACTGGTGACATTCTGATACAGTCCCATAAAGGAGATTAATTCTGAAATTAGGAGCTGCAGGTATCAGAGGCAACATACAGAACTGGATTTCAAGTTGGTTAACCAGCAGGAGAGAGAGCACAGGTTAGAGGAGAATGCTGCAGATGGAGTGAGGGCATCAGTGGAGCCCCTCAGGGGTCTGTCTTTGGACTGTTGCTTTTTCTGATTTACATTAATGATGTTGATTCTGGTATAGTTAATGAATCTGCAGATGATACTAAAATTGGAGGAATGTCAGACACTGAGGAGGTAGCAAAAGTTTTCAAGAAGACATGCCTCTGAACTTTGTGCACTCTTGGAAAAATGGAGTGTAATGTAGAAAAGTGATACATGTGGACAAATGGAACAACAATTATAAATTCAAGATGGGGGAAACTGTCCTACAGTCCCTCTAGGGGAAATCAAGAACTGAAGACAGAGTGATCATACCAGACGAATAAGGAGAAGAAAACATGCAACAATTTGGGAGCATGAGAGGAAGGTCGGTGTGTATCATTTGAGGACTAGGAAAATTAAAGCAATATTGTCACAAACACAATTGCAGTGAAATCCTTACTTATGTCCAGCAAACATGTAAGTGACATCTGTGAGATTACAGGATGTCAGAATGGTGACACTTGGGGTTGATGGGAAGAGTGGTAGATGGCAGCACCCATAGGTTTGTAAGATCATCTGGTGACACATGACGTGTTTGGAAGGAGGACATGAGATGACCAAAGAATAAAGAATGGAAGAATGATGAAGGAGATACATAAGAGGAGAAGCAGGGATGGTTGACCAATTAGTTAAACTTAGCTAAGTAATAACTAGAAGGGTGGAAAAATAGAAAGAGGAAAGGAAGCTAGTTTAATTGTTGGGAGGGAGGATGAAAATGCAGTTTCAGCACTAGATTGGGCATGGTACACTTCAGGGAGTTTACAAAAGGTCAATTTACAGTAGGTGGGGTGAGTATGATGATGAGCACTAGCGCATTGCACTTGGAGCAGAGGGGCAGTTTTAACTGGATTGCAGCACAACTGGTTCAGATGAGTGGCATTCGATATCCGACAAACAGAATATGATGTCCCCAGGGATTATGCTTAAGGGCACTATAAATATTGACCTTCACTGTGATGTGAAATTATATGTCTGGAGCAGCTCTTCCACTACACATGAACTCCAGATCAGAAATGGAGGTGGAAGCGAGTATTTGCAATTTCAGTTCTTTGTGACTGGTTTTATTTGTGAGAAGCAGAGCATGTTATGAGTTGTTCCCCCCAAGCCAATGCTCCCATTCTTAGCAGCAGGAACTCCTTGTGGAAACTGCTTGGGGCCTGCTATATGCCAGCAAAAGCAAACGGCCCAGGATGGCCAGCACTTAAACCAAACCTTGGGGCTTCAACAAAACCCGGCTCAGCTGGAGGGGGCTGAGACCATAAATGTCCAAATGCTTTGAAGGTTCAAAATGGAGCTTAATTAATTCAGCAGTGATATGTGGTGTTTGAAGTTTGGGTAAAAGTTTGGGTCAGCCACCCCAAAGTCATTTAGAGGCTCACCTACTACTAGCCTGGCCCAGTGAGATGTGTAGGCTTTATTTTATTGTCTATTGGATATTTGCATTCTCCCTGTTACCCTTCCACCAGCGTTAATTTAGAATTTAAATAAATCCATTCTTTAGAGCTATTCAGCCATGTTTTAGGGCTGGAGTGTCTACCAACAGGTTTTCAATTTTATATATATATCATTCTCTCCAGGGTTCTTGTCCATTTTCTGCCAATTATGAGCCGCGTGACCTGGGAGGACAAATGAGTAAGGTCAGAACATGGTGATTTGATTTCGTCTTCAAGTGACATTTCTACAGCCTAAGAGGTCAGTGTCTTAGAATGACAACTATTGCTAAACATCTCCCATGGCTGTTATGGTTACATAACTACTTGTGGTTGGGGGCAATGCTGAAAGCCATGCCCTGTCCTTATTATACAAACAATAGGATGTCTCCAGGGAACTGAAGGTAATCTTTATTACAATGACAAACTTATTCATTCCAATTCCTGGAGAAGACAAAAGGTCATCAATGTCATGGTACTTCTGAAAACCTCCTATAGCCCCTATAGTGGCAAAAAAGATTCTGAAGGGCATGGTAACACCAGAGGCTTCATATAGGTTTATTAAGAGGTAGTTGACAAATACTCATTCTGCTTTTATTGTAGAGAGCCTCCAGGGAACATCTGACTGCAGCCCTGACATTCAATTTAAAAAGTGAAATATAGTAAGGCGGGGGCACCTCACATTTCTCATAGCAAAAAAAAAAAAAAGAGGTCTGTTCAGGACAGGGTATTACTGAAATCTTCCTTGTGTCCTCATACCTGGAGGACAGCCCTCAGCACCATGGCATTAAAGATTAACTTTTACAGTTGTGCCCTGAGAGGATGACATTCTTTACAGAGTACACATGCTTGATTCTGGCATAGAGGAGAAGTGTTGTCATGCGAACAGCAGGGTGGGGCCCACCTTGGAATAAAAGCCATTCCTCATCAAGGTGTTCTTCAAATGGTAAGATGGTCTTTTTCATTTGTGTTGCCACCTAGTGGTCAATAAGTAGTTTATCCTTCTTAGCAGACGGCTTTCCTGGCTCATAGCAAAGGTCAGTTCTTCAAACCTAAAAACAAGATAAAGAAAGCAGCATTTGTAAAGGAACGATTAATCATAAGTAGTCCAATACAGCTTGCTGCCAGTTCACATGTCACCTGTCCTGTCATAAAATGCAGTACTTTCTGTTTTATTCAGTCTTGCAGCTCTTTTGCTCTTTCTTTCTTTCTCTCTCTCTCTCTCTCTCTGAATCTGCCATGTTTGCCTTGCCACCAATATTTTAAGTTCCGTTACTCATTCACTTCAAATTTTATGTCAATATCCCACTCCCTGGTGTTCAGTCTCTCCACTTTGCTATCTGTTCTGTCTCTTTGCTTTCTGCAGTATCTCATCCACGCTAGCTCCCAGTGCCATATGCCATTTCTTCACTTTATATCTTCAGCCTCTCTCCTGTTTCTCAGTGCTGCATCTTTGTTGTGTCCATTTAGTATCTTATCTAATTAGTTCCATATCTCATGTATTCTGTCCTTCTGCACTTTCATCTCCTCACTGTGTTCCATTGTCAACCCAAACATTCATTTTCTACATGCCATGTCAATCTATTTTTAATCTTGGTGCTGGATTCCACATATTCTTTCTCCTTCCTACAGCCTTCTTTTCCATTTCTCAATGCCATGTCGTAGTACCTGCCCATTATACTCTATCTGTTCTCATATCCTTCTTATTCTGTTGTCTTTAGCATTTACTATCTCTTTGTAATTCCCCAAGATGTTGCCGTCTCGTTGTAATTTCCCATCTTTTCAGTTTATCAGCTTTTCTCTGTTCCCACACCTATTAGTTTCTCAATATTATTGTCCCATTTTGTTTTGCTGTTGCACATTCTAGTTGTTTTGTTTCTCAATTTACATTTACTTATTTGGCTAACACCTACTGTATATCCAAGGTGATTTACAACATTAAATACACTATTGGTTGTTTTTCTTTTGTTTTTTTTTATTTTCTCCCAAATGGAATACAGGCCGGTTAGGTGGCTTGCTCATGGTCACACAATATCAATAGCTGAATTTAAACCCAGAACCTCAGAGTTTGAAGTACAAAGCCTTAACCACTATGCCATACCTGACCTATTGTCTCCTTTTGTCATATTACATTTATTCATTCATTTCATATCCCATGCAAGTAACAATTTCATGTGATAGTATCAATCCTGTGAATTTATGTCTTATATTTATTGTTGCCTATTATGTCACTCAGTGTCTTATCTGAAGTATTCTGTTTCTCATTTCTATAAAATGTCAAAATTCTCACTCTCCTGTGCTGTCCACTCACTTTCTCAGTTTCAGAACTCTGCTATTAGAGTTGTGAATGCAGTTAACCACCAGCCCCCTACAGTACCCATTTTTACTTTTATTCTTTTTATCACATTCTGTTACATTTTTCAATATCATATTCCTTGTGTTCTTTTTTTATTTCCATTGCTCATCTGTTCTATTTGTTATCCCTAAATCCCACTAAATTTGTTTCACAGTATGTTTCAACCAACCTATTCTGTTTCTCATTTCCATATCTCAGCTATTGTGTTCCTCAATGTTCTGTGCCACCTGTTCCAGTTCTCATAGCCACATCTTACATATACATCTTCTCACAATCCACCTATTCTGTTATTTCTGGCAAATCCCTATCAATTGTCTTTCTCAAAGCCATCTTCTACCTGTTTTATTTATCACTCTCATATCCCACCTTTTTCTCTTTTCCAGTGATCTATCTCATCTGTTCTCTCTCCTGGTGACTGACATTATTCCATTTATTGTTTGTCAGAGTAATGCAGGCCATCCATTCTATATGTCTGTGCCATCTGTGATCTTATGTATGTTTCAATGCCACGTCACTTTCTTATTCAATACTGGATGTCTCTTGGGGATGTAACACATCTTCTCTGTCTCTCAGTATTGTATCCCATCTATTCCTCTTTCATGTCATGAAGAATACAGCCTCACTAAATGGTGGTTTTGCCAAACCTACGATGCTGAGAGTGTCAGCGTTTGTAGCTGCCCTGCACCTCTGTAAGCTACAAGGGTAATTTATATTGACATTCTGTCTGGGTAAGATTTAATGCTCTGCCTTTGTTAATCATTCTAAGCTGTGTTTAATTATTTAGCGTTTCGCTGATTTTATTGATATCTGAGAAGTGCTTTGAGACATAGGTTGGAAGGAATGACTGGTTTATTGAAAAATCATTTTTAATCTTGGTACTTCCTTCCTGTCAAAATGAAGCTGTGGCATCAAACGTCTAGGATGTCATGCCCAAGCCATATATATATATATACATATATACAATACCTGTCAATCGTTTGGGCACACCCAGAAATTTAAATACAATTAAATTGATTCAAAAATATAGCCAAGACATTACTAGTGTATATGATGACTATTATTACTTCAATTTATTTTCCACAAATGACTGCAAATCCCTGATTTTCAACAGCCATTCCTTCCGTGTCCTAATAGTCAACTCCCTTAACTTGTCCTTATTTTGTCTTGCGTAAATGTTAATTGGTTATTAGAGAAACCTTTGCGGTTGCCTTAGCACCACTGATTCCATTTATTCTGTTCACATATGTTGCAAGGTGCTGACATTCCTAAAGTTCATTTAGCCAAAATGAAAATGCTTTCTGAAGAAACCTGTCAGTCTGTTTTTTTTTTTCCAGAAAAGTAATTCCATGCAAAAGATTTCCAACTTAAGTTTTCATACAACGGTGTCCTTTACTGTCTAGAGAGAACAGGGCAAACTGAATCTAATCAGGATAGAAAACCACAGTGATGGCCCAGATACACAACTGTACATCACAATCTGCAGTCTGCGAACCAAACACCTTACAAGTCCTCTGTTACCTTCTTCCCTAAACAATACACATTAAACACCAGCGTCTTCTGTAACAACAGTGAATGGATCACTTCAGTATGCTGGCCCTTGAGACAGTTTAAAAAAAAAAAAAAGTCAAATCTGAAACTGGCAAATAAAAAGAAAAAGTTAAAATGGGCAAAAGATCAGAAAATGCACAAAAGATGACTTCAAAAACATATTGTGGTCAGCAACCAGGAATCATCTTTTCCCCGCTGCAGATGATACTGGTGTTTGGTGCATATTTCAGGAACAAGCTAACTGAGGACCTAAAAGATGTTTGTTTCTCACACTACACACTCTGATATGCTTCTCCTCTTTAGCAATTATGCACCTTAGCCTTCCCCTTCTTTTTCTATCCTGGTTAGAACCAGATGGCCCTCTTCACTTAAGACAGCAACAGACACCTTGGTGAAGAGAGGCTGGAATGGTATGATTTGATCTGTAAGAGAAAACATCTAATCTGTAAGAGAAAAAAAATATGATAGTAAAGCAGCCCTTCTTACCAGAGACATTTACAGATATTTCAGGAAAATGTGCCTGACATAGGATTTCCTCTTATTTCTCTTTTTTCAGTCTCTGCTGCTACTTTGAGGTTAGATGGATGATCAGCCAGTGGTCTTGCATTGTGTCCTATAATACTTGGGCTTGCTGGTCTTCTATTCTTTCACCTCTCACACTTTTCAGTTTTTCCTTACCTTCCAGAATTCAAATGCTCCTTCCAGGTTGTAACAAATACAAGTATCTCACTGGCCCTCCTGCACTAAATAAACGCTTGCAATAGTGCAAAGTATTAGTTCTGGTATTTTGACCATTTACACATTATTTCATCTCACTACATGACCCAGTGCCCACGAGCCACTCAGCCCCTTTAGAACAGAATAATGAAAGCCTCCAGTGTTGTCACTCATTCCATGTCATCCACCCACAACCCACTTATCAAACAGTCATAGTCCGTTTAAACGTAAGGGTCTTTTGCTTTCTCCCGTTCACCAGTTACCATTTGTTTCTTTTCTACCTGCTTACCATTGCACTATTCTACTTTTTTAAAAAGATTGACTGAGATTAATAGCGCCTTGGACAATGAAACCCTTAAAATTCATCATATCGGCCATGTTGAGGCACTTGGGCTTTATGTCCTCTGTTGAGGCCATGTTGACGTATCTCGTTATTTCTACACACCTACATTTTTTGCAGATTGTCTCCTTCACTAACGTTTCCAGCTCCACTGATAAACTGAGATCTGCACTTGCCCATCACTTTTCCCCCGTCGCGACGATGGATGGCCACGTATCCACTTGACGTCTGTAAAGGTTTAAAGTGACGGAGCGAGGAGGCCGCCCACGCCACCAAGCCCTAAATTAATCGTGCACTGTACGCTTCCGTTCTTTTACAACAGATGTCTTTCAGAGGGCACCAGGATGGAATGCAAACTAGCACAATATTTACCCAGTGCCCAGCCCTGCTATCTCGCCGCGCTTCTTTAGATATTACAAGGAGGTGTTGAGGCGCCGCGTACTTTATTATATTATGCTTTGCATTCATTTCCATTGGCTTTATTGCAATAAAATGGTTCCCTTTGTGATGGAAAGTTTTTTGTTCTCCTTACAGACTGAAGAGGTTTCTTTATTAATCAAAGCTCATTTTGCTCTTGTCGCTCCTCCGAATCTTGGCGGTCGATCAATCGAATCACAGCCAGAGTGACGATCTCAGAGCACCTGCGCCCTTACGCGTCTTCATTCGCACCCCTCTAGGGTCGTAAGAGGCCAATGCTCACTGGAACATCGCCACTTTGCCGCTCGCTCTTTGCGGCGTTTTCTCTCAAGTCCTATAGCCTTTCCTCACAAGCCCCACTGCGACTGTCTGGCCAATCACACGTCTCGCGTCAACCCTCTAGCACGATTGGTCAGCACATGCAGTGAGCCTCGTAAAGGCGTCAGCGACAAACAGAAGAGTCGTGCGGTGGATGGATGGACGCTCATTTCACTTCCTGTATTTTGTCCTTCAACCAGATATCCCCTTGGCTTTCTGTAAGTTATTGTATGGTGGTATTATGACTTTACACTGACCCCAGTTAGGTTTAGGATTGAGCTTTATACCTTTCTTGTTTTACATTTTGTGGGTCTTGAAGACTATTACTGGCATCTCTAGGCACATGGCAGGAAATCAGCCGAATAAATTTAGTCGCATCATAATGTTAAGGCATTGGTCGAGTAGTCTCTAGTGTTCATATTGTCTGCAGTCCTACTTAATGTCCCAGTCTTTCACACTTTCCCCAGCCTCACAATCTCTTAGCTCTTAAACATTTTTCATCTTTGACACAATATCCAGTCTCTCACAGTCTCCTGTACTTTCTCATCTTATTTTCTCCACAGACAAACAGGTTCACTTTAAGTCTTTTGACAATTTCCCCAAAATAATGTCTCACACTTCTTTTGCTCTTACATGGTCTCCATTTTTCACATGGACTACAGTACCTACCTTTCTTTATAACTTCTGCTTTCCTCACTTTCGAGTTCTTCTCCCACTTTATGTACTGAATTTCCCCTTGGGATTAATAAAGTATCTATCTATCTATCTATCTATCTATCTATCTATCTATCTATCTATCATCTCCAGTTCCTCAGACTTATTCTTATCCCATCTCTTGTTCTCTTCCTAGTCCATATGGCACCTGCTGTTTCATGTGTGGTGCTCCACATTACAGATTTTACCATCTCTTGATTCTGCTGTCATCTAGTCTTTTGCTCTCCCTAGACCCTACTTTGCCAAATACTTTATAATGTTTCATTGTCCACCTGCAATTAAGCCAGTGCTTAGCACACACTGCCATGCTATAATTTCCAGTTAGTCCTCCACTCCGAGTTTTTCTGTCTCATTTCCCATGGACTATCCCCCTGTCCTTATTCATTTCTAGTCTTCCATGTCTCCCCAGTCTCACAAAACCTTCCTATCCTCACACTCCTCGACTGTCTTCATATTGTCATCTGTCCAACATAGTGTCCCATTTCTTAGTCTGTCTACTGGGATTGTCCTTCTTGCCTGCATCTCCTCACATTGTCTCAGGTCTCTACACAATGTTCTTAAGCTTCATATCGTCTAATTTGTCTCCTGCCATTTCCAGTGTTTCCTAGAGTCTCCACTCCTGTCCCAGTCTCCTACACACCTCAATGATCCCTTTTTCTTATCCTCAACCTCTACATATTTTGTCTGGGCCATTTGCATTCTAATCCAAGAAATTCATCAAACAAGACAAGACCATTCACTGCATCAAACTTCTTTGCCTAGCTCATAGCTAACTTGTCCCAACATCTCATCCAGATACTACTAAATCAAAGACTTAGTAGTCTGCTCCAACAACTTCCCTGTTTCAATGCACTCCCTCTTAATGTCCTCAATAGCTTGAGTAACTTTGTCTCTTTGACATTTTTTTGTTTGAGCTCGCCAAGCCACATGTACAGCATCTTCCATGAGTACCATATGGTGTCCATCTGTTGTCTTGTAGCCCTACTGTTCCTCTGGTAGTCACTTGTTCCTTCTACTACCTGCATTGGTGCACACTTGGTCTGAAAGCTCAAACCCTATTTTGAAGATTTTCATAGTTTTGCTAACCCCACATGTATTCTGCTTGTTCTTCCTGCAGTGATCCATGCTTCACTCACTGCTCCCTGCTCTTTGTGCCATCTCATCTCCACTTTGCTGTGTCCCATTCTTGGTCTTTCTTTAAATTTTCCATTTTTAAATTTTCTGCTCCTTTTAGTGTTCTCAATGCCACACAATGTCTCCTTCCTTATTCCTTTATAATGTGCAATCCAACCCATTGTCCTAATTCTTATAATGACTCAGTATCCGTACTGTTTCTTATTCTTTTACGATATCCAGTCTGATGTGCTGTTCTAGTTCTTTCTTATAACAAGCCTGCTAATTCTTTACAAGGCTGCTCTTTTAATGTCTCACTGCCACCATATTTCTGCTGTCTCCACTCATTTGTCATGACCAGTCCTACACTGTGTCCTAACTTCTAGAATGGCTAATCATCGCCACGGGGCCTCCTTGTGCTTTTATGTTCTGTCTAAAATGTAGTCCTAGTCCTTATCCTTATGCTTTGTTTCACTCATTGGCAATGTCCAGTCCAAGATACTGTCCTACTGTCCTTAGTCTGCCATCTGCTGTGTCCAGACCTACTTTCACTGTTACGTCTCACCAGACTTATGCTGCTTCCCAGTCTTTTCCGATATCCCTCTTGGCCTGTTGTCCCAGTTCTTATAACATCTCACTGTACTTTCACTGCCTCCCAGTCCATCTGCTGTCCAGCAATCCACACTGCCCTTATCATTTTTGCCCACATTTGGCTTGGTCCTCCTTTCACTATGCCCATGTCCATATAGTGCCTCTTGGCCTGCTGCTCGCCCACACTGTCCCCCAGTACTCATTCTTCATATTGTTTCTTCATCCAAGTATTGTCTTTATATGTCACTGAAACCTCAAAGAAAAGTAGGAGGGAGAGCGAGGCTTGCAGATGGAGAAGACATCTGCTAAAAAAAAAAAACAAAAACTACTGAAATAGAAAGAAAATCATCATGTGCATGATAAACAAATGTGTGCTTGGAACCCTGCGGCGGCTAATATCTGCTTGCTGGATTCAGGAGGAGCGAGGTCATAGGCTGTGGTGCTCAGGGGGTAAGAAGTGAGATGTTCCTTCTGACCCTGAATTGTATTAAGCCAGTTTGAAGATGCTGTGTCAGATGTTCTCTCGTTGAGACTATCTCAGACCGTGAGCGGCAAGGACAGCCCCTCCAAGAGTGTAGGGCTCCATGGTTGCCACGGTAACAATCTGTGGACAAGGCTTCTGGCAGACGCCCCAGGAGAGGCAACACCAGAGACGCTCAGCGTGATGAGCTTTGTCTCAAATTCGTCGGACCCTGTGCGCCCGCGAGTTCATTGCCAGGAATTCTGCCGACTTGCTGCCAGAATCGTAAGTATCCCACTGAGCAGCTTGGGCAGCCTTTTGATTTCTTTTTGTGCTTTACAGGGCAAGCCATTTATTTTGTGATTTTCTGATGCAATTTTGGTTAAAGGGAACCAGGAGATACCCCAGCTGCAGGGGGCGCCATCTGCTGTAATGATGCCAGGCACAGTCAAAATATCTACAGTAGACTAAGCAAGCAGATGAAGTAACTCTAGGGTGTCACTAGCCTTTTAGCTCTTGAATGGATGTTCAGTCATCGTGAGGATCCAATGCACAGTGGCTCTTGAACCTCTTTGGTCACCACCTTTGTTATTTGTACATTGTGTCATCTTTATAATTTTATTATTGCGGGGGGCATAAAATACAATTAATTATTGATAACCTGTATAGATAAGTAAGCTTATGATGATATTTCACACTTGCTGTCCCTCTAGTGGTCTTCTCGCCTGCTCTTACAGTGTCCTAATAAGACTACCTCCCAGAGGAGATTTGACTCTTTTTCAAGTGAGAAGATCATAGGAATTGAAGTGACCCTGGGGTGCAGTCTCTCTTGAAACTCCACCTCCCCCGCTATCCCCATAGCACACCCAGTGCACAACAAAAGCTGAGATTGAAGCACAAAGCTTTTATTAGATTGCTTTAGCCATCAGTACAGAAACATCAGCACTCTTCATCAGGAGCCCGAGGGTTGCATGGCCTTCCTCTGGGGAACTCAGCTCAGTTGCTGGGGTGAAAGGCGCCCCTCTGGTGCCACTGCATGTCCCGAATGCGTCTCACAGACTGAATCTGGGGGTGCTGGGCGCCAAACTCAGAGCTGTCCTTGTATTCTCCCTTCTCAAACAGGTACTGGTATCCTCTGTAGCCAGGGTACTGATATCCGACCCACCTGCACACAGGCAGACAGACAGTGGGAGAGTGGTGAGGGTGAGATTCCATGGACAAGCCATGTGAGAACAGGGGGTTATTCACTTATTCACTCACGTTCCACTCTGGACACGGACAGAAGACACTTTTTCCTGGTAGCCGTGGGCATGGAAGCTGGGCACGTCATCATCTATGATCTCAATCTTTTTGCCTGCAAAGTTAGGGTTCTCGTACAGCACAATCTTGTGCTCTTGACTGTCCTGTAAAACAGTGAAGATGAGAGAGCAAGTGTGTGTGTGTGTGTGTGTATTGCAGAGATATGCTAATCCCCCACTCCCCACCCACTGGAGGCACATACCACTTTGATGGGTCGGAAGGCAGCAATAGTGTCATTACGCCTGCTGTTAGTCCACGAGTCCCACCGAGGATATTCTCCTTTCTCAAACACAAACTGCTCACCCTTACAGCCTGGCTGCTCAAAGCCCACCCAGCTAAGAAACAGAAGAGAAGAGGTGCGGTTAGGCAACACCTTGGTGACAAAGGACACTGTGTGGTGCCACAAGAGAGCCCATCGCCCATCAGGAGAGTGGGCGATGGGCACTGAGTTTACTGAATCCCTGTCCAGTGCCGTCTTAACATATGAGCACAATGGACACTGGCCGGGGTCCGCAGGAGCAAAGGGGCTCATGTATGTTTCTGTTTTGCTGTTACTACTTTGCCTAGGGGTCTATGAAGCTGTCAAGATGGCCCTGTGTACGACACAAGGTGTGCAAGTGTCCTGCCTGAATGGAATGCCAAGGCGCTATATGGAATGTGGGATTTAGGTGATGGCTTGCATCTAATGAAGGGTTGTGACAGTGTGTAAAGGTACAGTAGAGCACACTGGGTCTGACAGCATATCAAGGACAATTGCTTGGTCAGAGCCACTATGTAAAGACACTATATACACTCATCTCAATGGGCAAAGGCACTACAGAGTCTGGTGAAAGCATCAATATTAAAATTCAGGTCCCATTTACAAAGTCTATAATTCTTCTTGTGTGTTTCAAAGGGCTATACAGAGGATAACAGAAAGTCATGCAAACATTCTGCATTGCCTTTGCAAGGCTTTCTCTTTTTGAGGGGTGTAATGTAAAGTGCTCTACGCACAGGCACCCCTAAGAGTCTGCTCAGATGTGCATAAGCACTATAAAGAGTCCACTCATTGTGGAAAGGCAATGGCATTCAAGAATAAATATGATGGACACAGATTAAAGTAAAGGACTTCACTCACAAAAGGTAAGAAATGGAGTTTGTTGACAGCAGGCATTGTGTGAACACAACATATGATGCAAGTAATTCATACATCATTCATAAGGGTACAGAGACCACTTATGTGCCAGAACACTATACAGAGACACTGAAGAGAGACTTATGTATTTAAAAGGCACTACTTTGACATGTGCCAAGGTGCCAGGACAGTTCTTAAAGGGTGCCTATTTCTTTTCTATTTAAAGCTGTAAGTGGGGTTCTTTCTACATCAAGGATGCTGTGAAGACTTTGTCCAATTTTCATACAGAGTCTACTTTTGTGCCAGCACTCTACAGATGCCACTATAACCCAGTCTTATGTGGGCTTTAACCAATTTTGTCACTCTAAATTCTTACTATTAGGACTACTTGGGCATTAGATAAGCTCCTGACTTGTGGAAGTCCCTCTTGTGTTGCACCTCAAACTGTCCCCATAGACGCTGCTGATACTTCAACTCTTACAGCCCCTCCAATGTTTGAGCTGGACCACCTTTATCTCCTTTATTAACCCACCAGCCCAAGGACCTTGCCTGCCTGCCTGCCTGCCTGCCCGCTTGCTCGCTCTCAATAATGACTCACGGTCCAGAGTGCACAAGGATGGAGCCCACTTTTTCGATGCCAGCCTCCCTCAGGTTGGGGCAGGTAGCACTCAGCTCATGGCAGCGTCCCTGGAAATTCTCCTGCTCAAAAATGATGATCTGCAAGCAAGCAAGCATAAAATAAGGGAGGGTACATCAGGTTGGAAATAAGACCCCCATCTGGCCTACCCCTAAACCTAGTGCACTTTCTTTACTTTTATTTCTTCTTTGTCAATATTAATGCAACCTCGGCATTCATTTAATTTGAAATTAATTGAACGACCTGTGTCACTTATCTAAGATTATACCGTATGGATCCCACCTAAATCAAATTAAAGAGGACCCCCATTTCATTTCAATGACAACCTAACAACACATCTTCCCTCCCTGAGACAGCCCCCCCATACACACACCACCATTAATGTAACCACCTGCCTCATAAGCATACAATGTGGCCCATGATGAGCAAATCTAAAGTATCCGCTTCAGTTTATCGATTGCACTTTATGCAGTATAGCGCCTTGAAAACTGCCCCTTCTCAATGTGTGCTTCTCAAGTACAGTATGCACTCTGAACAACGTGCCCCCCTGCATGCCACCTCATTCTTTCCAGCTTAACCCACGCCCCCCTTACACACTGTATTATACAGAGCGCCGTTCTATGCTGATCAGTCTTAAGGCGCTACACAAAAAGTGACAAATTGCTGTCATGTATTGTTGCCCCCTCCACCCCGAAGCACACACCGACATTAAAATCCGCCAACTTAAGACGCCGCGCCTGCGTGTTTGCCCACCTCCATCAGAGATCCCACCCGGACGTCTCACCTTGAAAGCAGTTGTACCAGGCTGCTGCTGCTTAGAGGCCGGAGTCTGGTGGTCTGTTGCCATGTTGTTGTTTCCTGGAGGAAAGTGCCTGGAGAAGAAAAGATTGTTAGTGGGGAGCATCCACGCACACCTAAAGTGCCGCTGCCAACAGGTTTCCCGCCTCGCCTCTTTCAGAGGAGGGACAGAAAAGAAAAGGACAGAGCTGGACAGAGACGACTCGCCCCCTCCGTTTGCTGGAGCCCCCAGATCCTTACCACTGCCTGTCTGCCCGTCTCCCTGTGCCTCGCAGCCTCGCGCTGCCATTTATACGCCCGACAGGGGCTGCGCTGCCAAACCGATCTACCCAGCGGCCGGCCGCTCAATGCTACAGATTAGCGCTGAATGGTGTCCCATTGTCCGGGGGCATCAGGTTGGCCAGTTATTTCATTAGCTGTCACTTTCGAAGGTGCACGCCATTGTCCGCGTTTGCATGAATCAGCCGCGCGCGTGCCAACAATCGCCGGCTTTGTACCGGGACAAAGCAGCCGTCGGGCTCGGCTCGTGGGTTTCTGGGAGATTAAATGGGGGGACTGGAGGACCGCGAGGGCCTGCGATTGAATAGCGCCCCGTCTGGGGTTTGGTCCTGCCTTGAGTCCGATGCTGCCGGGAGAGGATCCACACGGCGCGACACGGCAGTAACGCTTTATACAGTTTAAGACCTCATAGGCTTAACATTATGCGACTGTTCTACACCGCGGCTGTAGAATTTTGAATTGGTGAAAGGTCTACCATATTACGGTGTTAAGTTCGGTTATGATGGATGACGACTTACGTGACACACATGGCACATTACTGTGTGTCCTGTATGTGCACCCGCGCCTTGACCTCAAGCACGCAGTGAAGCTCAAGTTGGTGGGCGATACGGCGACACGTGGCCTCCTCGGGCCAATCCAAGTTACGATCACAAAGAGTCTCACCGCATCTGACTGTCACAGAGCAGGGAGCATTACCGGACGGGGCGCCAGAACCCACAGCCAAACCAATTAGTAAACATTACTTTTCTGACTCCTTTCAACGAGCCAGATCTGTATGGATAGTTGTGTGAGCGACAGCAGACCGAGGTGATCCCATAAGGAACTGAACTCTTCTCCTTCTAGAAGCCCTGACCACCCCCAGCTCCGAGCATATCGTCACTAAGAATTGAAAACACGAGTTAAAAAAATGGTAAATGAATATTCTGACAGGGCAGTGCCTTCATATTGAGTAATCGCATGGCGCTTTAAAGGTGCAGAATGGACGGAAGGTTCACTGGGTGTTCGGCGGATTGACGAGGACTTGCCGGCTCTGACACCGCTGTGGCATAAAACAATGGACGGTTTTTAGTAAAGAAGTCAGTCTTTAACGTTTCCATTCACTCGACCTGGACGGAAAGCCGGCGGTCCATCACACGGCCAGTGTGATCACACCAGTGACACAGAGAAACCATATGGTGATGAGCCGCTATGAGGGTACATTTAAGTAAATCCGATGTAACAAACCTTTATTTCATAAGATGTCTTCACCCCATATTAACGGGGAACTATATCATCCTGAGACAATGGCTCTTATATGTAGTACAACACGGACATCCTCCTTTACGGTAGAGCATGCTGCTTAAGCTTACCAGTAAGACTTTGAAACCACCAGGTCATCCTGTTGCGTCATCCTATCCTGAAGTTTTAACACCTCGGTTTTGTGTCAGCGTGGCATTCATTAATTCATCGCCTCATTCTTTCATTCATTTTTCTGGTCCATGGATGGGCCGAGTATTAATTATTAAAATTACATGGTAAAAAGGATTTGTGGACGATTACATCGCGACATTCCAAATCAAAGTAAGGGTCGCAGGGGACGCACCACCGGTCGCTCGGCAGGACCAAAAGGATGAGCACGAATCTGATGTATATAAGTTCACGTTTACCTCATCTCTTACTGATCAATTTGACAAGCTAAATTTAATTAAACAAACGTGTAACGCTTTAAAAAAAGAAGGCTTTGTGTTATGCCCACCTGTTTACGTTAATCTTTGCGGTACATCAGGTATTAAGGAGCTCTTCTTTCATTTTGTACCTTTGTGAGGACACATCATTAACCGCTCGATTGATTGATTATTTGGCTGGTCGATCTAACTTGATTGGTTTTCCCACAAGTTTTATTCATAAAAATTACACGCTTGCAATTTTTTGTACTGAAAGTTATGTTTGATTGTCATATTATAAAACGCGTTCTAATCCAAGATCTGGACCGCATGAAATATAAAGTATTGTAACGCCCATCCACGTTTGAAACTGCTAAATTCAATTCAGAATCGCGTGAGGCTGAGCCGGGTACCGAGGCAGGAGCCAAACACGAACGGGACGCCCCTTACGCACACGCACTTTCCTGCTCATTCTGGGTTAATTCAGAGTGGTCGTTTAACCGAGATCGCACTACTTTTGACACGGAGAAGACAAATCTGTGAATCCGGAAGGAACAAAAAGCTGGCCGTGCAAACTGCGCGCTAACAACTGCGGCACCGTGCCTCCCCGCGATTCGCCCGTGCACTCAAACTTGCCCGAATACTGTTGTGCATTGATAGGCCTCCACGAGGTGACTTTTAAGCACTCCCGTTTATGAGTGGCGTCTCATAATTTCACAACAGCTAACCATATGTGGGTGTTTTACAAATAAATCGTTGTATTTAAACAGTGGCCCACAGGATACACACAACCTCTTACGCCTATTGGCTTATCCTTTGTCACGTTTGCCTTCCTACATTTTTTGCACGCTCACTCCACCTTCGGCACTACTGAACATTACTCTTTTATATCCTCCCTTCCTTCCCTTATTTCTGTGTTTTAGATTTCTATCAACTTGCACGTTCTGAGCAGCCCGAACACCAGCTCCTATCACATTTTTGCGGCGCCGGTAAATTATGTTTAATGCCGAGACACACACGACTTCAGGAATAGATGGCGTAATGGATGGTTTTATTTAACGCAAGTAAATAAAAAAGTCGTAAATATTACCGATCAGGTTGACACTCTTACTATGAACTGACCCGCTTAGGTGGGGAACAAGATGCCAGAAGGAAGGGATCACTCAGAGGAACATTGGCGGGCAAAGACGCTGTCATTATTCGCTTTAGGCGGTTTAAAAATTCAATCCAGCAAAAACTGGGGCCCCGACCAGGATCTGCTCCCACACTTCGCCCGATGTCATGGGTATTAAAACGGTTAACTGTGGATAATAACCAGGCAGGCATCTGATAACTACAAGACAGCTTTCACTTATCTGCGGTGCTCCAGGAGCCATTAGATCAGGATTCCTAAAATATCTCCAACTGCTACCGCGAACAGCGAGTGCTGCCAAAGTGCGAAAGACAGCAAGCCTCGGTACGGCCCTCGTGCTCCTCAGGCGATGAAAACCAGAGCGGCGTGATGGAGCTCTGCGCAGGAGCTGCTACTTTGGGCGGGCTTTAATTATTTAATGTTTTCTTTTTTTACTCTTTGAAATGTTGTATTGATTATACTTTTACATGTTACAACGGTACTTGTACGCTTAGACATAAAATGACAGCCTGCAAGAACAATAAAAAGCCGTTTTAGGACATTTTATTGAAATTTATCCGAACAAAACCAATCCAAGTTGCCATTGTCTTTTCTCGACGAACGCCAACATCACATCGTGCATCCCCACCCACCATAAACCGCGGAATTTCACTTTCAGGGTTTTTCTTAGCACCCGCCGCCCTTTTATGTCAATCTCCTTTCGTGGCCACACCCCTTTCCTAACTGTCTGCGGACGTGATCAGCGCAGTTCTCTATTAGGTCCGCTCTTACAGTGGTATTGTATAGAATGCTAAACCTGGTTGTCATGAGATAAATTAACTAGAATCTCAAAGATTAAAAACATAGAAATGGAGCAGTGTGAGAGGTAATCCTCGGTCCTTCATGAGAGACGAGACATTCCAGTCCGTTGTGTCTGAACGCGTCATTGTAACTGTTATATTGTAACGTATATATTTTAAAAGCAAATTCAGAAAAAGTCACAATAACAGTGCTGATAAAAATAGTAATGCTAATGTGCCGACAAGAACCCGTGACACACAAATGGTGACGGTGTCAGCCTGTAAAGCACCAGATTCCCAGTTCAATTCCTGACCTTGAACTTGACACTTTTAACGGCTAGGGCGCCATTTTCGAAAACAAGGAAACGATTGGTCCATAATCATAATGCACCTTTAGAACGGGGTTTCAATAGAAAGGCGCTATATAGTATAAAATGTGATTATTGAAATAGGTGCTTAATTGAGGGGATGTTTGTGCCATGCCTTATCTGTCTGAATGGTCTACCTGCAAAGTTTTCACAACCCTACTGGCAAAAACTAACCCACCAAGGGGATTTAATGATGAGGAATGAGCTCACCACACATTCAAAAGGACACATGGGACCAACTTCACAGATAACACCAAGGATAACTTGTGGATTTAGTTTAGACAAAGGTGCAAACCATCATACAGCACAGAGCAGTAAAACTCTAGTGCTGTACAATAGCTAAATCAATATGAAGGGTTCTATATAACAGATAGATAATGTGTTATATAAATAGAAAACACCACAGAGAGAGCTAGCAAAGGCACTATATAATACACAGTTATGAAATGGGCTGCCCATTACATCAGTGGCTCTCAAGCTCAGTGCTGGGGGGCCCACTGGCATTTGCATTAGCCAGTTTCCCAGTCAGTCATCTCACTATGCTGGTCTTCAGGACTGAACACGAGAACCTTATATGATAGTCACTATATAATAGACAGGGCGCTATATAACTAATAAACAGATAAGAAGACCCCATATAACTATGAGGCAGGTAATTGAGTAATCCCAACTTCACTTTTCACTTCAGGCCTCTTTTGGTGCCACTCTCAGTTTTTCCAGTCAGGACCTTTCCATTATACACCCATTTTAGAGACAATGTGTGTATGTGTGCATTTTATTTGTTAAGTTTGCAGTTGGAAGAATTCTCCCATTCTGTACAACTACAAAGGCAGATTAAAGTGGAGGGCCCATTCAAGGAGGGTGTCGGCTTTGTTTTCAGCCACCTGGGAGCTCTTGGTCATGCTGGAGGGACTGCAGAGAGGCGGCTTAGTGGCCAAGACCCTAGGGGCTTAGTAAAGAGCTGAGGTTCCTGAAGGGCCTTACTCCATTACTGTTAATGGTCACCTGAACTTACCAGCCAGATGGCTCCTTCTTGCTCAAAGTATCAGATGTCAGCACGTAGTGAAGATTTTAGGCTTGTGGGATGAAGACGGCAGATATGGTGTGGATAACAAACACCCCAATATCAAACCCCACTACAAACACACATGAAGCTCTCAGTCACACTTGAGTATGGGTCTTACTCTTTATTAAGAGGGTAGTACATGGACATTATCACTGGACGCTAGGACCGGGTCATTGGTGCATCCGCCGTTTCTTCGTGGCTTTGCTGGCTTTAGCGGAGTCCGAGTGACTGCTGGCCGGCAGTGCTCTCCTTCAGCTGCTCCCGACGGCCGCAGGGACAGCAGGCGTGGCAGGCAGCTGGAAGCAGCCACGTTTGTGCCACTGCATGTCACGCACACGCCGGATCGACTGGATCTGAGGCAGGTTGGCTTCCCAGTCATTCCAATGCTTGAACTCCCCCTTCTCAAAGACAAACTGGCGGCCTCGATATCCAGGGTACATGTAGCCTACCCAGCTGTGCGGAAGTGACAAGGAAATCCATTAATGAGGGACAGCGTCTCCTAAACACACAACACTCTAAAAAGACCAGAAGATAAGCACCCCAAAACCCACCCACTTGGCAGCCAAACAAACATTAGACCTCCCCAGGAAACACCTTTATCAAAGGTCTCAGTCACTGAAACATCAGAAAATCTCAAAGAACTAAGCAAGCCAGAACACATCCCAAAAAATGAACACCAGGGTAAGCAAACGCCAAACCACTAGGACACCTGTATAATTAAACATCAACCAACAAGGACATCCGACTGATTAAACATCAGCAAACCAGGACACCTGTACTGTTAAGCATCAATCAACCAGAACACCTGAGTAACTGATCATCAGCTAGTTAGACATCAAAAAGCACAAACACCTTCACAATTATGCCTTGACCAACCACAATGCTGGAGTGATTAAATACAGGCCAACCAGAAGGCTTGAGCATTTAAGGACTGACCAACCAGAACACCTAAATGATTAAATACCAGCCAACCAGAACACCCGAGTAGACAGACGTGGGCAGTCCACTGGACGATCAGTGTGAAGAAGACTTTTAAACCGAATTAAAAAAGTCAACCACCCTGAAGAGCATATCTTAAACATCAGCAAGCGAGTGGTGGCACTACCCTGCCACCTGAACCTCAGAGCGCTTAGTAATGAAGAACTGGACACCCAGAGCTGTTGACTAAACACTACACCGGGAGCACATGTCCATCCCTAAGAGCCCAACATACACATAAATATCTCCTGTAATTGCACCCTGACACAGAGTCAAGGTAAATAAAAACTGCCCCAGCCCACCGAGCCCTCTGCACTTCACTCAGCATTAACCCCATGACTCATTAACAACTGGCCTATATACCACTTTACGAGGTGCCAGCTACTCAATCCCGAATACCTTAAGTAGTACAACTCAGCTCACCAGTCCAACAGCTGAAGCATAACTAAATAACAGCCCCCCTGATACCTACATAATTGATCAGACCCTCACTGACAACATGGTTAGGAGCTCTCTAGACCCCACCATTCTGCCCTCCCTCCCTCCAAACCCCAGACCCCCAACGTGAAAATCTTCACAGCCTTACCCTCATTCTGCACACTGACCATCCTAACAAACCACCCGCCTCCCCCACCTGCCACTCCACTTATTAAAAAAAAAAACCCTTAAAAGATGTGTGTTTGAGTTGCCCATCAGGGGTACCTATTGCCCACTTCTAGCTAGTACACAACACAGAATTCTCCTATACTGATGTGTAGTCCACCCTGGTAAGTATAGAGTAAAACACCCTTACGTTCCATTCAGTACTTTGATGCTGGCCACACGGTCCTGGAAGCCGTGTGCCCACAGGCTGGGCACATCATCATCCACGATCTCCATCTTGCGCCCATTGTAACCAGCGTTCTCAAAGAGGTGGATTTTGTGTTCTGCACTGTCCTAAAATAGAAGGGAGAGCCAAAAGAGAGTCAAGTCATCATGTGGCACACTGGGACAGCGGAGGATCACACCCAGCAGTAGGGCAATCTGCACCCAAGCCCAGGTGACGTTTGTATGCCAGGTCAAACTATGCCCACAGGGAATGACTGAGCATCTCTCTGCCCTCTCACTCAGACAGCCAGCTGATCTCCACACCATTGTGGACATCCAAGCCTCCTCACCAGGTAAGCCCATCTTCAAGTGGTTACCTCACCAAGCCTCCTCCACGTCAAGAAAAGTCAAGTCTGTCATCTTGTACGCCTCTCCATCTGGTGTCCTCCAGACTTGTCCTCACACAGACCTTGGACATTTTAAGGCTCAGTTGTGGAAGTACCACCTATTCAGGTGGAACAACAGAAGCACTTGAACACCCCCAACTTGAGCACACCATGCCAAAGTTATATCAATAAAGGATTCAAAGACAAGTTTATGGAGCCTACATGCTGTGAGACATCCCAACTTGGACAAGCTTGGCCTCGATGCTCGAGGTGGACCAGTGGTTCATGTCCTGTTCGGCTTCTCCGAAGTACAACCAAGCTGGTTTTCTTGATCACAATGTTACTGACATTCAGATTGGTTTGGGGGCACAAATCTCTTCACTGATCCTCCATCCTGGGTAGGTAGGGAGGTCAGCATGGTCCAAGGTGGGATGACCACCCAAACTAGTTCTGAAGCAACACCTGAATGAGTAAAGGTTGTCCCCTAAGAACACCAAAGTCATTCAGCATTGGTTAACCAGGAATTTTAGGCAACTAGACAGCTTGACTAAGACCACCCCTGTAAGTACTCCTTTTTGTATTAACATTTTACTTGTCGATTTTATTATCATGGTGAAAATGTGATGTTCCATTGGTGACACCACTGTAGTGCCATTTTGGAAGTAAGGGTCTGCCATGTTCTTCAATGCTTGCTTAAAGCTTTGGTTTTGGTCATTTTGTTCTGTGTACTCCATGTATAAATGGCAATTCTTCTGGTGTACTCTTCCTCTTGTCTCCTTGGACTGACCATTTTCTATCCAATTATACCATATTAGCCTGCTGGCCAATCACAACATCCCAGTGATTACACACTGGACCGTCAGACGTTATTTGGCTGGTAGTCTTCAGCTGGATGGTGACACAAGCGGTTTAGCTGGTCAGACTTCTTCCAGACTTTGTTGCTTTCCTTCTGTTCTTCAGTAATCAGTCAGGATGATGAGGACCACCAAATCCAGCTTACCTTGAAATACCAAGTTGCATTGTGTCACACTTTGTTCCCATTTCCTTGGTTACTGACTGAGGATCACAGGGTTTGGGTGGTCATTCCAAGAACTAGCAAAGCTGGTTACTTCACCAGATAACCTAAAGGCTTCAAACTCATCAGGCCTTGTTCGGCTAAAAGAAGCGGTGGGTTACATCTTAGTACAAATTTACTAGAGTGACCCCACCTTATTGGAGTTTCCAGCTGACCGGTTGTTGACTCACTAATAAATGTTGGGCCGCATGTTAGCACAGATATCTTTAATTAATGGGTCAGAGTGATGTACTTCAAATTTGACCTGGCCTGGGTGGTCATTTCTTGCCTGACCTCTTTCAGGTTTGATTGATCAGTGGTTGACTGATATCAACACTTACTAATACCAATGACCTGATTCTAACCTGAGCAGGCCTGGGTGGCCACTTATATTCAATGAATATTAATTAGCCCAGCTCTAGTTGCTCTTACCTTTACCATCACTTGACTACCTGCTTGAGCCGACTTCAATCTAAACTTCATAGCCTGGACAGGCCACATCCCGCTTGACTTACCTCCAGTTCCACATTCCACGTTTCCACAAGGTCTTCAAAGTTTGGTTGCTCCCATTCTAATGCTGAACAGGCCCGAGTTGCCATGTCCTGCTTAACTGACCACACACATGCATGTTGTCTTCACGCTGTCACTGTAACTGAATGAAGAGGACCAGATGCTCACAAGGTCTCGAATCTCTTTGATTGATGCATTACTCATATTTGTGTAGACCCATGCTCCTTGTCTGGCAGAGCCCACACCAGGCAAACCTTGCTATCAGGGTTGTCCAGGCAGTCCCACTTAACAGGTATAGATGTTTGCATCCTGATTCAGCTTCTCACATCTTCACCAACAGGAGACAACATTTTTGAAACACACTTGGTGCTCTGAGCCCAGCTCTCTGGTTTTGTGAGGCGTGTTTGGGCGGGCAGGCTGGCAGCGGTCAGCTCCACATCACGTGCCAATGACACCTGGGCAAAGCTGATGAGTACGAGGCATTTCATGCTTGGGCGAGGATCTGCCTGGCGCAGCCAGTGAGAAATGTGGAGATGTCCTTCTTGACACGCATTCAACAGATGGAGTGTAATCTGGCAAAGGTGCCTGCACCCACTTACCACTCTCAGGGGATGGAGGGACATGAGGCTGTAATTAGCCTGGCTGTTGGACCACGTGTCCCATCGAGGGTATTCACCTTTCTCCAGAACAAACTGCTCTCCACCAAAGGCCTGGCGCTCAAATCCCACCCATCTGCATAAAAAGAAATGAAAAAGGGCAGAGTGAAGGCAAGAGAGAGAGAAACGCACACGGCCATCTAGGGGAAACTGTAGAAATCGGCAATTGTGTCCCCTTTCCCAATTGACTCCCCATCGGCATACTCACGGACCAGACTCGATGAGGACAGAGCCCACTTTCTCAAAGCCTTTCTCGCACAGATCCTTACATTCGGCCGAGAGTTCCATCTTCCGGCCCTGGAAGTTCTCAAGTTCAAAAACTACAGCCTAGAAGGAAAGACAGAGTTGGCAAGACATGAGAGAGGAGGGAAGAATGTGGGCAAGAGACCTGGGCAGGATAAGAGGGTATGGACAGGACAGGACAGGAAGAAGTGAATGGGGTAGGTGGATGTTGTCTGGGTAGGCATGAGTGCCCACTTATGCTTACCCCTACCCCTTTCACCAGAGAGTCACATGTGACCACAGTGAGAATTGCACCTCACCCAAAATGCCACACCACAATTGTGTGAGCCCCAGCTGACATCCCTTCCCTCTCACCTTATAGCTCCCACCTGCTCCTCCTTGGCTCTTCCCTGCTGCCATCTGCTCGGGAACACTTTGAGGTTCGCTCATGATGAAGTCTGCTAGAAAAAAAAAACAGTTGAAATTACAGATGAGCAGCAAGGGCAGTTGGCAGGGCTGACATCACTTCCCCAGACCTGGATCAGTTACCCCCGAGTGTGTTCAAGCGCGGAGAGCTCAGGGAATAAAGTATATCAGGGCCGGAGTGGAGTGCCCTAGCTGAAGACATTGGCATATTCAAGAGTGGAGCAGAGATGGAGGAGACAGAGGAATAACCCACTCAGCTGCCATCCATAAATGAGTCCTGTGCCCAGGTAACGGATACCTGGCACTTTACAGCGCTATGCAGCTACTAACAAGAACCAAAAGACCACAGCAGACTCCTCTCTAAATATGCCATCCAGTCACTGGCATACTATAAAGCTGCTGGCCAAGAACTGTTTGGGTACCAGGATAAAGCTGGAGGTCTGCAGTACTTCCCAGACTTGGTGGTGAGCTGATAACCCTGACCATACTTGATATGTCAGCAGGGAAAATGGCGCAGACCCAAAACCACTCCTAATGCCCTTTAGCATTTGCCAGCTGGATTCACAGACAGGCTGGCCAGTTTTAGGCCTCCTTAACCAATAGCTCTGCATTATGCACCCCGGCCCCTGACAAAGAGCTTTCGATAATATGGTGGCAGAGACAGGTAAGTGGCACCAGTACCTGCTGCTCTTCCTAAGTGTCCAAGCACCTCACTGCTACTGCCGTATACTGGCCTTCGGCTTTCGGGGGGCTATTTATTCATTATTTCTGACCACTGCAGCAGAACAAGGACCTGTTGATACAGCAAGTCTGTCAGATACATTGTGTCCACCACACTGGCTCTCAATAGTAGCCTGGCATTGCTGCCCAGCTGCCTGGCCTGCCTCTCTGCATACCCTGCCAACAAACAGATTAGACAGAGAAGTTTCGCTTCAGCACATTCGCTGCTGGCACCCATGCCAGGGACTTGGGAGAAAAGCCCAGTCAGCAGGTTTTCTGGGGTGGTCACTTTGTGCTCTTCGTTGTGCCAGTTTTTAGACTTGGACACAGTCAGATTTTGTGTTCAGCCTCCTCTAGATGTCAACGGGAGTGAAGGAATGGGCAAGACTCTGCTCACCATATGAGAATTGTGGCACACTTTTTTTTTTTTTTAAATTCAAAGCAAGCACAAGAGAACGACAAACTGTAACTGCCTTTACCTCACTACTAGCACGTAGACTTATCTTGCTCAACTGGGAGAATCCCACTCCATCACTCTTAAGTTAGTGGGTAACTGACGTATTAGTTAAAATTGGCAAAAAAAAAAAAAAATCTCACATACAGGATCTGTTCAAAACATTTTTAAATTATGGCAGGATCTAATGAATAACATTTTAGAGAAAGCTTCCATTTTGGGGAAAAGGATACTCTTCTTTTCTTGCTCCTTTTATAGAGTAGCTGTGGTTGCTGGCTCCTAATCCACATCTCCTGCATGAAATGGAAGGTCAAAATCTACCAGTCAAGGACTGGCAGAACTGAGCAGGGCCTGCTAGAAAAAATTTTAATTAATTGTGACAAACCTTTCCATTTGGCACCTTAAAGAGTGTATACCAGTCTTTATGTGAGCACACACCTTCACACTCCACCCAGTGTGGTATCCCTGGGAGCCAATGTAAATCTTTCAGTTAGTCAAACACTAGGAGGGACCAATATGGCACTCCAGTCTGTAGGCAGTTTGCACATACACACACCGCCACCCACCATGGTGCCCCAGTTTGGTAGGAGTCTCATACACCTTTATTCATGTCACCTCTCAGATCTGATGCCATCGTTGGTGCAGGTTACACGTGCTTCAACAAAACACTGCCTCTTGTGGCACTTTTAAATTTCGGTTGGCACCTTTAATAGCCAATCTTTGTGTGGGTAGCAACACTGCTGTGCATGGCAGCCCAAAAGTCTCTACCAGGCACCTGAATCCAAAAGCAGTCTGAGTAGTTCCCCACTTCACAATAATATCACCCTGAAAGGTCTCCCTTCAGAGTTAATGCCAGTCCTTATGAGGATTGTTTAAAACTCTATCATGCTGCTCCCTTTACATTTTCTACTACCTTTTGTGTGGGGCACAAGCCACTTTACAATTCACTGTGCCAGTGCTCATGTGAGCCCTTTACAGCAACCCTGGCTATGTGGCATCCCAAAGGTTTCTGCTAATTCACCAACAGAAAAAAAAACTTACCTTTGTAAGAAAACTGACCCACATGCCAGCTTTTAGAATCTGTTTGGGTGTGGGGGAGTTCCTTGTATGCCCATCTCATCTCAGTGGGTGTGTCGCTGTCATGCTTCACTGTGATGACAAGACCCCAATTCCAAAGCTACCTATGTGGCCCTTTGCCATGCAACAACTCAACACACTAAATGTCACTGTGCCCGCCCGCTGCCCACCAAATGACAGGCTTGCAACATTTCACATGATTTAAAATTTATTAAGAAAAATCTGATAGAAGTGTGGCATTTTGATGATAGTGGCATGTGAATCACCACTTCCAAATAAAAACATTAAAAAAAAAAATTAAAAAAAAAAACCTAAAGGAACAAAAATGAATGAGCAAAAAAATAAAAATACATAAAAGATAACATGATAAAAAAAGAGAGACAGACAGATGCTGCGTTCCAGAACTTCTTTTACTTTGACAGTTGCTTTCTTGCCAAAGCCACCCGGCCACAGGTTCAAGAAGTGAAGTGCATTATCCCAAACCAGCAGGGCAGAGATGGCAAAGACTCCCCCCAAACACTTAAGTGAGGCCAGGCTGGCCCAACCAGCATCCAATTGCCCTTCACTTGGACATTGAACTGCAAATGGGCAGACACGCATAAATCAGGCTGGTATTGTGAGGAGCCTGCCTGCCTGCTAACTCCCCTTTTTCTAAACAAATGTGGTTGGGCATTTGACTGTCAAGACTGCATTTGCCTCATGGTGACGGGCAGGGGGTGCTGGGTCATCAGTCATTATTGCTTATCAGGTCCTTCTTTCCTTAAGGATTTCAAAGGGCAAATGCCACCCGCAAAAACAACCAACACGGAGCACAACCAGTGTGGGGTCCACCTCTTTGTTGTAGGTAGCCAGTGCTTTTTGATCATTAGAGTTTGTCTTTTGTTCTGTGCCAAGCATTCACATAAAATGAAATAAAAGTTTAAAAAAAAAAAAGACAGAAAATGGAGGCTCCTCACTGACGAGCGGCTGTTCATACTAGACACATTCAGTGGCGAGGATTCCCTGGGAGAAAAAGGGGTCATGGGAGTGGGGAACATGATCAGGACCCTGACCTTCAGGGAAAAGAAGAAAAAAAAAATCCCACCCTGCTGAAGTGCATAAAGTGGCCATAAACTAACTAGCAAAATAGTACATCTGGAGATTGATTACGCTGGGCACACATGGCCGCTCCAGCAGCCAGCCATATGCTCCTGAAGGCACCGCGCACATAGCAGCCAAGGCTTGGTAAACATTTCTGGGGCAAAGATTAAGGCTTCCATACAGCATCCTCCTCCTCCTCTTCATCTCCCTCAAGCACAGTCCTGAAAGAAACAAGGAGATAGAGGCATCAGGGTGGGATACGAGGTACCAACAACCAAACATACCCCAGTGCAGATGGTACAAGAGGTAGATTGAACATAGTGCACCGGTAGCGGTCACTGAGCCCTAAATGGCAATGAGCACCACCCTCCTTAACTTGATGAGAACACCAGTGGCTATCCAATTGACAGGATACCACACTTACTGTGTCAGCATGGCTTTGTTTAAGTATTTCAAAGTCCCCTTATCCTATTTTACAACATGCTTATGAAATAGAACCCTTTATTTTCACACTGACCCAAATCTGGGACCCTATTGAATGGGATTGTGTACCTGAGTGTAGGCTCAGTTTGTATGGGGAGGAGGTTTTAAAATTCTACATTAGAAAATAGAGCCACTAAACTAGTTTTCATCTTTATGTGAGGGCTCCCCATATAAACAGATACAGGTCAAAGTGTAAGCAGAAATACAGTATACCAAAAAGGACCACCTGGTGTGGAGGGCTTACAGAATCTACCTTTAATCCCTCTAACTTGTTCAAAAGAAACCAAACAATAGAGTCATAAACAGATGGGTTTTAACTTCAGCTCTCCAGGGGTCTGCCTCCAGGTACTTGGATGTTCCTTCCACATTCCACCGAGATCCATGTTAATTTAGCAGCTTTAAAAATTATCCCTGCATGAGTAAGGACATTAGTGTGCATCAAAGTATGCCACATTTGTGTCTGGCTTTGACAGTACCTAAACTCCTACTGTCAACTACACTACTAGGCAACCTATACCATGTGTTAATGGTTCTCTGACTTCACACTGTATCCAACTGTCCACCAATTTTTTACATCCTAGCCATGGTCACCAAATGCAGCACCACAACAATGATATGCACCTTGGAAGAGAGGTTGTCCATACCTGTCTATTATAAGGAGCCCACCATAATGGCTAGCTGAGCTCCCAAAGAAGCAGAAATTACAATAGGCTTACTTGTAGGTGTTTCGTACCTGAACCTCATGGGTTATTCTCGTACTGACTCAGCCTTGATTTGTTTTTCAGCTCCTTAAGCCACTGTGGAGATTGTTCTGCAGACCTGAAGTGAAAAGGAACAAATATTATTTGTGTTGCAGGATGTCAAAGGAAAAATCAACCAGAGGTAGTCTGTTTTTGAAAACTTACCCAGCATCCCCGCCAGCTGGTGGCAGAACTCGAGCCCCATGGGAGAAGTGCGATTTGGGGGACCTGGCAAGATGGGATGAAGCAGGGCTGTCACTTGAACCATCTGAGTCTGGCCTCTTTCTCAGCGGAACCTGGGACACACAGGTAAAACAACGACAAATGTGCACATGGGTGTAAGAAAATATAGGATAGGCACAATACACACTGGGTCAATGAGGAGTGTAGGCACTGGCAAACAATTTGGGGACCACCTCCTTATGATCTAGATGGCCAGAGTGAGAATTCCAGCTACTAGGCAGCAATAGTATGCCATATAAATTAAAAAAAAAAAAGGTCATGGAAAGCTGAAGGTAAAGGATGGTAGTGACTAGGGATGGGCAAAGTGTTTTAGAGGATAAAGCACAGACACACTGCTAATTCCCATGGGGTCTGTGTAAGATTAGAATTAGTTTACACCTACTGGCTCTTCGTGGTGATGGCAAGTAAAGCCATGTAGTTAACTGGTGAGAAGGTTCCCAAGCCTCAAGTACTACTAGTGTCCTCACATTTGTGACATGTCTTATGTTCTTAATAAAGTATAAAGTTATATTTAACTGTGTACAAAATCTGTTGCACTAGTGCCCCCAAAATGAAAAGGCCAAAGCAAACAAGTATGGAAAAGGCAGAATAAAAAAATCGTTGTTGCACATGTTTTTTCACAGCCCAAAATGAGACAATGTCACCATCCAGGTATCTACCTTGAGAGACGAAGGGTCCATTACTGGAAAAACAGGGACACGCTGGGAGTGTGAGTGGGGTGACCGTTCCACCTGTCTTGGATGCTCTTCGTCCTCAGAGTCTGTCAGTTTCACTGTTGTGACCTTCTCCTCTGCAGAGTACGAAGAAAACAGATAGAGAAGAATTCTTTACTTTTTCCCCCCAGTTACAGCACACATCCAGTAGAGGGGGCCCATGTACCACACAGGGCATCCTCTGAAAGTCAAGATGGACAGAAATGTCAAGCACTTCACCAGAAACTGAAGGAGATGATCAGTAAAAAAAAAAAAAGTGTCAGGCAATTCACTGAGGCTTAATGAAGCGGGGTCAATGAAAGAGACAATCAAAAGACAGGTTCACTTTGACAGGCCCTATGATTAATAATGAAAGCCATGAAAGGTTTTACTGTACACTGCTCATAGCTACCTGTTGAGTCCTTAAACATCCAGTTGTCACTGCCCTGCTCCGGGAGGATGGACAAGCGATCCGCACCTGCTGGCACCCCACTGCGCCTCACCGAGCGGGAAGGTAGAGTACGGCGGCTCCTTTTCTTACTGAGCTGAGCACGGTTCTTCTGGGCACTGGAGTCAAGGAGAGATACAACTCTCTGCATGGAGGAACAGGGGACACTGTCAGTGTGGCAGAGACACGTATTTTGAGGGATCTTTACATTCTACAGCATTGAGAACATTGTCTGGGTTAAAGAGAGGGAATGCCTCTAGGTTATAGAGAGACCTTAAATGATTAGGGGATGGAATACATTTTAAAAAGTGACAAAGGATTGTGATTATGGGAGGTGGCCTTTAAGTTAATTGAATCTACTTATTTCCTCATTTATTATTCCAGAGGGCTGGAGGGTGTAAATGGTTATGCCACATGGCAGTCTGGGACAAAACCTCTTAAGACCAGGTGCTTGTGCTACTGTGACCGCTGGCACCCACCTCTGCCACCCTATTGAAAACCCCAGGATCTAAATGAACTCACTTCAGGGAAGGACAGCTCTGTGACGTCTGCCTGCAAGCCAGGAGACAGGACGAGTGCTGGATCTGGCCCATCAACCAAATCGTGGTCCAGACTGGGGCTTTGAGGCGTTGGTATGTGGGTTTCCTTCCCCGGATCCAAGATCCAATCGGTTTGTGAGGAGGTTGAGGAAGGAGTGTTGTGCAAAACCGGTTTCTGTTGAGATGTGCTGGCGCTGCTGCTGGTGGTCGGCGAGACTGGAGTGAGGCTGGCAACAAAACACATTTGAGATAAACTTCACATCAGTCACTCTCCCCTTTGCCAACATCTGTTCCCTGCACTCACCTCTCCTCACTGTGCAGGCCAGTGTCCCACGTTCCATACTGACTTTCGGTTTCCTGCACAAGAGTGTCTGTGTCTTTGTGCTCTGGGCTCTGCTTGGAAATGCACTGCCTCAGCTGCTCCTGTACGTACAAAGAATGGACAAATGCATGACAAGAGGTCACCTTTCCATGTTAACTCTGGATGCCATCAGAACATCTTGCCTTGGTCACCATGCTAGTGATACTCTCTATAGCCTAACATTGCTGCAGAAGAAGCTTATTGGCACATTGACGGTAGACAGCCTAGTACTGAGATAGAGATTCACTAAGAAAATCATAAATTAGCCACTAAAAGCTGGGACAGCCACCCTGGCCCCACAGACTCATTTCTTACGAATAGCTTGGCAGCACTGCAGAGATTCAACATGGACACTGATGCACTTTGTATATGAACGAATACACATTTATTATGTATGGCCTAGCACTGTCATAGAGTTATTATAATGAGGCTGCTCAAGAGATTCACAATTGGCACCCTGTTACCACAACTGGCAAATGCAGTATGGATAGCTTGACAGTGTTGCACAAGTTCAATATGAAAACCAAAATTTGGCCAGTGAGGCACTAGGAATTAGCACTAATGATAATTTTAATATGAACAGCTTAAAACTGCTACTAAGATTCAAAAGCAACAGTATTACGCATCACCAAAAGTGAGCATGGCCACTATCAAACATAATACAGATGGCTTGCTACTGACAGAGATTCATAATGATCATCAGAATGTTGCCACCAAGAAATCTAAAATGGCACCCCGGCAACACAAGACAGATTCACTGCAGACATCATTAAACTGCTGAAAATATTCAACAAACAAATGTGGCGATTAGGAGTTGGCATAACCACCAAACATACATTTAGGGACTGCCACAGTGACACAAATTGATCTCCATGGCGCCCCAGCCCCACCACAGACAAACAGATAGACACCGACTAATTCATTATGGCCAGTATGGCACTGCTGCATGGACATAAAAATGTACCCACTGATGTACTCACCATGGGCACCACAACACATTCTTTATGGACGGCCTCTAGCACTGCTGCAGAAATTCAGCATTGAGACTGGGATATGGCTGCTGAAGGACATACCATGGACACCCTGGTACCATATCAAGAAAATAATTCTGGACATTTGGACACTACTGCCATATAAACACAAACATGTGGCCACTGAGGCACATGCCATGGGTGCCTTGGTGTCCACAATGTAGTGGACACCCCAGACAACCTGGTTGATCTTCCTTCTTGTACCTACGATGTGTGAGCATGTGTGGCACCCCACTTCATACTAGTGCAGGCCTATGTAACAGAGTGAGCTTCTTAGAGTCACACGCACCCACCAACAGGGCAGCCCCCGCACGGCCTCGCTCTGGAATGAGCAGCCAGCACCACTGTCTCTATGGCTCCCAAGTAACCAGGCAACCAAATATTTGCCTTCTGTGTCGTCAGGATGCAGCAGGAGACTAAGAGGGGGAAACCAGGTGCTCAGCTAAAGCCCCCACAAACACCAGTGAATTAGAAAACCAGCCAGGAGTCAAATCAGACATGAAATGAAACCAGAGGATTTGGCTCTTGAGTCATCTTGTGTCCAATTCTGCCCCATGCCTAAGATGCACTCCGAGACACCCATGTCTCTCTTTCATGGTTTCCTAGTCTTCCCATGCACTCCCAGGTCCTTTCGTTTTATACTTGGCCACTCTGCCTCTCACCCTCACCCCCAGGCTCAGATCCTGTAAGGAAGGAGACAGCATTTAAGGAAGTGGCGAAAACAAAGGCGGGAAGAGTGTAGCTCTGGGAGAGGACCTGAGGAAATCCCTGCCCAGAGGAATTCACTGCCGGCCCAGCGCCAGTCTGTGGAGTTGTGGGCAACTGCCCCATGGCAGCTTAATTAAAAGAAAGAAAGAAAAAAAACGAAAAAAAAACACTATAATACTCCAATACTTAAAACAGGGAGGGACCGGTAAATGGATAGGGTGGAACGGAATGTGACAAGAGGCCCCCGGCCTGCCAGTACAGGAGTGCCTATTGCTTACTTCCTCTGCGCATGCCGTCACATGCAACCAATCGGACAGCTGGCGAGAAGACAAGTGTGCCACAGAATAGAAGCCTGGTTAGGATGACTTCTATCTACTTGTGTACTTGGTGGGACATGTGTTCAAGAGAGCTCAGGTACATAACTGGAAAGGTGAGACAGAAAGAAGCGAGACACCCCTGGAATGAGACTTAAAATTCCACATGAGCAAAGTTGAAGAATGCAATGGGAAAAAAACTGAAAGATGGAGGCCAAAACATGTTGCGAAGGCGGTGTGATAGAGGCACCAACTGAGCAATACTCAAGTGAGATGTGACAAGAAGCCCTGATACAGTAAAGTAATGAAATGTACCGAGTGTGACAATAATCTGAGATGAGAGTGGTGGCGTCACAGGATGACAGTGATATTTAGAAGATTCCCAGTGATGAGGCACCACAGGTGTGAGATACAGGGAAGAAAGAAATATGGGAGACAGACCATGAGACATCAGGATGACAACGAGGCACAAAACGTTTTGGTGAGATACGCAAAATGATAGAGCAAGTAAAGGAGTGATGAGCAGAGTGAGACACACAAAACAGAAAGCAGACACCAAAGAAGGGACAAAGAAACATTGAGACATATGGCAAAACAATGAGACTATGACAACCAGAACAAAATGGGTCACAACAAAACAGAAAGATCAACAAAAGGGAGTCCCCTGGCAGAATCAGCAAGGTGCGACATGAAGTGAGTGAGTGACTGAGGCAAAGGTTCAAGTGGACATGAAGAGAGCTGAATGTAAAAGCAATACACTAACGAAATCAAAATCAGAGTGAGATGGACAAGAAGTGTGCAGGGGGGTGAGCTGTGAGATATGGAAACATGGAAATATGTGGAAAGTGAGTCACTGCAAAAGTGTGAAATGGCATGCCATGTGCAGAGTAAAATGAGAGACACCAGAAGATTTTCTGACTGAAGATGTGGGAAAAACACATAAGAGTGAGTAAGAAATTAAACAGTGGGACACAGACAGCATGAAAAATGGCAAAAATAAAATGGGTGTAACGTGCGAAAAGGAGTGAACCTACAGGTGAGATACCAAAGGAATAAGACGTATAAAGGAAAAGGTGACCCCCCTTTCAAAAGTAGAGTTGCACAGTAAGCCACAAAGTCAAGACCGCATTAGTTGGGGACAGAAAAAAATAGGTGACATATCCTTAAGGACTAAACACAAGGGTGAAATACAAAAAAATGTAGACATATAAAAAGGTACAGCTGCCCATAGAGATAGACACAAAATGTGTCACTCAAGGGGACTCTGATTGAACTACTCAAAAGCAGAGTGAGACTAGAGGATGGGACAGTGTGGCACGAAGACAGATAGCATAAAAGTTGGACAGAACTTAAGGAATGAACAGAAGGGTGTGATGCCAAAACATAAAAGAACAGCTCGACAGACTGAAAAGGAGTTACATAAAGAGACCCTAAATGAACGACTCAATGAAAGACTGAAATACACACTTGCAAATGCTAAGAGAAGAAGCAAAACAAGAGGAAAAAAGATGCTGGAGAATGAGGAGGAGGAGGAATAAGATATTGGCATCAGGCAAGATGATGCAATATACCATAGTACAAAGGAGTAGCTAGAACATGAAAATGCTGAAAAAGTGAGACATGGAGGGAGAAACTGAGGTGACACTCACTGAAGAAATTAACAACAAACTGAGATGATATAGTGTGAGACTCTGGAGAGTACAAGAATGATTGAGAGACACACACACTGAATAAGTGAATGGCAGGGTGAAATACAAGAGGCCAGTAAGAAAGAGATTGAGACACCAAGGGACAAACATGACACTTGGACACACAGTAAAAGTCAGTAAAGATGACATATGAAAAGCATGGTGACGTAAATTAGGACTGATCTAAGAACGTGACACACGTGACACTAACAGCAAACTGAAGAAGTGGGACACCATCAGAAGAAGACACACACTTAGAACAGAGAATGCTGGGAGAAGACACCAAGGGAAGCGAAGGACACGAATCAGCCAGGAGCAAGTGTAGAAGGCTGAGTGTGAGACAGCACAAGACATGAATGAAACAAGTGGCAGTGTGCCACAGGAAACAGAGGTGGGTAGCAAGTTAGCAATGGATCAAAGGAACAGGAGAAGTGTCAAACAAATGCAGAAAGAGTAACAGGCACAAGTGAAAACCAAGTTTGAAATACCAATTAAGGAAGATGCAAGAAAAACAAAAAAGACAGATACATGGACGCTGAAATAAACAGAAGACAGAATGGGCCAAGGACACAAGAGACATGACCAGAAGAGAAGGAAACTGAATGGATGAATGAATGGGACAGAGTTGAGATGTGCAACACACTCTAAAGGAATGGAGACTACAAATACGAGAGAGAGAGAGAGAGAGAGAGAGAGAGAGAGGGAGAGGGAGCTGCAAAGAGACAGTAAAGAGAACCAGACAGGAAGTAAGACACCGGCAAAGACGTACATGCAGAAGGCAGACATGGTCACAAACAGAGAAGTGGAGACACAGAGAGCGACCAGCATAGTGAGTCAGACAACCAGTCTTACAGGGTCCCGTGGATCTGATGCCGCTTGCCTCCTCTTCAGCGAGAGCCTCTGCTGGCTGCGCACAGAGAAGCGTCGAAAAGAGTCACGGCTGCGGGATGCAAAGCTCCGGAGAGACGAGGCTCTCTTGAACGATGAGCTTGCTCCTATGCCTGCCTCCACCACAGCATTGCCTGCTCGCTCATGGCTCGCTGTCGTCACCAGGCTCAGGGCCTCCTGGAAGGACCGCCGCACTGTCCCCATCCAGTGAGCCACATGTGTATGTGCCACTGCCAGCTTGTCCCCCAGGTAATCCATGGCCAAAGTTCAGTAAGTTACCCCCTCAGTGGGGTACTGCCCACGTCCCTGGCAGCTTGAGACAAACAGGAGCAGGAAGTCTCCAGAAAGCAACCCATGCAAAATGTTGAGGGAGAGGGAGAGCCAGGCAGGCTGATCGTTAGGAGAAGGGAAGTCAGTCAGGTGCTCCCACGCCTGCTCCTGGGCCCCACGCCCTGCCGGCAAATCTGTCTTCACTCCTCAAATCTGCATTCAAGTATTTAGATTGAGCAGCAGGCATCCAACCACCTTAATTTCTCCTTGAAGGGTGTCTTGTGGTCTTTCCCAGTCCAGCAGCAGAGATTCATGGGCTGATGGAAGTTTTTTGTCACATGTGAAAGATTGGCCCAGTGGCTCTCCACTAAGTTGTCCAGTCTTCACAGCCTAGACTCCCACTCTCCAACCCTCCTCCTCAGCGGAATGCGAGTGTGGGGCCGCTCCAGGTGACCAGACGTAAAGGCAACAACACGTAGGACGTGGGGTGGGGGGGTCAGTCAAGTCGTTGGTGTTCTAGGCAGGCGGCATCCGTCATTGCTGCACTCGACGCATGAGCTCAGCTGTTTGGTTCCCAGCTATCTCTGCCGAGCTGAGGAATCTAGCGAGAGGGAGGGAGAGAGGGAGGGAGGGTTGTCTGAGCACTGCCACCTCCGCCTTCTCCTCCTCCTCCTTCTCCTCCTCCTAGGTCTCCAGAGAAGGCAGCCTGCAGATCTGCTTGGTGACATCACAGCCTCACTTCCACGCACAAGAATGCGACATTGACTCCATGCCGGGTGGGCGTGGGGTCCTTTACTTGTGTGATTACGACCCCTAAATAAAATTAAATTCTGTCTCACCACCTGCCTCCCACTCCCAGGTAAACAGACACACAGTGCCACATGACAGTTGGCTCCTGGGAAGTGTGCTGGGTAGGGGCGTTGTCAAGGCAACCTGGCTGGGCAAGTGACAGCAGCATGCAGTATAGACCTGCAGTGGAGCTCCTGAGTCCTGTGCACGCACACACATTTGGCCAAGAAATCTATCATGATTCACAAGTGAGGGTGTGCAGGACTGCATGTTGAGTACCCCCCACCACACACAAACAAAGCAGATCAATGAATATTACAAATGTCTATCAAACATCTACGCGTAAAAACACAAGTCTACACTTTTAAACCTCCCTTGTGCGCACACACAGATGCCAATTTCAAAGCTGCAACATGAAAACCCACTTAGCACTCCTACACAAATACAAGAAAACAAACTACAGCACACATACGCACGCACACACACATATTTAAAAGTGATCAACAGGCACAAAACAAACTCATGCACAAAAACTAACATGGCACATGAGCATTCATGCCCAAGAAGCACACATGGCACTCACATTAAGGATGCAGGTTGCTCCTCACAGAGCAGGTGACGCACGCAAACAGACATGCAGACACATAAAGCACACTTATCTGCAAAGAATACATTTTTTTAATGTGCAGTACACAGATTCACACCTATGTGCACACATAAGCAGAAAATTGCAAACCACAATTGTACACCAAGATACTCAGAGTTGGAAAGTGCTTTGAGCATGGGAGAGTGACTATATAAATAAAGTGTATTATCATTATTATAAGTTTCATGCCTCTATACTCCAAAGAACACTGACAGCCCAGCACCAAACCCAATCCTGGCATTCTAGCTTTGCGCTAATCCACTACTGGCAGGAGTAAACTGTGTGAAAGGGCATGTGAAGGGTGCTCCTTGGCACCCTCATGCCCAGAGTGCCATGACTGGGGATGGCGCCTGGCAAGAAATCACAGTGGCCAGCTTCCAAAGAGAAATTAGGAGCATAATTGGACAAGACAGTTGCGGCAGACAGTGCCCACTGTCTCGGAGCAAAGGAGCAGAAAATTGGGGAGGCTTTGCGAGAGAGTCTAAGTCACCAAAAATGTGCCATGACCTGACAAGCTGCCCACTCTCATGGGGCCTGAGTGCAGCTTAATACAACTGGGAGCAGATGGAACACAGGACCAGCACCTCCACAAGCGGAAAGCTTAGCCTGTCAGAAAGCCACACTTCCCTTGGAAACATGCAAATGTGATTCAAAGTGTGTCACTGCACCTCCTCCTCCTCCACAAAACAAGGAAGAGGAATAAAAGGCGGCTACAAAGTGGGGAACAACAATGAGGCCAGTCTAAGCAACTCCGGTTATCAGACAACACAAGTCTGACGGCACATACTGACCACGTGCCCCAACAAAGAATTTGGGTGCCCCCAACAGACCAAACCCACCAGTCTGGAAAGCTCAGGGCCCTCACCTCCTACCCTCCATCTCCAATCACTCCTCATCAGGAAGATAATCAGCCGCCAAGTAGAGACCTGCACACCGGTGAGCTCTGTAGGCTCCACCCTGCTCCCATTATCCACCCCTCCAGAATAGCCACACCTGACATACAAAGAGAACTTTGTTTTCAGTTCCTCCTTGTACTCTTAGCACGCAGACTAATGGTGCAGGCCATGGCTTGGCGCAGTTTCACAACAGAAAGCTTGTAAGGTTGGGGGCAGAAAAAAAAAAAGGTTCTCAATCTAAACGCCACAGGCCAAATAAAGAAGAAAAAGAAATAAACCCAAATAAACAGAAGACCAGACCACTCAGCAAACATCAGAATAACCTTCTGGCGTAGACACGTAGCACCATCAGTACACCAGTTTCAACAATAGCTGACAGCCTATCTTTTGAGGGGCATGCCAGATGGGGTCACACAGCTCTTACCAGGATCGCTTAATAATCCGACACACATCTTATAGGGATAACAGAAATGGAAGTCCTAAACCTGGAGGGACACCCACTATGGGAGCTCATTTAGGATCAAAAGAAAGAAAGGCATCAGAAACCTGTTGAAGACTGTAATAAGTGGATTAATTTGAATCCTGCCAATGGCAAACAAGAGACTCATTTGTTTGAGATAAATATACTGAACTAGGCTTTACCTTGCACATTTGCTGTCACATTAACTTTCACCTTTTGCTTTGAATACATTCCATAATGAGAACCTTATCCACTTTCTTTTTGCTCAGAGTTGCAGATAGCCATTCCCATGAGACATATTTGCATAAACTGGATTTGACAACTAAATAAGAGCTGAAGGGAGAGGCTGGAGATGGCCAATAGTGCACACTGTTATCATGGCCCTAAACGGCAGCTCTTTTCAGTCCCGTTGATAGCAAATGTACATACAGCATATTACACCCAAAACAGTCAAGACTATAATTGTTATAAGAGAGGAGAGGTCCAAGGCTCACATATAAGGTCACAACCAACAGGAAGGCCAACCTCTAACCATCAAGACTTGATAAAGATGCTCAAACCAGAATCTTAATTTAGAAGGCGGCAAAGGGCGGATGTGAATCATTACAAAGCAGGCAGAGGAAGGTGGGGGCTATAGCATGGGGCTGGTTGGAAGCATGTGAAATGCCCCCTTTCCTCCCCCTCCCCCCACCACATGCTGGTGCATATCTGAGCAAATGCAAGGTGGCATAGGCCCCTTGTGCTCAGCGCAGGAAATAAAGCATCGTGTGGACATATGTTCTATCTAACAGGCTCCTCCACCCCCACTTATGGCTTCCTGCTGCTGACATGCTATGTGGTAAAGAAGCAAAGAAAGTCAAGCGGTGTGGTCAGCAAGCAAATAAAGGTCTAATGCCCACAAGCACTGGCATGAAGTGCAAAAAGAACTGCTGTCTGTAGTCCTGGAATCGGCAGTTCATCGGGTCAGAGAGTAGGACCAAGGTGGCCACTGTGACAGATGGGAAACTGAAGGGCACTTTCATTCCTGACTTCCAGTATGGCAAGTGATGAATAAACTTTCAAGATGTTTCCAGTACATATGTGATGGTCAGATGGACAAATGTAAAAATTGTAAGGCATCTTCCAGTAAACATAAATCTGGAAAATATGACTAGGAAAAAATTTAACATTGTCCCATCCAAGTGTTTCCACCACAACCAGGTCCTTTTTACTCCTAGGTAACATGGTTTAAAAAAATCTGCTGTAAGTAACATCTGGGCACTAATCAGCCACTTCCAAATTCAGGAAGGTGGAAGAAATATTCAGGTATAAAATAGTGAGGTTGAACCATGTATTTGATAAATGTGACAGGTGGTGGCCACAAGAGGGCGCTGACAAAGACATCATCCTGAAAGATAGCAAGACTAGACACATACACTGGCATTTAATCAAAAAGCATCCCCTACCACCTTCAGGTGCTGCCCTCTTCCCCAGACTGAAACTTCTGATAGTAGACAGACTGAACACTTACCCACCAGCGCTGCAGGAATTTGACAAACCGGGGGCAGTAAAAGAAGTCCATGTCTCACTGGTATGTATCCTGGTGCATGGCTTCAGGATGTTACTGTGACAGACACTGCTTTTGTCGCTGATGTGCTTGGGGTGGCAGGAACTCCAGAGAAAGAGAAATAATAGTTCCCGTATAACTTTGAAGAGGACGGTGGCACGTAGAGAACCTCAGCCCCTGTGTTCACTTCCTCTAAGCCTCAAACAACGTCACATGACTGGCAAGAAACTTCATCCATTAACCCTTACAGAGGAAGGGCTGAAGGGCAGATGTGCAACCAGATCCTAGCTGGCTCAAGTTCCTTGCTGGTGGCACTCAGGAGAGCAGGCAGCTCAGTGATACAAGACTCTCCGATTACTTATTCAAGTTAAGAGACTAGACCAAGCCACAACAGCTGAAGGAGGGGGGTGTGAGGTTGTCATAAATATAATCAAAGGAGAAAACAAAATTACATGGAAAAGTGTGCCATCTGGTGGCTGCATGTGTTTATTACATATGCACATTCACTGATAATAAAGCTTCAGGATGTTGCTCAAATAGGAAGAGAGAAAATAAACTGGACGTGCTAATGGCATATATTATATATATACTAGGCTGACCCGCCTTTTAAGTTGACCACCTCTTAAGGCAATTCAATATGTAGATCAATTTGATATTTTATACAAACTCATTAATTTGGTTATATTGCATTTGAGCGGTATTACTTTAATACTCGTAGTTTCTGTTATTTTTGTGATGAAATTTAAACTTTTCTTCTATATTGAGGTCGCCCTTTTGAACCCCCCTGATATTTACTACGCGGTGAGGCATTTGTACTCCATCAACATTAATTATTTCCAGAGACATCATTTTGTCTATTTTTCCAGTGCATCGCGCACAAAAGCAAGGGAAAGATGGGTACACCAGAACTCTGCTCACATCATGTCGCTTCGTACCGCAAGCTGCAAGTATTAAGTCTGTGATAAGCGGAATACCGCCACGCTTTCCACTCACGGGACGGAAGGACAATCCCGACCGCTTTTATATAGTAAGAAAGAAGAAGATATCGCACAGTTTGGATTAGAAAATCATCTTTTACCTAGAAAAACGAAACTACAAATCCCATTGTGAATTGCAAAATGGATGGGGCGTGTGTGAAATTCCGCGCCTGCGTAGCACTCACGGGATGGAGGGACAATCCCGACCGCTTACATATATATGTATATATACACATACAAACACACACACACACACACATACATACATACATAGATACGCACACACATACATAGATACGCACACACACACACACACACACACACACACAGTGCATCCGGAAAGTATAATTTAATTCATTTTGGAATAAGACTGTAACATAACAATATGTGGAAAAAGTGATGCGCTGTGAATACTTTCCGGATGCACTGTACATACACACATATACAGTCGTGGCCAAAATTATTGGCACCCCTGGAATTTTCCCAGAAAATGCACCATTTCTCCTAGAAAATTGTTGCAATTACAAATGTTTTGGTATACACGTTTATTTCCTTTATGTGCATTGGACAACACAAAAAAACAGAGAAAAAAAGCCTAATCTGACATCATTTCAAACAAAACTCAAAAACCGGGCTGGACAAAATTATTGGCACCCTCAACTTAATATTTGGTTGTACGCCCTTTGGAAAAAAATAACTGAAATCAAGCTCTTCCTATAACCATCAACAAGCTTGTGACACCTCTCAACTGGAATTTCTGACCACTCTTCTTTTGCAAACTGCTCAAGGTTAATCAGATTTGAAGGGCGCCTTCTCCCGAACAGCAATTTTGAGATCTCTCTCTAAGTGTTCAATCGGGTTTAGATCCGGACTCATTGCTGGCCACTTCAGAACTCTCCAGTGCTCCAGGTATGTTTGGGGTCATTGTCCTGCTGGAACACCCATGACCTCCGATGCAGACCCAGCTTTCTGACACTGGGCCCTTCACTGCGCCCCAATATCTTTTGGTAGTCTTCAGATTTCATGATGCCTTGTACACAGTCAAGGCATCCAGTGCCAGAGGCAGCAAAACATCCCCAAAACATCTTAGAACCTCCACCATGTTTGACTGTAGGTACGGTGTTCTTTTCTTTGTAGGCCTCATTCCATTTTCTGTAAACAGTAGATGATGTGCTTTACCAAAAAGCTCTACCTTGGTCTCATCTGTCCACAATATGTTCGCCCAGAAGGATTTAGGCTTCCTTTAGTACATTTTGGCAAACTCCAGTCTGGCTTTTTTATGTTTCTGTGTCAACAGTGGGGTCCTCCTGGCTCTCCTGTCATAGCGTTTCATTTCATTCAGATGTCGACGGATAGTTCGAGTTGACAACTTTAAAAAGGTGCCAATAAATTTGTCTGGGCCACTTTTGGAGTTCTGTGTGACACGATGTCAGATTTGGCTTTTTTTCTCTGTTTTTTTGTGTTATTCCAATGCACATAAACGAAATAAACATGTGTATACCAAAACATTTGTAACTGCAACAGTTTTCTGGGAGAAATGGTGCATTTTCTAGGAACATTCTTGGGGTGACGATAATTTCAGCCACACACACACAAATATATACACATATATACTGTATATACACACAAATATATACATATACACATACATACCTATATATGTATACATACATATGTATTATCTACAAAATAAATTTACTATAATAAATACATGTTTATTATAGCACCTGTCACAGCAAGTACAGTCCACCTACATGAAACAAGTAATGCACTAATATACATTTTATTTATGATGTCTTTCTCAGTAGGACCCTAACTTTAAAATGACTTATCTGTTATCTGCTTTACCAACTTGTTACAGAAAACTAATCTATAGGATTATTTTTATACTAAGCACAACCAACCTGCTATACAAAGAGAATCAGACAACATTTATTATTTTTGCTATGAAAGGTACTATTAACAATATTCACAAAGTTCACAGGGAGTATCAGTCAGTTATAAATTTTGTATATAATGCCTTTAATATTGAGGACAAACAACCTGCTACAGTATATTAAATTACTTAGAAAAGATTTATTCCATAAGATGCTTTACCTTGTGAGCACTGCCATCCTGTTATACAAGATGACCCAACAGAGCAGACGCACCAGGTGTCTCCGACAGCAGACTCAACCATAAAACCTATTAGTGCCTCAGTGACAAATTTAACACTCTGGAATGGCGGCTCACTCCATACACCCAAGGCAGTTTCTGTAAAGAAGTGCTTCCTTATTTCATGTATTGGTCTTGACTGCAATCTCCAGTTTATATATACAGTATATATTTTTACTATATTCCAATTTCCCTCTGCAAAGTCATCTCCACGCAAGGACTGAATTTTCCATCTAATGCCATAAGGCATCTCAAGGTGCTCTTATCTGACCTGCACCTGGAGCCGCTGTTCTGTTGTTTTTTTCAGTGAGTCCACTAATCTAAATAGGAACTTGCAAGTACATAGCATAACAAGAGTCAGACTTCTACATGAGTTAGGGGGACACTCCTTAAAAAAAGAATATAACATCTGCAAAATAACTTCAAATTTGACCTGAATTGAAGACTCTAGTGACAAGTACAATAAATGTTCAATTTTCGAGTACTGTTGTGAAACCCTATTTAGTCGAGTCCAGATTGGATCTTTTGTTGCTATTCAGTTTTCACAGTTTTTTTTTGTTTGTTTTTTTTTTTTAACACTTACATGTAAGTAATTGATAAGTAACACAAATTATACATCTGATCACACCAGTAGTCCTTGCATAAATCTGTCAGCCCAGTACAAATTTCAGAACTTAATCAGTACACTTCACAACTGCCATAAAACATTAACAAAAAATAACAAAGGCAGCGGGATCTTCAAGAATGAGACAGTATCATATAACTCCTTTCATTGTCATTTCTGTTAAATTTCTTTACAGAATCAATCAATCCCCAGGGGACAGGGGATACAGCTTTAATAATAATAATAATAATAATAATTCTTTGCATTTATTTAGCGCTTTTCTCACTACTCAAAGCGCTCAGCAATTGCAGGTTAAGGGCCTTGCTCAGGGGCCCAACAGAGCAGAGCCCCTTTTGGCATTTACGGGATTCGAACCAGCAACCTTCCGATTGCCAGTGCAGATCCCTAGCCTCAGAGCCACCACTCCGCAGGTAGTGGGGTGACAGGTCAGTGTAGGTACTATAGGCATCAGGGTATGTTAAAAAGTGGGGCCAGGGTCATTCAGTCCTGTAATGCCAAGGGAGACAGGCTCTGACAAGGATGATGCAGGTTGCCTTGCCTTGCCAGTTAAATACATTAATCGCCCCCGACAGAATATAATCATCTGTTTCTACATTTAATCCTGTAGAATGTAGGCAGGCGGTGTAGGTGCAGTTGTTAAGGCTTTGAACTTCAAATCCTAAGGTTGTGGGTTCAAATCCCACCACTAACACTGTGTGACCCTGAGCAACTCATTTCACCTGCCTATGCTCCAACTGGAAAAAGAAATGCAATCAATTGTATCTCAAATGTTGTAAGTCGCTTTGGATAAAGCCATCAGCCAAATAAATAAATGCAAAAGTAGAATGACTAGGGCTGCAGTGACATTTGAACCATTAGGTGGAGTTACAACCTGGAGTCTCTTAACAAAATGTAGGAATGGATGAAGTAATAAAGCCACATGTGGCACAGAACCCTGTGTGTATGGTGCAGGGAGGATTGGTGATAATAAGAGCTCAACTGGTGGGAGGAAAAAGGCCAGTGGTGCAGGGAAAGAGATGTTACTATGTAATGGAGAAGGACTGGCCACACTGCCTGAGAAACAGGGAAAATGTCGAGGCCTAGAATAACACCAGTGTTTCTTATTTTGTGCATTGTTGTCATGGACACCAAGCATGGGCTGGAATCCCGGCCAAGATGGTTCAAGGTTCCTTGCCTGGTAGGAGGGAAAAAGGGAAACAACCAGAATGGACTATTTTCTTCCCAGACACAATAAGTAACAGCATCCCTGGGCTGTGGGACAGCCCTGTTGGATCCTTGGGTGCCGCCAAGGGAGCTGATCGGGAAAGCTACCCCTACTTCAACAGACTTCCGTTTGACTGGAAATGCTTCCGTCAGGCAATGTTCTGACACCGGAAGTACTCCTCGATCAGAAATAAAAGACAAGGCTGTGCAGGCCTCAGGGAGTTAGTGTCATGAGGCAGAGGACAAGGGCTCATTGGAGAAGTGGAAGGAGAAAGAAAAATCTGTAAATTATCTGTGGTTGTGGTACATTGGCCATGCTTAATATAAACAACTATATCTAAACCACTGACTGTGTTGATGTGATTGTGTCTGGGGTTTGAAGGTCTGTGGCGTCCCCTACTGGTTACAATGGTGTTGTCTTTTTGTTGTTTAACTCTGCCTGATAGTTGTTTTTAATAATCTCACCTTTAATTCTGATTAATTTATATTTAATTTTATTGCGGATTCAGGGCTAGTTCAATACCTACAACATCCACTTACCTTCCAACAGTATTAACAACATTATTTACACTTTATGTACTCTAGATAATGATTGCCATCATAAACTGAGTCACAAAATCTACATGTTAATATTCCTCTAATGCGCCATAACATAATACTTCCTTTCAGTTAACTGACTTCTTAATATAAGTAGTCCATCTATGGTATCTTATTGCTATTGTTATTTGAACACTTTTTATACATTTTTGGTAACATTAGTTTACAAATATTCCATATAGCATATTTCATAAGCAGCTTTACTAAGTCAGTAGCTTAACAGTCATTCCACAGAGCCCTAAAAGATGGTTTTACTGAATTGCACAAAACACTGGCTTTCATGCTGTGCATTATCATATAACCCTCCTCCATTATAGTAACCTTCATGCACAGCTCTAACATTAGTATTCGCTCTCAGCTTTGAACTTATCTTTTTTTATACATTGTCATGCAGAATTTACAATGCCCCCAAATTTGCTCTTGTAACTTTGATTTCTTTAATTTATTAATGTAATGTAACCTCATCATTTGGTGATGGTACACACTACGAAAGGCGCTACATAAAAGAAGCAGGTGTGGCTGACCAATGAACAGACTTGAAAGTCAATTGCTGTCCTCTAAATTTCTGTACTACTGAGGACTAGATTGTTAAGTCAATAGGATCTCTGTAAAGCAAATTTCATCGTACATCCTGCCACTTATTAAAACAAAATAATTTGGTCTATGCAACAACTTGATAGGTATTAAAAACAGGGCTTTAAACTGTATACACAAGCAAACTATTTAGCAAAAACCTTATTTCATATAGTGACTTCAACAAAAATGTGCTTTTAAATAATGACACTCTCCACCATGTTCTTAGTTGTATTTTTAACAGTGTACCAAGTGCAGGTTTTGCAAATTTGGCATGATATTAGCAAGTAAAAAAAGGTCAGCACATGATAAGGATAACGACAAAGGAACAGGAAGAAAAGCTGCAAAGAGAGATTTTGGGAAAATAAACATACACATACACACAGCCATTTCTTTAGTTTTTTTCATTAAACCTTTGATTTCACTACACCACAAGGTGGCAGCAAATCAACATTTTATTTCCACCACCCCACCCTCCCCAACAACAGAAAGGGTACTGTCCTCTCATTGGCAGAAAAGAGTTAAGGGCTGAGGTGGGTGTGGTCAACACCTGGCCTGAAAAGGGAAGTTATGAGCTAAAACAGTCTAATAAATGGTTAACATTTAAGTTCATCTTTGGGTTCTTTGTGTGAAGAAACTGAACACCTGTCTGTAGCTTTTGCTTCTTAAGGCATGGGACAGAAACAGGAGCTACACATTTGCGCGCGCACACACACACACACACACACACACACACACACACACACAACAAAAAGGACAGGATTGAGAGCTTATGTCCTCCACCATGGCTGGAGTTAGAAGTAAACAGAGGGCGTCAAACTGATATGGGCAGCATTAAACTGAACAAGAAGGGTCCTAAAGTAACAGCCTTTAAAGGAAATCCCTTTTCCTCCAATAGAAAAATTGAAAATGACGTCCCAGCTCACAAAACAGAGTTTTATTTGCATTGTCCATTGTGTCTGAGAACATTACTTTCTGGGTGGAATAAGCACCAGCATTTCACTCGCAAATGGTCCTGTGCCACAAAGAACAGATTAGATGACTGAACAACTGGGACTGATCCCTGATCTTAAATCCAATCACTGCACAATGAGAGTTGACCTAACAGACCCTGGGAGCAGCTGATGCCTACACCAATAAGGCTTGTCTGCTGGGACTGTTTACAATGCCAAATAAAGGACATAGTTAAGAAAGTAATGTATGGAGACACCCCTACAGTTATAAACTGGAACCACTTAGTGTCAACAGAGCAAAATTTACAGAAACTCTCATTTGGTAATAAAATATAAAACCAACCAAACTTAAAATGCTGTATAGTTCTGATAGAAAAGTAAAATGCTCATTCCCAAGAAGGCAACATTTTAAGCCTCCTTTTTCAATAATAAAACAAGAAACCCCTCCTAAGTAAAGGACTAGCCTCACTTTAAGACAGGAAGATAGAAAAATCCTTCCTCAGAAAAGAGTAAGAGTTGAGATTTTTCAGTCAAGGTTTAACCTTAATCTTTAAAGCATGAAACTAACAGGAAATACAAACACAGATACCCCCCATGCTTTAAATAACTTTAAACTGAAACAGGTACACACCCCAACTTTATGGTGCACATTAATTACCTGACTCTCTAAGAATGGAATATATAAAGACCTTCACAAGAGACTAGAAAAGGAGAAAGCCATCTACTATGATTATGTAATGAAGAAAACTTCACCACAGGCAAAAACTCAAGAAGCCGAAACAGAGACTGCAGTCCTGGGAGACCTGCAGTAGGAATATGAATCTCTGAAAATGAATTATGGAAGAATGTCGACTTCTGACAGTGAAGCAAAAAGTCTCTTAAGTGAAAACAAACCACATACTGTGGGGCCCAGTTTTTCTGCAGAGGCTCAAATTTCAATACCATATCCCAAACAAACGTGCATTACATTGATTAGCAAACCCAAAACTTGCCTGGCATAAGTGAGTGTGTTAGTGTCTCCAGAGTCAGTACTTTCTTGCACCCAATTATTCCTGGATTGAGTCCACCTCCCCCAGATCCAGGCAATCGTGAAGTGGATTACATAGACTCAATGATGGATAGCAACGTTTGAGGGCAAGAAAACAAGCCCACCAGCTCCAAGAACTACCAGAAAAGATTCTTAACTCTGACAGAAATTTATGAAGCCGCTCAACCAAGAGAGTATCTATGAAAATCTTTTACATGTATCAGACCTCCTGAGCATATAATACGTGATAATCCTCACATTCAACAGTAAAACACAAACTTTTTCTACTGACAGGACAACACCTCAGACTGAAACAAAGTATGCTCGCTCATAACACTGCAATTGACTTTAAAATGACCCATAGAATGAAATTTGTAGACTACCACTTCTGACAGTAGCCCCTGAGGGAGATCTTGACTAAAAATGCATGACTGCTTATGACAGCAAACAATTAGACTATCTACTAAGAGGTAAACACTGACAAGCTGTATTTCAGACAGAAATATATGAATACAATTTGAAAGACCCTATAAGAAACCTGTAAAGACCTTCACTTTAGACAGAAACATAAAGCTTATTTTGACACTACATGGGTAAACACACTTGGAACAACAAAGCAAAAAGCTAATCTGCCCAGTAACATAAGGAAAAGGCTTATTTCAGATGGTACACACCCAATCCTGCTATCTGTGAAACCAACCCACGTATATCTATATGAAGACCCTTGTTTCTGACAAATCCACAGTGAAAAACATATTTCAGACAGAAAAATATGATGCCTATGTCAAAACCTGCAATTTGTGACAAACCTTTGGGGTAAACCAACCTTCAACACAGCTTAAACCAGACATTGAAGTATGTACACAACCAGAACACTACTCCTAACGACCAAACAAAAACGAAACCCACTTGACTAAAACACAATACTACAAGACTCCACCTTTGCAGAAGGCAGACCACTACTAGTTACGCGGAAAGCCTTCCTTACTTTACGATAAATAAGACACTCCAAAACTTCCATAAATTACATACACAAGTTATAAGGCATATTATAAAATAATAAAAATGCTAGAAAGAAATTGACGAAGACCACCACCTCAGTTTCTGACTATGAAAGATGAAGCTCACCGGCTGTAAAAGCAACTTGGGGAGAACCAACGTAAGGCCTGATCTCTTGTATAGGTAAAATTGCAGACTACAAAATAAAAAGATTCACTCTACTGAGGCTACTAATATTCAGTCAGACACGGAGCCTATGCTGTGTGTGTCAACATCCAACTTTAGGCAATAAAATATGAAGACCAACTTCACTGAACAAAAACTACATGGAGATTCCCCCGCCGATGTACCCTCTACCCTTTCTATTTCCGATTGCAAAATATGAGATGCCCAGTGTTGTATAGCAATAAGTTATTACAATCATTATAAAAACAGATTTAGCATCAGAGTGTAGAACAGCATGGAGCTGCAAGGGTTCAAAACAAATCAAAACTACAACAGCAAACAAGTGGCTTCAGCCAGCTTTCTAGTGAGGAGTTGAGCTGTCCTTCCCAAACCAGTGAACTCCTCCCCCAGCACCAATCTGCAGCCCTTTGCCCTTTCCACCCACTCAGTTTCAGTTTGAAAGAACTCATTATCGTTATTTGATCGGCTGGGCAAACCACACACTTCTACGTTTAAACAATTCACAAGGTTCAAACCAACTGATGGACACTGCAGCCCGAAAAAAAATCCTGATCCCTAGGAAGTGTGAAGCAGGAATTCCAGCCTTTGAAAGAACCAAGCGGGTATTGCTGTTCCTAAATTCAAACCTCAGTGAGCATTTAATTATTAATGTAGTAAACTGCAGCAATATGGCCGTGCTTCCCAGTGAGGAGATATGATGATTGACAAGGAGAAATGAATGTGCCTTACCTACTTCCTCTTAACTTAAAGTCAAACTCCACAGGGATGGGGCTGAGCCAAGGGCAGTATCGCAAAGCAGTGGGACTTGCAGACCATTAACCTTTCACTGGCTGCCTACAGGTGGTGTCACGTTGCCAGGTGTATGGTCTATAAATAATTAATAAAACTGACAAGTATGTGGAATGCAGCAGCCAGCAGAATATCAAGCATGTGATCACTGACTGCACTCCCCAGCAATCCAGAAGGTGACAAAACTGAATTGTTAACCACAAGTCCCAACACTATTTACAAACATTAACAATCCTGGGATCACACCCACCCACTCTCATTCACTGTAAAGTGGGCATCAGGAATTCATTTGCATTCAGCTTCCCTTTACACAGCCAGCAGGTTATGTTACTGCGTTTTGTCAGACCTAGCCTATTGTGTCCACAACTGGATTTGGATCTCGTATACTATGGAGAAGGTATTGGTGTACCTCTAAATCATGGGAGTTTAGCTTAATGTTGAAAGGTGCCTAGTTTTAGGCTTCTGACATACCGTAGAACTATTGCCATTCCAGTTCCTATGAGTGCTTCGGCTCCGTACTCGCATGGAAGATGCCTCTGCTGATGCTTTTGAGGAGGTGGATTCCCGTGATGTGCTGCTTGAGCGCCCCCGCACAAAGTCCTAAAAGAGACAATGACACACTTAACTCACAATTCCTTCTTGCCGCACAACACCACTTCCAATTTTAAATCTTACCTTGCGAAGAGGGCGCGGGCGACTCCTGACATTCTCAGATAGGGTGTCCTGCTTTGTGTGGTCAATTCCTACACTCCATTCAGCTCGCTGCAGGGACTGCAATTCTGCAGCTACGCTGGATCCTCCTGAGTTGGAAGAAGGGCTCTCACTGTTCCTAAAGCTTCTTGATTTGACCCTCTCAGAACCATGATTTCCATGAGTAAGCTCTTTAGACCTTCTACTTCGATTTGCACCCTCTCTTTCAACAGGTGTTAGGTGCAGAATGATGCCCTCGTTCATCTGGAGACCAGAGTCATTCCCAAGACCTCCATCTACTGAGCCAGCTCCTGAAACCTCGGCTGTGATCAGCTTAATGCTAGAATTTGAACTGCTGGGTTCCTGAGTGGGCAACTCAATGGGATTAGTGCGTTCTCTCCAGCGAAAGCTCCCCTTGTTCCTTTCAGGAACCTTCCTGTTCTTTTGGCTGGAAGAATCCCGCTGCATCACTTCACTCTCAATGCTATCTATGGCACCTGCACAGGACAAGCTTTTGAATGAAGAACCCTGCGGAGTCTCAAGGTCATCAATCTGCGGAGAGCTTCTAGGCCTCCTTACTTCGGTCCGAAGAGATCGCCCATCAGCCACTTTAGACATTTCTTTGTAATCTACAGTAATAGCATCTAAGTCCAATATGCTCGACTTACAGTCTTTCTCAAATAGGCCACCAGGGGTGTTCCACTGGACAAGTGAATCCAAACCCTCTCTGTTGCTGCTGCTCTTAGTTCCCAATGCTTCTGATTGGGCTTGATGTGAAGAATCATATTCATTGGTATAATCCAAACGGAAGTCATCTACATTGAAGGTTTTTGATCTCATTTGAGCTTCAGGCATCTCCTCTTTACTTTGCTCCTCAGCGTTCTTTGCACTTCTTTCGCCCTTGGAAGAGTCGCGGTCTGTTAAAATGTGGCCTTTGTTTTTCCTGTAGGCAGCATCTAGTGAGGGATTCCTCTTGAGATTATATAAACGGCCGACAGAACCTCCTTTTCCTTCTACGAGTCTCATAGAAAAGTCATCAAAAAGCTGTGTCTTCTCCAACACCTGAGACTCAGAACTTGAGGGGAGAGATGTAACAAAACTAGAAGTCTCTGCTGGACTGTCAGATATGTGGCCGGTCAAGGCAAAATAAGTAACCTTGTGCTCAGAGTCTCTTCTCTTCATCTGCTCCTTAGAATTTGGACCTGAGGCATTTTGGCCATCACTTTCAGACTGTTTAGAAGATATGGTATCCTCGAGGCTAGACGTCATGCCCTGAAGCAACATAGCAGTATCCTCTGAATAATGTGCCTCTTGTTTTTTCATATGTAAATTCTTCACATCAGTAGTCTTCGTCATTTCATGACAGACAAGAGACTCCAAATTCTGAGCACTTGGGCTGCTGGAATAGGAAGCATCCTGCACCACAAAACCTTTAGAGTTTTCTGAAGACTTGACATTCCCTATCTCAGAATTCCTTGAACCTTTTGCATACACAATGTCCACCTCCTGAGAAGTAGATGAGTCCTTAGGGTAAAAAAGATCCTTCACCTGCAGAATCCTTGGACGTCTAGAATATGTATTCTCTATCTCAGAGGTCCTCAGACTTTTGTCACATGCAGCATTATCCAGTTCTTTAATTCTGGTTCCTTTGGAATATGATATATTTCCCACATCTGAAGTTCCAGCACCTTTGGAATACAATATACTTTCCACCTCTGGAGTCATTGAACCTTTGGAATACAATATATTTTCCACCTCAGGCGATGTAGAACTTGTGGGAAATGAAATGTCTTCAACCTCTGGAGTCTTTTCAATTGCCAAAGATGGTGTATGTCTTAACCAGGAAGCCCTTGAGGCTTTGGGGTATGCTTTATCTTCCAACTCAGCTGGCCTTGAACCTTTAAGGTAACCAGGTACCCCTTCTCCATAAGGTCCTATGTTCTGCAAATTTGTCCCACCTGTAGATTCCAGACACCTTGCATGTTTTAAAGCTGCAGGATCCTGCACATCATCAGAACTTGAACCTTTGGACATGACACTTTCCTCTGTATCACAGATCCTTGATTTGCTAAGTTGTTCATTGTATAAGCAGTTCTCTTCTGTGTTCTGATTTTTTACACCTTTTCTACTAAATCTTCTGCTTCTGGTATCTGGCTCTGCCTTACTTTCAATGGAGTTGCTCGAACTCCTTGACCCCACAGACATCTCTGAAAGTGTCTTGGAATTAGGAAGAACTCTACATGTTCCGTCTTCATTTATGGGGCTAGGGTCATCATCATTTTGAGTAAGCTGTGCGGTGGATGACAGACTACCCTTTGTACAAGAGCTAACCTTAGTCATATCTGACTTTGTCTTCAGGGAAATGCTCAGTGCTTCATTAGGGGATCCATCCTTTTCTTCCACTTGATCTCTCCACTTCTTCAGCGATCCTACACTTAAGTATTTTGGTTCCACCTTGACTTTCAAGATATCTTCTTTGTGCTTCTCTCCACTATTCAGAAGTGGAGATGACAGCTTTTCTGAAGCCTTATCTATGACCTGTACATCAGATTTCACTTTTAATCTTTCGACAGTCTGTGGTTTCAGCCACGCTCCATTAATACCTGTATCAGATGTTAGAAAACTTCTCACTGCCTTAGCAGATTGAGAACGCTTCAGAATTTCCTTCTTGCAATTTTTCTCCTCCTTTGCAATCTCATGTTGCTCCTTTGACCATATCTGCTTTTTGAGCTCCTGTCTATCATGCAGAGTAAATTCACCATCTGGGAAGGCTTTGTCGTTCTTGTCCATCAATTTCCTTGAGCGCAGTGTAACTGCCTTGTCTTCAACAGCTACAGGAACAAGCTCACTATATGCCTTCTCAGTCACTGCTTGAATGGTATCAACGATGTGATCGACCTTCACTGGTGCATCCACATGCCTCTGGCGGAAATCCCTGCAGACAGCAGGATAGAATGCATCTTCTGCTGAGCTAGTGCCAGACACAACTTTATGTTTATCCTCTTCAGGAACAGTGATCTGCTTTTGTTGGTTGCCTTGGTTCTGCTCATTGGCTTCCTTATAATGCTTGAGAGAAGACCACTGTTTCTGATCCATTTTTCTCTCATAAGCATTTGTCAAGCCTTGCGTCATGGAAGTCTCCAATAACATATGCCTCTGAACTGGATTGTCGAACATGGAAGCTCTAACCTTCAGGACAGGGGAGTGGCCCGCACTCTCATTGTCCCGTTTTGCTTCACTGACTGCCTGCAGGTCTGAGACTTTGCTAAGGGGTGCACTCTTCCTGCGGAAGCTGCTCCTCTGAGCCCCTCTTCCAGATGTGAGCTTTTCAGTAACACCCTGTTCCTCCCTGAAAAGAGTTTGCTGCCCCTTACACAGCTGACTCTCATTTCTTCTTGCCAACAAATCACCCTCTACCTGAAATGGGAACACAAGACAGGCTTATGGTTAGTGCAGCAATTATTTGCTTTTAGCATAGTCCTTTTATCATGACTGCCATACCCATGTGAACAACAAAGACAATCTTAAGTTGTGCTTGGGGCGAGTTTGAAATGGACAGAATGGATCCTTTTAAACAGAGGTCAGGTAGAGGTAGGAGATGTGGGGAGAAAGCCATATACAAAAGTCACCTCAGCAGATGGAACATCTGAAGCACCAGAAATTATGGATAAAATCTATGTTCAGTTGCCTATATTTCAGCACACTGGCAGGAACTGCAGGCAAAAATTAAATTTAAAACTATACAGTTATTCAGTTCAAGCTCAATTATGGAAGATTCTGATATATTGGAGAGTACAACAATCTGGGGTGCAAGCGTGTTAAGTGACTAGAATTGAAAACCAAGCCCTTCTATAAATCCTTCATAGAAAGCAATGAACTCTATTAGGTAGGCAGAGAGTGAGTGATATCCCATATAAGAGAAAAGTCATCATGGTAAATAAATCAATAGCCAGACAGACTGACCAACCAGATTGCCTAAGCATTTATCCTCCTGGAATTTATATTTGACAGTGGCACATTTACAAAAAATAAATTCATGAAGTTTTTAGTATTTTACCAAATTTGCTCACACAAAGTAAAACTGATCAAGCTATCTTTCTTCAACAATGGAAGTAAACCATTAGTGAAAAGATATTTCAGCTGCTACCACTAATCCTTCTCTTAACCAGTCTCTAACTGGATTTTTTTTGGTTAAGCCTAGCATGTGTTGGGTTGAGTATTTGCTTTGGGTCACTGTGCTACTAAAATATGAAAAAATCTACACAGCAACATACCCTAGCCATTCCTTCTAATGGACTTTTATTCTACTTTGTGGGTGTAATGAATGACATGCTTAGACTTCAGTTTACATTAGGGTAACTGCATCACAAATGTATAGTTAGTCATGTACATCTAACAGCCCTTGATTGCTCCATGTCATAGTAATTACTTATATATGCAGTCTCACACATTAGGCACATTTTAAAGTGCAGGTTCCATTAACACAAGGACTGTTTGTCCTTCAATCCAAATTACTATGGGTAAATAAATATACAGGCTTGAAAAATATATAAAAAAAAAAAGTCTTTTATAAATGTGTGTTTCCCCTCAACAAGGAGTGACTTAATTCACTTGGTGCTTTTCAGTACCTTGGAATAATATATCAGTAATGTCCACTCAGTGTCAGTATTTCAATTTCAGCCTTAAGACTCATCTCAATGTTAAGAGAGCATACTCCCATAAGAGACTGATCAAATTGTTCTCTTATACTGCTTTTCAATTAACTATTGTGGCATTTTTGTTTTTACATTACTAAGTCTTCCTAATTTCTTTCTCTGCTCTGCATACATTATGGCACTTGGCTTGCATACAGCTATATGGTGCCCAGATTTTTGAATAAGCTCCACAAAGGTTTATTGTTTTTTATTCTTTTATTTTAGCCCTTGGTCCAACCCAATTGTTCTAGTCCCAAAACAAAATGGAAGTTGACACTTCTACAATGACTTCTGTCAGCTGAATCAAGTTTCACGATCTGATGCCTACCCAATGCCTTGCATGGACAAGTTACTTGGGCAGCTTGAAAGGACTCAATACTTGACCACCTTATATGTGACAAAAGGGTACTGGCAAAGTCCACTGCAGAGTTCAGTGCACACTGGCAGGACAAGGCCCTCCCATTCAGTTTGCATGGGGCCTCAGCGACATTCCAGCATCCAGTGGATAGAGTGCTACATGCCCAGAGAACCTACAGTGCCACCTTCTTAGATGACTTAGTCATCTATTCCAAGACATGGGAGAAACATGTAAAGCATGTGCATGCTGTGCTCCCTGTACTAAGCAAAGCCGTGCTGAAAATAAACCCCCCAAAAAAAGTAATTTCAGATTGACGAAGTCTAAATATTTAGATTACATAGTGGTCAGAGGTACCGCATGTCCACGATGTTCTAAAGTTGAAGCCATTCTTAAATGGCCTCCACTGAATGCAAAGAGGCAGGTTCAAGCTTTCCTGGGACTAACAGGGTATTATCGCCAGTTTGTACCCCGCTTCTCTGAGACTTGACAAAGAAATGGAACCCAAATACAGCGGTATGGGATCGGAAAGCAAAGGCCACATTTTAAGATTTGAAATAGGCACTTACTTCAACACCTGTATTAATAACACCCGATTTCCTTTTACTTTTTATTTTACAGACCGACGCTTCGGACACAGGACTCAGTGTTGCATACCCCATAATGTACTTGAGCCGGAAACTACTGGACTGGGAAACCAGGTATGTGGCAATGGAGAGATCAAATGGGCTATTAACCAGCTAAGGTACTACCTCCTGGCACACAAGTTCACTCTGGCGATAGACCATGCTTCTTTACAATGGAAGGTGCTGCAAAATGAACCTTTGCATTACCAGCTGGTTCCTGGACCTTCAGCTTTCCAATTCAAAGTCCTACATCATCATGGTACTCTTCACAAGAATGGCGGTGCGCTTGGTCACAGCAGCTCACGGCTCTCCTTTTCAGTGATCTTTTTTGTTGTTTTTGTACTTTTTTCTTGCTTGTTTGTGCAAGATCGGTTCGGCGAACATACGCTACACCCGTCAGAACCTTATAGACATCAGTGTCCAGTGCCAGACATCTGTTTCGAGTGTTTTTCATCACACACACATCAACATCCCAGACAACATAGCGAGACCAGCAGGCTCTCTGTGGATTGTTGTCGGGTCTAGTAGACGGCGTAGATGGAGAAGGGAAAGGAAGCAGAAGCGGGGCCGCAGATCCGGCGTTATGCTAACGCTAAAGAAACAACCACTCAAGCCACCTTTACCGAGCCTGTATCTCACCAATGCCAGATCCCTGGTGCATAAAACGGATGACTTGGAATTACAACTCGTTGAATATCGCTGTGTTTGATTGCTGTGTTTTGATTATCACTGAAAGCTGGCTCCACCCGGGGATACTGTACTTGATGCTAGCATGCAGCTAGCAGGTCGCACTCTGCTCCGCTGGGACAGGACAAAGGAATCCGGTATGAGCAGGGGAGGTGCGCTCTGTATTTACGTACATGTGAACTGGTGCAACAACGGGACAATTAAAGACAAACACTGTTCCCCTGACCTCGAGTACATATCTATATGATGCCGGCCTTTTTTTCTACTGAGAGAGCTAACAGTAGTGATTGTCATTGCTGTGTACATTCTTCCCAATGCCAATGTAAACATGGCGCTCTCTCTCCCGCTGAATACCATTAACAAACAGCAGCAAGCCCACCCTGACGGTGCTCATATAATTGCAGGAGACTTTAACAAGGCCAACTTGAAGACTGTACTCCCGAAATTTTATCAACATGTTAAGTGTTCTACTAGAGGGGAGAAAAATATGGACCATGTTTACTTCAACATCAAGCACGTGTACAGAGCTATACCCCTCCCCGAACTCAGACAGTCTGACCATCTTTCTCTTCTGCTCTCCCCAGCCTACACCCCCCTCAGATGCAGTGCCAGGCCCACCATAAAGACTGTTACAACCTGGCCTGAAAATGCACTCTCCAAACTACAGGACTGCTTTGAACAGACGGACTGGGGCATATTTGAACACCAAGAGCTCGAAACATTCACAGGAACGGTACTGGACTATATCAGGTTCTGCATCGAAAATGTGACTGGGGACAAAAACATTCGGGTTTTCCCAAACCAGAAACCCAAGATGACCAGCCAGGTCCGTACACTCCTCAGAGACCACAATGTTGCCTTCAGGTCAGGTGACAGAGCTCTGTACAGGGCTGCCCGAGCCTCTCTGAAAAGTGAAATTATAAAAGCCAAGACGGACCATAAGAGGAGCATAGAGTCCACCCTGTCCAGCCACAATACATGGGAAAAGTGACAGGGAATACAAAACATCACACACTACACAGGCAGTGATGCAACAACAGGAGATGTGAGTGTGCAGCTAGCAGAGGAGCTAAACTGCTTCTTTGTTTGCTTTAAATCATCAAAACAGCAGCAGAACTCCCCTGCTCCAGCCCTGCTCCCATCCTCATCGGGTTCCTGCACTACTCCACTCACTGTAAAGGGGCACGATGTCAGATGGGTGCTCCTGGCAGTGAACCCTAAGAAGGCCGCCGGCCCAGATAGAGTGCCTGGTAGGGTGCTCAGAGCATGCGCCCACCAGCTCACCTTTATCTTCACCAAAATCTTCAACCTCTCCCTAGCCCAGACAGTCATTCCGTCCTGCCTAAAATCAGCCACAATCATTCCAGTGCCGAAGAAGTCATCAATCACCAGCCTAAATGATTATCGCCCTGTGGCCCTCACTCAGGTAATCATGAAGTGCTTCAAGAGATTGGTTCTCCAGCACACCAATGACTATCTCGCCCAAAACTTCGATCCATATCAATTTGCATATTGCGCAAACAGATCCACAGAAGACCCACTGCCGTAGCTCTCCACTCTGTGCTGAGCCATCTAGAACACCAGCAGAGCTATGTCTGGATGTTCTTTGTGGATTACAACTCAGCTTTTAATACAATCATTCCTGACATTCTCATCACCAAACTGGTCACTCTTGGCCTCCCCCCTCTCACATGTGTCTGGATAAAAGACTTTCTTACCAACTGGCTCCAGACTGTGAGACTCGGCCACCACCACTCCTCCATTCGCACACTGAACACCAGTACCCCACAAGGCTGTATGCTAAGCCCCCTTCTGTACTGTCTCTACACCCACAACTGCAGTCCAGCCCACAACAACCACCTAATCATCAAGTTTGCTGACGACACCATAGTGGTTGGACTCGTCTCAAAGGGAGACGAGGCAGCTTACAGAGAGGAGGTCCTGAAGTTGGTAGCCTGGTGTTCAAAGAACAACCTGGCTCTGAACACCAGGAAAACCAAGGAGATCATTATAGACTTCCGGAGGCACAGCACCGAATTAGCCCCCCTTTACATCAACAGCGAGTGTGTGGAGAGGGTCCATACCTTCCAGTTTCTCGGCATCCTTATCTCTGTTGACATCTCCTGGACAGACAACATCACAGCAGTCATCAAGAAGGCTCAGCAGCGGTTACACTTCCCGAGGGTCCTCAGAAAGCACAACCTGGACCCCATCCTGCTACTGACCTTCTACCGCTCATCCTTCGAGAGCCTGCTGACGTACTGTATCACAGTATGGTATGGCAGCTGCACCATCGCTGACAGGGAGAGACTTCAGAGAGTAGTAAAGGCAGCACAGAAGATCAACGGCTGCCCTCTCCCCTCCCTGATGGAGATTTACACTTCCCGCAGCCTCAGCAGAGCAAAAAACAGCATCAAGAATAGCTCCCACACTGGATCTGATCTGTTTGACCCGTTGCCTTCAGGGAGGCACTACAGGTGCATCACAAGGACAAAAGCCCCAAAAGCCATAACCATTCTGAACTCACACATGCACTGACTACACAGTCTAACCCTCCAACCCCTGGACTTCCTTCTATCCATCAACTGTGCAATATCCAATATCTAAATGGTACTGATAATAACTGTGCAATATCTGTATACTGTACAATATCATTACTCTCTGGGTCCAACATCCACTAATTACTGCACATGATCATCATTATTGTGCAATATTTAAATTATGTGCAATAACCCAATAGTGCAATAGTTATTATACTTTCTGCATGTATTGTGGACTATGGCCGGCCAGTCATCCCGGCCAATAACCCCAGGCCACCAGGTGGAGCCCTCCCTGCAGTATGGAGGTGCCCAGAATGCCAGCTGGGAATTATGGACAATGGAGTTTTCATCCACTGTCCTGCTGGATACTACAGGGGCCAACTGAGGACGCTGCAGGGAGGCCCAGAGACTCTTACGTGCCCTATAACCCAGAAGTACGTCTTAGTCACAGCGACAGGAGGAATGATGTACTTCCGGGATGAAAAGAAGAGTTTTCATCTGACCTGGAAGTGCTAGGAAGTCACATGGACCGAGTGTACGGAAACACTTCCGGGTCAGGGAATATAAGACTGTGGGAGATCCCAGATGAGTGAGCTGAGCTGGGTTGAAGGGTGGCAACGCAACTGGGAGAGGAGGATTGATTATTGATTATTGTGTATTGTTTATTTATGAGTATTGTGGAGAGGAGGGTGCTTTGTGCACTGTTTAGTTCAAATAAATTAATAATTTGGACTTTTACCTGGTGTCTGGCGTCAAGTCTTAGGGTTCAAGGGGATGACAGCCCCCTCTATCTGTCACAGTATATAGCGTTGCAGAATTTTTTTGTAACTTCTTTGCAACTTTTTGCACCATTTGTTTATTTGTTTATTTACTTGTTGTGTTCTACATATATGTCTGCACTGAAGGAGCTGCTTTTAATCTCATTGTATAAGTGTATAGTGACAATAAAAGGCATTCTATTCTATTCTGTTCAGACCAAAGCCAATTCTTTGTCTCACGTCCAAGCTGCAAGCTCAAGGGGAGAGGGATTTGGGGGAAGAGGGTGTTGGCCTTAAAGTCTTTATTATTTTGAAGTTCTTCTTTTTAAGCCTACATATGCTGGGTTCATGTCCAAGTGTATGTTAATGGTGTTTTGATTTGACAGCCACGATTCAGCCAGCTCTCTGGCACTCTTAGTATTTGCCCTGAATCTTACTTGTACCTTGTCCCAGTTAAATGTATTTCTAAACCCTACCATATTAATCCACCAGCTCTCTTACACCCATCTACCCCCTTTGATTCCTGTACGTCTAACCATTTTCCTCTGATGATGACACCTGATAGGTGTCCAAAACTCAGGAATTAAAGAAGAGATTCTCCCATTGTGGATCTCTCTCTCTCTTGAGTGGTAATTTTATTTTAAACTCACCAGTTAATTAATTATGCAGGGGCAAGTTAGACGATGTGGCTAATAAGTAACAATACAGAGATGGCAATAGTCCTGATTTCTTAAGGTATTGTAATGTAACCAGTTTAAATTCCAGAATACAGAAGACGGCAATGGAAAATTGTATCTAATATGCAGTCATATACTAATATACAGTACATATTCATACTATATTTCTATATTTCTAATTATTAGAAACAAGAGGATTTCTCAGAAACATGCCGATATAGTAGAACACTGCCAGGCTGGGATTTTAACTCAGTTTTCCAGAGGTGTAAAAGAGCACCAATACGCCACAAAAGACGCAAAAAGGGCATGTGAGAGAAATGTTTTCATAGTGCAGAATCATCAGTTGCAAGAGAAACCTCGACTTCATAATTTTATTGAGGCATGAATACAAAAGTAAAGTTCAAAACAATAGAATATTTAGTTTGTGGCAATTATCACCCCTGTTACAAAATTACATTCAATCTGAATTTGCACTTCCCCATGTTATCGTAAAACATTCAACAAGAAAAGGTATAGCATGACAGGACTTGCCTGTTGTTGGTGCCACCATCGCTGCCTGGAGTCATCCTCCACTGTGATGGAGCCTTCTGAAGGACTAGCTGTATGCTCTCTCTCCAAAGATTTCGACATGCTGAAAAAATGTAAAAAAATAAACTGGTGACAAGGAAGGCAAGATTTATAAGAGTAAAGTACAACTCCAAAACATCACAATGCCTCACTTCATCCATAGCAAAATGTGTAACATAACAATGACAAATACTCCCAGTCTGTGTAATTGACAAGTTTGCACTCTCATTGCTCTACATTCCATCTTCTGTAACAGTCTCATCAATCTGCAATTGACAATGCCAACACTATTTACTCTTCAAACATTTTCTTCCTAATCACCCAATCCCTCCTCAAGCCAATACACAGACCACTCACTGCTATCTCTCTCTCATGCCTCAGCAACCTTCCTCCTGCACCTTCAAGTGGGATTACTGGGTGTACACTTGTACAAACATCACTGAAAAAGTCTTGCTCTCAAAACTGTGCCTTTCTAAGATTATAATTCCGAAGCTGTGTGACAAATTTAGAGACTATAACTTCCCTGAAGCTATATTTCACCCACATTTTTACAAAGCAAGTAAGCAATTTAACCACATCCTATGAACATACTTTTAAAACAATGTCCACAGTCAGTTTCCACTGTCATGTACAACATTTCCAAAAGTGAGCCATGACACTTGAAGGTTCGAAATAAGATCAAAACTGATAGCTGAAATCTTGAAGGGAACTCCCCCGTCCTTCAATCCCATTGAACAAGGCTGGATCTGGGGTTATTCTAAAGGGATGGAAAAAAATCTGGCATCTTTACTGGATTGTTTTTTCTTCTCTCCTTCATATGGAAAGCCTCGTGGTTCAGACCAGTCTCCCTGATGGTTTCCAAATCTCTTCTATCACACCCTCTACAGACTCACCTCTTTGTGAAATCAGAAGACGGTTCTCGAGCTGGCAGTGACCTTTTCTGGAGATCCACTTGGATTTCTGCTGGTTCAGCATTCAGTTCCCTAATGCGTTGCCTAATTCCCACACCAACGTTTTCTGAGGGGCTGGCAGAGGCAACCAATGAAGTCTCTCGTTCAATGACACTGGAACCACAACCACTTGAACTGGAGTCCAGCAACAGGCTAATACGTCGCTTGATGTTGCTTCCATATGTGGACGTCTTTGACTCCATCTCGGAAGCAGGGGAAGGAATGTCCATCCCTAAGGTCTTGTTCTTGGCACACAGGGACCTCACTTCACTCTCCTCAAGAGGCTTTTGAAAGCCCTCTCCAATCAATTGGGCAATATCAGGTTTCTCGTCTTTAAGTGTTTTCTCTTCTGTTAACCACTGTGCCAACTTCACCTCTTGTTTGCACGCCACATTTCTATAATCAGACACCTTGTCCAATTCTTCTGTTGATACTTTAGAGTGTAGGCTTCTCCGCCACCCACTCTTTTCTTTTTCTTCCCCTACTTTTTGGTTGAAATCCAAAGGCTTCTTTTGTGGAGTTGGCAGATTTTCTTTGACTTCATCTTGGGGCATTTTGCTACCTGCTGGAGTCGAAAGGATACTAGATTCAAATTTGGCTGTCAGGTCTGCTGAGAGGGGCCTTGGAGTTCGAAATGGGGGCTTTTCTATCGAATCTAATGTTTCAGCAGAAGACGGTAATGAACTAGATCCAGCGGTTGCAAAAAGCGTTGACATTGGCCTTGGTCTGGGTTTGGGTCTTGAACGTAAGTGTGGTACAGCTTCCCCGCTAGGGATGACAGACAAGCCTGTTTCTCTTGTTTCTTGTTTGCTGAGGTAGTCCATGGATTTGGTCCGGTTAAGTGGAGTGATGGAGGGGTTTTCTTCTCCCTGGTTCTCTTTCTGGTTCCCTGGCCTGCAAGACAAGTAGTCTCGAGACTTGTAAGTTTTCATGTCCAAGGCCTGAGCCAATGGTATTCCACCAGACTCACGAATAGTCACTTTCTGAGACTCTTCCTGCAGAACATCACTGCATGGTGAATCTTGTTCTAGAAAATGCTTGGATCCAAAGCTTGACTTCTTGGAATATTCTATTTTGCTCCCATCGCCAAGTGGTTTTGGAGCAAGGATGGGCCTCATACCCAAGGGCTTTTCAGCAGTGAAGGGTTTTGGGGTAAGCCTGGGTTTGGGAGCAGGAGTGGGCTTGCCTTTGCTACCACTGAGCATTTTGCCACCTTCTTCTTGCAGGATCAGTGCTGGAGTTGGCTCAGACGACTTGTTGCTAGAGTCGGACAGAGGGCTGACCGGTCCTCGTTGTACCTTTGCTTCACTATCCCATGGATCAGTGAGAGCAGCCACACCAGGGCTGGCACTCTTATCCACTTTTGTCGCCATTCAGGGTCCCAGGCAACACATAAAGTGCCTAGAAGGGCAGAAATAAAGAACAAGTTAATGATTATACTAATGATTAAACTAGGGAATGGGGGGGGCATGGAGTTTAGGACAAGCCCAGTTTAGAATTATACATAGTGGAACAAACAGTATAGAAATAAAAATAAGTAGTAATGTAAAATCTAACCCAATGTTTAAATATAGAAGAAGTAACACATTGCTTGCCTTAATGCTAGAAGTATCAACAATAAGGAAAGTGTGTTGTATGTAACAAAGCATAATTACGATAATTATTATGATTATTATAGCAATAACAGAAACTCTGCTAAATAACAAAGATGGAGAAAAGTATAGCATAGATGGATGCACATTTGTTAGGAAAGACAGACAGAAGCGAAAACGAGGTGGGGTTGTTGTAATAGTCAAGCAGAATTTAAATACAAAATTCCTCTTCAGCTGGACGAGGAGTTCCATTTCAGTAAGGACATGTGGCTTTGCCTGTAAAGCATTAGGGAAAGAGGCTTTATTTTAGGAGTGTGTTATAGACCACCTAATGCAGACATTACCTTTAACGCCCACCTTTTTAGTATAATCAAAAAGGCAAGTTTACTGGGGGTATTATAGCAATGGGGGACTTTAATTAATCGAATATTAACTGGAATAACCTTGCCAATATCGGAGCACAAGTTTTTAGAAGTAATGAGCAACCGTTTTTTTAACACAGTATGTTAAAGCACCAATGAAGGGTGAAGCCTATCTGGATTTAGTATTTTGTAATAATCAGGATAGAATTGAAGGTGTAGAGGTGATTGAATCACTAGGGTCAAGTGACCATAATGTAGTACAATTCTCAGTGTTTTGTAAGAGTGAGGATACAAAGACTAAAATTATTAAGCTTAACTTTGGTAGGGCAAATTTTGAGCAGATGTGGCAAAGTCTAAGGAGAATAGAAAGGGATTAGCTTTTAAAGGTGGAGACAGTCAAGCAGCACTGAAACAGGATTAAAAATATTTTACATGTAATGCAAAACAGGTACATACCTAAATTTGGAATAAGGAATTAAAGAAAAAACTCTGCAGTGGGTTAATAAAAGAAACTGCAAAAGAAAAAAAAAACAGCTGTATACGGCATACAAAACTAATAACTCCAGAGTGAATCGTAGGGCATATGAGAACATGAGGGCAACCATTAAGAAGGATATTAGGAAGGCTAAAAGACAGTTGGAGAGGAATATAGCAGATAAGGCAAAAGATAACCTGAAGACATTCTTTTAGTAGTTTAAAAAAAAAAAAACAGCCAAGGAGGAGATGAAGTGCATCAGAAGCAGTTAAAGGGAATAAAAAAAATTACAGACAGTGAAACAGTGGACATGCTAAACTTGCATTTTTATGTGGTCTTCAAGTGGGGAAGTAGATAACCTCCCAAAAGTAAATGGGACTACTAAGGAGATAATGAGTGATTTAGAAATTGTAGAGGGAGAAGTGCTGCTCAGATTAAATAAGCTGAAATCAAACAAAATCACCAGGGACAGATAATATTTACACCTGAGTTCTTAAGGAGGGTAGTGAGTTCATATATAAACCCCTGACACATTTTTAGGAAGTCACTGTATATTGGAGAGACTCCAAAGGACTAGAAAAGGGCAAATACTATCCTGTTCTATAAAAAGGGTGACCGGGCAGATCCAAGCAACCTTACCAGAACTGGCTGATGTGAAGAGTGCTGTTCCACAGGGGTCAGTGCTAGGGACACTTTTATTTTTAATATAAATAAATGATTTAGATAGGAATATAAGTAACCAGCTGGTTAGGTTTGCAGATGATACCAAGATAGGTGGACTGGCAGACAATTTGCAATTCATTTAATCATTACAGAAGGATTTGGACAGCATACAGGCTTGGGCAGATTTTTTTTTGTTCTTATTTCACATTATACAATTTCTTGTATTAGGAATTTGTTAGTTTTCGCATACCCCTTGGGGTCAGAGCATAGGGTCAGACGTATAGCGCCCCTGGAGCAATTGAAGGTTAAGGGTCTTGCTCAAGGGCCCAGCAGAGTAGGGGACAGGGTTTCGAACCAGCAACCTTTGGGATACCAGCGCAGATCCTTAGCCTCAGAGCCACCACTCTGCCCATTTTGTGGCAGATGAAAGTTAATGTCAGTAAATGTAAAGTATTACACATAGGAAGTAAAAAAGTTAGGTTTGAATACACAATGGGAGGTCTGAAAATCAAGAGTACACATTATGAAAAGGATTTAGGAGTTACAGTGGACTCTACGCTATCAACTTCCAGACAGTGTTAAGCCATTAAGAAAGCAAACAGAATGTTAGGTTATACAGGGTGACACAGAAAAACGGGAACTTTTGAAAAACCCAATAAAAACAGAAGAAATTCAACAAAAAAATTTTATTGACAGCAATTGAACCACTACAACTTGCCTTTTAAGAGACAGTAATCCAAATTATCAATGTCTGAAAATGACGTCCTGTAGATAGCGTCCTCCTGTACGTATGCATTCTTCCAATCTGCTGTTGAGGTTCCCCATTGATCGCTGCAACATCTCAGCTGGGATACCACGAATTTCGTCTTGAATTCTTTGTTTCAATTCATTCAGTGTCCTTGGACCCGACTCTTAAGGTAGCCCCAGAAGAAAAAGATCACAAACGGACAAATCCGGTGATCTTGAGGGCCAGGGAATGTCACCGAATCTTGAGATGACACGGTTACCGAACAATTCTCGCACAGCTGCCATTGATTGCCTTGCAATTGATTACTAAATGGAGAGATTGTTTACAGCTCGAGGTCTCTGTTCCGCAGTGCTGCCAACTGTACATGGCTGCCACTACGCATTTCAAAAGTTCCCGTTTTTCTGTGTCACCCTGTATATCACAATGTGTGGAGTGCAAGTCCAAGAAGGTTATGCTCAAACTTTATAATGAGCTAGTGAGGCCTCATCTGCAGTACTGTGTATAGTTTTGGTCTCCAGGCTACAAAAATGACATAGCAGTGCTAGGAAAAAGTCCAGAGAAGAGCAACTAAGCTCAGTCCAGAGCTAAAGGGATGAATTATGAATAAAAATTAAAAGATCTAAGCCTGTTCAGTTTAATCAAAAGAAGATTAAGAGGTGACATGATTGAAGTGATGATTATGAAGGGCATTAGTACATTGGATCGAGACTCAGATCAGGTCAGGATGCATGTATAGTGTGTTGCCACACCCACCACTTGACAAAATAGCTCCGGATCCTGGTTGGCAAAACCCCAGGTAGTCCAGTCCCACCCTCCGTAAATGACAACCTGTCTGCCACAGCCAGTGTTAAGCGGGTGTCTCCTTGGCCTGGTCCAGCCACTTGGCTAATCATTTCATCAGGGAATCACGTCACATGGCCATACTGTTGTAATGGATGTCCCTCACAATGCAGGTAATGTGCCTCATTCAGGAATCTAAGAGCAACCAGTCATTCGACACAAAGTCAAAACAGAAGTAACCCAAGGACACAGACACAGTACTGAAGGGGTCCAGTCTTCATCACAGGTCACTGGATAGCGTCCATTTCTTGCAACCATATAGCAAGACAGGAAGCACCAGGACTGTAAAGACTTGGACCTTCATCCTTTTGCATAGATATTGGGAGTGCCGCACACCTCTTTCTAGCAACATCATGACCCCCACTTACTCTCTCAATCCCTCAACTGACTTCATAGGAAGAGTCACCAGAGACATGAATGTAACTGATGAGGTCAGTAACACTCTCTCTGCAGACAGACACACTGCTGATGGCTGTGCCCAAGAGGTCATTAAAAGCCTGGATCTTGGTTTTATAAAAGACACTCGCAAGCCCAGACACTCAGACTTCTCGCTCAGTTTCTTGAATGCCCCGATTAGAGCTTCCATTGACACCATGAAGATCACAGCATCATCATCTAAGTCAAGATCAGTGAATCTTTCTTCACCAACAGATGCCCTACAGCCACTGGACCCCATTACCCTGGCCAACACCCAGTCCATGCAAGCACTGAACACACCCCTGACGAACTCCAGAATCAACTAGGAAGAATGCAGAGGGTCTGTCTCCACTCTGCACAGCACTCACAGTAAAGGGTAAATTTCACACAAACATTAGGAAGCTTTTCTCTACACAGAGAGCCACAGACACTTGGAATAGGTTACCAAGAAGTGTGGTAGACAGAAAGAATTTAGGGACTTTCAAAACTACATGCAATTTTTTTTAGAATTAAGTGGATAGGACTGGCGATCTTGGGCTGAATGGCCTGTTCGCGTCTAGATTGCTTTAATGTTCTAATTACGTACAGACTAAGACATTTAACTGTGATCAAAAGGAAAAGCAGACCATTGGAAGATTGCAATTCTGCTTCCAATACTTTGAATTTCTCTATGAGATTAATAAAGATTATCTAATCAAGGAAAACTTCAGACAAATTTTAAAGTGTGAGGTTATAAAAAAATAAATACATAAATATATAAAGTGGAGAGTGGCACCAGTTGTTTATACCTTGGCTAGATGTTATGGACTGATGGAAGTACTATAAACAGAATGATAAAATTTCCACAGGGACATATTGCATTGATTAGTTTCAATTTGCCTAATTAAAATTCCTTAATTCATTTGTTTCTGAATCTACCTATAGCCTATTCGTTTTTCTATGTGGCTAATACCCTGGGCACAACAGTTACAGAGGAGATGGAGCTAAATATGTGGGCTAGTGCAAGACAAGTGAAGCAAAATAAATAAACAGAAACTTACAATTAATTCAAGCAGTATACAGAGACAAATAGAGGCATCTAATTATCATTTATGTACTGTTCAGTCATTGTTTGTGAACTCCTAAGAAGACACAGTACGGCATGTGGGCATCTGTAGAATGTAGAGGAGCATACAGTGAAACCAATTTATGAAGTAATGTGACAATGAGTAACCCATCCTTCCTGTCCTGTCCTGGTGTCAAATTCAGTTTTGGTGTCTGCCTTGTGCCAGAGAACGCCATGGCTCCTCACAGCCTTAAACGGGAATACATGGCATCAGATAGTTAAAAAATGAGAACAATACAATAGCATTTTACTAATAAAACAAATGATATATAGATACAATAAAAGAAAACAAAAATAGGAGAAAAACAATTAGCACAATGATTCAACTCCCACCGAAAATGACTCCACACACTTAAAAGTGCCTATTGTCATATCATGCAAATGTGGAGGACATCAAAATATAACTGCATTGAGCTCTGTGGATGTGTATACTACAAAAAGGTGCTATTAAAAAATGCTTGTCAGTAACAGACACTGAGGGATGCTCACCCACTTGTGTTCCAAATGTGGAAATATGGAAATGATTGTACAGTACTTGTAAACTACCATGGGATCATTTACAATGGAAAGAAACTATATACAATACATGGCTTGTTTTATAGAGGACAATGAAGCCTCATAGTGAAGGCGTGGGCTGTAATATTGCCAGCCACTGGTTTACTATGTGATGTCTTACAAGTAACGTGACCAGCCACATCTCCAGTAGTAGAAATATGAAAGCAATTATACAATATAGAATGGTGCTATAATAAAGCTTGCTTACCTATACAGTGCTTAACAGACCAATAAATCAAACCAGTGCAGGAGTGGCAGTCTCTATCCTTACCAATCCAATCTGCAGTGAGTGACCATACTAAGAGCAAACTGCTGACCCATAAACAGAAACAGGGAGTCATCCCAACCTAGAGGGCAATTCAGAACTTGGATACAAGCTTCACAGGAAGCAGATGGAGGCATGAGAGCAGGAATCCTTTCTGTGTTTGGAGCAGCTGGCCCAGAGGAAATGATGGCATATCAGGCCGTGGGATGATTTCTTAATCAGCAGGATACCAGTGGGGACCTAACAACCAGGCCAGCAAGGCCTGATCAAGCCCTTCCACTGACCACATTCTCAGTGAAAAATAAACAAATCCTAAGCGGTTAGCTGCTGTGTTAGTCTGCCAAGAGCTCTTCTAACTAGGCCAAGCCTTATTTTTTGTGTTTCTGCCTTTTCTATACAATCCCTGGGGTTTTGTTTTTCTTTAACTTCCCAGTCAGTAAAAAAGGCATCAGCTCCAACCCCCACCTCAACTCAGCCTCATTGACAGTTTCTAGACAGGACTTGCTGTAGTCTTCTACTGTCAGCACAACAGTGTCAAACAACACAAAAAACATCAGGACTCTCAGGAGGGGCTGGGATAGATATATGAATTCACAAAAACACATAGGCACTAAGGGCCGGGGTAGAGATGTCACCATTAAAATAAAGCTATGATGGGATGGAAATAAAAAAATCATTAGGATGACATACAATTTTACTGATGGCAAGGAGAAACAAAGATGTACTTTACATAATACCTGTGATGGACTTCTGCCCTGTCCAGAGCTGGTTCCTGGCTGACATTGCTAGAATAGTGTCTGGCCCAGACACATACCCTAACATATTCTACATACATACAAACATACATTATCTAATTATATAAATATACATATGACATTTGAGAGTGGCAACATCTCACCTGTTGGTTAAACATGCAAGTAGGAATTTCAATGTAATCTAAACATGCGATTGTACGACTATGACTACGACATACGCACACAACTTACACACAAACCAGCGTTAAATATACATAGGGTACAGATAACATACATACACACATGCAAATGACTCTTCAGGAATTAACCAGTTTGATAAAACTGAAAAAGAGCAGAGATTTCACATTCTGTTTGTGAGACTGAAACTAAAGTACAAGAGTATGCGTACTTTACTCTATATATAATAGTGCCCTTCAGTTTGACCTGTGTCCCTGTAGATTCCCAAGATTCTATTTAGATCTGAATTTTCTTTAATAAAATACCATATTATCCTAGGTCTCTTTGATTAATATTTTCTGTTCCTTGTATAAGGCCTTTTTGGAAGGGTGCTATATTAAGTAAATAATAACTGATGGCAGAACACAAAGCACTTGAATTGGATACGGAAAGAAGGCAACAGGCAGCTTACTACTATGCCATTGGCTTTAGCGGCAGGCATGATGTTAAAATCAGTTGCAACTTAATGCACCTTTCCAGTAAAAAGTTAGAAAGAGAATTCAACAACATAAAACAAAACAAAAAATAAATTTTGCATATGCACCTAGGGAATAAAAACAAACTTGCTAGGCTTTCTTGAAACTGTGGCTGTACTAGCCTGAAGTATGTTAAATATGCAGGGACATATTTGGACAAAATAATTTTCCTAATTGCAAATATGAGCCAGCCTTCACACTAAGCCAAAGCAGCAGGTGAGAAGTGTAAGTGCCCTGTGGCTTCTCATACTAGCAGCCCAGCTGAAACCCAAAACCCAAGCAAAGGAGCCCATTCTAAGCTACGCGCAAATAAAACCAAACACCCTTGAAATCTTGTTGGTATTTGAGAGGCCAAATAATGGCACAACATGACAGTGAGAAACTTCACCGCCAAAGTGAAAACAAGTCTCTACTGAAAATGAGATGCTACATTGAAAAGAGGATATGTCTGGCAGAAGCAGCTCAGTAATCATATGTGTGGTCATGCAAAGCTCTCTTTCTGCCACTGTCAATTAGATACTGATCCAACCCACCTTCAGCTTTACCTAGAATATATTTTCCTACAATTTGCCTGTTGTAAATAAAATCATCTTTCATAACATATTTGGTATTTATTTTATAGTGTTTTAATTGCACTTCTCATCTAAAAAAATAAACAAAAAAAATGTATTGCTGTCCTCCAGCAGCAGTTCATCCCAGCTCTCAAATCACACAATGACCTATAGAAAAACTACCTTTCTGTATCTTCATCTCCAGGACAGTCAAAATAATCTTCTCTTTTCCAGGCAGTCTGTGAGTAAAGTTGAAGCCATTGCTCAGGAATAGCCAGCTCATCTCCCCAACACTGACTGCTGTCACAATGAACATACACTGGGACTCCCCCCTACCACACTCCACCCCAGCACTTCTGCTGACTCAGAGGAACAGAGGAGCCCATCAGACCCATCTTTTTCTTTCCACCCCATAATCAAAGGCTACCCAGCTCAGTAATTTGAGCTAATTGCAGTCGCCACCTCCCTCGCATTCCTGGTGGATTACTTGAAGCAGACGTGGATCACAGATGAAACACATGCACACACATACACATACACACACAGGTGCAGGAAAACCCAAAGCAGAGCATAAGAGGGAGTTGCCACGGTGGCATCTGGTGGATACCTGTTCACATCATTTGTTAGAAGAAACTGTAAAAAATATCCAAAGTCAGGGTTTGACTATGAAGGCTAATGGAGCAACAGGAGACAGGTATGCTACCACCTCAGGAGAAAAAAATGTAAATTAACATGAAGGAAAGGAGGACAAGCATCAAAAACAAAAGAATTAAATGGTGTAGTTATAACAGAGCATCAGAGTGCCTCATCTTTCTCAGGTCATTTTCCCTTGTCACTTAACACCTGACTGCAGTCTGAAATGCAATGCCACATGGAGATTGGCAGCACAAGAGCAATGTATTTCAGGGCATCCAAAGGACAAAAGGGTCCCAAGAGTAAAATCCTAGAACATCTCTTTTCTCGATTTGCTTTCATATCCAAGTTCAGCTATGCTGTGGGATAAGGCTGCACACCACACATATATGTATTTGAATGAGTGAGTATAAATGGAGTGTATGACTGTTTGTGAGGGGAGTATGGTGAAGTAGGAGAAGACATGACTTCCTGTTACACATTAGCCAAGCCAGACATATGTGGTAGTGTCAGAAACATCCCAATTACAGCCCCCAAACTATTCTGCTCTCCAACTTGGAAAATGAGCAGAGAGGCACTGGGCACATTTGTTTTTGAACCACACCACACTTGCTAATATGCACCCTTGCAAGCAAAGTTGCAGATTTACTTTAGAAGTCAGACTGGGAGTTAATAGGCTTTGGAGAAGACCAGACAGGCCAGTGATGGTTCCCTGTTAACTCAGGCTTAAGGTCATTAAACATCCTGTGGCACCAGTAGGCATTAGGACCTAGGGGCATATCAGTTCCCCGACACAAATCAACACTTTGCAAGGCAGAGAATCCAAATGTGCTTTACATAATAGAAAACTCAAAAAAAGAGCATCAATGAATTATATATAAGCTGAAGAAGGATGGTGTGATGGAAAAGAAAAATGTCTTAAATACAGAAGAGTGTAGAACTACTGATGGGAAAAAGAGATGGGAAAAAATCACAAACAGGTATATGAAAGTGATAATAAAAGAGCAAGAAGAAAGATAGAGTAGGAGAATAAAGTACAGAGTGGGGAAAAGTTAAAAAGAAAAAAACTGGAAAAGCAACATGTAAATCGCAAAACTACAAAGTCTTAAAATTGATCACAAGCAGACCAAAAAAATGAAAGAATAAAATCAATGAAAGAAAGAAAGTAAACAAAGAGATAATGAAAGAGAAATTGATGGAAGGGGGTGGTGTGCAGCTCAATGTCTCCATTCACTCAATCTCAGACACACCTATGGGGGGGGGGGGTGGTGGAGGGTTGGTGGTGAATCACATGACCTCACTTACCTGCCTGGGAATTAACTCTGTGCGCTGTGGCACTCATCTCTATGGCAACTCGTCTCTGGCGTCATGTCAGTAGGAGGGGCAACAGCTTCTGAAACACAGAAAGCAAAAAGTGGCTGGACATCATGACTGACTGCAAGAAGTGCACCACCACAGGGCCAGATATAGGCAAGCTGTGTGATATAGACAAGGCCAACAAAAGGGAGTAATGGAAAGGGCTAGGAGTGTGGGTTTGATTTGTTAGGTGTGGCCCAGGTTTGGAAAGCACATGGTTTTCTCTGGGTGTTTTCAACAACACCCCTCGGATTGAAGTATGATTGTTAAAGAAGTTTTTCCAGTTATGGTACATTTTTTGCTCCAAATCAGTTGCTCTCCCTGGGAAATCACCAGTAACCCTCACGGGCATCTGCAAGAGCCATCGAACCACTCTCGATTCTAAGGCCGCTCTTGCCACTTCCACCAAAAGCTCCCTGCAAGAACATGGTAATACGAGACATGGTCACTTATGACAATACATGATGATTCAAACACAAACCTACAGAATTTCATACTTAAAACACCCCCTTTCCTAGTCGAGAGCTTCTTAATAAGAATCCCTAAACCTGGTTAGCCTCATTTTGTCCAAAGTACCTAGGTCAAAAATGAGGAGAAGCTTCAGCTTAAGACAAACCCTGTGCTTAGAAATCTTGGGTTGCAAATTCATGTTGCTCAGCTACATTTTGATTATGTCATCTAATCCTATTAACTAATCCAGACGTATTTCAATCTCATTGATTTTCTTTTTTTTTTTTAGTTCTTGGAAAACTATGCATTCTAATAAGGGACACCCTTTTTCAATTAAGAGGTTTAACCGGGTCTAAGGGGTTAATCTGGAAAACGACTAATTTTTCAAAATTTTCAAAACAGAAGTTCAGAACAGAGTTAGGAAATACAGGCAGCCATGTCACCAACACCTGCTCACCAAAAAGCAGCTCTTGACAGAATGAGACTGATAAGTAGCCAGAAGATAACGAGGAATCCCTCACAGGTAATTTGAGGAGGGTCTTGGGGCACCTATGAAGTCAAATAGCAGGCATCGAACTGCCTTGGTGCATACACGCATTCTCAAATTCCACTTAAACCATTTCAGTTTTGCCAATAATTGGTGCAAAGAGGAAGCCATCTTTGACTGGGGTCATCATCCATTACATAGTTCATTTACATACATCCCCATTAATGCAAAGCTAATTTAGAATAGTCTTTTAATGATGAAAACTCAAAAAAACACTGGGAGAATGACAACACTCCACACACGCAGTTACCAGGATGATGTACCAAGGATCCCGGAAGAAACACTGCTACCTACGCTCTCAATTCTTAATATCTGATATTTTATCAGATCTTTTCTAATATGAAAAAATAACTAATTCATGATTTCAGATACTTCACATTTTTCTCTGATACTGTCATCTGATTCTCTAAAGTTTGACTTGCTCAAAGAATTTTTACACAGCTAGGCCTTTATGTAGTCACCTCTTCACTACTCATTATGTCTCCATCAGATGGAATTTACCAGCATTTTATTTTGTTGTGGAGATGAGGTGGTCAATGCCAAAGGGCTCTAAAATACAGATTAGAGAAGCATACTCCCTTTATATGTGACAAGTACCGATTTTTAACATATAAATGTATTAGGAAATCACCAAAAAACAAAAGGCATTCAAACTCAGCTACATAGCAGCTCCCCCAGGAAGAGTAGCATCATGAGGAATGTTTCCCTCAAGCAGTTAAAAAAGATTGTTGGTGCACCTGGGAAGTTGAAAGGCAGAACCAAAGCTGGGTTTCACATTTCCAGTAAGCCATAGGTTCTCAGAGTGACACTCACTAGTATAAACAAAGCAAAAACTTGAAACGGCAACAGAAAAGCCTTTCATATCATTCACGCCCCTTGCCCACCCATCTGCTCCTACAGACAGGGTCTGTGGCTCCCTTCCTTCACTGTGGCATATTCTCCTGTTACAAAGAATTGAGGAGGGTGGTGCTTATCATACAGTCCTGAAACACTTTAAGGATACTTCATGGAACAAAGTGCACACCACAACCTCCCCACCCCCATGACACAACACAATGCTATAGTTAAAGACTGCCATACTGTAGTTCAAAGATCAACCAAAGTTTAACAAGTTCAATTTTTTTTTCGATAATCAAAAGTCACATGGCACTGCTCCTCTGTTCACAGTTTATGCATTCTTGCTTTTGTATTTTGCTTTTTTTTGGCACAAAGGTCACTGTAGTGGGCTATGTCATAGATTAAAGGTCACCATCACAGTTCGCAATCTTATATGAGCAGCCCCCTTCATCTACCCAACAATAGGATAAAAAAATGCTTTGCTTTCATTTTGTGCCTCCACTCACACCCTCTCCTCTTTGGGAGGTTTGCTGCCTAACATCTCTGGTGGTGCAGTTACCCCATTCACCTCAGGGAGCCTGGTCTCCGGAAGATGTGACCCACTTTAATGCTAATTCAGAGAAGTGAATCCCTGGATTAGAAGTGAAGATAAAAAAAATCCTTTAAACATCACTGTCACTGGCTGCATACAGATGACCAGGATTAAGTGATTTGGTGCTCCGGGTGAGCAAATTAGGCTGATTAGAAGCGGGTGACAGAAAACAAACAGGTGACATCCAGAATGAGAATGGCCATGGTGTGCAGAGGAGAGGAGATTTTAACAGACATGCCAGTCAACAAGAAGCTCACAGGCAGTTTAGGTAGGATTTTTTTGGGGGGTTGTAAGTAGTTGAAAGCAAAGCAGTAGAAAGAGATAGATGCAGATACAAGCCATGCCTAATAAAGGAAGCTGGACAATTGGAGAAACAATCACAAAGAAATGAACATCATGTTGGTCAGCAGCAGCTGAAAAAACAAGAGATAAGTGCAGATTCAGATTGCACATTTTTTGTAAAGCTAGGGAACGAGACCTGCTATGACTGCAAAAGGCGTGAATGTTGGCAGTGAATAGCGATCACCATTGTCACAAGCAACAGTGCCTTAGGTGAAAACATTATGGAATTTACAGGGGAGGACAGGAAAAGGAAGCAAATTCTGCAATGTGATGTCTGTACATTAGCTCAAGGTACAAGGCTAGACAGTAAGAAACTATGTACCACCTGGTAAAATTTCAGTCTAGGACAGATGGGGTGCAACACTAAAAAAGATTATCATAATTGGCAAGGTATTACTGCAAGACAATAACTGTGTCCTCTACACCAAAAGAAGCCTATAGGCCTATGTACTTTGTTCCATTAACAGATAAGAAAATTCTGAAAGGTTGTAAGGGGCAGGAACCTGGCACATATTAGATTCATTCAGTCCCTTACAGTATGTCAAAACTAATCATTGCTATAGGATTCTAGAATCCATTATCATCCCATAGTGGACAATTTCTTTTTTTCTCTAGGAAGTGCATCTTTCAGGATACACAGAGAACAACTGCTTAATCATTATTGATTTGATAAGTATCATAAGGTTCTCCGTATACCATAGCTTTCTCTTAGACCTTGCAATGACACCAGACAGAATTAACCACCGCCATAAACAAGACATGAATTAACCAATTTCCTAATGAAAGTATGACAGTGCATCCCTCCCAAGGAATTCGAAAACACCTAATACTCAAGTATACAAGCAGTTTAAGTGCCACATGGGGTTTCTGTGCCATAAATAGTGACTTCACATTGCTCTTTCAACTTTTTTGTCCACTACTGATTCAGACAATTAAACAAATCACAGAGACAACCACTTAAAACACTTTGAATGCTGGTCTTTTTTTTTAATAATTGACTATAATTCAACACAGTGCCAATAAAACAAAAACTAAAATAAAACCTGGACAGTCCTCAATTCTTGGGATATTTTAGTAAACAATATTATGTGACAGTGGCCAGCCAAGGACAGTCTTCTAGGAACAAATGCCTCCTCTATAATTGGCAGCCTATGCGCCCGTCAATGCAGGTCACTCATTCAAAGTTATTCGTGTGCAAATAATGGCCCATACTCACTCTCTTAATAAGCTCACAGACATGGACAGGAGAAATGAACCTGACAGCTGCTACGAGCCCAGCAGTCACACAGATGCCCAGAACACATCTCTCAACTGACATTATAGAGGCTGGCAGAGAAGGCAAGCAAAGGTGTTTAAACTGCCTGATGTCCATCAAGAGTCAACACCACTGGAAATCAAATTGGTCCTTTCCAACTACTAGGCTAAAATGCAAAGTCCCTACAACCAGTGAGAACTGTAAAAATTCCAGTGCAACTAGGAACAATAGATATCCAAAATAGATTTAGCATTTTTAAGATTTTCTCATTGGAAGGTTACGTCAGAAACATGATGGGCTGGCACATTGATGCTCTGCGTCTTACAACATTAAGGAGGCACACTGTTCCCTTTGTCAACCCTGTTCAAGGAGTAACCAAGTTGATCAGAAAAGGACTGGCAGTTTGGACAATTAGCTGAAATGTAAGACAGAGGAAAGACTTAAGACCTTGGCAGGCCACCTGGTCATAAGGAGAGCTGATGTTTGCACTGTAGAGACGGACTTGTCAGAACAAAGGGTGACCTTATGCTCAATTTCAAGCAAGTTGACTTTGTTGCTCCAAGGACTGGAAGATCAAACTGCTTGATGAGCAAGCTGGTCATATAGATGACTTTAAAGACTATAATGAGAGAGTTTTGGCTGAAAAGCTAGCTGATCACATAAACCTGGGATGACTACAGCATTTGACTGGCTATTCAATAATGAAAAGTGCTGCCTGTTTTAATATGACGACTGGTTAGTGTAATTAAAAGATGAATCTAGAGCCTGGCAAACCACTTGACCAAGAGCTGGACAACATTAGGGCAATGTGAGCTTCACTATTTAGGAGATAGCAAAACTGTGATCCTAAAAGACCATTTAGTTGAAGTGTTCCAAGGCTGGCCAATCAAGGAGAGGGATGAATGGTCTAACAGTGGGTCAACTAGATGCTAGCAGGTCACATGGCTAGGAGATGGACAAAGTTTAGATGAGCTGATGGTGGTAAGATGCACTTTCAGCCATGGAGAGGACTATTGACAAATCCACTCCATTAATTCAAAACTATTTAAGCTATTATATAAAACAGAAAAAAATTACAACATGCAGTAGGAGCAATCTGAAAACATAGCATGTGCTAGAGGTGGGGCAGTCAGGAGGTTAAGCCAGCTTATTTTCACTAATTAGCAAAGCAGGCATTTCCACATTGTAAGGTGTTGGGTTGTCCAAGTTTACAGGTGCCTTAAACCTTAGTTGTGTCTATTTTTAAAGAACAATGAGTGACAAGCCCAAGGCTCCACCCTGAGTTTAAGACCAAACACAATGTTATGATTCAAAGAATTGGAATTCTGCAGTTAATACAGCTGGTGGGACTTCCTACGCATCTGTGAGCTCTAGTATACAAATGAATTTTCATCTAATTTAATTAAAAAGAGAGCTTCACATGATGTGAGCATGTTGACAAAAGTCATGAGATAGTGACAATGCAAAAAAAAAAAAAAAACAACACTAGCAGCTAGCTAGTGTAGGCAGTTTGATGGCACACTAGAACTGCAAGCCTTATGACCTCAGCTTGTCCACAAAGTCTGCTATGACCCCATGAAATGATATGTTGTGGTCTGGCTACCAAAATCTGGCTTGAGTACTAAAGTGTCCCCTACAATACTGAAAACCGAGTCAGTCTGAAATACTGAAGTGGCCTCTAGAATATTGGAAAAGGTGCTAAAGGGTCAATCTGGAGCCATGAAAGTCACCTTTTGATGCCTACAGGCTTGTACAGGAATATAAAGCCATGGGATCAGAGGTAGGCTATAGATTAGCATTAAAACATCAAAGCTTCTGTCAAGTGGGAATGGTACAAGCAGATAGGGCAATAGATAGATCAATCGTTAAAGAAAGTGTACAGATTAGCAAATAAAGTAAAACCTCCCAAATCAGTCTTTGCCACCAGGACCACTATGCAACAGAGAGAGCACAATAAAACCTAAAGGGGGTACTAAGCCAATTCACCACAAGCGGTAGTGTTGGTGCAAACAGAGTAGAGACACAAAGACAGCTGAGAAGGGTTGAGGTGAAGAACAATAGATATCAAAAATAGCTTGAAGATGCAACTCTAAGCAGCTTGGCCATTGATAACAGGATGAAGTGAAAGTTAGAACAAAAGCACAGAAGAGTGATGGAGCCAACATATCCATGAGAGATAGTGTACTGCAGACAAAACACAAGAAAATCTAAAGGGGGGGAGTGGGGGGGTGTAACAGGTGCTTAGTAGCTTTAGGAGTTCCCTGAACGTGGGATTATAAATACTCAAGTACAGAAGTCAGTGTGAAAGGAGAGGAAAATGAAGATAAATAAACCTTAAATAATTGACTCTGACACTGTTCACATGCTGAGTCAGAAGGGAAATATGAGTTTCCCACTGGCACATTCGAAGTGAACACCCTTCAAAATAACAGCTCCCAAGGGACAATCCGGAATAATAAAACAGTTTTGACAAGAACATGCCATTCAACCTATCAACCTTGCCCTTTGTATTTATCTAAATTGCCTAAAATAACATCAAATGGAGCTCAAAAGGCCCATAAACTCCAACTCTCCAATTCACTACTTGGTAACCTATTCCGTGTGTCTATAGTTCATTGCACAAAAAAAAGAAAAGCTTTCTAGCATTTGTACAAAATCTGCCCTTAGCTAGTTTCCAAAATTTTCCCTGCATTCTTCTTGCAGAACTTATCTTACAGTAACAACTTGGATCCCCTGTACTCATTCCCTTTATAAACACTCCAATTATATTACCATTTGCTTAAACTGAGAAGGTTCAATTCCTGCAAACTCTTCTTATAGCTCATACCTACCTCTTAGTTCTGAAATCAAACTAGCCATTCTTCTCTGGACAAGAAAACGCAATGCTAATTGAATTAACCGAGTTGTGATGTGATGTCTTTATACCTCATTGAATAACACAAAATAAGAACCAGATGACCGGAAATATCATTTTTGTAGTCAAATTATATCTGGAGCGATGTAATACCCAATAAATGCATTTAGTTTCCATTTTATGCAGGTGAAGAAATTGAGCTTCTCCAACTGTACCTTTGGCAGACCAATTAAGCAAATCAGCAGCAACCTTATATTTCTCCCAAAAAACCAAACAGAAATTCATGTGAATGCAATAAATTGAGAATGTGAGCCGTTGCAGGTGGTAACTCCAAACAATTTCCATGCCACAACAATATAGCATGAATCAGATGGTCACAACAGACAGGATCAAAGGAAGTCAAGAAACAGTAAAAGAGGTGATTTGTACAACTTCACAGTAGAGAAAAATGATGTTAAATATGAATAAGAGGTGATTGGTTACTGAAGGCATTGTGGAGTAAAAAAATAAAATAAATCCTTCAGAGGGAGCCTAAGCAGTGTGGCACCCAGTTCTCCAAATGTACAATACTGTACCATGTACTTGTTATTTGTAAGTCAATTTTGCTGTCATGCCATGAAATTTGATTGGTCCAGTTCCCACCTCATTGTGCATCCTCACTCTTAGCATCCGCGTGTAAATGCCGGGTACTAGATTCAGACTGCAGAGTACAGCTGTCTTAGCCAGCTGAACTAAAGAAGAACTCTCCCTCTAATGGCCTATCATGTTTTTGTCTTTTTGCAGTGGAGTTCTCTTCTTTTTGCTTTGCTACACTTGCCCCTCTCACTACATTGTCTAAAATGAGCTTTTTTGACTTAAGTGGTCAGTATCAAGCAGGGATGGAGACTAAACTTGAGGTAGTTCATGATTCACCCTAACCTCAAAGGGTAGTAAAAAGATGCTTGACATGCTGGGGGAATTTTGTTAAAACATTAGCAAACCCTACATTGATTGTGATTGATTCCTCAGACACCTTAAGGACAACAATAGTGAGGGCCTTTCACTTGCCAGCTGATATTCAGATGACTTACAGCCACTCCTGGTTGAAGAAATGACTCATTGTTGCTAATGCGCAAGAACAAAAGCCTCTTGGTCAGTGTATTCTCAAGGGCAGGTACTTAACCCGTGTTAGAAATCCAGGAAAAATTTAGCCCTACTCATCTTCCAGAAGAAGCAATATTAGGGTGGTGTAGGAGGTTTAAAAAATCTCAACCTCTGCTTCAGAGTGAGGATAATGAAAGACCACAGAAAGACAAACCCCCAACCAGGTGTATAATTTCATTCAGATGCATACACCGAATATAAATTTGCATATGAAAACGTATTTAATTTACCTACATGCCATTTCTTTGCTGATTAGATTTGCCAATTATTCAAAATCACTGTTGACCTTTAATGTGAAAGGGGCAAGTAGAGCATAATGTTCACTATGTTTCTGTGATACCCAAACTGAGAAAAGGGAGAGGGAAAAAAAAAAAAAAGAGACTCACCCAATAAGCATCTGATCTTAAAATCAACCCACGGTAAAGATGGCATAACAAAAAAAAAAAAAAAAAATTACAGCTTTGGATTACACTGTCTCCACTATCTTCAGGTGTTGTACAACTTCATGTCCCTCAATCCCGGGGATAATTCCTGCCTGATCTCTTGATGCCACCTCTCAACTCTTGGGGGGGACACAGATCACCTCCATCCTCAACTGCCCATATGTCACTCATTAACCTCACCCATCCTGTTAGTTGGCAGAGGTATCAACTACTTCATGGCATGTTGGAATTTTGACAGAGTAGTCCGAGAGCCTCCTGACAACAATACTTCAAAACTTGTGGTTGACACCACTAAAACAGATAGTGACAACAACACAGAAACTGAAAGTGTAACTCAGACTAGCAACTGCAAAATAAAATCAAACATTGGAGGTAAAGTCAGGATCCAACATACTCTGCTTTTCTTTCACTGACTCTGGCTCACAACTTCTTACATTAGGCACAGAGTTTTCTCAATTGCATATTTTCAATAAATTATAAAAGCCACAGCCTGGCAAACAAAGTTTGATTTAGTGACATGGGCACAAGTACTGCAGCCCAGCCCAACTGGACACCCTATGTACACAGTCGCTCCTGCTCACCACATATCTGGAGTGACCTCCCTATTGTTATTGCCTTGTTTGTAATGTTACATACTAAAGATGTGCCACCCGTCCATGAACTGTTTGTGGCACCTCTTCAAACCTCAGGACTCCTCCTCATTCCCTGAACTTTTATACATTTGCTAGATTACTATATAAGCTCTGGACATCCTCCATTCTATCACACCTAGAGCGACTGATTAATCTATTTGGTGCACTCAACATTTTAACTTTGCCAACTGCTGGATTGGTAACATGGACACTGGCTCACTTTCTGGCCCTACACTCTGAGTAATTGCTAACTCAGTCCTGGAGCCCTTACAACCACAGTACTCTTCTCTTAACATCCAGCTGCCAACCTTAAATACACATTTACTGCATGAACCACTGTATCCCAAAAGTGTCTCCTACTCCTGCACACCCAGTAGACCCCAACAACCCCAGCACAAACATTTGAACAAAAACCCACTGCATCTCATCCTGGCTACATGCTAGCATTTATATAAGCTCCAGTGTTCCTTTCAACCAGCTAGATCACTGCACCCTCAGTGCCAGGGCCATTTCTAACATTTCTGGGGACCATATTCCCCTTTTCTGTGCATGTTGGCCTCCAACAGTGGCTTAAACTGGGAAAGGCCCCTACTCAGCACTCTGACCTGACTGTTCTCTACAGCACCCCTCTACACATCACCACTCTCACACTTCCTACATGATAACTGGAACCTCAGCATTCACTTTTAATCCACCCCTCCGATGAGCTACTTCCAGTTACCTATGGCATGCCCACACACCTCAGAGGAGCCCTGTGTACTCACATTTACCCCAGGACCCTGTACCCTTCTTGTCTGATCACTCAATGACAAAACCCTCACACCTCAGAATGTCTGCAACTCTCAGTACCGTCAGCACCCAATGCATTGCTGCTCTCATGTTTACTTGAAGACGACACAACCGCTGCCACATATCCCCAACACAACATAGAACCCAGAGTTTCCAACTGGACCACCCACCGTCCCCTCGAACATGAGCCCAGACACCAGGACTGTTCCCAAAACACCCCTTGTACCCCAACTCTCATTCCTACTCCAAAGTACCTGTTCCTGTCCTCACTGAAGGATGCCTGCACCCTTGTGTCCACCGCTCGCTATCGGACCTGCTGAATGTTTTCGCCTGTGCATGGCTCCTCGCTCGTGACCTCCATGCACTCCCAGACCCTCGGAACAGCACTCTCACGGCACCACCATCTGCTTGTTCCCCATCCAGGGCGCCCGAACCCCACACGCTCGGTGCGGCGGGAAACGGGACCCGCGAGGAAAGTTTTCAACGCCGACTGAGCAACTGTTGCCCGCGCGTGGCAAGCTGCGCTGCCGACGGCTACTGACGAGCTCGTTCCCGCCTCCTCCCCGCACCTGCGTCGCCCGCTCGACTCACCTCTTCAGTCCGGAGCTGACTGGCTCGTTAGCTGGCAGGCAGGTTGATAAGTTACCGCTCCGTGTCTTGTGCTTTTCTGCGCTGCGGTGATAACGCGACAGGCACACGCTGAGCACTCGCTCCGTGTCTACCACTATTCTCAGCGCGACCGGCCCGACCTGCTCGACCGGAATGCGCCGACAGTAGCCGGGCGGCGCAGGCAAGCGAGCCTGCTGGGCAGGATCCGGCCTGGAGGAGGTACCCTGCTGCCGGCTTTTGTTGTGCTATTCCTGCGGGCGTTGTGTCGTGTCGTGTCGTGTCGCGTCCCGTCCCGTTGAGACTTAGTGGGTGCTGGTGGCGCCCCCTGCCGTATGAATATTGGTTCTTAAGCTCAAGTAGTGAAGCTGTGCGGAGGCAGAACAAGAGAGTGCGCCGTTGAAGAAAAGTTCACGATTAAATCGAAAGGAGCTGTCGGTACTAGAACGAGGTCCTCACTCTCATCCGCAGTATGTAAAGATTGTGATGAAAAGCATGGGGAGCCGCCTGGTCAAATGAGTCCAAAGGAAACATGTAGTAGTGATTATAAATCCAAGACTTAGATTGATAAAACATTTTCGGAGGAATGTAGCGATTTAAATAAATAAATAAATATGTATACTGTACACGCTATAGTCTGAGCAAACAGCGTGACTATAAATTAACAAAATTGTTTACAGACAGTTCTGTATTATAGCGCCTTTCACGGAGAAGATCGTCCTAAATATTCCTTACATAACAATTTGTTGGGGAAAAACTACAAACGACCGAAGGCACAGGTTAGTCAGCCCTCATCCCTTAAGAGAGACACTGAGTCAATGGTTTCCAATACTGCCCTGGCGCTTGTGCTCAAACTCGAAAGAGTCTATTTAAGCAATGAGTTATGTTTTAAAATACGTTATTAAACAAATCATTTAATAGTAATTTGTTCAGCTTCTCTTGAAAATCAAACTATCATGAGTCAGTTTACAGTTGAAAGGGATTTGAACAAATACCTGTTAACAGGATTTAAATAAATATTTAATTTATACTGTCTATAAAATGGTAAATTATGGTATCTATCTATCTATCTATCTATCTATCTATCTATCTATCTATCTATCTATCTATCTATCTATCTATCTATAATATCCGATTTCCCTGATTCAAGATCAGTAGAGACAATTTAAATGATATGTCATTAGTACTAAGTGCTACAACAGGACATGAAGACAAAGAGAACGAGGGAGATAGCAGCTAATCAAAATGATTGGTATAATTATTAACGTATATCAACTGTTCTAACAGGCATATGCAATGCTAGAACAATTAGTTTTTAAGAGTTTACTTAAATGTTAATGCTCATGGGCTTTCTCAAATATTGGTAAGTAGATGATTTTGGAGTTTTGGGTCTTTATATGTAAATGCTCACTCTTATTTGTTTTATCAATGTTTTATTAATTACAGTATGTAATGATGTCATGAATTCACATTTCTTTCCATTCTGCAGTATAGTACTAATATTTTTCCCAAGGTAACCCATTTATGAATTTATATGTTAAAAATGGGAATTTTAAAATTGATTCCAAATTTAGTTGGAAACCAGTATTTTAAATGTATATCATAACTAGGGTTTTAAGATATGAAGAAACTATTTTAGTTATATAATATTACTAAGATGGAGAGAGAGGCGTGGAAAGATATTTCAAGAAAGTGGTGCTGTCAAAAGACATTAAGTTGACATAATTAAATTTTAGAATTAATAATGTGCATTTTTTTAGAAATATCCCCAGGCATCATCAACATTAATTACTTACACACAGTGTACACATAAATCAGGTAAAGTTAATGGAAACAGAGTACCAATTTACAAAAGTGAACCCAGTCAGGCTTGAATGTGTTACTTGACTCAGGTGATTCTGGACAGGAGACAGATTAAAGCACAGAAAAGTTCTGTGTGTGGTCACTAAATAATAGAAAGATCTGTGAAAATGCCATCATTAATAATACAAGAACAATGTTACATTGGAGGTGAATGATGCCAATCATGGATCCAAACTGCATAATCTGTTGATCAGGACTCTGACCCTTTTAATATATGTTGGGATTCAGATCCACTGGGGCACCTTGGGCCACCACAGGGAGTTCGGCAGGGATAGCCCAGTAGTACCAGAGGATATTCCTAACCCTCCAAGATGTCCCCAGAAACAGTCTCCAAATGGGAATCTAAAAGCTGTTTCTGCTCACACCGCCAACAAGATTGGATCCAGGATTATAATTAAGGATGATGTCAAGAACAGTTCAAGACAGAGAGGGAGGTATGGAAAGTAGGAAAAAGTGTACATTTTGGGGTACTTTAGGGCAAATGGGCATCCCCACAATATGTTATAGTACTGGACAAGTATTGCATTTAGGCTGATCCAGAGAGGCATAGACGGTTTCTTATTCTCTCTTGCTTTGTGCTATTTTTACTACTTCTGTATTTCCTTACCCTTGGGTATTTATTTCTTTTTAATAAATCACCCTATTCCATTTCCTGGGCTTTATAGAAATTTATTCTGTGTTGGGAGATGACTCTTTCATGTCCCCTACAGACTACAGTTATGTTTCACACAAGCTTATTTCAAATTTCATAAAAAAGTACAAGTCCACCACAAGATATTATAAAGATCTCGGTTCTCTAGCTGGAGAAGTAAAGTCCTAAACGTAATGATGGTGGCATTTCATGCATTGTTGGGGATTAGAATATCATTAACAACACAAGTTAAGGCGGTTTCTGTGCTCTGACTGGGCCGAATGCCAAAATAACATTTTTAAAGGTTGTGTTTTTGAAGATAAGAGACAGGCTGAATTTTGGAAGGCATGGTAAATTTGAAGTTGGTCTATAATTCTTGTAAAAAACATTCTGAACTCTAACTTTTAAAAAATCAATCCACCAGTTGTTACTTTAAAGGAATCAGGAAAATTATATTCAATAAAGGTTCATTAATTACAGCATGTTTTTATGACCTTTACAAGAACTGCAGGTTAGTTGGAATTGGGTTTAAAAGGATCATTCCACTCAAAAATTACATATATATTTATATATATATATATATATATATATATATATATATATATATATATATATATATATATATATGTTACCCCATGTAGTTTGTAGTGATGGCAGAGAAAAACATTTATTCTCATGCTTTCACAGAGAACATTCATAACAAAATTTGTGATAGAATGGGACCCAACAGTCAACAACACTGGATAACAGTAAACAATATCAAAGACATTAATGGAAAAATGTAATTACTTGTGCCACAAAATCCACAAGTCAAAGTCAGTCAGACATATGCTCACAACATTCAAAATGCATTTATTTTTGGTAAAATATTATTAAATAAATAAGTCTAGAAAAAGATCCAACCTGCAAACGTTGCAATCGAGTTACAGCTTCACTGGGCCACATGTTTTGGGGATGTACCAAATTAACAACCTTTTGGACAAAAATTTAAAATGCTTATCAGACAGCATTGGTGTCACAATCACTCCTAATCCACTAACAGCTGTGTTTGGTGGACTCCCAGATGGGTTTAAAGTGGAGAAGGACAAACAAACTGTAATTGCCTTTACTTCACTATTAACACATAGACTTATCTTACTCAAATGGAAGAATCCTAGCCTACCTCTTTGAAGTCAGTCGGTTAAATGAGGTTATATACTATTTGAAATTGGAAAAAAATCAAATTGTCACTTAGAGAATCTGTTCAAAACCTTTTAAAAATCAATACAGTTTTAGAATAAGCACTTATATTGAGGAGAAAGACTGCTTTCCCTGTATATGGTTTTACTTTGGCTGTTGGCCTTTCTCATGGGTGGGGGCTGAATTGAATTTAGTCTTTTTAAGTTTGGCTTGATTGTTTGGAACATTACTTGGTTTAACTAAATTCATATATATATATATACTGTATATATACTGTATATATATATTGTGTAAAGAATTCCTTATGTGATTCAGTTTAATTTCAAAAAAGAAACAAAGCATTTTCATTTCTGTTATTGATTTAAATTTACTAACGGGGTAAGATAATAGGTGACATACAGTGGTCCCTTGGTACTAGATATGGAACATAGTCTTATGGGATCTAGTTTATTATTGATGAAATTTGTCAAATCATTACTGGTGATAACAGGAGGAATTGTAGCAGACAAGATTAATTACTTGAATGAATACTTCTTTTCTAAATAGGTAATTAATTTTTTAATCTATTAATATGAATTAGTAATCTGATTGTGTCTCATCAAGAGTTTTCTTATACTGCATAATATTGTCAGACTGTGTAGAACAGTAAATTAGCAAACTAAATTCTAGTGAAAGTGTAATTTATGGCTTTTTAATTTAAGACATTGTGTGTTATGATTAAACAAAGGTGAATCCCTTTTTACTTTCATCACCTTGGTTTTGTTTTTTGAAAGCCTTTTCACATGCACATTATAGTTATTTGTCAGCTGGCACCTATTTTTAATAGTCTCTAAGCTGAAGTTCAAGGTTTTTAGAGTGTTAATAGATCCTGAAATCACGTATTATATAAGAAGCCTCACAGCTCTCTCTTTGATATTAGAATTTAATGACAAAAACAGGAAGAAATGGGAGTGGTGCAGTGATTACTAGTGCTGCCTCACACTTTCTGGAGGCTAGGTTGAAATCCTGGTGCAGTCACAATATGTGCAAGTGTGTGTAGCTGGCACAGCCCCCCTTGACTGTGGGGAATTTTCTCTTACTTGTCCATTTTCTTTCTCATACCTTTCAAAGACATGTAAAATAGGTTAAATGGAACTTCCATGGTGGTTGCGTGTGTAAGCATATGCGCTATAAAATGGCCTGTCGTTCTAACCATGTTTTTTGTTCATAAATAAAATATATTGACAAATAATAAAATAGTTTTCTTTTTTCTATAATGTCCTGTTACAAAGACCTCCTGAGAAGGACTGAATAGGAGAGAAGGAGTGAAAGAGAGGCACATACAAGGGAATCTAAGGTAATTGTCACAAGATCCTTGAAACTAATTGGAGCAGCATCTACTAGAGATACCAAACCCTTACATCTAGACAGACTATGGCAAGGAGGATTTAAAAAATGACAGAAGACCTCTTATATAATAAGTGGCAGCCCAAGAGCTTTAGCAAGAAACGCTAGTACTATGTTACCTTTCTAATGGTATGAATCCGCAGGACCAGCAGGAATCCAGTCTTTGCACACTTACTGGATCATGGGTGGCCTGCTTCCAGTGACCCTGCCCAACAGAAGCCTATGTAACCGTTCATGTGTAAGATTTTTCAGGCTACTTCCTTGTTGGCTGTCTTAAATGGGTTACACTTAATCACTCAAATAGGTTGGGGTACATGTGCTGTCCTTCAACAAACTGAAGATTTAGGAAAACCTAGATGGCAGTGTAGAGTTTACGTGTTCTCAACTGGTTGCCTTTGTGGGGTTTATGTGTTCTTCCCTGATCAATTTGTCTTTTCCTCTGGGTGATGCAGTTTTCTTTCACACTCTAACATGTGCATTGCAATAATTAATGATTCAGATTGGCCTGGTATGACTGAGTGAGGGTGTGAGAATGAGTGTGCTCTCTGATGGACAAGGCCCCTTACAGTGGGGGTCACTGCCTTATGTTCAATGCTTTTGGAAAACAAATTAATTAATTTGTACATTGTGCACGCAAAGATAAATTAATGATATCAAGTGACAAGGATGAAACAGATAAGAGCATGGACATGTAAACTTGTGACGTGGAATATCACTCTGATGACAGGGATAGATCGGCACATGTTGAAAGTTGAATAGCACAATCTAGACATAGCAGACCCCACCTCATTACACATATACTGTAGATGTAGATTTAAAAACAGGTTCCTTGGTGCAGTTGATCTCTCTCTACTACTTCAGAGTCATCTCATCTGAGAAACTCTAGGTGTGTGAGCAGATACTAACAAAGGTAGATTGGATATTGTCATGGCTGTCCTCAAGAAAAATGAAGATGCTGTTATGAGATTAACCTCAAAACAAACTGGATATACATGCCTAGAAGGAAGGAAGCATTTTGTGGAGCTGGGTCAGTTTCTTTGGACTTAGGTCAGTTTGATTTAAAATGTGTTTAGTGACAAAGATGCTGAGGTGATTGAGTTCCTAAAACCTTTGAAAGAGTAGAACTTGTGAGGGAGTCTCAGTTAACTTTTGAGTGCAGTTAAATGGTCTCACGGTGATGGATTGTGGTGATGGCTCCACATTTAAAAGAAAAAAGGCCAAAAGAAGTTGTTCCAGGTACTGCAGGATTATATCCCTCAGCTTCCCTGCGACGTCCAGTGCTTGGTTACTGGAGAGAAAATACAAGTTCATTAAAAAAAGTTTGATTTAGAAAGAGCAATACTGATTTCACTGCCATCATCATATAGTGGATAAACCCTTTGTCCGGGGTAGAGCATTTTACAGGCCATAGGAATCTGACACTGTGGTGGGCTGGCACTCAGCCCAGGGTTTGTTTCCTGCCTTGTGCCCTGTGATGACTGGGATTGGCTCCAGCAGACCCCCATGACCCTGTAGTTAGGATATAGCGGGTTGGATAATGGATGGATGGATGGATAGGAATCTGACAATCCTGTCATTGTGTGTTTTTGAATCTCTAATATAACAGTATAGATATCTTGTACTTAAATTATCATTTGTAGGGATGTGTAGATCTTTGTTAGCTTCTCATTTATATAACTTGACTGTACCCATAAACCGATTATCTTTGCTTCCAAAATAAAAAAGGCACAAGGTATTTTTTGCAACTATTGCTTTGATCCAGGTCTACCAATAACTGTTGTTTTTTTTTTTAGAAAAGAAAAGAAAAAAGCACGACGTTAGACTACAATTCCCTTGGTGCATTGCACCACCTTACTATAAATATCTGTTCCATCCGGGTCTTAGCGGTTCTTGCCTGGCGACTTGTCGCCATTAAGTTTGTGGGGCTACGCAGTGGATTTGGACTGTTGTTTTCATTCTTGCCCTTACGCCCGGGGCTCGGTTCCCCTTTCTGCTGCTGTCTGCTTTCGGCAGCAGTCTTCTCTTTTTGCTTTCCTGCTTTTACTTTTTATTTTAACTATTCGCTTAGTCTATTTTTCTTGTTTATTTTCCTGTCGAGATGTCGCCGTGATGGAGTCTCCGAGTCTGAACGCCATGAGCTTGGGCCCTCGACGCCTCGTCTGCGCTCGTAGCCACCCGTTCTCCTTACCCCTGTTTGACACTTTTGATGCTAGAGAGTCCGGAACGGGCCTCTCTGTACTTCGGCTACTGGAACTACAGCAACTCAATGGAGAAGAACGGCAGCAGCAGCACCAACAACAAACCGCCTCCCCGCTCCGGCTCTGCCGGGCCAGTGCCCGGGGAGTCTAAACCCAAAACAGGTGAAGATGTCCTGGGTGTCGGAACAGCAGCACAGTTGAAAGGGCGCGGTCGGGTGTTAAGCTGTGTGTTCGGGTGGCAAGAGGGGCTTTTATGAGGGAATGTGGCAGCTTTTTATTTAAATATACGTGTTAAGTGGTCACTCGGATATTGCTTTATAGAATTCTCAAATGGTGTTGGCAGCTTTTCTTTCATATTAGAGCTTCTGAAACGGTGAGGGGATTCTTGTGTTAGTAGGTCGGTTTTGTTAATGGTATGCTTAAGTGTTATTTGAGAGCAGGCCTGTCGGGTGGTTAAGATGTTGCCATGGAGTATAGCTTTTAGGCCTTACTTGGTGTAACATTTCTTTTGCCCCGTTTTATTGATTCATTTTTATTTAATGTCAAATTTGGATGGTCTCCTATGATGATGATGATCTAAGGATATGAGCTTGTGTCGTTGTGTCAAAACCTTTGTTTATTCTTTAAGCGAATTTTACATTGTGTTTTGTGATTTAGTTGAATCTGGAAACATTTTTAAGCTCACTTGTCCAAGGGAATGAGCAGTAGTGTTTTCTGAAAGCAGTGCGTTTCTCGAAAGCACTAGCGTAAGAGTGTATACCAAGATATTTCAGGTTCGTATACCCCACATGTTCAGTCATAATCGCAAGCCTGTAATAGGCAGGCAATGTGGTGTAGTGGTTAAGGTTTTGGACTTCAGATCTGGAAGTTGTGATACCATGTGGTCATGAGCAAGTCACTTCACCTGTTTGTGCTCCAATTGGGAAAAACCAAAAGAAATGGTAATCCAGTTGTATATCAATTGTAAAGCAACAGTGAGATGGACAGGGGTCACAGAATATCTGGCACTCTAACCTAGCGCTGGAGCAAAGGTGTTTTCAAATTGGATAAATATGTGGCTTTTTTTACAATAGTTCAAAGATGGGTGCATAGATTATGCCAGCCTCACTTACCTGAGGACTGTATGATCAGTTTGAGCAACAGAATAACAATGTTGAATCTAGTTTATTAATTTTTAATAACTGCCCTGTACTTTGACATCTTTATAGAGTTAAGCTAAAAATATCTTGAAATGGACAAAAGAACATCCCAGTCAGATGTGTTTTGTTGTACATGTCATAAAAAAATCTGATAAAGTAACTAGTAATTAGTCCTGTGTGAAAAGATTTGGATTTGTGAAGTCATTAAAATGTATCAATTCATTAGTGCATGGACTTGATTTGAAGCTTGTTGGACCTAGATAGCCCAAATAGGCAGGCTAAATTACTGTACTTATTTTTTGGGGAGTTTTTGAATGCATTAAATGTATATATTTGAATCTCAGTAGAACAGCAACATAATGCCTTCATGCATTTTGTAATTAATCTGTTTTATTAGATGGAAAAAATGGAACTGGATCAAAACAACGTTACAACCGCAAAAGAGAACCCAACTATCCAAAACCAGAGTACTTCTCCGGGCCGGTTCGCCGTCCCAACCCACAGAAAGGCAAGGCCTTTGACAAACGTCCTCCCCAAAGGGGAGGGGCAAATAGGCAGTATGGCTGCCCTGGAGGGGGCAGACGAGAAGAGGTGAGTTGACTTTTTTTGGGGCGGCTTGATATCTGATGTATGGGGGGGTTAGCCTTATATCTACTTGGAGGAAATAGTGGGATGGAAAAACTAGGTTTGGTCTCTAATTCATGCTTTCAACCTTGCACAGGTAGCAGAGGTTCAACGGGCTGAATTCAGCCCTGCTCAATTTACAGGTCCAAAGAAGATCAATCTGAACCACCTCCTGAATTTTAGTTTTGAGCCTCGTGGACAGGGAAGCTCTGGCTCAGACTGTAATGGAGGTTGGGGAAGGCGGAACAAGTGGGGTCACAAAATGAAGCCCTTTAACAAGGAACTATTTCTCCAGGCCAAGTAGGTTCAGTAGGAATGTGGTTGGTGTAGGTGCATCTTTTAAATTGTTGTATGCGATTTCTTACAATGTGTACTTTTTCCAGCTGTCAGTTTGTTGTTTCTGAGGACCAGGACTATGCAGCACACTTTGCAGATCCTGATACTTTGGTCAATTGGAGTTTTATACAGCAAGTCGTAAGCATGTCTATGATCTTTGAAATTTGCCAAAAACAAGTTGTGTAACAATCTAAACTTTATACCCATGCTGTTTTATTTACTAAATTTTACTGTCTGGTATTTGTTTCAATAGCGTATTTATAGCCATGAGGTACCATCTTGCCCAATTTGCCTATATCCACCAGTAGCTGCCAAGATAACACGATGTGGCCATATCTTCTGCTGGGCTTGCATCTTGCATTACCTTTCGCTTAGTGAGAAGACCTGGAGCAAATGTCCTATTTGCTATGAGGCTGTTCACAAGACTGACCTAAAAAGGTATGTGTTGCTATTGCAGTAAAAACTTGTCGCATTTTTAATTTTGTTCCATAGATGGAATGAACTGGTGTAAATGTTTTGTAATAAAGTTACTCCTCTGTATTAAAGTGTTTTCTTTTATGGTGTGTTGTATCCCTTTTTTAGGTGTTACAGTTAAATATTATTCTATGTGATAAGTTACATTGCCTTACATAGATTTGCAAAGCTGTCAGAAAACCATTGGTGGTTTTACTAGAACTTTAACTTTCCTATTCTGTATTTTTAGTATGTGCACATTCCACCAACAGAACCAGTTTCCTGACTTTGTGTTGCAGATTACAAATGTTAAATTAATACAAACATTAAGCAGCATTGGGAAGGTGTTAGATGTGGTTAGGTGGATGTGTAGTATTTCAAGAAGATTTTAGACAAGAGCACAAAGTTGAATTAAAGAGGCTTGCTGTGAAGACAAGTGATGTAACTTTAAGCACGCTGTGGAAACTTGAGAATGAATGAAAGAGGAGTGTAAAGCAGGGAATTTAAGAAATAAAGTGGAAAGCATCAAGTGATGGAGAGTTTTTGAAAGTTTTTTTTTTTTTTTAACAAATTCACCAAATGCCTTTTCGATTCTTTTTTTTTTATATAACTTGAAGCAGATTTGAAATTGTATTGTGTGAAATTGTTGTATCAATATTGTTTTTAATTGACAGTGTTGTTGCCATGGAGACTCGTCAATATCAAGCAGGTGACACCATCACAATGCAGTTGATGCGGCGTGAGAAAGGAGTGCTTGTGGCCTTGCCTCACTCCAGGTGGATGAAAGTGGAGGAGCCCATCCACTTGGGAGGTGAGAATCCTTAATTTTTTACATAGCACCTTTTTACACTTCTTTTCCAAGGGCAAGATATAATAGAAACAGTTCAAGGAGAGGGAAAAAGAAAAAAATCGCTGAAATGGTTAAAGGATTCTGTACCCACCCCACACACCAAAACGCCATGCAAATTCAATCGGGTGTAACTAATTACTTTCTCCATTGCACACTAAGCTAATTGGCTTTCGTTTGTGATCAATTGTAATCATTCTGATTAGTTTTGCATAAAAACTGTTATTCCTAGAGCATTCTGCTGCTAAGAATTGCAACGGATAACAAATAGTTAACTGTGGGTGGCAAGGCACTGTCAGAATATCTCTGGAATAAAGTTGTGGATTGGCACATGTTGATGGGATACAAACAAATTTAAAATGCGTCAATCCCTAGGAGTACAGTAAAGTCCATAATGAATAGTTGGAAAGTGTTTGGTTACAACTAGGACTGTTCTTGGCTCAGGCCTATAATCCCCCAATTAAATGGAAGAGTGGGGAGGAAACTGGTCAAAGAGGATATCAACTGGCTTATTGCAACTTCAAAGCAGTTACAGGAGTTTGGGCAAAAGGTAGACATTGTGTGCATGTGACAGTATCACAAATGCTCCATGAATGTGACTTGTTTGGGGAGGTTGCCGGATAAAGCCTCAGTTTTGATTGAGTATTTCCAAAATACACCTTGAAGATTCTGAGGCCAAATGGAAAAAGGGGATATGGTCAGATGAGACCAAAGTCAAACTAGGATCCACCTGGTGTAAAGCCAATACAACTTAACATTCAAAGATAACCATACCTATAGTAAAGCATAGAGGTGGTAGAATCCTGTTGTGGTGGTGTTTCTCTGTAGCAGGGACTGGGGCACTTGTCAAGATAAAAGGAAAAATGGATGGGGCAGAATGTCAAATTCTTGAGGAAAACCTGCTGCCCTCTACCAGAATGTTGTCAATGGGGAAAGAAGGTTCCCCTTTCATTCTGACAAAGATCCGAAGCACACAGCAAAGCTGGCCATACAGTGGCTGAAAGAGGAAAAAGGAAGATGTCCAAGCCCAGACTTAAACCCTATTGATACTCTGTGGAATGACTTGGAGATTGTAGTCCACCAATGGTCCCCATTCAAATTAACTGAGCTTGAACAGTTCTGTAAAGAAGAGTGTGGAAATACTGCAGAGTCTAGATGTGCAAAGATGGTAGAGACGTATCCCAAAGAAAATGTAGTCTCACAAAGTACCAACATAAGGTGGGGTAATGATCCTTTTAACCATCTAAGTAATTCTGTGGGTGGTGGGGGTGTTTTTTCCTTCCCAGACCTCCAGAACAGTTTCTTTCACTTGTCTATAACATGTTGTATTGAAGAAATACAATTGTATAAATATGTTTGTGTGTGTCTTCGTTTTAGGCTCCAAAGCAACAAAATGTAAATATTTTGAAGGGGTTGAATCTTTTTTTTTTTTTTTTTCTATAGCAATTATACAATTTGATACATAACCATCATTGTGGTTTTATGTATGTAATGATACTGTTTAACACTCAAGGTCACCTTAAAATGTAAGTGCTAAAGGTATAATTGGTATGCCAGTATGAAGAGAGGTTTTGAGGGCAGTTTTAAAATGTTGAGTCTAGTTGGATATGAGAGGGAAGAGAATTCCAGAGTTGTGGAGCACTATGAGAGAATGATCAAGTTCCCATAGAACAGCGTTTCTGTGGTACAGAAAATAGAGCTGCAGATGAGGATCTGAGGGAGTGCAAGTCTGTAGGAGAAGATGGAGGAGCAAGGCTTTGGAGAGCTGTAAATGTTAAGACTGTATTTGGTAGTAAACAGGAGCTAGTGAAGTTGAGAGAGGTGTAATCTATTCAGTGGGTTTAGAATTTTGAGCAAGTTGTAAGCGATGAGTTTTTACAGTAATCTACACATGAAGTGACTAGGGCATTAACCAAAATTTCAGTACTGTGATGCGTAAAAACAGGACATGGTCTAGAAATGTTTTTGAGATGAAGGCAGTCCAAGAAGAGGGTACTGTCTAAAATGACTCTCAGGCTGTTAACCTGGGAAGAGATGTTTGTGTTAATGTTGTTAGTTAAAATGGAAGAATGGTTAACCTTAGCGAGTGTAGATTTAGAACCAATGAGGAGCACCTTCCGTTATATTGCTATTTAATTGGAGAAAAGTGAGTCATTGATGTCTGTTTTGGAGACATGCCATAAGCGTATTTGAAATGAAAGCAGAAGTGTATTTAGTGGATAAATAAAACCATGTGTCATATACATAACAATGAAATTTAATACCATGGTGTTGAAAAATATTAGTTATCTAAAGACACAATAACCGTCTTAATGTTTGCAAAGTATAAACATGCTTGTGAAAGGAATTAGTTTGATCAGAATAAATTGAGGGTGTTTTAATATTTTAATTCTGATGGCTAATGTTTAATTTTGACAGCTTTAGTTTCCTTGAGTACCGAGAAGAGGTCATTGTTCGTTGGCTGGTGACATTTCTAGGTTACCTGTACTGTTTGAAAGAATTACTGGTGAGAAATACATGTTTATAAAATTTGGTTGAAAAACCAAAAGATTTTTATCACCAAAAAATTTCATAAAGCACAGGGTTATGTTAGTGATGTATGTATTGCATGAAACTTATGGTTGGTTTTGGAAGAACAGTATTTTGAGCTACAGAGCAAATGACTCCTAAGATTTTTCTACCAATTTCTTCATGGGAGTAAGTGATTTTATTCTACTTCAATATGGTTGGCCATTTTAGTTTACATTATTTCATAGTATTAAATAGGAGTTTGAATTTGTCTTTTGTCATCTGCCTGGGTCCTTAAATTTTTTTTTGGTGGGTTTCTTCATATAAGAGAGAAAATCAAAGCTGGTGAAGTTTTAATTACCCCCTCATCTGAATGATTTTTCCTTCCTGAACATTTTGCCATAAAGGATGACCACTTCAAAAATTATTACTATGAAATACTTTAATGCCCCGACAAGAAACAAATTGCTGTAAATTTGTTTTAATCGCTCTATTATGGGTTTTTCTCACTAGTACCATAGCAGACAGACCTTTCAGATTTTTAAAGTTCACCATTGGTATGTAATGTGAAGGACAGCCGGGTCCCATGCCCAACAGGGACGCCCCTGCTGCTTATGTTCCGGGGGAGCCACCATGGGCAGTCCAATATCTCCCCCGGGACGCTTCGTGGCAGCCTCCCTGGCCAACGGTGATTACTCCACCACCCGCAGGGCTCCATGGGAGATGAAGTCCTCCACAGCTTGGTTGGGTCCCGGGGTGGCCGCTGGGGGTTTGGGGGGGCTGTCTGCTTCCATCAGCCCGGCTGGACGAGTCTTCAGCCCCACCCGGAAGTGCAATTAGGACCAGGTGGTCAATCACTTGGAACGCTTCCAGGTGGGCAATAAAAGGGCCCAGCCACCACCACTTGGAGAGCCAGAGTTGGGAGGAAGGAGACAAAGCTTGAGAAGGAGTGGTGGTAAAAGAAGAAAGGTGGTGTTGCTGTGTGTTTAGACTGGTGTTTTGTGGGACTGTGTATTGCCTGTGGGTCACGGGGAAGACGTGTGCCCACAGGTGAAGAAAAATAAGTCTTTGTACTTTTTATACCTGTCTCAGTGTCCATCTGTGTCGGGTCCGGCGCCTATTTAGCGCCTTTGTTACAGTAATTAAAAAGCTTGGTTAAAAAGTATATTCTCTTGCTGTTAAGCCTTTTTTTTTTTTTTTTTTTTTTTTTGTCTTTTCAGGTTGGCCATTAAACTATTTTGTGTTAGAGTTTTGTTACTCCTTGGAAATATATTCAGATGTGGATGTATTCAATTCAAAACTGGCTCAAAGCTGTTTATTTTTTGAAGCAAATAGTGTTTTGTTTTTTTCTGATAGTAATAGAAAGGATGTCGGTTAATAAAGCTAATAAAGCCATGAATGCAAAGAATGTTTTCAGTATTAATTGAAATTTGCAATTGTTTCACAAGTGGTATTTTAAGCATTAAAATAGAAATACCTTGTTTAGATTTATAGGTTGCAGAAATTATTTGTCTCATTTGCTGAGTTGTGATCCAGTTTCTTAAAGTTTAACAGTCCGCTTTAAATTTAAGTAAATGGTATAAAATTCTTTTCATTTTGTGCAGTAACGGGGAATATTTGATGTTGGCGTTCACACTTAAGTGGCATCACTATATTTGGATGTGGTATAGTATTTGTGTGCATTTTAAATGTTATTTTTAATTAAAAAAAAAAAAAAAAACCCACACAACAACAAGTGAGTGAAATTGATATACTGGACTAGAATAAATGTGGCAAAGATGACACTTGTGGATATCCATTTTCCCCTCTCAGCCATTCTTCCCCAACATCATGTGTTTTAAGAGGATGACTGAATAGCAAGGGATACAAAATGGTTAAACATCAGTTTTTCCACTACAATACATTTTTTGTGTCATACAGCCATTTCTTTGAATAAGCCAAGGATTCTTGACTGTCTATAATGTACATGTTTATCCACTGTAGTGTTGTCAGTATTAAAATTGACTTTGGTATTGATACCTTCTTTTGGACCTCCGTACCGGTGCCAAAGCAAGTTACTGATAACCTTCCCCCTTCACCCAACTCTCATTCCAGCCTCCCCAGTATGCCCACCACCCTGTTGAGGCACATAATACACACCTCCCTGCTTGCTGTACTTCCCCTTTTTTGAATTTTGCTGCTCAAACATCCCCCATGGAGTCTCCAGTGTATCGAAGAGCAGAAGAATGAAGTACCAAGCTCCATGTCTTTTTTAATGTGCTGTTTTTAAAATGTAGCTTTTTGGTATTTGTACATTGTGCAACCCTAAGCCACAGTTCTTTCTGCTCGCTTCCATCTTTTAAAATATTACCAAGCAAATAGTTCCAGAGAAGACGACCAGTGTTCTTGTGAATTAAACTAAATGTCCGTTCCTCTTGATTTGTTTTATCAACTTAGTTGCCATATTTTAACATTTGTCTGTGGCATTTAAAGGTATTCCCAAGAAGATTAGTCTGTCTTAAATACTATATGCCTGTATATCTTGCTTTTAATAAATAATGGGTTAATAAGCTATGATGGTTAATTTCAAATCTGTAACATACCTCTGAAAATGCCAAGAATGTGAAGCCCAAGTGTTCCTCTCCCCCTTCCAGATGATCTTCATAGCCAGTATTCTAAGTTACTTTTGGCATCTCAAGCTCAAGTGCTGCAACAGGTGGTGGAGGTGGAGAGAGCATCACTTCAAAAGCAATATATGGAGGAAGAACATACTTTGGAATCATGCTTCATAGAGTCTGCCCTGCTGGAGCTAAAGGTGACAAGTCCTTTGATAATAAATCAGTTTTGATTAATCAATGTAGTAAACACTAACTTGGACGTTTTGCACCCCTTAATCTTTAATCTGCTGTCTTACTCTCACAAACCAACTGTTTTACAAATTGATCGTAACCATGTCTGTTATGAGATGGCTTAAGATATAATGCATAATATTTTTTATTATAGTTTTTCTTATTTGTATATTCTGTTTACTAATACCTTCACTTAAGGTTTCTCTTACCTTGGCTTTACATTTACAAGCAAAGCTCTTTCTTTTAGGAACGAGAGAATGCCTTACTTGCTGCTTATCCAAGTAATGAAGTGGATCTCAAACTGGAAGCACTGAATATAAATCCTGCTTCCTCAGAAGTACTGCCTGCCAAGGTAGCATCTGACCATGTTCCAGCTGCCAAGGTATAGAATTAATGCTGATTCAGGCTAGTGAAGTAGAAAAGACAAATTATAATGCTGTTTACTTGTGTAATACAGGTTAACACCAGTGTTTTTTGCAAGTCTGTTTTTTGTTTTTTTTTTTTTTACTACTGAAACAGTATACAGGGTGGTGTTGCCCTGTCTATTGTGGGTGTGTGTGATCTCTGAAACTTCAGACTTTCAGTAGCCTTATATTCCCAATGATTGCCTTGGAGTTGCTGTAAGAGAGAGAAAAAAAATTGACACGTGAAGGATACCTGTATCAATGTGTGTAAATTAAGCTCCTCTACATAGTGCATGAAATGGTAAAACCACATTGTATGTATGCTTGTTCAAGCATTAGCCTTCCGTCCTTTTCCTGTTCACAGGAAATTTGTGTGGCAGAGCTGTTGTGGTTTTCTGTGTTTTGTATGTGCGAAAGCAAAACTACAAGCAGCATTGTCTTCCACAGTGTGTGTATACTGTTTATTAATATAGGTTAAGAGAATATTGGTTATTTTTTCTAACCCATGAAATTTGGACTTTTTTTTTGTAGGCTTAGTGTGTGCTCAGTCAGTGTAATTAAAGTAATTTACATAAACCGTAACATGATCCATTTAAAGGCTAGTGCCCGCCGTAGCTTAGTCCTTCTGACCCCTAATCATGCTCTGTCTCTAATTGGCAATCTCTCTTACTACCTCATCACCTAACAGCTAATATGTGATGAGGGTACAGATTAAAAATTACGGAATCATTCAGATGGATCCCCACTCAATGAAGCGCTTTGAGTAGTGAGGAAAGCGCTGTATCAATGTAACGAGTTATTAAAATGGTCAGTGATATTAACAGATGTGCATGTCTGTCTACATGTGATTTCGGGGGAGCCAACTACATACAACCATTTGCAGCTGTCAAAATGTGTGTTTTACACATGCTACTACTTGAGCCTGAAGTTAGTCTATAAATCAACATAAACAGGTGGTCAAGAGCAAAAACCTTCAAATGCTAAATTACGTCTTGCCTAAAGAAGTGGCATAAGCTGCCTCAATCTTGCATATTGAAATCTGTTTAACCAATAAGTTGTAATTTTGCTTGACTTCTCACTACATTCATAATGGCCAACACAGTACAACACCTTCGTACAGTGTTTCCCAACCTTGGTCCAGGGGACCCCTGTGACTGCAGGTTTTTGTTATAAATTTTGTTTTTAATTGGACTCCTGAGCTAATTAAGTGATGTATTTTCCAAGTTCTGTGTTTTGGGAACAATCTAGAAATTAGAAAACTAAGATTGGAAAAAATAAAGTGAATTATATACATATTCAAATGTACCAAGCAGTTATATGGGAATTGTTTGGTTTTTTTTTTTTTTTTGTTCTCTTCCCCCAATTAATATTCATTTTGATCATTTGATTTTACTTTTCTAGGTGTTCTAATCGTTTAATCCATTTACGAAATAGTGGGTCTGATGCTGAAGTAGTTGCGGCCTTATATTATTCAGTGGCTGCTAGCAGGTCTGCTCATTTTTAATTGTCATTAAGATACAACGAAGGGGAAAAACTGCACAGAGGGCAAAACATAATGAAATCAACAAAAGAGTTAAGCATTTAATCCTATAGCAAAAGCAGAAATAATTCTAAATGTCTTATAAACATAAAAATCATGCTGCGGTGCTTTTCTGATTGTCAGATAAATGAAAAATATGAGAATTAACTGATTTCAGTGTTGTCAGGTGTGGTAACTGATTAGGATTCTGATTGGAACAAAAACCTGCCTTAGTACTACTCTAAATATTACAGAAAGAAAACATTTTGTTTCTAGAACTTAAAACACCTTAAAATTAATAGCTTTGAACACACTACATTAGTATCCTCAAGCTAAAGTATCTTCTACACAAGGGACAAGAGAAGAGGGTGTGGTGTTTGTTTCCCCACCACCCCCAAGTCTCTCGGGGCATTGTCAAGGTTGGTGTTTATCAGGTTATCCATCCTTTGGACATTTCCCTGTATCAGATGCTGTCTTGATAGAAGTTAATTTGTGGAAGTGCAGTAGATAACAGCAATATTTAATGCCTTCCTCATGTATTGCATTGCTTAACATATATAATACTCTATCACGTATGAAGTTTCTGTAGTCCGGTGTGTTTTTTTTTTTTTTCTCCCCCCGCCCTGAAATGCTTACATGTGAAAGACTTTGTGTTGGAGTACTAGCTACTTTAGCTATATTTTAAGAACAAACTGTGTTGGTACAAATTTGCAAATAAAAGGAATTGATGTGTATGATGATAGCCTTAATTGGTTATGAAAACACATTCTTCCACACCCTATTGGTGTACAGTCGTGGGATGCTGGCTGAAAATCTAGTGCCTGCATGCAGCTGTAGACTGTGATCAAAAATAACCTCTATGTCCGTTTTGTGTTTTGCTTTGCATTTATACCCAGCCTTGGTGTTGTAGCCAAGCCATTGTAAAGGTAATATAGACCATTTGGGTTTTCTCAGTTTAGGGAAAATTTGAATTGCTACTTTCACTAGGGTGGGTGTGTGTCTTGATGTTTGTTGTTTTTCATTTAGCACTGTCCGATAGGTACTCCTATAATGCTGTAAAAGCTAGTGGTCAAAATATCTGGTGCAAAACGGCTTGTTTCAGTTCCAGTTTTCAGTTGCTAATGGTTGAACTACCACAATCCCATTTATCCTATTTCCACAGTTTTGCTTAAATGGAAAGTTTTTTGCACACGAACGACAGTATTGTAGGTTTTTCAAAACTGATTTAATTTAGGTTGAAATTATTTATCCACCGAGGAGTGGTTTTATGTTTACCACTTTGCATTTGTATCATTCCAGCCTGTACTTCAGTATTCCTCTGCTTTTGATGACGAAGTTGTTGATCCTGTCTTTGAAGAGAACATTTCAGAGGGTTTGTCCCATTTGGATCCCAAATTGATACCGGAGCCTGAGCTTAAACCAGTGCCATGCTCTGTTGTAGAGAAGCAATTGTGTGCTGAACAGTCTGAATCTGTGTCTGACTCAAGTGGAAATGTCCCATACTACTATTTCTATCAGGGTAGGTAAAAAAATTAATTATACACTTAACTATAGGACTATATGCGTGGTTTGTTCGTCTTCCCACCCAGGAGAGTACAATGGTTAAATTGATCCCTCCAACTTTCAACTTGACACCTTCTAAATTGAGAAGCTTTTCAGATTTATTTAGTTACTAGTATTTAAGTTGATTCTAATGTAAGCAATGTGTGATGCTAAAATATTACTTTTCCAGCTGAAGATGGTCAACAGATGTTCTTGCATCCAATTAATGTACGCTGTCTAGTACATGAGTATGGTTCCTTGGAGAAAAGTCCTGAAAAAATTGAAGCTGTAGTTGTGGAAATTGATGGGTATTCCATGAATGAGGTAAGATAAATGTGTGAAAACAATAGGATGGTGTTAAAGATCAATTTCCATTTAAACCTTTGGGGTTTGTTAGGGGTGGACAGACCTGACCACCAATTTGGATATGTTTTTCCCAAAAACTTTCTGATATAGGGCATACCCTTGTATTTTAAAGCAAAGATTGATTGCAGTCAAAGGACATAAAACACTTGATGGCATAAAAAATGGAAAATGTTAATCTCTACATTTTAATTTTAATAACAAAGATGGTGATAAACAACCCCGCTATTTCTGTAACTTCTCATGTTGCCTTAATGTGTGCTTGTTTTTAGAAGCAGCATAAAATGCACTCATGGGGGTGTGTGTTTCCATTGCCCCGCCCCCCTTCTCTTGGTATATCATTGTATTTAACTGTATAAAGCAGTTTATGTATCAGCTTTTTCTTTTTTTAAATTTTAAAGCATGTAACATGCCATACAAGCAATTAAAATTTAAAACTAAGTTCATTTCAACCCTCACCCATGAGAGAGAAACCTTTTAGAGTAGTACTAGTATTTGAGGATTACTAGTAATGAGTCTTTCTTTCTTCCCAGTATAAATGCTTATTCTAAAATATTGATTAGATCCTGGCAGGTTTTAAAGTTTTGAGAATTAGATATTTGCCAAATTCAAATAGTATTTAACACCAGTTTCCCACTGACTTAACAGAGGTGGATTAGGATTCTTCCAGTTGAGCAAGACAAGTCTACAAGCTAATCGTGAAATAAAGGCTGTCTGATAGGCATTTTAAAAAAAAAAAAGCTTTGACCAACCGTTTGGTACATACCCAAAAAACGTGGTCTAGTGACGCTGGAGCTCAATCTTGCCCTGGAAACATTTTGGACAATTCTAAGTGAGATGGGTATGCTCGAAATCTGCTAGCACAGTTAGGGCTACAGGCACTGAATTTTGTGGGTTTAATACATAAAGTATCCTCAACTGCGTATAGTGATTTTCTGTTCAAGTCCTTCTCTGAAAATCCCTTTATCTCTGATGCATTTCGAAAAGTGAACAGCCAATGGCACAGTGGTGATTGCAAATAACGGCAAAAGGGCATCCTTGTCTATCTTGGACAACTTCAAACTAGAAGGTGGTACTAGTGTTAATATAAACAAACTTCCGGACTGGTATGCATTAGTTTGATCTATGCACGTATTTTAGGGCCAATCCCAAATGTATGCTAAGTGATAAAATGTTTTTGTGCTTTTTCAGTAAACTTTAGCATATTGTTAGCTTGGCACTTAAAATTGTAAGGATTAAAAAGAGAGATTAGAAATTGCTTGTGCTCTTTCTCTTTAAGTTTAAGCAAAATACCCTGCTTTGAATGGGTGAAAACATTATTCAGCATATGAAGGCTCCCTCGGGGCGTGTAAGCCATATCGAAAAAGTGCCATTGTTCTAGGGTTGCTGAATGTACACGCAAGTGTCCTATATCATTAAAGCTCAGGATCTTTGCTTTTTTCAAGAAATATGTATAGTCTGTTATAGATCAGCTGGACACAGACGTTTAATGATGTTATTGTTCCCATTTGCCAGACAGCACAAACGTTCTCCATTTCACTCCTCTAACACTGCAAAATCACCATATTCACATGACAAATGAGATATTTTGATACCTTCATTTATTCTGTAATAATAAAGGCAGACGAAATGCGTGAATTTAAAAATCGGTCTGTTGTAGGTTTGGTTGGTGTGTAGGACTTATTTTATAATAGATCTAGCTTTCTTTGCAGTGATGTGACACAGGGTAAAGTGGTGTGATTATAATCGAGAGATTCCTCACTTTTTCATGAGAACGGTGTCTAGCTACAGTGAACTCAAGGCTGAAAATTATGAGGGCGTCCTGAAAATGGCAGATTTATTGGCACCCTAACACATACAATGGAGCTGTAGGACTGGGTACAAATCAGTATTTGTGCACTCTGTTCTGTTTTTTTTTTAAAAACCTGTGACCAGGTACAGTGATATGTAGAAATACTTTGGCATGTAGGATTAAATTAGCTGTTTTAGGGTACATAGCATCAATAGATGGTATTTGGAGGTATGTTGTGACTGGGTGTAGTTTGGACTTTTTTTTTGGGTTTCATTAGTTTCTTTTGCAGGTGTTGCTATGAAGAGCAGAATAGGCAGTCTGATGTACGTGTTATGCAATTGGGGTTTTTCACGTTGGATTCAGATTGTAATTGGTGTCGATGCAGATTTGTCTAGTTTATCAAACTTAAATGTAGAGTCATTTTAAGCTAGATTCAGAACAATACACAATTATGATGGAGACCAATGCATCTATTCTGGTTTAACAATCCTACCATTGCCTGATTAGCCTGCTTTCACTTTGGTGCAGGCTTCCTAAATAACCAAAGTTTTTAGTCCGCTTTTATACAGCACAAAGCTAAAACTGCGGAAGTAACGCTGAAATATCTGTACATACCGGGTAAAGGCCTGCTATCTAAATCTTAGATTTGTGGTTGAAGGTGAGTAAATGGTTTTTAGTAAATAAAACTCTCCATCACTAGATTGGGTTACTCTTGTGCCTTAAGATTAACACACACAGATCTAATTCATACAACTACATTTGAGTGGTGCCTAGCTGCCAGTTGCCCTGTAGTATTTTCCACATAGTATCGCCCTAAACATACATACATATGAATTATCTCTGGCACTAACATACAGGTGTCCCCAAGATGCACATCCTAAAGGTGTATGAGCTTTTACACAACTTAGCATCCAATAGTCTTTTTACTTCTACCATACTTGCTCTTCCTATTGAGGTACGACATCCGAGCATTGATAAACCCTGCAAGGATGAGCAAACTGCAGTCTCCCTTGCACCAGCTTCCCTAATATTTACTTTATTCAGTCACTACAGATAATGTGTGTGTAAATATTTGTATATAAATAAAGACACTGACTTTCTGTTAAGGCAGCGTCAAAAGGTGGATGTTGTCTTGGGGTAGCATTTTACATCGGTTGTTGGCATGACGCATAGTTTGTGCGCTTCGATGTCTTGATGACGAGTCTGTGCCTCTGATGTCTGTTCCTATGTTCTTCCCTCCCCCTCAATGTTCAATTGCCTCAAGGGTGCTGTAAATTCCTTTGTAAATGAGTTTTTTTAGTTCATGGTAGGTTTGAGCAAAATAAACTTGCCTCCGCAGTTTATTTTCAAAAAATGGCCATTTTATTTTGTAAGGTAGTGTCGCACTGCACACCCTTTCCTACAGTTTTCAATCATAGCCATTATTTACATAATTTTAAGAAAATTGAAGGAAGATGTAAACTGATAAGCAGTTATGTAGTGGGGTGTAATGTGACACCCACATTGAATTCGTCATAATCTTGACGGCCTTGACATTTCTTTGCAGATCACTACATGGTCTGATTTATCTTGTAGCAAGGTGCAAGTTCTAAGGGTGGGTTTTCAGTCTTTGAGAATGTGGTTAGTGAGCTTGCAAATACAAAAATGATGTATGTAGATCACACACATGGTGAGCAGTGGTGTCTGCAAGAAAAAGAATGTGTACTTCGAACATACACAGTGCAGTATTGCTATAAATTGAATGTCACTATTTGAATATAATTTAAATATATGGTCATACTTTCTTGAAGGCAAATAATGGATATGTGAATGCAAATGAAAGGTTATCAACACCAAAAAAGAAATTTTGGCATTGTATTACTTTAAGCAGTCTATGTAGTATTGCAGTATTTTACTGATTTTTGTTTTTCCACATCACTCTTGGAGCAGCCTAATTCTATTTTAATTGTTCCTGGTAAGTTTTATTATCCGTAGTAGAATGGAGAGCCTTTTGCTTCTTAACCCTACTATAGTCTGTGCCAAAATGCTTCAATGGTTAAGAACAGATTTTTTTCAACAGTCCTCTGGTACAATGTGAAAGTTGCTTTTTGATCCAATATCTCTATTACACTGGTTTACTGCATTTTGTTTTTTAATCTATAAATGTTAAGCATATGTTGCAGTAAGCAACATTTATAATTGGGGAAATAACTTCTAAATAAGTTTCCTATTTAAAAGGCTCTATATAAAGTGCCTCCAGTGCTGGAACTGCTAGTTTTACTTGCCTCCACAAACCTATAGTTTAGTTGGTACGGACTTGATACATAGGGGGGAAAACGATGGGTTATGAAAAAATATTTGGGTCACCTGTTTTAGTTTTGTTTCAACTGTATAGCAGTTTACTTCCATCCCTGTTCCTGGTACAAACTGTACCTGGTGTATCTTGTTTAATTTTGTTCGATATTTGATTACTTTGTAAATGGAATGGAGTGTATTGAATTTTTTTTGTGAAAACTATAATATTGAATCGGTGAGATTCTACAAACTCTTCCTGACTCCCGTTAGCTGATAATGAGATATTAGCCATGTTCCCAACTACATTTCTAAACAAGCCCTAAAGGAGCAACCAGCAATTAGAAAACAGTTCCTCCTGAAAAATTTTAAAAAGAAAAAGTTTGCAAGGTGTTTATGCACAGATAAATCTGAAACAAAACAGACGTTCTGTCTGTGCCCAGAGCCAATAATTTTCATTTTTCTTGTTTGTGGCTGTTTGTATTAAAATGGTTTGGCCACACCCTTACATCCACTATATAAACATTGAAATTTTACCATCTTTGAAATGCAAATCTGATACTGCCAAGATAAAAAAATGATTCAAACAGGCATATCCATTCAGTGGTCATTTTTAGATACACCTGTTTGGATTAGTTGTTAAACCGCTTGTTATGAGCCTGTACTACAGTATCTTATTGTACTGAAAACAAACGTGGTGTAGAGATTTAATTCAGACAGACATTAAAATGGCGAGACAAGGGACATGAGTAGCTTTGGACCAGGTGTGGTAGATCCAACCATACAAAAAGCAGATCTCCAGAGATTTTCAAAAACTAGTCTCTGGAGTCTGCAGACAATGTTTATTTTAAAAAAAAAAAAAAAATCATTGGGAATTGCCTTTATAATGAGGTGTCAGAGGAAGAGCAGTGGTCTGCAGAAGGACATTACTGAATACACAGCATTTCATACTTTGACAGTGCCTGGTTCTACCCCTGTACTCTAAGAACATGAAAGTTTAAACTACAGTGAGCTTGTGATTGCCAGTATTTACAGTTTTCCAAAATATTGCCTTATCTGAAAAAAAATTTCTGCTGCACATGTAGTTAAGACATGAATCTTTACATGTTGTTGTTTTTTGCTTCATTAACAGTAATGATTAGTGTATTGAGGTGGTGAATGTCATGGTGACACAAAGTAGACCTCTTAATACCAGCACTTTCATTTTAGTGTCCTAGCTTAAGCATTTTTGCTATGCGAGTGTACTTTATGGCTTGTCTATCCTGTCGGATGTATCCTTATGAAAAAGGGTAATGTGGCGTTTCTCTCGGCCTACATCATCTAAAGATCGTTACCTAGATGGCCATGACTTCAGACCTGCACAGTCCGAATCCAAAGTGTTATCTGTAGAATAGATTGACAGAATAAATGTAATGCCAAAAAATCATCCAACCACGTAGCGTTATTGTGTTGACATGGGCAAAAATACCCAAGACCTGTGTCCAGCACAGTTCTAATAGGTGCGACGGATAAAATAGCCACCTTGTGTACAGAGTATAACATTTAAATTGAGGTGTTTTACTTTAATGTTGGAAAACCTCTTTTAAACTAAATTCCATTTCTTTTTAGTAACTGTTACCCCTTGCATCACTTCTGGTGCCTTTTTTTTTTTTTTGTTTTTGTTAATTTTCTACTTTTAGTGTGGCTGTATGTAAAATAGAAGAAACAAGTGTGTGGGAGAGCATTTGAACTGGCCTATTTTTGTTAGGCAGTTTAATTTCACTCTTATACCTGTAAAGACTTTTGGAATAATACCAAATGCTTAACATAATGATACAGGAATAGAAAAGGATGTGTCATTGTTGAAAAATCCTTTTTCTGGACAACAGAACAGCTTGAGTAAAATTGCTTGGTTTTCTCTGGTAAAGAATACCATCCTTAGGTGGGGCACTGATGGTATAAACTATCAAAGGGCGGAAACATAACCCTGTCCAGTTTTTGTTCCTTGCTGAATAAATGGATTGATTTAACTGACAAGGACAACCAAATGTTATGCAACCCATATAAAATCATAAAGGCTTAAGTTTTAAGTATGCAACAAGAATGGAGGCATTTTACACCTGCCTTTCTAAATAATTCCTTGTACACACTATACCAGAACTTTGTTGATTTACATTTTGAGTGCACATTTGAAGTCATTATGTTGTAATAAGAAAATGTCAACATATAAAAAGCATAAAGCTTATTCGGTTCTGTACCTTTCAACCAAAAAAAGGTGGAGATGCCACCTGCCACATACTGTAGTTATGGAGTTTGACTAGGGAATCCACAGAATCCCAAATTAACTATAGAATGGCAATGGCTGGTTGAAGGTGCTTAGTTCAGGAGTCTTCCATTCAGAAGCAATTAGCAGTTTAGCAGCTACTGTGCTTAAGTGGATGATCAAAGAATGAGGCCTGAGAGATGTCCGTAATTCCTCCTTTTATAAGTGAATTGATAGCGAGTGGAGAGTATGCAAGCGTTGAATGTTCTCCGCTTCTCCCAATGAGTTTTATATTACGAATTTATTATTTTACTTTTAGTTTTTAGTTGGAAAGTTTCGTACTGTTTTCATCGTCTGCCGTGGGTTTTTACGGATTTTACCAAGTTTTATTGATTTTAGCTGACTACTCGCTGTTGCCCGGATATACTGTGTTACCGTCTGCCGTGGATTTTATCAAGTTTCTGCTGTCTACTCGCCTGATGCCCAGATTTTCTATTTTACCGTCTGGATTTTACGGTACTGTCTGGATAGCATCTCTCCCTTCTTCGGTCAGAGTGGCATTCAGTTATTCCAGCTCACAATTCTGCCGACTTAATCCCGCAACCACTCCTGAAATTAACATCCCCATCATTATAGAACTTGGACTCCTTCACTGTCCTTGTTACACTCATAGAGGCTCTGGTTGAAAGTTCATCCTCCATAACCAGCCAAAGTGCACTGCTCCCAATATTCCATCTTTCTGGTCACCTGTCGCATGTTTGACGCGTCATCAGAGCACCATCGCTCCAACTGCTATCAACTCTAAAAGTATAGTGTGATCTCTGCACTCCAGCTTGGGGAAACACTCGAGCTATTGAGAGAAACACAGATTCTCACATCCCCGGCTGGATTTATTTTGTGGAGTGGATTTTAATGTTTTGCGACCACCCCACAGTCATTGTTTAACTCTCAATCCTTCTGCAATAAAGCCACACTGATTGAATAACACATCAGGGAGAAAGGACTTGACTTCATGTGTCTGATAGAAACATGGCACCAGTCAGAGGTTTACTTTGCCCTAAATGAAGCCTGTCCCCCTGGATACAGTTACTTGGAGGCAGCTTGCAGCACTGGGCATGGTGGTGGCTTAGCTATCATCCACTGTCCGGATGGGGTTGTCCCATGTCTTGGTACCTGCAACATCTTCCTGCGAGTGCCTTGCATTTAAATGTAAGCCTCCTTTTCCCATGACTGTTCCCCTTATCTACCGACCTCCAAAACCCAAGTCTGCCTTCATCCCGGAAATGACTGCTCTTCTCTCAACACTCTGTGCTACCTCTGCCAACATCATAATTCTAGGAGGTGATTTCCTTGAGCTACTAGATTCTCTCAATCTACAACATCATGTTGATGTCCCCCCCCACATTCCAGGGGTCGCACACTTGACCTGGTCATTTACAAATTCTGCCTTAATCAGTAATATAGGTATATGCTCTTGGTATTTCAGACCACAAAGTAGTGTCAATGGAGCTGCCCTTTCTTCCCCCCCATTACAAAACTAAAACGACATATCCATTTCAGAAATCTGAAGAACATCACTGTGGATGCTTTGGCCCTTGACCTTAAACTTCTCTCCTCTGACCCTATCGGCTCCCTCTCTGTTGCTGACCTTGTGGATTTTTACAACTAGTCCCTGAGCAGTCTCCTGGACTTCCACGCCCCCTTAACCTCCAGGTCTGTCTCCTTCTCGTGCTCAGCACCTTGGTACACCTGCGAAAAAATGAAGATGGCTGGGCGTGTCCTATAAATCACCTTCTCAAACCTCCTTCACCTGCCTACTCTGAGGCCACCGATGAGAGGTGCAATATGCACATCAATTTCTTCAAACAAAAAGTTGATAACATCCGCTTACACCTCTCCACCACAGATATCCTTGCTGAGGGCCAACGTCTCTGCTGTCTCTACACTTCTCACCAAGATCATAAACCAGTCCCTCTTAGCTGGCCATATTCCTTCTTCACTCTAAAAACTGCTGTCCTCAGACCTCTACTGAAAAAACCCACCCTGGATTCTGAAATTCTCTCCAATTATAGGCCCATCTCCAATCTTCCATTTCTCTCAAGTTCTGGGAAAAATAGTTGCAACACCACTTCATGATCATCTCAAACTGAATAATCTGTTTGAAAAGTTTTCAGTCTGGTTTCCTCCCTGGCTATAGCACCGAAACAGCCCTGGTCAGGGTCACCAATGATCTGATAACAGCAGAAGCTGGTTCCCCTTCTTTACTCATCCTCCTTGACCTGACAGCTGCTTTTGACACAGTAGACCAACATTCTCCTTCACCGCCTGAAATACATCATTGGACTCTCAGGAAATGTTCACATCTTACCTGACCGGCAGAACTGAGCATGTCGCCCTGGGCAGCGCAAAATCTCATACCTACAGCGTCACCTGTAATGTCCCACAGGGCTCTGTGATATGCCCCATCCTTTTTACCATCTACATGCTCTCTCTTGGAAATGTAATTAGCAGACAGGGTTTGTTTTCATTGCTATGCTGATGACACTCTGTTTTACCTCATGACTACCCCCACCTCCTCTACTGCTCCTCTGCCAATATCTACATTGACTACCTGCCTGGAGGAGACAGAGGCCTGGATGAGGCTCAATTTTCTTCAGCTAAACAGATCCAAAACAGAAGCTATCTTAGTTGGCACATCACACCATCTCCGCTCGCCTGCCATCACTAGTATCGCTTTCGCTGGCCTAAACATTCCCCATTCTCCTTATGTCACCAATTTGGGTGTTAAAATGGACCCTCGACTCGCCTATAACACCCACATCAAACACCTCGAAGTCGTCTTTGTACCATCTCAAGAATAATTGCTAAACTCCAACTAACTCACCCTGGAAGATTCAGAAAAGCTTGTCTATGCCCTTTGTCTTCTCCAGGCTGGATTACTGTAATGCGCTCCTCATCGGGATTCCTGGCAAGAGTATTCAGAGACTCCAGTATATTCAGGATTGCGCTGCCAGGATCCTGATGAGGGTGCGAAAGCATAACCATATCGCCCCAATCCTGAAAACCCTCCACTGACTCCCTGTCCCACTCAGAATTGAGTACAAGGTCGTTCTCCTCACCCTTCAGTGCATCTATGGACATGCCACCCTTTACTTACAGGAACTCCTTACCCCTCATACCTCCTCACGCACTCTCCGCTCTGTACACACTAACACTCTCCAAGTCCCTAGAACCAAGCTTCGCAGTATGGGTGATGGGGCTTTTTCATCTGTGGCGCCGAGACTGTGGAACCGCCATCCCTGACTACCGGAGAGCCCCACAGTCGACTGATGTTTTTAAACAGAATCTAAAAACATCTTTTTAAAAAAGATATTTTGTTAAAGTATAAATAGATTTTCTTATTTTTTTTTTTACTCTATAGCACTTTGAGATTTCTAAAACATGAAGTGCAATATAGATAGATTTATTATTATTATTATTATAATAAATGATTCTCTCACAACTTCAAAAACTGAGTGAGACTAGAAAGCTAGAACAAGAAGCACATCACCAGTACATGTGCATATGCACACTGGCATTGTTAAGAACAAAGGTCCAGGTGTGCATCATAAGGTGCTGCTTAACAGTGAGGCTAAAAGTGCTGGACTTTAAAATCGATGCATTCAGTTTATTTATTCTGAAACCCCAGTGGCTGTATTTGTACTTAGCCTTGGAAAAATACCTTTTTTTTTTTTTTTTGTATGTTTTTAATTTTATTTTATTTATTTATGGATGGCTGGAGATGCATGTATATAAAATAAAGTTTGTGAGTGACTTGTCAAACATGTCTTGTCCTGTTTTGAATAACTGTTTCCTTTTAGGAAATGCGTCGAAGACACCGCTACCTATCTCACCTCCCATTGACCTGTGAGTTCAGCATTTGTGAACTGGCACTGCAACCCCCATTACTGTCAAAGGAAACCCTCCTAACTTTTACAGGTTAGAATCCTTTGTGCATAAAAAAAAACGCTATATAAATGTAATGAAAACTGTTATTTCAAATATTCTAATTTAAATTGGCATATGCAAGGATTATATTTGAGGATGTCTGAAATCCCTACTGGATGAAAATGTTTTATTTAGGATTAAACGCAGAGTCTGTTTAGAACCCTCTGCCTGTGTGTAGTATATCCTTTTTTTTTTTTTTTTTCCCCGCATCTCATTCTGATCATCCATTTTATAGCCTTTTTAAAATATGATTTATTTCTTCAATAGAGGACATTGAAAAGCGAAAACGCTTTCGTCAGAAGAAGGCTCGTGATGAGCGGAGGAGGGAATGGAGAATAGAAATGGAGGAAAACAAGAAACAGGGAAAGTGTAAGTGATTGTTAGTCTTTGCTAATCCGGAGAATATCTGAAGAACTTAAGTAATACTTAGCTTTATAGTTAATAACCACCACCCCAAAGTGAATGTCAAATCTATGATGTTTCAGATCCAGAGGTTCATATTGGTTTGGAAAATTTGCAGCAGTTTCCAGCCTTTGGTTCTCCTCCTTTAGACCACAGCCACCACTCTAATTTATACCACCTTTCAAATGGCATAGCATCAAGTCCTCCTTCAGGTACGTTTTCTTGTGGTTTTGGCTGCTGCCATATCTGTCTACTGTAGTCCATCTAGTAAAGTAAGGTGTTTAGCTTGAGTGCCACCTCTGTATATAGGATTACAGTGACTGTTAACAGCAGTTAACCTAAAAATTTTTTCTTTCTCTTCAGTTAGTGAAATATCTCTGGTTTTTGGCCAAGTGCAATGTTAAAAATTAAAATTTGTTCTAGTGTACATTTTGAGTTTGGCTCAGTTGCATTCTCCTTTTTATCCTATAAAGACTGCCATGTCCTCTTCCCATGCTTAGGAAGTGGAAGCCCACAACAGTATGGAAAGAGCTTGGAGGAAGATGCCCACTGCCCCTCCTTTGCCCAGGTGAGCATGATAGGATGCAGACATCTGTGATAAAAAGAAAATCAATATCTGCTTTAAACCTCCTAACCTCCCTCAATGTTTGGATTTTCTCTCTCCCACATCACAGATGCTGCGAGAAGGAAAGGCAAAAGCAGATGGATGGCCAAAAGCAGCTCCAATAAAAGGTCTGAATTATTGTAAAGCTACACCGTGGAAACAACTTTATTACACAATCATTTCTCATTAAGATCTTGTACTTGGTGTTTAAAAAGTGACAAAGCTACACTGAAGTAGAGGCAACGGGGAGTATTACTGGGCCTGTCTTAAGTCAGTACTGTATGCATAGTGTTATATAAACGGACTCTTGAGTTGATTTTACATCCTGCTTAAATGTGCTCCACCCTTACGTTTCCCCTTTGCTGCTCCAGCTGAATCCTTGCTTGCACCACCAGCCCCTGACAGTGATGGGGAGAGTGATGGGTCAGACCGAGCCCCTGTGCCCAACTTTCAGAATTCATTCAGTCAGGCATTTGAAGCAGCCTTACTTCAGTTGGACAAGATTCCAGGACCACCACCAGGGCTTGTTGGAAATGCAGGTGAGCAAATTTATGTGGGTTTGGTGTAAACCTTCACTTGAACAACAGCTTAATTGCTTTGACATCTCGGTTTCCTTGTCTTGATTTTTGTCCTTCCAGGAGATAAAAATGGAAAGAAGAAGAAAAAGAAGCAAAAGCTCTTGTTTAGTACCTCTGTTGTTCATACAAAGTAAAAGGCAAGACACTGTAGAGACCCCATCACCCTTTGTACCACAGATATTGGCATCCTGGTTTTAATTGCTGTTTTTTTTTTTATATGTTCTTGATTGAGTGCAAGGGTGACTTATCAGAAATGCAAATCTTAAAATTTGGGAAGCTTTGTGCTTGATGTAACCAGGTCTTTTTTTTTTTTTTTTCCCCTCTCAACCCCCCGCCCCCTCCCCCAAAAGCAGAAGAGTCTGTTCGGTTGGGGGTGGTGTGTCTGAGGTTTACTGCTAATACTGCAGAACACTCTTGTGGCCTCCTGCTTCCTCACCTGAACAATCAAAAAGACTGCCCACTGATACTGCCATCTTGCCTGCCCCTTACTGGGCAACCCAACACTGCAAGTCTCCACTCCATCACTGCTGGGATTCTTTCTCCCCCATCCTGTAGACCACCAGGATATGCAATATAGGCCCCTGTTTTAATGTGTTAGCCCCCAATCCCTTTTGGGGAAACTAGCAGTCTGTACAGTATTATGGGGGACATCTACTGCCAAAGCTAAGACATAAAAGCATATCAGAATGTAGACCACCCACTAGTGGGGACCCCACAGCTCCTTGATCAGAGAATTGTTGTTACCAGTGTTTCTAGTACAGTCTGTGAATAGGAGGCTTCTAAGCTTGGCCTACCATCCAGTTATGATACTGATAACGCCCACATTCTGACTGCTGATGGGACCGTCCTGGTTAGGTTCTGTGTTATGTTGTAATTGTTAATGCTGAAGTGGGGCTCATTGGGCGATTTTTCTTTGCAGTTCATTTAAAAACTCTGATGCACTTACTGTTAACAGTTTGACTGCATTCACACAGTTCTGGAATTCAAGGCAAGGATGATGGAGGTCTGTGCACCCACCTACATCTGTTGTGATGACAGGAGTTTTTTCCCCTGTTGCTTTTTTTTGTCTAAACCACTTATATAATTTCTGTTGCTGCTTTTTCAGAAAGACCCTGTTACCATTCTGTACAGGTTTTGGTTTTTTTTTTTTTTTGTTTTTGTTTTTTCTTGAGGTTCACAAAGCCAGGAAAAGCTCATTTGTTACATTTTGTTTCTTAAAGGGTTTAGATTTGTGATAGACCTCCTCTGAAATAAAGGAAAGTATAGGTTGGCAATGAGTGTCTGTCTTTGTGGTCTTACTGTACTCCGGGGTGTTTCGTGGCTTTGCCAGAGGGCTTGCTTTAAAGTGGTTGGGAATAGTGCTGTTTGGGAGAGTCTTGTGCTGCCCAAGAAGCCAGAGGGAAAACATGCCACACTACCCTCGGTCTTAGCATTTAAGCACAGTTAAAACGAAGCCTTGACACATTGGTGTGGGGTTTTTTTTTTTTGTTTTTTTTTTCCTCTCTCAAATGTTCTTCCCAGCAGTTTTGTATGGTGTGGCCATTTATGAACAGCTTTCATTTTAGAAACTACAAGGTGTGGTTTGACTCCATGTTACTTGTTGCATCCTGTGATCATCTTGCACCAACCATTGTCCATGTCACCTGAGATCAGACTCACTGGAGCAAGGGCTAGGTGCATTAAGGTACCAAGGTGATTTTATTAAAACTTCAATGAGTAAATCCATAAAAATGACTGTCCCCGAGTTAAAATACAATTAGAATTAAAACAGAGCAAATCATCAGCCATCCAGTCCTTCGTGGTCTGGCAGAAGCCAAGCCCAGCCCCACTCCATCTTTGTCCCTTTGCTTGCTTGGCTGATGGAGACAGCAACAGCTGTGGGCCTCTCAATCCTGACCCCTTGTCTTGGGTGTCTGGAACGGCCATTGGCCAGGCTGTTCAAGGTTAGTTGTCATTCTTATTGTACCACTGGTATACCTTGAATTCCTGGGGTAGGACTACAGCTTGATTACACCCAACTCTACCAATATTAAGTGCATACGATCCACATCTAGAGAACAGACCATCCTGGCTGGCTATTCCTGCCTCATGTACATAATGCTGTTCTCCTGCTTCTCTGCCCTGTTCTCTATTCTTTCCCCTGTTCTTGTACTGGCTCACTCCACAACTCCACCTCCACAACACAATCACAAACTGCAAAAAGCCAATGAACCAGTTAAGACAGAACCCACTGTTGGAGGCAGGTTTACTCTGTCTTGGTAACCACACACACACAAGATGTTGGTAAGAATAGGGCTGTGGAAAAACTGCAGCTTTGTCTGAAATCCTGGTCTGTCATAGATGGGCCTGCTATTGAAGGCTCAAAGCACTGATGACTTCACCAGAGGCCCCTTAGTTGCTCTCGTGATAGAGCTGGGATCATCCAAACCCCTGCCCCCAAATGCCTTCAGTTTTGACATGACTCTTCAGAAGCTATACATACATCTGTGCTTAATTGTGTTTCAGGGGATTGTGGACATTAAGTGCAGGCAAACAGTCTGATCTGTTGTATGGTAGATGGCTCTGCTGCTGTAGCTGAATCACATGATGGTGTTATTTAGCTAGCTATGACCTCGTTGATCAGCATTGTTGGTTTCTTACAGCTGAGCTATTGCATCGATTTGGGGTGGTGGTGTTTACAGTAGTACATAGTGGACTGTTGCTCTGAAAATGCAGCACTAAAAGCAAGGTTACCTTTATCCCTTGGAGTATTGTCCCCTCACAGCTGTAGATAAAAACTGCTCACTCATAGGTACTGCTTGCATGCTCAACATTTTGTATGTGGGCTACAGCAATGCCATGTCTAGTGGGGGGTGGAGGCAGGATGTTTGTGTCTTCCTTCATATCTCCTCCTTGTAAACTATAGCAGATTGGATAACAAACCTTTAACTACTCATTGATGATATCACTAAATAGAGACAAGCAGCAGAATAAAGTTTAACATCAAGTGGTAATGTTTTGTAGATTTGCCCAGCTTATGTACAAGCAAGTGCAAACCTGGGTGCTGTTGGAGTAACTGACCCCAAATACCGTTGTGTGTTCCAGTTGTAGAGGTGCTAACTCGTGAGATATTGCAGGCTTTATAAGGACCACACTGTGTAGTGTTACACCAGAATGGAGGAGGACTTTGAAGAAGACTGAAGATAAATAGGAAGACCTAAATCAGGAGTCCTCAGTCACAGTGGGCTGCAGTTGCTATGGATTTTTATTACAGCCAGTGTCCTAATTAGAACTCAGTATTTGCTGATAATGAAAGTTGGTGTTTAACTCTATGCATTAAGTGCTTTTATTCATGAAAGACAAATTTAATGAACAGAGGGTCCTCAGTTAGTGTCATGCTGGTTTTCACTTTAAACCATTTAATTAGAACCCTTGTATTTACTACTAAAGCAATACATTTTTTGGGCCCAATTTTAATTTGCTTGCCCGTTACCATTCAGCACCCTTCTTAAGTTTTAGCAACTGCATTTAAAATTTTTGCCTGTTTTCTTAAACAAAACACCAGTGTTTACAATTAACTATCTGATAAAAATGTTTTAAAATGAATGAGAGGGGAATTGGAATGGCCAAGTTTAAAATCTATTCTTGTATACAAAACGTTCTCGGAGAAGGAAACGCTACAGTGCAATTCTAATTGCTCTTGTATGAATGCAAGCATTAACAAGTTGACTCGTTCAATACCAAGTTTCATTATCAGCATTTACTGCTTTGTTAAGAACCTAGTTGGAATAAAAACCTGCAACCCCAGTGGCCATCCCGGACTGTGACCGAGAACCCATGACAGTACGGGGGTCTGACTGGGGAGAAGGTAATTTAAACACATTGCCCCACAAAAATGAGGGAAAAAATATTTGACGGCAGTGCTTTATTTAAAAAGCTGTACATACAAAATGAGCCATTAAAAAAAAGTAATACTTCTGGTAGCGTGAGTCCACACGTTGACTTAATTGGAGTCTTCCTCGCTAGCCGACACCACATCCTCCTGTAGCTCCTTCAGCGAGCAGCTCCTCACTGCCTCTTGTAAGGCTGTGCGCTCCGCTGCGGGATGGGGTCACATGTTAGTCGTCTGAGCCGGTGGTTACCGTTCTGCATGCTTGTTGACAACATGAGCATCCCTGCCAATAGCCAGGCGCTCTCACTCACTCACCTTCACTTTTACAGGCCGGCAGCTTACGTAGCAGTTGTTGCTTGTTGTATCCAATAAGGAACTTCTGGCACGTTCGAATGGTACCTACAAGAAGGCCATTTTACTTAACGAGCCTCTCTGCTGTCAGAGTCGCCCGCCTTAAAAAGAATGCTTACCGCCGACATGTATGCAGGTGATAACACAAGTCTCTTTCTTGCCCAGCTGGTGGATGAAAGCCAGTGTTGACCAGAGTAAGCGATAATGGGCCTTCCGACAGCGAAGAAGTAGAATACCAGTGTAAGTGTTGAGGTACTTAACTGTGAAGGAGATTAAAAAAAAAAAACTGGTATTGAGTGAATGGCCACCACAGGCATTAGCAATGCAAGGGCACGAGCAGGATACGTTACCTGCAAAGGACACGGCGCAGCAGGCAACCCCAAAGTCGCCGTGGACCTTTTGAATTGCCTCCAGGATGGCACGATGCAACTTCTTTTCATCTACATGCTGCCAGCCATTAGGGCTGGCAAATGAAATCTCGCACAGCAGGTATCTGTAAAGGCAGCACGTAGTTGGTCACACAGAACAAAGACAATCTAAGATATCAGTCTCCATACAAGCAGTGGCGCTCATCACACCCTAGTGTGCCAACCGCAAATGTGACTGTAGAGACGGCTCTGTAGTCTCACCGACAACCTCTTCATGACCGTCTCATGGACAACAGCAACTAAGGAAAGCCACTGGAAAAACAAAACCTGAAAGTGCAAAACAAAGAGAACGCACAACCATCCATGGCATTATTTTGGGTGGTCGCCTGTACCGTGCATATGTCGTAACGCAGCAAATGTGGAAATTATGTAGGACCTATCGGTCTGACTGAATACCTCAAGCGGACTTCCTACTTTTATGCCAGCCACTCTTTAATGACCCGTCTAGGCGCGCCCACTCGCCCTTTGACCTGCGTTATTTCCTGTGCGGCTCACCTGCTCTACTCCATGTGTCTATTTCTCATGGCGACGCTACCGGGACCCAGGCAAGCTCCCCCTGCACACATTGATTCCAGATGTCCCAAGCCGGAGTGTTAGAATTTTTAACTTAAGGTGCGCTCGAGTTTCACAAAGGATGAGTCTTGCCTTGCACAACCGTTAATGATTTTAAAATAAGAAATGCGCTCTTGAAACCGCCTGTTTGCTTTTCATTTTGCGAATTTGCCAAAAAAAGTCAGCGCTAAACGCAAGGGAAAGCTGGCGTGAGCTACAAAGAACGGAAACCGTAAAGCCTCACCGGGACTTGAAGCGCACCATTCTCGGTAGATACTGTATGTGTAGCCCGACCCACTGGATTATTGACGGAGTCTGTGGCGCATGCTCCGCATCCGGGCCCTAACAGTCTAGTGTCACGTGTGACTACGTAATACGTAAATACAAAAGGCGCCCGTCCCCAATTGTGTGTGGAACGTGTTCTCGAGAGATTGATGTTAAATGTAACCAATCAAGCGTGAGTAACAGGCACCTTGTTCAGCATTCGTTATTAGTTTAGTAAAAACCTTATACCACAGCTATCCATTTTGGATTAGCTAATGATTGATGTAAAAGTCAACAAATATGAGCAGGCACCAGTGTTTCGTTGTTTTTCGATTGGGTTCAATCAATGGAAGAAGCGTTTTTTTATTAATCAATAAAACGCTCAGCCGCCCAATACAATCAACCTGCTGAGTGATGCGCGCTTCAGGTCTGTTGCCCAGATTGGCTATCATAGCGGAACCCGGCGAGTTCCATTCGTGGCTGTCTCTCTGTGCTCACGTTTTGTTGGTCCTCTGACACTTTTATTCGATCTTTAATACACGTTTACTTTATATAGCGCCGTTCATCATGGACACATGCTTAAGACAGGCTGGTCACAGCGTTGCAGTCGTGCACGGTGGGCCTGCAGGTCCGTTTGAAGCCCCGATCGTCTTACTCGCCAGTCTCACCCTCGGTTCTTTTGCTTCTTCTACTTTTTGAGTGATCCTCTTTAGCTCCCCTTGTTTTAGCATCCCACATTCAAGGAGCATTCTGTGCATGAAGGAATTAAGGGTCATTCCCAGCTAGAATGAGCACCCTAGTGGCGCAGTGGTTAGTGCTACTGCTGCCTCAGATTTCCAGGGACTTTGGTGCGAATGTCTTGTTCTGCTGTTTTCTCCCAGTACTGCGTCAGCTTGTTTGGGCGCTTTGAACTGGGTGTGTCTGTTGGCAATCGACCTTGACCCCATTGGTGCCATCGCCAACCCCAGCACTGAATACACAGAATTACAAAATGCAGGGAGGCATGGTATGCTAACCGGCCCGCCAGCCCATAGATAACGCAGCGCAGCATTTCAAGTTGCTTGTGCCTTGTAATGACGGAGGTTGTCCAGTAAGTGGCAGCGTTGGACTAGTTCACGCCAGTCCGGTAATTCACGGGGCGCAGGCGATCCGAGGAGATTTTGGGACAGAGCCTTTGCTAAATGCCGGGGATTTAAATGTGATCAGTGGGAGAGCCGGCCTCATGTCCTCGGAATTAAATGTTCCCGTCTTTTTCACACCCAGACGATTAAACCTAATCACGATTTAGGAAGGTCATCTTCGCCAAATGCAATCTCAGTCTGGGCCTTTGGTCACATTATTAACACAGATCAAGATATCCCCTGAGCTTTGACTGTGACAATGTACTAATGTCACTCAGGCTGACCAACAGTGAGTGGCCTTTAGCATGAGCCCCTAATTGTCCCCTTCCTCCCTCCCTTCCTCCGTAAAGGTGTCAAAGGGTCCATCATCATTCACAATCTGCTGGCAACACAGAAATCCAAAACCTGCACAATTCATTTGAGAGTTGTAGGGAGTTGGAGTTCATCCTGAGATATTGACTGCAAAGAATGAGTCAGTCCATCATGGACACCCTGGCACAAACACACCCACCCACCCACACAGGTGCCAGGTCACCTAACCCACTCATCTTTGGGTTGTGAAACGGTAATCTACATGGACATGAAGTGAACTTCACAACTCCACTTAAGTAACCATGTGGCAGTAGACTTAATCCCAGAATGCTGACATCTTGAGGCAGCTTTACTATCCCTGTGGCAGTGTGTGCCCTTCCTCAACATTTGACCCCAATGTCGACAGACAAGGGGCACAGAATGGCAAGGCAGCATGCAGAGGTGTCACACATGCCAAATCTGTCGAGAATATGCAGAAATCAAGGTGGCACTGCAGGCTAAAAGATAAACGTGCCCCAGGGAGCCCAGAAAGGGTGTTAATCGGGGGCCTCAGAGGGCTCTCAACTGGCCAGACATCCATCTTCTTCTCATATGAGGCCTTTGTCTCATACTGCCCATCTGACACCAGGTTGTGTATCAGTGATGTCCTACAAGCTCCCAAGCCTCCTTTCATTGATACAGACTGGCACCATTGTGGGCACTTGGAAAGGTTAAGCTGCAGTCACCATCCACCATCTTGATATAGAAATGCATCCTAAGATATCTCTCTCTCTTCCTTGGTGAGATTCCAAAATTCTGTTTAAGACCCCTTGCCACTGATGGTCCCTGTCAACGTGTATTTTGTGCCCCTGGTAACTACTTATGGTCATCTGTGTAGCCAGGCTAAAGTAGTAGCCTGAAGGAGCATAATCATCACCTCATAGGCAAGCGGACACTTTAATGGAGCAATAAGAGTCCAGTAGCCCTGGGCATAAGGTGGACAGTAGTAATGGACAGGGTGCTAGTTCATCATGCTGGAGTGTCATGTAACGTACTAGGGGAGCTGAAGAGCCTTGGGGGGGGGGCGAAACACAGACATGGGCACGGCTGGAACATGCAAACACCACAACAATGAGTACTAGACCTGGGCCTCAATTAGCAAACAAAAGTGAAATGAGACTAATGGGGGCTTCTGGTGCTGCATGACCCCTTGGTGTCACATTTAACAGAAATGAAGTGACGGTTCAACTGAACCTGGGGAGCAACCACCTGACTTAAACACACTCACCGTAGGAAAAGGAAAAGTGAATGTCTGTCTGTCTGTCTGTCTGTCTCAGTTGTTCCAATAGATGGCACATCACAAACATTAGCACTGATTTTACAAATCCTATACTAAATGGCACATAACAGAGGCACGTGAACTGCATGCTGCAGTGCACACGGTAGCACTGAGGTTTCAGCTCGTCTTAGACAGGTAGCACAGTTAGCGTGGTATTACATAGCGTAACAGAACACGATTATGACTCGGACGTGATGTCAGCTTCAAGTGCCACAAACAGTTTGCTGAAATGTAGAGGAAGTTACAAATATGAAATCCTGACAAATTTTTGCTTGCTTTTGTATTCAATTCCTCTCATTATTTCATATTTCCTCGTCAGGGCCACTGGTTGCTTTTTGCCCTTTTAGTTGGTTTTGGCGGCCCTGCCTGGATGAATGGGGGCGAAGATGTAAGTGGTGGACTGGTCTCATTCTGTGACCCCTAAATTTTACTTAAGGTGGATCAGATGATGGCTGGTTGAATAATGACACCCCACCAAGCAGTAAAAACACAGCTCCAAGATGGCTGGGTGGGTGAAGCACTGAGCCCCGCTGGTGTGGTGGCTTCGCTGCGCAATTCTTCAGTGTGGTGACATTGACAAGCTGCCTTTTCAGATGTCTCGCCTACTTATTTCTTTACGTTCCTGTCTGTCCCACACACATTCTGCTGGTGCATCACGTGTAGGGGGCACTGTGCCACTGTTAGGTGGTTCCACTTTGTGGGTTTGTGCGCTGAGTGCCCTCAACCACATTCTGGATGTTGGGGTGGGCGTGACCCATCAGATACGGTGACACCCTCAAGTGGGTGGGACTTTATGCTAAATGTAGCCAACCAGCTGGTGGCCACCTGTGGCCATGGCATTCATTGCCTTGAAGCGCCACCATCAAGATGTGCCCACCACCGGGGGTGGCTTAGTGATTGATGACTGAAGGGGGAGACTGTGGGCTCACATGCCCCAACTAGAGCGGGTGCTCAAGTCGACTTCTCACCCCCCACTCACCTGATCTCAGTGCTTTGTGGTCGACTGCTGACCGATCTCTCGACGCTCCGCTTCCATTTTTGACAGCAGCTTAACAGAAATAAGCCAAAAACTAATTTGCGGAAATAAGATTTAAATGACATTCTTCTGCCGTTTGGGTGATGAAAGTAAATCAGCTTTTCTGCTTCTTGCTGATTTCGTAGCCCAAGCAGAGAGATTAAAAACTCATCAGCATGAGAAGAGGCTGGGGGAGGTGAGGGGGGGCTGGGGGGCACGCAGATCTCTACGAGCTTAGACCCTAATGATGCAGTCAGACTAAGGGCCCTCTCTCATTTGGGATGCCTTCTTGAAAGAAGCAGACTTACCCCATAGGTGACCCCTATCCTTGACCGGCCAGGGTCACTGCACTCACACACCTCACCCAAGGAGGCCATGCTCTTCCTCTGGACTCTTCCTCTCGCATACTGCTTCTGTCTTCTTGAATGTGGCTGGCATGCAGTGCCATCCTGGAAGGTGCCGGTGGGCACTGTCTTCTGTCAGTTTTATTTGAATCCTGGCGTTTATGAGAACTGCATTGCGGATGCCTTTAACGGGGTGTCATAAAATCCCCATCTGAGTGATGCCACCTCTGAATGTGAGGTGTCAGATGTGCTCATATATGGAGCTGCCTCAATGGGCCATGTGACGGCCATGCCGAGGGGCTGCATGTCTGCGTTGGGCAGCGAATCCCATTTCAGTGGTTACATTTTATATTCCCTTTTAAATCTCACAGAACACAGTCGTATACACGGAGCGTCATTAGATCTGCCGAGAAAATCTGCACCAAGTCACATGATGGGGCTGTGCTGCCTGTAAGAATTTATCCCCGCTGTGGGGGGGCTCAGCATGACGTACAACAAAGTGAGACCCTCTAGTGTGCCTAAAGAGAGGGACCTCAGCCTGGTGGCTAGCAGATATTAAAATGAAAGGCACCCCAGCGTTTCACGTAACTTGCATGAATACAGGGGACTCCTCAGGCTCCTCCTCAATGTGTCACTTAACATCAGTGAAAGTAAGGAGGGAACCCTAGCAGCCCACTGCCATAACCAGCAATAAAGCAAGGGGACCATCATTGTGCAAGTGACATTCAATGGAGGACCCCCACCTACCATTTCACACAAAGAGTATAATGGGGACCCCCTATAAAAAATAACCCCATGTCTGCTGGCTAACAAAAATTAATGTAACGAAGACCCCAATCTGCTAAATAAAACACATGAAGATTGAGGGTCATAATATGCCTCCAAGCACAAAACAATTTAAAGGGGTCTCCCAGTATGCAGGGTGCCATAAAATAAATTTAAATCATAAATCATATAAGTGAATGAAAAGTGAAAAGGGACCACCCCAGTATGTAGGTTAACACAAACAAATGTAAAAGGACTGTAAGTAAGAAATGAATGCAAAGGGTCTCGCCATTTCCCAGTTTAAAAACAATGGGCATTGAGGACCCCCAGTCTGATATTTTATGTAAAGAAACACAAGGAAGACCCCAATATGCTAGTTAATCCAAACTAATATAACGGGGATCAGCAGTCTGCCAGTTAGCAGACACAAACATAAAAGGCACCCCCCCAATCTACCATTTGACTCAAAAGAATATAAAGAATCCCCCCAATTTTTCACAGATATAAAGGCCTACCATTTTATGTCAGGCAGTGTGCCAGTTGACCTAAGTGAATGTAAAGGGTACCTCCAACGTGCCAGGTAATACCTCAGGTTGGCATTCATGAAGAATCAAGAAGTCAACAGAAATGAGTATAAATATCTGCCATTTAACAAAGATTAATATGGAGGGGGGTAAAGTGTCAGTTAAAATAAAGAGGTCCCCCAATACAAGCTGACCATAATGGAGACCCCTGATAGTCCCATCACTATCCATAACTGTAAAGGGTACCCCAATATTCCATTTTGCCCAAACGACCATGAGAGGACCCCACCTTCTAGATGGTCATTCACACTGTCCTGCAGCTAATAAAACTGACTACTAACCGAAATGTCAGCAGACAAGCAGAGCCCCTCATCTGTCCAGCTGACACAAATCACTGAAATGAAGTGGTCAGGCAGCATGGCGAATTCTGAGCGGAGGTCCCACCAGGTTGTGACGATCACTGCAGGAGTCCCTAATGCTGGTCACTTGGATGTTAAACCTCTTAAAGTCTTTTTTGGTAGGAGGGGCTACTCATTGATTGGCCAGCTCTCACCTCATTGAGTATCTGACCACCTTCTCTTTGACCGCCTGCTGCGTGTTTCTCTAAGCCGTGAGTGGCGTCCCTCTGAGGTGGTCAGTAGCCTTTTGTTTGACTGACTGGCTGGTAAACTTACCTTTGAGCCATAGCCTGGTTCTCTGGTCAGTGATGAAGCCAACAAGAGGAAAACTGGTGCAGGGGTGGAAAAGAGGGGCTTTGTCCATCTCGGCCATCTTATAAAGACCTCTTTGCAAAATGGTGCTTGGCACGAAGGGCCTCACTGAAACAGTGTACACCTGCGGTCTGGCGGCCTTCTGCCAACAAGCCAGCCTTCCGCTGCTCTGCTTCCTGTCCCACATTTCGAAGCTTCTCATTGGCAGGAGAGCTTGGCAATGAAGTTTTTCATGAGGCTGGGCACACTGGCACATTCAGTCACTTGAACAAGCCCAGAGAATGCCAGGAATGCTGCAGTATTCCTGTGCTGATAAGCAGGGAATGTGGGGATCTCTCACGCATCAGTTATGGCACCAGTGGCCAGCAGAAAGCTGGCTTAAGCCCCCTGTGCCGATACCACCTCGCTTGGTCCACACTTAAGTGTTTTATTTTGCACCTCCTTCGATTACCTAGTGTTGACCCCTTTAATCTGTTTCACCCTACGTTTAGAGATGCCAGCTTCTCCAGAAAGTACCCCCACAGCTATTGGCCATTTGTATGGTCACTTGACCAGATGGTTTTAGGGCGACACAGAAGGAGTTTAAGGGGTAAAGGTGAGCACACCATGAAGGTAGACAGTGCCTGATACAAGTTGTGGGCTTGGATTTTCTTCTGTTCTGACCATCTCTGCATGAGCCCACTTCAGCCACTTTGAGACCCTGGAAGAAAAAACATAAAGGAGTCAGAGTGGGTGGCCAAATCTGTCAAAGGGGTTCTTGGGTGACGTTTCAGGATTTCACTTCCAGCTTTGGAATAACACAAAAGGCTCCATTTTGTCTTCAGTGCCCTGCTATTCCACCTTTACGGCCACAGCTCATGAGGGGAGATGGTGTCAGAATGGGGTGCACATGGCCAAAAAGTCATTTCAATGGTGTGCACATGTGTGTACTGAGGACTGCCTTGGTCCTACAGCAGTCCCAGCTTACTTTGGGAACATCTCTAAACCCACCAAGAGCATGAGGGCCGTCAGCTGAACCTTTGAGAGGTGAAATAGGAGTCACCCCTGAAAGGTCAGCTGCTGTCACGCTGGTCATGTCAGCGAGTGTACCACACTTGCTGCTTAGTGGGCCAATGGACAACACTCCCTGACATTCTGGATGGTGGTGACCCAGATTGACACCTGGCACGCTAATCACTGACCATTGCGGCCCAGGTGTGGCCCAGCTGCCCTTGTCACACACATGGAGTTCACCTCGAGACAGTCGGTCTTGGGTCTGGCGCACGACACGTGCTTCAGTGCTATAAATAGCAGCCATTACTGCCCTTCCATTGAGTCTTCCGCCTCGGTGCAGCTCTCCCTCCCGGCAGCCAGCTAGCTGCTCTCACACTGACGCTCAAGACTTGAACGCTTTACCTCCGGCCTTTGTTTAAGTCCTGAGGAGGCAGATGGACTGGCGTCCTGTGGGGGTCAATTACTGTCCAGCTACATGGGCGAATGGATAGTGTGGTCCAGTAGTTCTGGCCTATGACTCTTGAGTCAGGGGTTACTACGAGAGTATTACACTGGACTGTGTGCTCTGGGGTGGCCAGTCGCATTGGTAACCTGAGAAGAATCCAGCTATCCCAGTCTACATAGGGAGTTGCTGTGCTGTACTGTGAATGAAGGCTCTCATTGTGTGGACGGTCATGTAGTCGTCATGTTGTGCTGTGCCATCTACTTGGACATAGTGACCTCTAAATCTCCTGCTGCCGCGGCCCCATTTTTTGGGTAGTGACGGCTGGTCTCTCTTGTCCCCGTCCTCTAACAATGACGAGTGAAGCAGGAGCTCTTCCAGCCCATTCTCCTTTCTGTCCGTTCTTAGTGACCAAAACAACCTCCTCACTTCACCCCTACACTGAGCAGGCCCTGGCTCACTTCCCCTACATCACATTCCACATCGTCCTCTCTTCTCCTCTCCTCTCCCTGCTCGAGTCCCCCACTGTGGGAGAAGTGTGCGCATGTGCCTGCCAGCGCTGGCCTTGCCTGCTTGAAGGTCTCGGAAATCTCTTTTTGACAGAGCTGAATGAAAAGCTGTCTCCGGGGACGAGGCAGATGTGCGCAGAAAGAGAACAAGCAAGGCTCCTGCCAGCCTGTCTGCCAGCGCTGCCTCTCTGCCGCCTGCTCCTTTTAATCATTTCTATTTATTATTAATAGGAAAGGGATACATGAATCAAGAGGGGGTCTCGCTCCGCCACACACACACACATACACACATAGCAGCTGTGAAAGGACGACCGGGGAGCCGAGGACAGATGAGTGCTTGTCTTTCAGCCTGCCTTCCCCCTCATGTCACTGGGCCAGCTACCTGACCATGGAGTCATTGGATTACTTGATTATATCCCCTTTGAATTCTACTCTCCCCAGGTGTCCAGCTGATAGATGAATCTTTAAGGGGGCAATTAACGCAGTGATGCCATGCCAACTTGTTGGGCAGGTCAGCGGGATCCTTGGCTTTTGTCTTTCAGTGTGACCCCATATCTCCCTTGCATACAACCGTAGGTTTTGACATATCTAGTGTATGCCCCTTAAACCCTTCATCCCTCACCCTTTACTCCTCCACTTTTATACCACAAGTTCTCCAATTCTGCTCTTCACGCAACCACAGTACTGCGTCTGTTTTCTGAACCCAGTAGTCCTGTTTAGGGTCATGGGGTCCAAGAGATGACTAAGCAGTATGGGGCTCAAGACCTACTCAGCACTAATAGTCTATCAAAACTACTGAACAGAGAGGCGAAAGCACTAACCACTGCGCTGACCCCCAACCCTTAGACTCTCACCCTTTACATAACAGTCCCCAGGCCCCCATCTCCGTTCACTTCTTACATCACATGTGACTCACTGCTCGCACCAGGCACCCCACCACCTCTGACTCGATATCTTGGGCTATACATCCCAAGGACCCCCTGGCACCTTAAACCACAGATGAGGATCCCTAAATGTCTCACACTTTATACTACAGACCCCACAGCTGTAAGCTCCTCGCACTTTATACCAAAGACCCCCCCCAACTCTAAGCCCTTTGCACTTCATAACGCAGACCACCAAATCCATGTCCCTTGCTCTCTAGCTTATGCCACTGTTTCCTGACTGTGATATTTTTTATTTTTTGTTCTTGCACTGGCACCCTGTCCAGGGATGTCTCCTACCTTGTGCTCAGCGCTCACTAGCATGGCCTCCAGCTTCCCTGCAGCCTTGTCTCAGGAAAAATTGGGTTTAGAAGATGGATAGATGGATGGATGGAGGGATGGAGGGAAGGATGGATGGAGGAATGATCTTGATCCAAAGAGGCAACATGTGACTGGTAATAACAGCGTGGTCAGTAGGATGAAGATATTTCGCTTTTCACTTGGTTATGAAAGACCTTCTTTCAATACGGTATTTTATATACTGTATATGTGTGTGTGTGTATATGTATATATATATACTGTTAATATACTGTATATATATACAAACACACTATATATACAGTATGTTTCATTTAAAGACCCTGCAATCTTAAAGGATCTCTGGATTGCTTACGTATCAATTTATCAACTTCTGGGGATAATTTTGTCCCAACAATACCATCTAGGCCTGGCTGCCCACCCACACAAACACCCACGCTGCCTCCGTCGCGTGTAGATTCCTCCCTGTAAATGGCTCTACTGCAAACAAAGCATGCAAGTGTTTGGTACCAATTAAAGTTTAATCTGTTGTTTCAATAATTCACTGTGTGCGGTCGGGCCAGACCCATCTCCCTGACTGCCTCGATGAATTGTTAATTCAAGCCAGTGAAGTGTCATTCATTTAACAAGCCGGTGACACCTTTTGCTCCATGCCCAGCCTTTCCTTTATGACCACTCTTTGCTTCTCCCTGCCATCCTGTGAATTCTTCGCTTTGTGCTGCCCACACCCTGTGCAGCCTCTCTTATCCTGTCCTTTTATCCTCCTTATTACATTCCATCTCTTCTTCCTTAACATTATCCCATTGTGCTCTGTCCACTCCCCTTCTAGGAGACCACTTTGTGCTTGCTTCTGTACACCTCCTGCCAGCTGCTGCCCAGATGGGTAATAAATGATGCCCATTCTTAGTTCTCTCCTTAGCATTTCACCAATGATTGCAAGTGGCAGTAGCAGTCAGCATTTTATGGCAACTGATCATCACTTTCACCTTAGGGTGACCACAGCTTTCACTTCTTCCCCGTTTTTCCTCCAAATTTTCTGATCGTCTCATTTAGCTTGCTTCAGGCATCTTTGACTATTTTTCTGCCCACAGACTGAATTTTGTTGAGCCACCCTATTCTTCCCACCATAATCAGGTTGCCCAGCGGCTTATACTTATGTTTCTGTGGTGTCAGCTCCACAACAATCTGCAAGTTCTTCTGAATGGCTGCTGGCCATGCCATCCATGGTGCAGTACTGAGCCATTTTTGAATAGGAGGGCCAATAGAGGTGGACACACATGTCTGAATCACTCTGATCATGCAAAGCCCCGCTGGCAGGTAGGCTCTCACATCCGGACTTGCACTTGCTCAAGAGCATCCCAAGCCACTGGACTTAGCCTGGTCACATAGCACAAGATCTGCTGCGCCTTTGTTGTCTGCACGTGTCGGGATGGTAAGGTTTTGCTGCAGGGAGAAGCTTGGCCCAGTTTATTGCGTGAGAGGAGATATGATAAGCAGCAAAAAGAAGCACACTGGAGCCCAAAAATAGCATTCGTCTTTGCTATATGGATTCAGAAATAGAAGTGCGCACATACCTTTTAATTTATTTTATATTCAAACTGTTGAACTGATCTGAAAACGTCGGGCTACATGAGAATGTGGGAACCACACACTGGTATATCATGGGAACGGCTAGGGAACCTCCCCATAGGCGATGTGCTACCCTAGGATTTTGCAGGGGCCAGTTTTTTATAAACTGCAGTCAGTAGTTAGTGGACATCTTCTTCTGAAAGGACAAGCAGAGAAACTGATGCAATGGGGCATATTTTAATAGAGCTTTACGTGAGCATTATGTAAGTACTCTCTCATTGCTTATTGGCCTATGAGGAGTGGAAAAGCAGCTCATTGCAGGCCACTGTCCCGCCAGCTAGGAAGTGAATCAGACCCTCATGGTTACATGTGTCACACCCTTTGGGCACTTACCGCACCTCAGCCTTTTCCTGATCCCAAACAGCAGTTTCAGTACATTTTTGCATTTCCTTACCACAGTCCGCCTTTACCCAAAACCAGGCTGCAGCTTTATCACTCCAGTAAGATGATGAGTGGGTGATGAGGACCTGCAGCTGAGATTTCAAAGTTGTCAGGAAATATCTGCATCTCAGTATTGCTCTCTCTCACGCTTTCCTGTCTTTTGTCTTCTGTTTGAATTTTCTCATAATGTAAGGCTTTGTAAAGAGCCTTGTGATGGTGCTCACTGTTAAAGGCACTATAGATTGATTGATCTGTCTACTTCATGTAAGCCACCCTGAAGGTAATATGTGAAGTCAGCAAAATGCAGCTGGACCCCAAGATGATTGCACATTTGAGATGTAACCAATCTATTAAAGCAGAGCATGCAACAATTCACTGCTTATCTTATGCTTTTTTTATGTTCAGCTACACTATTTTTTATTATTTATAAAAAAAGGAATGACAGCAGGAGACAAAAGATGACTAAGTCCAATTCCTAAGGAAAACCAAAATCTGTGTGACAGGACACATAGAACTGGGGTGAACCAGTCAATCTGTGTGAATCAAAAGAAATCCATGTGCTTTGGAGATTGACTAACTAGATATGTAGTGGCTACTGATAGATAGATAGATAGATAGATAGATAGATAGATAGATAGATAGATAGATAGATATTCGATTATCATAGTTACCGCCTGCAATAAATGTACAGATTCCACACTGATAGATCGTCCGCGCTTCCGTCAGTCTCTCTCTCACTCTCTCTTTCTCTCTCCTCTATTCCTCGCGCACGCGTGTCCGCGCGACAGGTGCGCGGGGTCACGACTTCGCTCGCGTCCGCTACTTCTCATCTTTTCGCTCCCCAGACAAAAGGCGCCCGATTCGCCCCTGCGTTCGGTGGGGACGCTTTTCATTTGCATGCGGGCCGTCGCGCGCCGGGAGCAGGAGGGGGGACGTGAAGAGCAGTAGCGGGAGGAGGAGGAGGAGGAGGAGGGGGGTGGGGGGAGTCTTCGATATGATCATTCTAATGAAAGATGGGGCAGCTCGTTTATCCAAAAAAGAAGAAGAGGAGGAAGAAGAAGAAGAAGAAGAAGAAGGAGAGGAAGCTGCGGTGCTGATTAATCGTGAGGGCCAGCGGCGCGCGGCTGTAGCCCGTCCGTCACATGGGATGTGCGAGCTGAGCGCACAGCAGAGCACAGCGTAGCCCTCTCATTTAGCGGAGCGGGGACACTGAGCGAGCGGTGAGCACAGCCCAGTAGAGCCGAGCCGAGTCGAATCAAGCCGAGCTCAGCCATTACATATCCGCTTCGGCACACGGCGCCTTTTAGCCACATCATGAGCTCGTCGCTTCCCAAAAGCGAGTCCAGAACCTCCTTGCTGAGGACAGCGGCGGCTGGCAGAAGGACAGCGTCCCACACCGAACCTCCAGCCCCTAGCCGAAGGAGTCACGACGGCGGACCGGGACCAGGAGCCAGAGAACCGTGCTGGCCGCCCGGGGGCGACGGTAGCTCCCGCAGACCGCTGTGCCACCCGCGTGTGGACAGGCAGGACGGGGTGAAGCTGCGGGGCTACCACAAAAGGGATGGGCATCATCACTCCGCTACACAACAGAATCAACAGCAGCAGCTGGCGCCGCCGACACCTCCACCGGTTCATCCAACGAGGGAAACAAGCAGCAGAGCTCCCCGGCATCGGCCCAGGCACCGACATCAGCCACCCGCCGGATCCCCTTCCAGCTCCTCTCTGAGCCTCCTCTCGGACCACTCGGGGAGCTCGCAAACTGGGGACCGCGACGCGGGCAGCAGCTCATCCAAAGGGGAGTGCAGCCTCAATCCCATCCTCAGCTCCGCGTTTGGACAGGCAAGAAACAGCTTTTGTAGTGTTCTGTGTGTATATGTGTGTGTGTGTGTGTGTTTGGCGGCCATGGATTAAGGGTCTCACGTGTGGAAGGAATGCCCCCTCATACATCCCTAAGGGTATGTTTCTGAAGAAGGGCAAGAGATTACAGGGAGTCAGGTGGCATCAGACATTTAAACTGATAGCTCTCAAGGGGCACTGATACCTTAAGATACTTGATGATATGTGCACGTTAAGGGTAGAGTGGCAATGTATGAGTGGGTGTGTCTGGTGACAGGCATGCTTGTGGGGTAGTGCCAGATGACATAAAACAATCAAAGATGGGCAAAGATCTGATGAGGGAGAGACTTGGCCTGCAATAATTAAATCAAAATAAAACAAAAAGGTTTTAAGGGTCCAACAAGAGCAGCAGGGGCCTAACAGATCAACTCAGGCTTGGAGTGAGACAGAGGGAGCATCTTTGCAGGATCTAATTGGTGTAGAGTGCTGCAGGTCTGAGGAGTGACCAGAGACAAAGATGTCCAGTTTAAACCTTTAGAGAGCAAGAAGTGACAAATGGTTTGTAACTAAATGTGTACATGTGTGTGTATGTGTCCAAGGGAAAGTGTCCAAGGCTGTTCATAGAATCTTGTACAGGGCAAGACCACTGAATGCCAGGTAGAGTGAGAGGGGCTGTCTGTTTTGCAATCGGCTCAGACAGACTTTTGCGTTTTCGGGGTGATTGCTGTTATCAGTGAGGCTTATGGGCTGAAGATTTAATTGTGTAATTATTGCCTGCCGAGTTGCTTTGCCAAACCCCTGCTGGCGCTGCAGGGCCCTAGCGTGCAACATCTGAGTCACTCATTTGTCCTTTTTTTTTGTTTTTACTGGTTTATTTTGTTTTATTTTTGCTTGTTTATGCCCCCCATGTGCATTTCAATTCTCTGGAAATACGAACACTGTACTGGGAGATACTTTGCACAAATTGTAATTGAATGCACAGTTAATCCTTCCTGACAATGGGGTAAGGGCATATATTCATAGGTGCCACATAATCAGACATACACTGTTTACTTTTGCAAAACTGCAAAAGGGGCTTGCGTGCTGCTTGGGCACAGAAGCGCATGCTGTACTGGAGGCTGAGCCCACTTAATTACTTATTACTTGGCAAGTGCATGCAGCCGCTTAGCTGTTAAAAAAGGCGATGTGTGGGGATTTCCTCTGTGGCAGGTATGCTGGGCACACACTGCATGATTAACTGGCTGTGTGTGGTCTGTGCTTATGTGTGTTTATCCTCATGATATCACAGATCAGCAGTATGAGGTGAGAATGGGCCTCACTGATAGACAGGCTGCCACTGGGCAATGCCAATAAAGCACACTTTATGTGTAGGGTGACTTCCAATGCTTCATGTGGGCTACAATGCCACTTCCAGATTCAGCAGTGCTGGAATGGTGTATAAGAACATGGTCATTATCGATGAAAGGCCGTTTGAGCCTGGGCTATGTTGGCACACTATATAATGATGCTTGCCAATGAATATGCGGTGCTGATTTGGGCAGAGAAAAGCAAAGTGACATCAGACAGCGCTGGCATAGTGTAAAGTGAGATGGGTGAGAAAGAGCAGCTCTGTCACACTGAAAACTAAGACTAGGCCCTGCTGGATTAGTTTTGAGTGTGCCAGTCATGTTCAGGATGAGAATGGGACATAGGAATACACTACTACATGGCATGGGGCTGAGCTGAAAATGAGCCTGGCCAGGGTGAAAGGGCAGTCAGATTTTGGGACCATGCATGATACAACTAGACAGTGTTGGCACAGGGATATTAAGGATGCAGTGCAAAACTAGAGATGGCAAAGCTGATATACCAAAGGGTGAAGTGAGACTGGGTTCAGGGTGAACACAGCTGGACGATATCAGATTCTGTTGGCATACGTTGGACCAAGGCTGGACAGTCCTGATACAATGTTGAGAGAGGTGGTATAGCATTGATGAGACTAAACACCACTTGATATTCCTGGGCCATTCTGAGGTAGTGAGCCTTATTGGATGAACTTGTAAGTTAATTGGCAAGACAATGGACAAGAATGCCACATTGTAAAATAGGAATGAGTCATACTGACTAAGCCTGTTGATCAATTGGCATTGATGCTGGACAGCAGTGGCATATTATAGAATAACCAGTAATGGCGTACTGCACGATAACGTGCAGTGAATACACTTGAAGTGAGCATTCCTAGTTTTTATCCTGTTTCTCTGTCTCTGTTTATCATTCGTTTGCTCAGAGGTTGATGTGCCTGCTGCTTCCTGAGCAGCTCTTCTTTTCTCCACCCTAGTGGCCCGCTGCTTCTCTTCTTTCATCGGCATCTTTTCACCTTAAAACTGATTTAGTTTTTGTGTTGCAATTACTTAGTACGTTTTTCTTAATTTTTCACTTAAGCTGGCACTTAAGTCTTCACTCTGCCTCAAGAATGATCAAAGATATGAAGAGGTAGGGGAAGTGACCGCAAAGGTGGTAGGGATGAGAATGATGCACATACGCATGCGCCGCATGGCCGCCCTGCTGTGCGCTGCCGAGAGTTGATTCTACAATAAAATAAAATAAAAATAAAAAAAGTAATAAAAATCATCACCACGAAAGCGGATTGTAGATGTCACGTAGTATATGTGAACCAAATGTCAGGTCAATAGGTGAAATAGTTTGCGAGCTACAAGTGATTTAAAATCCTGGACAGACAAGCGAACCGCCACGGTGACGTATTATATAAGAAGATCATGGGTCCTACTGGGTGAGCCATTAGTTAGTTGGAAGAGACACTGGTGGCACAGATGCAGGATATAGTTGGGACTAGACAAAGCAAAGTGACATATACTAATGATGTCCTATTCTGATCAGGTACCACATTTTTATCAAGCTGATATTCCATATGCCATTCTTGATATCCTTTTACCTTAGACTAGAAGCACACTCTTTGAGCAGGGCAGGACATAAAACGAGACACCTCTCAGACTCGCAGCCATACAATACAGTTAATGACATCTGAAGAAACAGAGGACCTCTGGGTTTTCAGGAATTGTAGAGAGTAGCAGCCATGTAACATCATGGAATGCAGATTGTAGGTGAATTATACAAAGCCATAAGACATACAGTATACTGTATGTAAAACCTAAGTAAGTCATGGTGTGCTTGTTCAGTGTGGGCATGTCTGTTTGGTATCTGCTGCACAGTCCTGCTTGCAGGGGCATTCCCGTGATAAGCCTCAAATGGATATTTGCATTTGTGCATTAGGAGATTCAAAATGTTGGCGCACCCTTTTCAGCAAAGAATAAAAAAGACGGGTGTTCAAACAGTCAACCAGCAACTGGTGAGCAAAGTGTGTTCATAACCAAAGTGCACCCATCTATTGGGGCGCTGATGTACTCTTGCATTTAAAGAGTGGGCACACAGTTTGTTAAGGGATGCAGGCAGTACCCCACAGACATGTGCCCACCCCCACACTCAGCCCACCTTTAGTCTAGTTTTCCTGGAACGCTGTGTGAAATGAGAAAAGCTGGCAAGATGAGGATCTGTCCACAAGCATATTTCTGAGGATCTGGGCTGAAATGCTCAGCTCTTGGCAGGACTAAGCAGAGCGTGCGGTGGGCGGCTGGGTGGGCCGCTTTGTTTGCTGTGGCAAGATTTGCAGGTGCTGCAATTTCTCATTTTTTTTGACATTTTCATGAGGAGGATGCGCCACGCATTCCCCTTGCAGTGTTTTAATCCTTGAAGTGCACATTGAAATTCTGCTCCGTGAGCCACATCATGATTAGCAGTTTTATCATTCAAAGAACAGCCTTCGGGAACTCCCACGTGACCACAGCCCGCCTGACAAGGACACTCACTTAGTGGGGGGCGGGGTGGGAATGGTGGACAGGGTCATGTCCACTATGGTGTCCTCTCCAGATAGATAGAAGTCACCATTTTAGAGGAGAGCTTGACTTGGAGTGCCAGGAGTGTATATGTATGGTGCATGTACAGGACACGCCACCAGTGTGGTGACGTATGTATGATAAGTCGTCATTCAGTTCACTACTGGGTCACTATGACATTGAGCACTGGCAAAGTCATAAAAAGTGTTGTTTTTTCAACAATCCATTTTCTAAAGTCATTGTAAAAGATGCCAGTCCATTGCAGGGCACCCACACATAGCTTGCACTGACAAGATTTAGAAATGCCAATCTACCTAACCAGTATATCTTTAGAGATGTCAGTGGAAATGGGTGCATCAGGAGAAGACCTTCAGAGGCACAAGGAGAATGGTCAAGCTCCACACAGATAATGACTCCAGCCAGGTGTTCGACTAAATAAACAGTGTGCTGTTCTTTATTCATGCATAGTGCCCTTCATATTTGGAGGGCTCAAAAAGATCCATGGGTTATTGGGCACTAATCAGTAACACAAAACGAGTATATGTATGCTTGAGGGTGTCAGAATGATCCAGTAGGGGCACATTGGAACGTGTGGAGATGTGCCAGTCAGTGAGTGTGAATATGTGTTTGAAGAAGATGTATTGGCGGGCAGTGTAACTTCTCGTGGCAAATATGGTGAACTGCGAAAGCAAAAGATTCTCAGCTGACTCCCTACATGACACTGAGGGAGCTATTTAGGTTGTCAGTTCCTAACGTATATAAATATGAACACAGGCGTATCGTGACTCTAGACCACCTAAGCACAGTGTTGACACTTGAAAGGCACCATAGTAAACGATGTTGTTTGAGCAGACATCTGGGTATGTGTGTCCTATGTTGATGTCGGAGCAGTTTTCGCATGTTCACCCTGTCTTGTTGTGGTGACAGTTCAAATATATGCTACTAGGCTACTATAATCAGTGGCGGTTCCAGACCAAATTTACCAGGGGCGCCAGGGTGGGGCCAGTATTTTTTCATGGGGGCACAGAACATCACCATAAGTAATTAATTAAAATTTTATCTGTTCAGCACAGGGGCCAGGGCCAGTTCTACAGGGGCACTGGCCCCTGTTGGCCCCCTCTAAAACCGCCTATGACTGTAATATGTAATATAATATAATACATACATTCTAAAACAGTGCTTGTCAACCATTTTGATTGTGGAAACCGCAGAAAACTGAGAAGATCTTTTTGGACCAGAGAGCTGTATAAAATATAACAAAACGTATTTACTCTCATAATTTGTCCAATGAGAGTCTGAAATTGAAGCACATAAGTGCCAGTACTGTCTTTTTAAGTTTGATTTCCTAATAGAGTGGAGATTTACTAACATTAGATCGGACAGCAGGGTCCCCCTGGGAGTTTTGAGTTTCCAGAATTATTAACATCAGATTGCAGAGCATCCAAATGTAGGGGTTTGGATACTGTGAGAGTCCTTGCTAGATTACATGTAAACCTAATAAAAAGAATAAAATGTAATGTCATTTTTTTGTTTAAAAAGTTTCCTGAAAAGTGTTCAGACTGGCTAAAAAACATGATCTGAGAATTCAGTGATGTTCGCAGACTGGCAAAAATATTCTACGGACCAGTGGTGGGGAGGCACAGGTCTTAAACACGTTCACAGTAATCCAGCTTAGGTTTGCAACCCTGGAAACATGGGATGTAAAGCAGGAATTAGCCCTGGATGAGGTGTCAGTCCCTTACAGGATTTCCTCTTGCATTCAAATATACAAACTAATACAAGTCACCAATCCAGTTGGGGATGTGGGATGAAAACCCACACACACACTGGGAGAACGTGCTAAATCCATACAGACAACTATTAGTAGTCAAAACCAGAAATCTGGACCAGTAAGGCAGAATTGCTGACACTATAATATAATATAATATAATATAATATAATATAATATAATATAATATAATATAATATAATATAATATAAGCCCTTATATGGAGCACCACCTTATGCTGTCAATATATGTTCCGGCCCTATTGTCACCCTGAGCTCAAAAAAGTGGGTTTGAGAAGGTTATAATGTACTATGATAGAATAAAATAAAAAAAGAATAGAATGCTGGAATAGAACTTTGGTGACTAGCCCTGCTTCAGTGCTCTGGACTTGAATCCTGTGTCCAGCCATTTTTTATGTAGAGTTGGAGCTTGCACACTTGTCTACATGTATTTTTCCTCTGGTAGTCCTGTTTTCCTCCTACATGCTAAAGACATGCATGTCAGGTGAACTGTGGACTCTTAAGTTCAGCTGAACTTGCCCTCTGATGGACCAGGGTCATGGACAGCCTTACAATTTATGCTACTAGGGCTTTTCCAACCCAATGGTGAAATAACCGAATTCAGACAAGAAACGAATTAATATCTCCACTCAAATAAATAAAAATAACTCTGTCAATATTCCTCATTTATTCAATGTGTCAGAGCATTTGGTTTGTTGATAGTGCATAGTCCAGGGAGAGATCATGTGTGAACAGTACTGTATGGACTAAGGTTCCAGTGGAATAAATGGATGATTGGATCATCAGGCCACTATGTTGCTCCACATGACCTCCTTTGTGCGCAGATGGCAGAGTAACAGTACCCTCATCAAATCCTGGGGTGCAAACCCTGTCCCCCAATGTAGGCGCATTCAGGCCCATATTAATCATGCAGTCCCCCAGCCTGCCAAGCCTTAACTAAAACACAGACATCCAGTCTGCCTTCCCCCACAAAGCCTTAGCAATGGTGCCATTTTCTCCTCAAGCACTCATCCTTGATCTGTTCTGTCACAATAATTCGTGGAGACGAGAGCCGTTGTGAAAATTCAAACATCCAAACGCAGCCTTCTCATAGTTTAATGCCGAATTATTCTAATGAGAGTGGAGCTGTGCCACACTGGACTGTCAGCAGCAGCAGTGCTATCTGAATGTGCCGGGGTAGAAGCTGACCAGCCTGACAGGAGCTGCAGAAGCAATTACTGTATGCAGTGAATGACCACCGTTCCGTGGTGTTCTGTTTTTTAGTCAGGTGGGTTACCTTGTACTGTGCTGGGCCCCACCTCAATTGGCCGTCTTCCATTCCCCGATGTTTAAATGCACGCATGGATATTTGTGTGTTGGGCACTGAGTATGATTTTTATCTGTGTTGATGTCCAGAAATCTTGACTGCAGGGGGCTTCATTTCAATGGGATGCTTCATTCATCAGATAGAATCATCTTTAAACTCATGAGGGACAGCGGAGACAGGCGCGCTCACTTGTGTGTGTGTGCATGTGTGTGTGTGACGTACTCATCATCATGCATGAGAATGAAAGTACAATTCAGAAGGATCAGGATGTGTGCTTCTTTTGACAACCAAATCAGTATTATTGTTTAAAAGCTACAAGTAAAAACACATGTCTGTGCTGAGACAGACCTCGGTGCGTCCCTTCAGACACAGAGGTGATATCTGCCCAGCTACTCAAGTTCAGGGCTGTCCTCTGTCTATGGACAATGGCTTGGAACTCAACTGTCCTTGATGAGTGATGCCCTCATCACTATGTTTCAGTATTATGTTTTGTTTTTATATTGTATTTATTTTTTCAGATTATGTTTTTAGTTATTGTACTGCATGTTGAGATCATACATAGAAGTGTGCTCAATACAAATACATTGAATTTCACTTTGTTTCGGCTTCTAGTAGTATATTTTGTATATGAGTCCTGCTCAGCTTCTGGCCGACTGAATACCTGCTTATGATGTTTTAGTCTGTCTTGTCCTGACTTGAGCCCTGGTCCCCTTGCTGACCATACTTTAAGCCCTTTGATTACTCCTTCCATTGGCTGGTCTCATGACCATCACTCCCTTTTTGCTTTAGCTGGCTAAAGTCTGGTCCCCTTTTCCCTCTTTTTTATTTGCTGGCTCCAGTGCTTTTTTATGAAGTGACCAACTGCCCAAGTCCACATAACGCATATCTTTTTGTCTTGTTGGTGACCGACTGGCCCTTAGGTTTTAGTTTCATCTGTCTTTCTCGCTCTATCATATCGCCAATTTACTTCTCTGTCTTTGAGCTCGGCTTTGAACAGTCTTCCTCAGGCGGGCTCCTGGTTTGCTTTGGCCCAGGGTGCTGGAGCGTTAGCGGCATGTGTTTGAATTAGTGGTTTTTTTTTCACCCTCTCCAGGGGGAGGGGACATGAAGTGGCAGTTGTGTCTCTGTAAGAGTCTTCATCATCCCTCCCTCCCTCTCTCCCTCCCTCCCTTCCTCCCTTCCTTTCACTCTCCGTCTCTATCTTGTGCTATGCTGTTCCAACATAAGCTCTTTCCAGGTCTGCTGCTTTATCTTTTGCGTTGGACTTCCCAAAAATTTTCCATTGCTCCCTTGTTGACCTTGGTACCTTCTGAATGGCTGTGATTCATCCCACGTTTACCTTTGTCTCCTTGCACCCCTGTGAAGCCTTCACTCTCCTGGAGGTGTAGTTAGGAACAAGGCACAATGGGCAATTGTGTGAAGTCTCCGCTCAAAACACTGTCCAAGAAGGTAAGCTGTGTTTTTCCAGTTTGCTTGTTTTATTTGGCTGAGGATGTATCCCTATCGGCAGGCAGACATTTAAATTGGATTTAATGATAAAAGAGTAAATAGAGAGAGAAAGAGAAATCATCTCTTTTCATCTTTTGAATGAGATTAGAGCATGACCTTTGTTGATCATCAACAGCAGTGCAGGGAGAAATGTGGTATCATAGCATCGTCCATAAACAAGACTTGTGGCTCATTGGTTCAACGGAGTGAGCAAAATGGTCACTTTCAATGAAGAGACAGGCCCAGCATTGATACAAGAAAAAGAACATTCTGAGGTAAAGTTATCATCTGGCAAGCTTGGGACACTCGAGAGGACATTGCTCAGTCCAGCCAAAAGTCTAGCACAGTCTGGTAGGCATAAAATGCAAAGTGAAGACAGTTTAAACCAGACAAAAGAGCTCTTAGGTCACAAGAAATCCGAAACGGTAATCAAACTGGACTATAGCAAGATCTTGTATAGCTCATTATTAAACATTAATTAAGAGAGTGATTCTTAAGAAAGATGAGTCAAAAACCTGAACTGCCAGAGGGGAGAGTCCCAACAAGCTATGCTAGCATTTAGAAGGGGTGATGGCTGAAACAGAATAAATCAAGAGATAAAAGAAGGAAGAAGATAGGTTAGTGGGTTCTGGAAAGGTCAGCATGAGTATTCCTAAGTTTAGAAAGTAGAAAGTCCGGGATATGGCGAAAAGAGGCCCAAACTGAGAAGTCAGAGGTCCTGCAGTTAGAGTAATTTGGGAGGAGGATAAGCACCGGCAAGTCCATAATCCCAAGAGAAGACATACTAAATCCAGTTACCTGAAAAAACAAAAAATGTGTATGCAGTTCTAAACTATGAAAAACAAACAAAACTAAATGTTTATATAGCAGTTGGGAGAGAAGTGAGTAACACAAGACAGTAGAAAATGCCGCAAAAATTGAATGTCAACCTTTATGGTGGGCAGTCAACTCTGAGAAAGCATGGTAAATCACAAGTGTGTGACATGGGAGATTGAGCATAGAAAGAATCATTTAAGGAGGAGAAAGTAAAGTTCTTGCTGATATCCAGTATATTCTCTAAGATAGTAAGAAAGCAAGTACTCACAATGTCGGTTGCATGGAACTTGATTTAGGGGGCAATCATAGAAATAAACATACAAAACAAAAACAACATTAATCATCATTCTCATAAATCACCCATCCAACTGAGTTAACATACACACTTAGACATAAATATGGTCATAAAAAGAAGAACTGGACATCACGAATCAAGTCTGAAAATCTATCGATCCAACAATGTCATTGTATGCTCTTCTAAGGAACAAAATCTTAACAAAGAAGTTAGACTAAGCTTATGAGGCATCTTTAGGTGTGGAAATGTTACCGAGTCTAGAAATGGTGTACTCTGAAATTCAGCAGAGTCCATAAATGAGAAGAAATCAGCAGTATGATTAGATACAAAGAGGCTTTGATCTTGGGAAACCTTTACGTCAAGATGGCTGGCAGCCTGTGTTTCCAATGTGTTAATCCATCTGTACAGCACTGAGATAATCTAAAGGATAGAGTCTGAGATACACACTCGGAGAACAAGAAGTATGAGGCAGAGAAAAGGCAGTGCATCTGGAAAAACCCAACATAATTTGTCAAGGTCAAAATTGGAGAGTCTGATAGTTTTGTTTTTTTTTTTCTTTTTTCATTTCTTACTGAATATCTTTTATCGCAGCCTCCTTTCTGATGAACTCAACATAGATTGAGCTGCCCCACAGTGAGCCACCTTATTATTTTATCCTGTGTCTGCTTGTTGTTAATTGAGATAATGAATCTAGGGAACATCTTAATGAGCAAGAGTGTTAATGAAGGTGAAGCATTAATGGAGGGGAACGCAGCCCAGTGTACCAAAGCCTCTGTCTTAGCTGCACATCTGATCTGATCAGTTGCCTCTTTTCCTGTTGATATGTTGTCTTGCCTACATGTCATTGAAAAGAGAATTGCACACTGTGGTGTGGGCTCAAATCAAATGATGAGTAGGCATTGATTTTAACAAGGATTAAAAATAAAAACAGGACCTGACCTTGGTTGAAGACACTGGTGAGGGCAAAAAACAGCAGCCACAACAATCCTCCAGAACAGAGTGCATAGGGAATGGGATTGTAAAGTCTATGATGGTCAAAACCAGCAGAAGACTGAGAATTTAGAAGACATTTGGTGAATGTCAACCTCAAGACCTGTCCCACAGGACAGTGTAGCCTTAGAGTTCTGATAGTCAGTAGATAAAATAACAAGTAGAAATAGATCTGGTGCCCAATCATACTAAGTCCAGAAAAATACATTAATGTCTAGAAAGTAAGATGGTCAACTATGGAGTCCATGAAGAACCACTATGCCATCTGGATTACAGCTTCCCCATCATTCCTTAGTGAAGAACTGTGTTTTCATGTAGACTTACATTCTTCAGCTGTCTTTATTAGATAGGTCATTTCCGTATATGTAACCATCTGTTATCTAAACATGCATTCACAGGGACAATTTTGGAAAAATGAATTAATACGGACAATATGTAATTCCTCTTTTTGTATATTTTTCAAGCTCAGTTAGTATTTTAATAGAGTTAACTAACCATTGGTATCGGTTCAAAGGCAGAAAAAAGTGGGTGCAGCCCTTATCAACAAAAAAACAGGATTCTTCACCCCTCCTCATGGAGAGTTGGAGGTTCAAAAGTCCCTTTGTTGTTAAGAAACAGATGTGATATCCAACAGACCTGTTATAATCTTGAGAGCAAGAACACAATGACCCAGCAGGCTCAGGAAACTCGGTATTGGTGACATTGTCTATCTGTAAGGTCCTGTCTAGCATGGATAGATGGGGCTGGTTATGTAGACCAAAAAGGGATTCCACAGGCACCACACTTAAGTTTGGTGGTTTTAAAAGTCTAGAAAACAGGTGTCAGGGGTCCATCAATTTCAATACTCTATGAGGAAGTCAAGTATGGTGTACATTGGAGTGTGGAAGACAGGACTCGCATGTGTACCAGAATGTGAAGAGTGTGGGCCAGAGATTCTAAGAACTGGAGTCAGAAGGTCTTCAAGCATGCACCATATTGGAGAACATCAGTCATACACCTGTTAGAGTTAGTTGGGCATGGAGAGTATAAGTCTGAATACCATCCAACTGATATGTCCATCAGAACTGGTACAAAGTTGTTAGTGTGGTTTAGAAGTTCTAATGCGGAAAACCTGACTCAGAAGATCATTAGGCATGTGGAGAACATTAATTAAACCAAAATTAGCATGTGGATAGCAAAATTAAAAAGTCCAGATGTGACACATAGTGAATCACCCTAGTTAGCTGTCCGTTAGAATCAGCACAATGTGGAGATAACAAGTCAAAGGTCTAAATATATAGAGCAATAGTGAAACTTCTAGGTATGAAACAAAATGGAGAAGAGGAGTCAGAGGTTCATGTTGTCTAATGTAGTATTGGATGTCAATCAGACATAACAGACCTGACAGAATGTGGCAAACACATGGCTGAATGCATTCTGGCTCAGTGCAGGAAAATGGGCAGGGGATGAAGGTCAACTAGCCTTTATTCAGGACATATAATAGGAGTCAAAATGTGGCTAGCATTAGTCAGTGGTCATTTATATTGTACGGACAGATGAAAACATTATATATGAAAATCAAATAGACATGAAGCAATGTAGAGAAGTAAAGCCTGCAGAGCTAGTAAGAGCCACAAAGACCACATAGAGCACATCTTGCCCATATGCCAGCTGAGACGCCTGATTTAATCTTTAGTGTTAAACAGTACATACAAGAGACTAGTAAAAAGAGTAGATTTGGACAGAGTGGTTTGTGAAGTGTAACACAAAAGAGAAATCAAAGTTTCTTCTGTATCTCACTAGGATGGGTATGTTGGGACCAAATCTGCTTGACAAGTCTATTCCAACATGCTAAATAAAATTATAAAAAGCCTGAAGCAGCCTGTACTTAATGTTCCATGCAAATGGGGCTATGTGCTCAGATTGGGGACTTGTGTAGAATAGGATTTTTGGAAGCAAGGTTAGCATTTCTTTAAGCCACTTTGGTGGCATTTCTAAAATCTGAGGAGTACGATGTTCACAGACGGCCTGAGCGCACATGTTCTTTCGGTCGATGAGTTTGCTCAGAGGGACACTGCCTCCAGGCCTTTCCAGCGAGCCTTCCCCCCTCTTCCAGCCTGGCCGCTTTGCTTCACTGATGTCATTCTGCCCAGCTTTACTGCTCATTTTTTTTCATTCTCCTGGTAATGTGTGCTTCTTCACGCTTGGATGCTCGTGTTTCGTAACTCCTCTGGAGAAAAGTTATTTATAACAAAAGAGCTCAAGGCCGTTTTTATTTCAAAAAATCAAATAAACAGAAGTCATCTCCTATTGTTCACTAACAGAGGTCAAACATTGCAGCTCGCGACTAGGAGAGCAGGCACACTCTATGATTCTCTACCAGTGGACTGGATCTACTGGCCGTGTATCCCACAGGCTGAACACACTCCAAGAGTCCAGAAGAGCAAGAGAAAAGGTGTAGCAAGGACTGGCAGCCAAGAGACCTTTAGGGCAATGGTCCCCACTGTGAATTCCTGGGACATCTGTGGCTGAAACTACTTTGTGTGTGCCTTTTAATGGACCGTCGTGTTCGAGTGGATGACATTTTTCTTTTGTCATTGTGCAGCTGGAAAGACACTGCAGTGTGTGATTCATTTTTGTAAGAAATTTAGAAATACTTATTTTTCTCATTGCTCTTGCAGCAAAGTCATTTTACCTTCTTTTCAAGGCACTTTTTTATGTCTCAGAACAGTTGGCTCCTTTAATTGTATCCAGCTAATGACAGTTCACAATGTGCAGACACAGAAACAAATGACAGTGAAAGCTGAAGAAGAACAGCCTCTTCAGTGTCATTTCCACCTGGGTGATCACTGCTTAAGCTACCAAAACATCCATCCGTCTATTACCGAACCTGCTTAGTCCAGCTCAAAGTTGTGAGGGTGCAGCCTCTGCTGGCAGAATTGCTTGTAGATCTTGTGATGTGAGGGAATAGCAGGGGGCTATGTTTGTACTGGGGAGCCAGTGAGATCCTGCACATGGTGAGAAGTGAGGTGGAGACTCACACCTATGAGAATTATACCCTGTAAGGTTCATTGAGGAGGTGCCCCATACTAGGGAACCTGAGTAGTCCAAATCCTCTGACGTTCATTGGTGGGGGGACACATATATTAGACAGACGCGCACATAACATAGGGTCATTGTGGGTGGGGTATTCTAGTGAGGCTCATACTCATTTCCTGAAGCTTTGCTTAAACAATTTTTTCTGCAATATTTTTCTTTCATTTTGTCATATCCCCCTGGCTTGGCAGTGTTCTATGCCTCAGACAGATCCTGGTGTCAACACGACTGGAATAAGTGGGTCCTGGTAAAACAGATGGGTATCCTGGACTGCATGTGAATACAAATGTGTTATCAGGTTAGAGGGTGTAAGTCATGGGTCTGGTCCGAGAGGAGGCAAGTTCTGCTGTGTGTATCCTATCATGGGAAAATATATTGGCTTATTAAATCCATCATTAGACAACAGTGAGAAATCCCATGCGCTACCTCTTAACATGTGGCACCCAAAGGCACTTGGGTGAAAAAATCAAAAGCCAGAGAATGGTGCAAAGTGTTGCAATCTGTTGTGATGGGCCCACTGTACCATGGGCCCACTGAAGTAGGTAGGACTTTGAAGAGTAATGCTGTATTGAGCTCTAACCCTGTTTGTGCCCTCACCCCTACCCCCTTCAACCTCCTCAAAGATCCGTCAGGATGAGAAGAGGAGCTACAAGGCTGTTCGGACCTTCGAGGAGGGGCCGACACCAGGCGCTTATCAGGAGCCCCTTGTGGCCCTTGCCCAGAACTGCGCCCTGATGCACAACATTCTGGGACCAGCCTGTATCTTCCTGCGCAAAGGCTTCGCCGAGAACCGGCAGCCTGTACGTAAGTGTGTCAAACTGTGACCTGTGACCCCTTGAGCCTGCAGTTCTGATCCTCTGTTGCCTTTCCCTTTCTGCCTCCTCCCATCCTGCTCCCTTAGGAGAAGCCTGCACGCATGGAGCCATCAGTGCTGTGCCCTGTCTCACCTCAGACCTCCATCAGAACTGGAAGTGGGGAAGGGGTGGGTTGAAGTTTGAGTATGTGTTACCTGGTTTACCCACTAGAGGGTTCAATCTAGCTAGGTTTATCCCTGCATGATTGGTCCATTTTTTAGGGGACATCAAAAAGAGCATGATACCCTGGGAGGTGAGGTGTGAGGAGCGCCTGGGTGTACATTATAGAGTAATAGAGCCTACACTGGGTTGTGTGTGTTTGAGTAATATGGATAAAGAGTATAATGCACATGTGAGTGATGTGTGGCACTTGCGTAAGACCTGGGTATTGCGTACAATTACATGATCACCTGAACGGTGACTGTTCTACAAAACCTGCATGAGTATCCAACAACAAAGGAACTGTTGTGTCTGCAAGCACTTCACTGCATGCTGCTGTGTGCATGTTGTGGTGCCTCACATGTGTATGAGTGTGTGTGCACAGGGTGCATCTCTTTAGGGTCAGGTACTGGAAGTGTGCATGTGGGTGTCATTATTGGTGTTAGGGCCCCAAATGAGTAGATTTTACAATGGTGGCAAGGCTGTAATCATTTTGTCAGATCCAGCAGACTGGATACCAGTCTCAGTATCCCATTCTAGTAAACCACATGTTGGTGTCAGCAGTGTAATTTATAGACCTTATTTACTGGTGGTCTGTTGTCAGTAGTAAAAGCCTGTGGCCTAATGAAAAGGATTAGTTACTAGTGTCAGTAAAATAACTCCATGATTAAATCCAATAGTCTAGCTACTGCCCTCAGTGTCTCAATCTGTGGCCCTAATCCATTGGACTAGCTAATGGTGTCAGTAGTGCAGTGCACAAGGCTAGAGGATGACTATGATCAAGTCCAGTGAAATGAGCTGTTGGGGACAGTGCTTCAATTCAGTGGACAATTTATTCTTGTCATTGATCCAGTCCAGTTAACTAGTTACTGGCATCAATCCCTAAGGCTAGTTAGTGATGAACTGTAGTCTCATGCAATGAACCGATCAGTGAAGTCAGAGGCGTAATTCAGGGTTACTGTTTTAGTGATCTGATGAACCAGATATTGGTGTCAGTGGTGTAACTACCTTTCCCTCTGTAGTTTACTTCAGTAGACTGGTCATGGATGTCTGGAACTTTGCACATTAAAATTAGTAAACTGGGTGGGGGGAACTGGGTATTTAGCTGGAGTCATGATTCTAACACAGGAAAGTAGTTCCTGTTCCTAAAGGAATCAGAGCAGAAGAATAGTTTCTGGGACCAGTGGTTCAATTGTGTGGTATGCTTACAGTTGTCTACGGTCTACTTTTGTAGCATAGCTTCCTTGGGTAGTTCACTTACCTAATAAATCTTTAGGCAGATTCCTAAAGTGTCTGACTCTAGATGACCAGTTTGTGGCCATCCCGTTAATGGGTAGGGGGCTGGGAGTGTAAACGACAGTGTAGTTTCCTGATGTTTATGTGTTCATCTTCTTTTTAGGACAGAGAACTGAGGCCAGAGGAACTCGATGGTGAGTTCTTTAATAAAATTAGCCTGTATTTTCTTTATTAAGGGAGGGAGCCCATTTTCTAAATATTATTTAGGAGAAGAAGATTTAGTCCAGAAAGGATCACAGTATTGTATGTATTACAGAAAAAGGTTTACAGAGACATGCAGTGAGTTATGCTCAGATAGATAGATAGATAGATAGATAGATAGATAGATAGATAGATAGATAGATAGATAGATAGATAGATAGATAGATAGATAGAGTGAAAGGCACTATATAATAGATAGATAGATAGATAGATAGATAGATAGATAGATAGATAGATAGATAGAGTGAAAGGCACTATATAATAGATAGATAGATAGATAGATAGATAGATAGATAGATAGATAGATAGATAGATAGAAAGGGTAGTGATATGCCTTCATTTTCAATCCAACATATGTTAGGCCTATCAGACAATAAATAATTAAGTAAGCCAAAAGCCTGATATTAAATTTCAGTCTGCTTTGTCAGTTATTACACAATAACTAATATAATGTTACGCAGTGCAGAACAATGGACACATGCCTACAATTTCCTTACTTTCGTCTTATATATTAAAACACTGTATTCATTTACAGATCACAAAATAGGGCATTACATAATACATCATATTTAATTTTTAAGTAGAATATTTTTATCATGAGTTACTCAATATAGATGCCATAATAAAAGTTGCAGTGTTGATTAGAGATCTGATCATTTTTAGCAACAAGGGGTCTTTATTTTAAATCATGATGTGCAGTATTCAAATGTACTGTGAAGTTATTACAACCTTCATAAAGCTGGTGGATAAAGTGTGTTTTTCATAAATATCTTAATTAAATGAACTGCACTAGTGTAGTCTGGGGTACAGTCTACCAGGGTCTAATCAGTGTAAGTTCTCTCCTCTTGCCCACCAGTACATTTACTACAGGAGTTCCCGAGTGAGTCATTCCACAAATTAAATAGAAGTTTATACGCCGTTCTCCTCAGGAGCTTACCCTTCACCTCTTACAGCAGCTGGTTGTCACCCTCGCTAGTTTGTAGTACAAAGCCTCTAGCAGTTAAGCAACCTCTTTTTGACACCTAAAACTATCACAGACATATCAAGAACAAATGAGAGATAATGGAGAAACAAACAAAGGTGCTTAAAATGCTAATGTGCCATGAGGGTAAGCAATATGGCCCGTGTACAGGGAAAGCATTTTTGTAATGAAAAAGTGTAATAAAGACAATATTTAACATTTTAACTGCATGAGTTTTGTATTTAACTTTGATGACTGCAGACTTAACTAACATGTTTTTGAGATGTACACTTAATTTATTTGGAAGGCATCTCTTCAGTGCCTCCTATATTGGAATGTTTTTCTTCCATAAAGGGTGACCAATCAGGTAATGAGATGTTGTAATGAACATGACCCACTCAGGGAAGTGCCACATAGTAAGCACAAACAAACCAGAGTACAAGCAGTCTGCGTTTATGAAAAACTCTTATTTTTGACTGTCCACATTCCAATGTGAGGCAACGTTTTGAGAAGTATATGGCTGTGGAGAGCATTCTCAAAAGTCTCCATTTTTGGGAGTAGTGTGGAGTGGTGGCAAAGATTGTAGTGCAACTTCCTTGCAGTTTCCGGGAACTGGCTTTGATACCTGGCCAGGTCACTCTTTATTTGGAGTTTGCATGTTTGCCCTATGTCTGTGTGATTTTGGTTGTGGATACTCCGGCCTTCTCCCGCATCCTAAACACATGCACGTTAGGTTAAGTGACAGCTCTAGGCGAGTGAATGTTGCTGTGTGACAGGCCGATGCTCTGTCAACGGTTGACTTCTTTTGTGAGCTCAGTGCTGCTCTGTAATAGAAACTGAGTGAATGAATTTATTTCTTTGAGCTGCACCAAATCGTCTTCATTGCTGTTGTGCAAAACAAGCTTTTTCCCTACATTTTTGTGAAAAGGCCTTTTAAGATTATAGTATATATGGTGCATGATACAGTAAAGCTTTACTATAGATGAAATAATGAAAGGGAGGTAATTGTACAGGAAAGATCTGTGTTACATAACAATGCACAACACAGATTATTACACAGTGAGTAATGTGGAGGTCAGTGCTCTCGAAAACGCTATATTAAATAACAGCAGAATAACAAATTGAAGTATTAAAATGCAGTGAGTAATGAGAAGATTACTGTATAGTACAATGCATGCTTAAGGATTGTACTCACAACAAAGAATAATATAAAGGTCTAATATTTAATAATTTAAAGTTTAATATCCAATATACTAATTATTGTACAATAAATAGCGATGACCAATAACACATGACCTTATTACAAAATTTACACAGACATTATATTGAAAATAGATGGCATGGTGGTGCAATGATTAGAGCTATGGCCTGTCTCCTGGGTTCAAATCCCACACTCAGTCGTTGCCTGTGTGGGTTTTCCTACAGGTAAGCCAGTATTCCTCCTATATTCCCAAAGACGAGTAGGTTAAGTTAATTAGCAATTCAAAACTATCCTGTCAGCTTCAGGCATGAGGCCAGGACCAGCCCAGTAGGAGATACCTCGTCATCACCATCATGCACACTAAGGCACTAATCAATGGGAAAGCCCCGTACAGATCTGACCAGGCTGGCGATCCAACCCATGTCCCTGGAGCTATGAGATAGCAGTGCTAAGCGCTGTGCCATCACGAAGCCTCAAATTTAAGCCATTCCATCAAAACAAATGAGAAAAGCTGTGTTACCTCATTAATTTTATATTTTAATCAAATGAGACAAAGAAATAAAAAAGGCCTCCAAGTGGAACTGTACACTGTAAAATGAAGGCAGCAAGTATAAAAGAAACTATTGGCATGTAAAAATAACAAGTCATGGGGGTGGAGAAGAGCTTTGTTGATACTCTCCCTCCCCAGTAGGACTTCAGCTCTTTTTGTGTGCATTGCAGAGTTGCGGGAGGCGTTCAAGGAGTTTGATAAAGATCGTGATGGCTTTATTAGCTGCAAAGACTTGGGAAACTGCATGAGGACCATGGGGTACATGCCAACCGAGATGGAACTCATTGAGTTGAGCCAACAGATCAACATGAACAGTGAGTTTCGGCCATCAGGAGGGAGTGCCAGCCTCATTCGCCTTCTCCTGCTGTGATCATTTTCCTAATTCTTTTTCAGGGGGAGGCCACGTCGACTTTGAAGATTTTGTGGAGCTGATGGGCCCTAAGCTGCTGGCCGAGACAGCAGACATGATTGGAGTTAAGGAGCTGCGAGATGCCTTCAGAGAGGTGAGTGCAGGAAGGCTGTTTATGGTCAAGGTATCAGCAAGGGGAGCACAGCACTATTCTGAAATATGTTCCTTGTCTTTTTCACCTAGTTTGATACGAATGGGGACGGGGAGATCAGTACAGCTGAGCTCCGGGAGGCCATGAAGAAACTGCTCGGGCAGCAGGTGGGGCACCGTGATCTGGAAGAGATTCTCCGAGACGTGGACCTCAATGGGGATGGGCATGTGGACTTTGAGGGTGAGGAAGTGCAAACATGAAGGCAGGGTGCTGGCTGGTGTCTTGGGGAGCAAGCTGGGCTGCCATCTAAGCTGCTTTGTATTTAATGGATTAGCATATTTCACAATTTAAAGACGGGGATGGATTTCAAGACTGGGGCTGACCCAACTCTGCTGGCACTTTGAAGTAAAAGATGCATTTAACCCTTGCTGTCTAGCAGCTGCAGCATTTGAGGGCATCCCATGGTTATTCCTGACCAGCTGGACACACACAGGGCCAGCAAATTAAGTTTTTTTTGTCACTTTGTCCTTACAGAGTTTGTTCGGATGATGTCCCGTTGAGGACGCCTGGCCATTATGAAGTTGGCTGGTACTGACAGGGATGGACAAGAGAACGAATCTGGAAAAAACTGGCCCTGACTGAAGCAACAAGAGTGACCAAGGCCAGAGGCATGAGCACTTTCTCCCCCCATTCATTCTTTCCTTTGCATATCCTGGGGACTCAGGTCACCCCATCTGCTGATCTATTGCAATATCACAACTGACCTGGAACATATTACTGTGTGGTGTGCAAGGAGGAGGTAAAGGACACTTTGGGAGCCTCTGCCCTTCTGTGTGCCAGGGAGTGTACGAGTGTGAGTGTGTGTGCATGCTAAACTTAGTGTTACATGTGTATTCATCAATAAAAAGACTGGAGGTGAGTGTGAGAGACAGAGATACGGAGTGAGAGCTGCCTTTCATTCTTCTGTAGTGGCGGAGCTGGGAGATGCACTCAGGCGAATGTGGAGGAGCTCCACAGGGGATGTTGGTGCACAAGCCTGAGCCAACGGTGATGTGGAGTTTTACATTTTAAACCATGAAGCAGTTTGAGATTTGTTTTGGTCACTAATGCCTATCAAAATTAAAATAGAAGAGCTGATATGGTGAGCTGAGCTGCAAATGGCTATCAATGCAAAGTAAGAAGAAGTAGAATACAGGGAAAGGGCACTGGGGTGCCAGGCAAGGACAACATTACGCAAGAACCTTTCTCTGCCCTTGGCTCACTTCTCTGCTGTAGCTGCTTTGGTTCAGCCCATCTTGTGGCTGCCCAGGCTCCATCGGCTCATTCGTTTTATGGAGCTCCCTTGCCCTCTAGTGGTGCATCACACATTTGCTTCTAGGAAAAGTCTGGCTGGCTTTAAACATCCATGCACTTATGAACCTTCTTAATCTCATGAGGAACAGGAGAATATTCCATCAGCACTAGATAAAAGACAGAAATTAGCACAGGATATTTTCACAGACACACTCATGGGTACTTATGCTGGGCAATTTTAAGTCCCCAGTGAAGCTTTTTTAAAGCCATGTAGCTTGTTATTGGATTGCAAAGAGATGGAAAATTGTGGGCAAACCAGAAGACAAACCTGGATAGCAGAGCAGGCTACTTTGCAGTCACATTTATAGTTGGTACAATGAAACGTTGATGGGGTAAAGCTCATGTATCCAATGCCAAGCTGCAGGGAAACCTGCAGATTCCGATTACACAACAACATGGTTTAAAATCAAAGTTTGCTCCCTTGTGGTGTAAAGTAGCATTGCTAACCACTGAGCCAGCCTTCAAACATCAAAACATATTATGTATATTGTGCTTTCTATACCAAACAATGTCAACATGCGTTTTACAGGTAATATGTGTCTAAAAATGTCCCAGTGGCTCCTATCCAGGGTAGAGAAGGGTCATCACTGGAGAAAACAAGACGTAAGGAAAGAGATCTGGTATCATGTTAAATCAGAAGCATCTCCAGTGGCATCTAAAGAACTTCCACAGTGATAGCAGCCAAACCAGCACATAGCTGCCATTGTGATCACCTTTCATCTTAGCTATATCCTTCATCAAAGCCACAGAGCTTACTCTCCGTTTCTTCTTTTTTTGCAACACAGGCTTGCAGAGATTCAAAGAACTCTTCTGGCAGCATCAGTTGCAAGGAAGATGCTAAACCCTGACCAGTATACTAGACCAGTGGAGAGGACATGTAGATAGATAGATAGATAGATAGACATATATAGATAGATAGATAGATAGATAGATAGATAGATAGATAGATAGATAGATAGATAGATAGATAGATAGATAGATAGATAGATAGATAGATAGATAGATAGATAGATAGATATTTTATTAAAACCCAAGGGGAAATTTTACATACTCCAGCAGTAGCAGACAAAAAAGAAGAGTTACATAGAATTGGAGAGGAGTGAAGAGTGTGTGACCAAATTAGAAACATAGTATAAAGAGAAGGCACAGGTTTGATGGTCATTGACCTTTTATGAAACCTCATCCTTCGCTGTGTCCCAACCACTGGTCACCTTTATAAATGTGAACAAGCCAGTGACACTAAATTTCAGGGTACAAGGTGTAAAAATGACTAGTGCATTAACTCCTGAATGTGTGCTGACTGAAACCTACTCCCTGCATGACAAATTCCAGAAATGTTGAAGCTGGTCTTGTGAAGTGAAATGGGATAAAAAAGTCTGAAAGGTGTTGCACCAGCATTTTAAAATATCACTCACATCACAAAGAATTCAATGAATCTATATATATAATTGACTAAGTCGCCCGACCATGGGATACGCACGACAGAGCCCCGCCCACCAAGTCTAACCCTCCTCCCGCGTCCACCCTCGCTCTCAAGGCATGCACACTGCCTGCTCATGTGCCCGCACGCAACACCTCACCAAACACAGCCTCAGTCGCTTTCATCTCTGCTACAGTCCACATGCACCTCTGAGCTACGTTGACTTTTCATTGTTCTTTTCGGTTCCAGCTGTTTTTCTATATATATAATCAACCAAGTTGCCTGACCATGGGGTATGCACGACAGAGCCCCGCCTGCCAACTCTAACCTTCCTCCCGCGCCCACCCTCGCTCTCGAGGCATCGACTTCTCAACTGTCACTCCGGAACAACTCAGTACGCGAGCTATATTAAGCGTCACCAACGAAGACTTGCTACACCTTAATGAACAAGTACTGAAATTTATCCCTACCGACGAAGTAACTTTCACCAGCGTTGACTCCATTGTCACAGACGAACCCCGCAGATCAACTTTCATTCCCCAAAGAATTTCTTAACAGTCTTACTCCCACTGGCATGCCTCCGCATAAACTCAAAATAAAAACTGGTTCAGTCATCATGCTTCTCAGAAACCTCATGCCAGGAAAAGGTCTCTGTAATGACACTAGACTGACTGTTACCAGTATTCACTGCAATGTACTGGAGTATAAAACTATCGCAGCTGCTACCTCGCAAACTGTCCTTATTCCCCGGGTTTCCCTGACCCCATCAGATTTAAATTTGCCTTTTACTTTTACACGCAGACAATTTCCTGTTTGATTAACCTTTGCAATGACAATTAATAAGACACAGGGCCAAACTTTTAAAGAGATATGCCTATATCTGCCAAAACCAGTTTTCAGTCACGGACTGTTGCTCTCTCCAGAGTTCCATCTTGTCATTCACTCACAGTCGTATCCTCAAACCCACCCCATTTGGACAACTCTGTCTTTCAGGAAGTGTTCATCCATCAATAAATAATTATGCGGCGTATACTATGGCGCGGGTCGGCTAGTTAGAGAAATTACATCTCACAGCGATGGTCATGTTGGACAGATCAACATGTCATCTGAGGAAGAGCAATATGAAACCATCTCACCAGAAGAGGAGATTTCATTCAGATGTCAGGGAGAATACTTATGGGCATGTGAGGGGTGTCATTCCTTGTCACCTCAGGGGCTTAAAGCAACAGTACATATATAACTTCAGTCTTGTGCGAGCCTTCAAAAGTGGATTTAAATGGCAAGCATTAAGACGACTTACTGAGGGATAAAGTGTACAGAACATCTGCAGAGATGTTGGGTTTCATTAAAAAAAAAAAAGCATTAAAGGAGAACAAAAATGTGCTAAAACGGGAGGCCTTATGTAATGTCATGCAGTAAAACAAATACTGACCGCTTGTGTTCTGACAGTCCATTCAGCTGCTTTGCTGTAGACACTTTTCCCAATTACAGGGGAGCAGGAGACAATTCCACTAGGACTTGGTCCAGAGCAGGGGAAAATCCCAGAAGGGACAATATTGCTTCACTGCTCACTGCCAATGGGCATCAACCCTTCTTGAAGCATCATGACCGAGACGGACAACAACTTTCTAGTGCAAAAAGTGAACAGTGTTTATTAAAAAACATAAAATTAAAGTGTTGCAGTACTTTAAACAATACATAAATAATCCATCCATTATCAAACCCTCTATATCCTAACCACGGGGTCACGGGGGTCTGCTGGAGCCAATCCCAGCCAACACAGGGCACAAGGCAGGAAACAAACCCCGGGCAGGGCACCAGCCCACTGCAGTAAATAATCCTCCAATGAAAGCATATCTTCAAGGTAGCAAAATAAATAATATCCAAATAAATCTCCTCCACAACATATTCCATTTCCTTTTCAGGACACTGGAAAAAATCCCTCCTGCGAAGACTTCAGCATCATAGTCTGCCACTTCGATCGATACCTGCAGGACCCTTCTCTTGACAAAAGGAGATACCCCTTGAGCCAGTTGGTATCTGCCATTCTCCTCTGCTCATTCAAAGTAATTCAGCAGATTTTAATTCTGCTGCACCACACAACTCCTTGACAACTATTGGTCCTACACCATCACGTAGTTCAGCAGACCTGATCCTGTCCATGCTGACACTCTTGGTGTGGTATGCACCCCCAAACGATTCTTCTCTTGATATCTTCTTTCCTCTTCTCTCTATCATGCATTTTCTCACCTCTCCTAGCACTTGCCACTTTCGATTTATACTTCAGCAACCCCAGTTGACACTGGTTAATTACTGGGCCACTTCCATAATAATTCACTAAGACAAATTTCGAAGATGGTTAAGCCACCAGGATATGCACTAAAATGACTAAAATGAATAAATAATTCGGCCCTTTAAAACACTCCATGACACAACCTGTCACAGGGACACTAGTCATCAAAGGAGGGATTCAAGCACACATCTAGGGCAGACTCATTTAAAGATGGCCGACTCATTGACTGGAATGACATGCATCTGTATAATTAAAGGGAGCACAAGAGTAACAGATCATTAGTCATGTCAAATAAGTCACACAAGTAAAACCAAAAACAACAGAGGAAATAGTCTGGTGACTGGGGCAACCTCAAGGTCACTGGGTTGCCATCCACCCATTCACTGACTTGGCACAGTTGCATTCTGATTTGTAGGTCACTCTGAATAAAGAAGAGTAGCCTGGTGACTAAACTCCTCAGCTTCAAGTTCAGTCCTCATCTCTGGCGCACTCTATGACCTTCAAGAAGTCAATTGACCTTCTGATTTTACAATTATGCAAAAAGCAGTGCCATATTTATGAAGTGCCTTGGGATGGTGTTCTCTGTGCAGAAGGTCTTATGTAGAATAAAGACCGTGCATCGGACAGAGATGAGCAGCAAAGAATGGGGAGACAATTTGAAACTCTTCTGCTTTCACTCACAACAACAACAACAACATTTATTTATACAGCACATTTTCATACAAACAGTAGCTCAAAGTGCTTTACATAATAAAGAATAGAAAAATAAAAGACACAATAAGAAAACAAAATAAGTCAACATTAATTAACATCGAATAAGAGTAAGGTCCAATGGCCGGTTGTTTATAGAAAAAACAAAAAAACTCCAGACGGCTGGAGAAAAAAATAAAATCTGTAGGGATTCCAGACCATGAGACCACCCAGTCCCCTCTGGGTATTCTACCTAACATAAATGAAACAGTCCTCTTTGGATTTAGGGTTCTCATGGAAGGACTTGCTGATGATGGTCATGTAGACTTCTGGCTTTTAATCCATCCATCATTGTTGGAGCATCATGAAGCTTTGAGTAGGTGGTGGTGGCGCAGGTCGCCACCACAAAGAAACCAGAAAAAGAAACAGCAGAGAGAGTAGGGGTCAGTACGGATTTTAGAGCCACCATGAATAGTTATTATGATGAATTGAACATACAGAGTATCAGTATTAAGTTAAAGTGAAGTTATAAAAAGGCCATGTTAAAGTAATGTGTTTTCAGCAGTGTTTTAAATTGCTCTACTGTATCAGCCTGGCGAATTCCTATTGGCAGGCTATTCCAGATTTTAGGTGCATAACAACAGAAGGCCGCCTCACCACTTCTTTTAAGTTTTGTTCTTGGAATTCTAAGGAGACACTCATTTGAGGATCTGAGGTTACGATTTGGAATATAAGGTGTCAGACATTCCGATATATAAGATGGGGCGAGATTATTTAAGGCTTTATAAACCATAAGCAGAATTTTAAAGTCAATCCTGAATGACACAGGCAACCAGTGTAGTGACATCAAAACTGGAGAAATGTGTTTGGATTTTATTTTCCTAGTTAGGATTCTAGCAGCTGCATTCTGCACTCGTTGCAAACGATTTATATCTTTTTTAGGTAGTCCTGAGAGGAGTGCGTTACAGTAATCTAGTCTACTGAAAACAAAAGCGTGAATTAATTTCTCCGCATCTTTCAATGATATAAGAGGTCTAACTTTAGCTATGTTTCTTAAGTGAAAAAATGCTGTCCTAATAATCTGATTAATATGCGATTTAAAATTCAGATTACAGTCAACAATTACCCCTAAGCTTTTTACCTCCGTCTTGACTTTTAATCCTAATGTATCCAGTTTATTTCTAATAGCCTCATTGTATCCATTATTGCTAATCACTAAGATTTCAGTTTTCTCTTTATTTAACTTGAGAAAATTACTATTCATCCATTCTGAGATACAAGTCAGACATTGTGTTAGTGAATCAATAGAATCAGGCACAGACACAGGCCTGCAACTGTAGCTGTTCATAGACAGCTAGATGTGCCGATTTTGTTCTCATCCATGACAGAAAAGTGGAACTGTTGCTATGGAGACTGAGGAGTGGAGCATGTGCAAACTGACATAATGTCAAAAAAGCAAGGTAAGTCTTGACCAAAATTAACAGCACAAAGCTTCTTGAGTGGGATTTAGCATTGAGATCGCCGGCACACAGCATGTAGTCTATAAATTAATACATGGTAGAGAGGCAGTTGGTGCTGCTGCCTCAAAGATCCAACATCCTGGGTCTCAATTTCATGCCTTGTCATTATCTGTGTGAAGTTTGTATGTTCTCCCCACATCTGCACTGGTTTTCCTATTACATCTCCAAAGACGTACTGTATGTGTTAAGTTGCAAAATGGCCCTTTGTGTGCATGTCTGAGCCCTGTGTTATAAAAGCCGTCCATCCAGCGCTGTTCCTTGCCATATACCCATACCACTGTGATATATCCTGACTCTCCATGACCATAGATTGAAATACGTTTTGAGTTTGTAATGTAATCTGCCTATATGTATAAAAGGGATATCACATGGAGGATGCTTTCTTCAGGTTGTGCCTCTCACTTCATCCCTTCTCATTACATGGCATTGCCATGGCATCCTTCATTTTCTCTGGCCATGCTGCATCTCTAACTGTGCACATAAGTCATTCAAGGTCAGTCTATTGACTCATACCTGCCATTCATTTCTCTTCACTTTAGACTGGTTTAATGGCCCCAGTTGTGTGTTTAACTTTATTGCCTCGTTGTGTATCTCTTCTTTTTACTGCTGTTGGCTTCCTCCAGGGTCTACTGGCTCTCCTCAGATCAATAACCACTCATCTCCACGAAGCTCTTTAACTGTAATCTTTGTGTTTTCTGAATTTATTCAGCCATCTGCTCTGATCAACTGGACTCTAAAATCAGATAAAACAGGTTCAGAAAGTCGAAATCCCTAAACACCATCCCAGCTCTGTTTGCTAGTTGTTTGCATGAGCTTAATAATCATTATGGACTCCGATCTCCTACTCATCTCAGTATCCTGTTGTGGCTTTTGGTATAACAGCTGCTCCGCTAACTTGCTTCTTCTGCCTGTGTGAAGTGACTTCAGAGATATTGGGAGTCTTGGACTCAAATGATGAAAGGATTTCACTTTCTTATTAGACTGACCAGCATATATTTATTATAGGATGGCCAAAATGACTGAGGTGCCCAGTTGACTTGTGAATTTGTCTGTTAAAACTGACCACCTACCCTCAGATGTTTGTTTTCTTCTCAGATGATGTTGACAGGTTTTTTTTATTTTTCTCTTTTCTATTTCTTAATTATAACTTTTGTGGACATACCATATACTGTATGTAACCTAATTTAGGTGTTCATATATGTACATGGTGTATGGTTTACTGCATTATAGCTAGAAACCTGTGCAAGTGTAATGAGTACAATAATAGTAATATAGTAGTATGACTATAGTCATAAAATGCATTACAATAAATGCAATGTATACGTGTCTGTTAAATGCAATTTGGTATGAGATTTGTAAAAGCAGTGTTAATGTCTGTGATGCACCACCTGTTGGAATGATAAATGTGGTGCATTTTATTACTACAAATGTTTATGAAGCCTGCGGTGGGTTGGCACCCTGCCTTGCGTCGTGTGTTGACTGCGATTGGCTCCAGCAGACACCCGTGACCCTGTGTTCGGATTCAACGGGTTGGAAAATGGATGGATGGATGGATGCTTATGAAGCACCATCTGTTGGAATGACAGAAACATAGCAACCACCTGGACACACAGATACATATACACACAGACACTTATCCTTTTATTAAGGTGGATAATGCTATTATTGCCATGAGTACAGAATATAATGAAATTCTTACTTGCAGGTGCTAATCAACATCATAACTCATAACAGACAGTAAATGGAAAAATGGAAAATGACAGTTATAATCGTAGTCAGTGAATGGGTAAAAGGTCAAAACCAGGAGTCAACACAACAGAGTGACAAAAGCAAAACAAAAATTAAAAAAAATTGGAATAAAAAAACAAGAGCAGAGAATCAGTAACTGAGAAAAGCACAAATGAATATTATTTATTACAGAGAAACGAGGTTTTAACTTTCAGTCTCGGATTTCCTGGCACTGCTAAGGATGACCTTTAAACCATTTCTCTGATGACAACTCAAACAAGCGTATTGCAGTGTAGTCTGGGAAACATTGTCAAGGAAACAGCAAATACAAAAGCCTCTAATATCGTGGTGCCCACAGGGAAAACAAAATGGGGTCATAGCAAAGCATAAACAAAATACTGTACTGTATATGCATCTAATATAAGCCAGATACACCATTTCTGAACCAATATTTGAAATCATTGCATGTGTAAACCACAGATTCCATGTATAGATTGCTGGGAATAGGATCAGAAAAGACATAATACATTGATGAAAATGAAAGATCACAACATGTCCCCTCTGTTTAGTGCCATGATTAGTGAGCATAACTATACCTTACCTCAAAATTTCTCTTTTCCTTACTTGAAAAATGTCACAACATACATTTCAAAATTATCCCTAGAATAATTACACCTGCTAATCCTTCCATTACCCATCCGGGATGACAAGTCACAATTTCAGATCTGACCATAATTAACTTTACACTCCTAGGTGGCAAAAGTAAAGTTACAACTAAACGTTTGTCTGTCCACTGCTAACACTGTTTCAATGCGTGACTCTTGTTTTGCCACCTAACCTGTCAGTGCTCCGACTGTAGAAAAAAGAAGACAGGCATACGTATAATGGGCCCAAATTGCAATGCTTCTTATTATTGAAAGGCACACTATGAAGTAAAATGTGTTTGCTGCTTAAAAAATATATGGGCTTCCACTTTTATAAAGCACAATGCATGGGTGAAACAGTGTTGAAAATACAAAGTGCTTGTTTATGAAACTGTCCTCGCTATATTGGCAAATACAAACTTTAACCAATACCCCCCTGCCAACCCTCTCCCCAAACCAGACAGATTCGACTTCTTCTCTTTCTGTTCACTATGCAAATCTTCCCACAAACACGTCATGTGGGATGGAACTTTCCCCAGACCTAGTGTGCTGTCTCAGTGAAGCCAATCCTTCTTTGGGATCTTCTGCAACTGTCCTCCTATCTGTGGTCTTCAGCTAATTATCAGTCATCTCTTTGTTCTTGCTGTCCACTCCCTCAAAGAATTTGTGACTCCTGTGGCTAATGAAATGAACTGTAAGGCAGAAGGAGTTTACTGATTGTCCACCATTTACTTACTGTGTGATACCAAAGACCTGTTAGGGCTTAAAAATATAGAAATAACTGCATTGCAGCTATAGAGAGGCTTGAGAAGATATGCTAAATAAAATAAATCTTGCATATGGAATACCAGGCAAAATGAACATGGGCTAATGCACTAGTCTAATAAATAAAGACAAGTTAGAAAATGCATGTATGGCGTAATATTCATGTGCAATCAAAATTTTGTAATTCTTGCTAGTTGTATTTTGCAATATCCTAAACTGGCTTATAGCAGCTGAAATAGCATTCATAAACACCAGATTCCAACTCAACATATATAAAAATGGTATTGATTGATGTACTATTGTTAGTTGTGCAGGGTCTGTGGTTCATTGTAGTCTATACTTCTCAAACGTAACATTTTTGAAAGAAATACCTGATGGAGAGGTAAAACCTATGTTGAAGTCTCCAGCTAAAATTATTGGCTACATTGGACCATGATGCATGATATAGCAAGTCGTTGTTGCTTTTTATATTTTTCCATCCATCCATTTTCCATGACCCTGTTTTTGATGATAAAATATAGTGTCAGGAAAATATTGCATCATTATGAACTGCAGGTAAATGCAGCAGCAAGATTGTTTTTAGTGCAATGTAGATAGTAGGTACATGTTTATTTATTGCATGCATGATGTGTCACCGATCCAAGCTGAGGTTTTTTTTTACATTTACATTGCCATCTCTACTCCTGTCCACTACTCACTAATTTTATATGCTGCCATCTAGCGTCCTCTGTGAATGTAACATTTTACACGACAGACACTCTCTCGGCCACTGGTATCTACTATGTTTTTCCTCTGATGGGGAGGAGAATGTCTCTGTAGCAATTAAGTCTTTTAACTGGAATTTAATGGGATGTTCCTACGTCCTTATTTGAAAACTTTGATCATCCAGCAGCCATTCCACCGGAACATCAGAATAGGTAATCCCTCTGAAGCTAAGCATTCTCGGGGCTGGCCAGTACTCGGTCGGGAGACAATCTAAAAAAAGGTTTGGGATGCTGCTGGGAGAAGTGTTAGTGAGGCAGCAGGACGTGCTTACATGACGGTCATTGTCTAGATCCCAGTGCAGTGACGGGAGGAATGGACTGTAAAAGTTAGCATAAAAAAACTGAGGTCCTTGCTCGCTATGGTCATAAAAGTTCCCTGATCATTTTCGAAAAAGTAGGGGTGTTCCCTGTGTCCTGGCTAAATTGCCCACCACGGCCTGGGTATTCCGCCTCCCTAATCGTTCCCTGTCCGTTATTGGCTAACTATATATCACACCTCTTCACCGCCTAAGAGCTAATGTGTGTTTGAGTGCACTTGCACGAGGACTACTGCCGTTGTATCATCCGGGTGGGTGCTATCACCATCAGTGGTAGTTGAAATGGTTTCCCACCGTCTATAGAAAGCGCTTTGCGTAGGTTTTAAAAACGCTATAAACGTGTAAATAAGTGTTATTGTTAAAGAATAGCTGAGTTGACTTTAAAGTCCCCGCTGTCCATCTTCTGGCACATACTAGGACACTTTGGACACAAACGACAAGTTTACTTGGCCAAGCCGCTCAGAATCAGTGTATTTATTGTTGCAGAAAAGCTCCTCAAAAATGAATTCATATCACCGCCGGGATCCTTTCCAGCACCGTAACCATTTGTGCCTTCTTCCACTTTATTATAAATGAAACATACACATTAAAGGAAAGCACTGAGTAGAAAGCGTAATGAAGTCAGAAAATAGCGGCGTAGTTTTATGCACAAGAAAGGGTTGGAGTCAACAGTAGAAGATGTGGATGCGGTACTTTAATCGGTTAGCTGATAGGGATCTCAGGGAGCGTAGCGACTACACAGTAAACTTATACTTTAAATTACAAAGTGCTTTGTAATGAAAGCGATAATAATGTGGACAATCTAGCGGACTCGGGCTGCATTTAGTTACTTAATAACTATGGAGTCGATATCACAATTTAACACAGACACTGCGCGGATCGGTCGTTGCTATGGTGATGCCAATAACCTTTGTCCCATAATGCTTTGTACATATTCGCACGCCGAGCTGTAGAGCGTTCATTGGGTAATGAAGGACTTTACCATTGTAGTATAATGGGGGTATCAATATTTCTACTTTTGTTTAATTTTATATTTATGCGCACTAATTTATCTTGTAAACATATATCTCAACATAAAATGTCTTAAAACAATTTAAACTATGAGGAAGATTCGTTATGAGGAAAGGAGTTATTCCCTTTTCTCTGACACAGAATTAGTGAGCCCCCTTTGACATTAGAGGCTCGTCGCTGCAGTTCCCGTGTGACACATTAGTCACTTACGGTTATTTTAAGTAACGAGCCAAATGTCCTATAACCCCGGACTGTTCTATCTCCGCCTCGTTACTGTTATAGCAGATGCCTTCTCTTACTCGGCTTCCTTCATCATGTGGAAAAACACTGACGTGTCTACATTCCCTTTTCCGCATTCTGTTTAGAGACTCCGCCTCCCTCCAGCCAATGAACAGCCTGCCATTTCTGCGCAACCTAACATATCCTTGAACCGCCTTCCCCATCCTCACCCATTGGCTCTGCCTTTAAGCCGTGTCACTCTAAACGAGCTAAATTCGAATACTTCGCTCTCCGTTTGCGTCTAGATTGGGCTGTCCAGTTTATTGACGTGTAATAAGGAGGCAGGGTGAGCGCGGTGATTGGATAGAGGTACAAGTTAGGCTGCGAGGCAGTGAGGGCCCGATTGGGAGTGAGAAGCCGCGAGGTGCTCGTGGTAACACTGACCGACCAAACCGGAGAAGATGAGGCGCGCGGCCGGGCTGCTGCTCCTTTTGCGGATGCTCGCGCTGCTGCTGCCGGCGCACGGTGAAGGAGTGGATATTGCAGACAGGGTGATATGGGCGGTCAACGCCGGCGGGGAGGAACACATTGACAGTCACGGCATCCGTTATAGGAAGGACCCACTGGAGGGCAAGGTCGGGAAGGGTGAGTGCGTTTGTTTAAGCTTGTCTCCTCACACCTGTCCGCTATGATCTGTCTTGTTTCGTGATGCACACTTCGAGATTCTGTGGTATGCGCTGCTCTTGTGCATTTGTGTGCAATATACTTGATGTATACTGCAAAGTCCACGTTGAATAGAGTGTAGTGCATGATTTAAACTGCTTCAGACTCCTGTAATGATTGAGGTTCTGCAAGTTGGTGTTCATAATAAATGTACAGCGTCATGCATACACGATCTTTCCAATTCCATGCACATTGCATGCAAGAAAAACTAACGCAAATCCAAACCTATGAACACCTCGCGTCGGATTGACAAGTCGTTATTGATTTGGACATTGGCAAATGAAACGGTTAGATACTGCCATTTTTCAATTAAATAGGTAGTTAATTGGGTTATAGCTTTGTTAAGCGCTCCAGATGTGAATAGGAAATAGCAACGGTGGCACTGTTAAGTAAGGGGAACTTGTACATTCGGTTTGTCGAAAAGGCTCAACACTCGCGTGTTTGCAGATGGATGATACTTCAAGTATCACTTTAGAAGGCCAGTTTATTTCAACATTTTTGATTTTTTTTTTTTTTAGTTTTCAACACCCTGCCTTCCGACATCTTTTGATCTTGTATATTACTTTGCGTGTTGCGTATTTCCCTTTTTTCTCTTTATGTGGATGGAAGAGTTCCCTGTAGCTATCTGACTTTTAGATTCTAAAGAAATCTGTCTAGCATTGAGAGGTAAAGTTTAGACTGATCTTTTGTAGGGTGAATGGTTGTGAGAACTGGTGGGCATGAACTGAACATGAAACACATTTCACTAAGGCACAGGAAGAGACTAGAACAGAGTCTGAAAGGATTGGTTTGGGACTATAGTGAGAAGAAATGTGAGATGAGGTGGCTTGGGTGATTTAATGACAGATACGTCCAAGAAGGAGGTCAAAATCGGTAACCCTGGACATTTCAGACTGGGCTTCGATGCAGAATAGCAGATGTGGTGTTTTAAGTAGAGCTAAAGGTACTTTGGCCTCTGTTCTCCATTAGAGTGAGGTGAAGATGTCTGGATATTGATGTCGTGGTGGATGGAGACCCAATACATACCGGAAGGGTTTCCTATGTGCCAACCAGGGAATTCCCAGTGAGAAACTGCAGAATGTTTATAAGAAGGAATCTGAACTATGGTACTCATTTGCAACTTTTACCACAGTGAATAGTACATTACACACAAATCTGGAACACAGTTGGTTTTATAGTTTTTCTTTCAAAACTCAAGCTTTAGTCCAAGTAAGAGTCAAAGCTTATAATTTATTTTTAAAACGCATGCGTTAACAAGAAATTTTAAATTTTTGGTAAAATGTTCCTCTTGTCTGTAACCCATTGTGACTGCTTTTGTATAAAAGCCAGATTTTTCCCCTGGGGACCAATAAAGTTTTGTTTTATCAGTCTGTCTAATGGTCATTTGGCACGGCCAGTCAGTGGGTATGGGGTGGAGCATTCCTTGTAAAACTGGTAAGTTTGCTTTTTGAATATCCTGAACCCTTGATATCAGACCTTATCTTGCAGGTTTTGGTTTCCTCCCTTGCTTACCTTGTTATTTGTAGTTAGCCCAAGTTTTAACAGTTTTGTCACAGTATAAGATTTTACTAATCGATTGTTGAGTCGGATAGTGACTGCATTGTCTGGGCTTACCTGATGCTTTGCTGTATTCCTCATAACTGGCTTGCACATATTGTTGATGGATTGCGATGTAACTCTTATGTGCCTGATGTCACCTGTAGAACTTGTGCCATCAAATATAACATTGTATAAATGATGTAGCCTTATATGGTTAAGATTTTGCCAATTCTAAGAGTCAGTTTAAATTGCAGTCATTTCAGGAAGTAGTTTATCATTGTGTGTATTTCTGTATGTGTCTTTGCATACCTTAATTTCACATTTGAAAACATTTATTAAGCAGGATACAAATATAGGCTTCATGTTGCCTTATCAATGCATTAAAACATGAATGTAACATGTGGTGCAAGGTGAGAATTTGGCAGTGTGATAAAAGGTTTATAGGGTCCTTATTGTCACACGTGCCGAGTGCAGTGAAATTGTTACTTGGATGCAATTAGCAACATGCTACATGTCACCACTGAAGAGCTAGGTTTGATAAAACAAAATATTTGCTTATGATTTATGGTGCATAGGTTTTGACATTTTTTGGCATTTATAATTTTACAAATAAGGTTCCACACGATGCCTGGGTCCTCCCTTCGAGAGAGGATGATGAGCACTGACATCTGGAATAGGCTTGGAGTAGAGCCGCTGACCCTCCACATCAAGAGGAGCCAATTGAGGTGGTTCAGACAATTGATACAGATTCTTTTTGGATGTCTCCCTGCAGAGGTTTAGCTGGGAGAAGCCCCTGGGAAAGATGCAGGGCTCACTGGGAAGATTGTATCTCACATTGGGGTCCCACTGTATGAGTTAGCAAGCTTGGCTGGGGAAAGGAATATGTAGGCCTCGCTGTGAATACTATTGTCCCCACGACTTGGTTTTGGATAAATAGTGGAAAAACGAGTGAATAAACAAGATTTATGCCTGCAGCAAGATGGATGATCAAGTCTGTAGCAGCTTACTGTGTGTAATTGTGGTTACCCACATTCTGCTAGGCATCTGTAATGAGGTTAGTCTGGTGTTCCTCTCTTCAGGTAGGACTGGTAAAGTTTTTGGTTTTTGTTGTTTCAAATTATGGCTGTACCTCTTTGCACTTTGTATCCTTGCTTAGATATCCTACATTTTCCCCATAGCCATTTTGTGCTATGTGAGCTCCACTAGTGGAAGTACACTAGATGCTGAAGGTCTTTATTTAACCACCAGGATGGAAAAGGGATTGTTATTTTTGTCCACATAATGAGGCCACCAATGTTTAAAGGCTTCTTTAAACTTTCTGGAGTTAAGATCTCTTTTTAGAAGTTTTCTTTTTTTTTAAAATAAAAACAATTATAATAAAAATTGCAGACCCCCTTTATGTGAAACATCCTGAATTGCCAGGCTGGGTCATATTTGTGAATCAACTTTAGCCATCACAGTAAAACACATTACAGTGAATTTGGCAAATTAGATACATTCAGAGAGCAAAGATAATCGATCCTGGGTATGACGAATGTCAGACATACTGTTGAGTCGCTTTCAGTTTTCACTCTGGCCTGACACTTTCAATGTATTTTACATGTGCACACATTATTGGGCTCAGGTGAGTAACCCAGTTAAGGCAGAAATCTGGTTTCTTAATAACCCGAGTTTACATGTGCAAGAGATCTTCTGGAGTTCTCCTTTATCAAAACGCTCTGATGTCATTAAACTGTGCAAAAAGTTAGCTGTCATTATGAATCAGAAAAAATAAGCATATGTCTGTGATAATTTTCTGTGTTGTTATAGTATGTTTAGTCAAATTGAAGCTTTATTTCTAGGTTTCTGTTACGTAACTGCATACAGCAAACTCTTTTGTGCTTAGCTGTACGATTTGAGCAGAGGACCCAGTACATGTGCTTCCTGCCTTGCACACAGTGCTTCTAGAATAATAACACAGGTATTTTACTTCAACAAGGTAAGTATTGCATTAGATTACTTGGTACTTTGAAAAGAATTCTGATCATGTGACACACGTAATAAAAGTAATGTTACTCTACTGTTCCTGAGATTGTGTTGCAGAGTTGAGTACTGTATATTCAGTTTATCAAAATTTCTGATACACTGAGACAGGTTATTTCAGCCAAGAGAAGCAATACTGTAATTACCTTGACATTTGCTCCTGAAAATGTATTTTGGGGATGCTTTTACCCATGGCTGCTGAAAGCGCCTGTAAAGCAAATACTTGCACAGACTACAAAATCCTTAACAGTATCTTGAATAAGGGTTTATATGGCTGCATAATTGGCATTATTCATGGAGAACTCTACCTCTGATAATTAGGTTGCTCAGAGGTCAGTAACCCAATTTCTCTAATTGGAATAAGTCTTTCCATGGCATTTTAGAAATCAGGTTTCTGTGAACAATCATGTTATTGAAGCAGATGAAAACCCGTTCTTTGTCTCAGTTATTACTATAGCAGGGAGTGCTGCCTTAGGTGCACTATGGGGGAGGGCAGTGAAATAATAGTTGGCTAGAACTCTTGTAACTCTTGCTCTGCGAGTTGGATTTTATTGTCTAATCACAGAAAACGTGTCACTTGCTCTTCATCTCGCAAGTGCTTGTTAACATTAGGATTCAATGGGACATGGACCTCAGACCTACTCTTACGTGTTGCTGTCCTCCGAGTACATCCTGAAATAATCCAGCACCCATTAAAGAATAGTGAATTTATCAGCCTCCAAATTAAACTGCAGCATTTAACAGGCTGAACATATCTTTGATTCCCAGCATTTTTTTTTTTTGCAATAGAGGTGTGTGTTTTTTATTCTCCTCCTTAATGTGTTGGTCTTATTTCTTAGCCAAGTACTAAAGCATATGCACTGAACACTCACATTCTGGCCAGTCAACAAATAGATCTGTCAAATATGTAAGCTTGGAGAGCCACCCTTAGTACAACAAAGTGCGCTCCCTGCTCTGGTCTGGCCTTTTTTTTTTTTTTTTTAAAAAAGCATACAGCTGTTTTCAGAGCTGAAAAACTTGGATGAGTACCTTTCCTCAGGATACTCTTCAAGTATCTGTATGAAATATGTCTCCCTTCTCTTGAGAATGACTTGACAGAAATGTGCGAATGCAATGGCCGTCATTTAGTATAATTGAACAATGAGAAATTATTTGTCCCAAGGCTGAAGTGGCGATTGGAAGCCTGAAATAAATCTCTTCCTTTGTCCTGAAAATGGTTTTTGCTTAGTGAAGAGAACTTTTATTAGTGCATTTAAGACTGAAGCCAGGAAACCCTTCTTTACACAAAGAGTTGTGGGACTCTGGAACAAATCACTGAGACATAAAGTAGAAGCAGAAACCTTGACAACCTTTAAGAAGAATCTGGATGAGATGTTGGGAACGCTTAGCTAAACAAACTGGCTTGATGAACTGAATGGTCTCCTCTTGTTTGTCAGATTTCTTATGTTTCTAATCACTCATCTAATAGTTGTAAAATATTATTTTTATTCATTATACATTAGGGATGTACAGAGTTGTGCCTCAGTGTGACAAAATTAGACTTTTCAATTGTTTGTGTGCCATGTTCACTGTTTTATTTGAGTGAAGGGTTGTTGTGTAATATTTCTTTAGTAATAGAAACTTGAGTCACGGTGCATGGTGGGGAAAACTGGAGTTGTAAAGGCTTTCAAATTTTGAAGGGGAGGTTAGTGGGTTTGTCCAAAAATGTTTCTTGTGAGGTGATAATGTTCATTTGACCCTGTTGTTGTGTTTTTAGGTGATACTTACAAAAGGCAGACATCCTGAAACTGCCCTGTAGTGATTGGGTGCTCCATTTGTGACTGCAAATGAAAAAAGTCGCTATGATCCTAGTAATCCGTGAGAGAGAGCTTGGCTTGCTTGTGTCGTGTGTCTGCTTGCATGGTGAGCTGTCTCCAAATGTGACATCTCAAACTGCTTTCACATTGGAAACCTATCTAGAGTGTGAATTTAGCCTTGACCCAACAAGGATCCCTGTGCCTGCTGTGTTTCAGACAAGATTTCTACAATTTCTCCCCACGTCTTAACTATGAGTTTACCTCTAATTATTTTCTCTTCTGATGAACAGTTGATCTGTGTTGCATATTTAGTTCCTTAGAAATTTCCACAAGACTGGGTATTATGACTTTTTGCACAAAATTGTCTTTTTTTTATTATTAAACTGGCATGCCAAGGTGTGTGTGTGGCTTTGTCATGTCAATATAAATATCTTTTCTAGGAAGTGAGTTCTAAAAATGAAAGAAGCTACATAGTTAAAGATTCTACATATTCTAAAAACTAGGTTAGCCCACTGTGTGATTAATCCCTGGTTAAGATATTGGTTAGAATGGAAAGCTTCAGCCCATGAACTTGGCCTTTCCCTATTACATGCGCACACCACCCCAGTCTGTGGAAGCTGTTCATTGACATGCTATTCGTTTATTTTCTGAACCTGCCTATTCCATTCCTGGGTCATTTTGAGATGGATTCACTGGGTGTAAGGCCGCAACCAGCCCTGGGTGGATAGCACTCTGTCACTGGGAAAGCTCTGCTGTGTTTTCTGTGAAAACCAATCTCTGAAACTATGGTTAGTGATGCTGCCACACGGGTCAGGAGCCCTGGTTTTGAACCCTTGCACCCTTTTCACTGTCTCTGTGGCATTTGTGTGATCTTCCAGTGTCAGTGTAGGGTTTTTCTCATTACTGTTTTCCCTCACACATTACGAAAATGTACATGTAGGTGTATTGTGGATTCCATATTAATCGTTTGTTGTTGCAGTTGAGATCACACTGGGCAGACTCCAGATTTTTCAGCCAAGCTGATTTGTGCAGATTGGACTCTTTTACATTTGAATTTTTGTCGGGGATTAAAAATGATCAGTTGATTGCTGTCAACACATTTTGCTTTCTTCCTTCGTCACTCATTTCATTAATTTTACTGGGTGTTTTTTTTTTTTTTTTAATTTTTAAAATTTTTTTATTTCTTGCTTTGCTTAATTCACTTCTAAATGAAGTCTGTTCCCTGTTGCTTTAGTGAAATTCGTCTTAAGGGGAACTAGCTCCCGGTTAATTTTATTTAAAAAAAAAAAATAAATTGATTACTTTTATTGAGTGATGTGTACACATAAATATTGAGAGTGACTGTGTATTTAAATAAGAATGTAATTCCATACCTTAGCCTAGCAAATCAAACTTGAACTTGCCTACAGCCATTAACAGTGGATCAGGTTGCTGACTCTTGACAAATGAGAGTAAATGAGAGCAGTGTCTGCAAGCCTAATGTCGGCCCTGTGGTGTTGAGTTCCTCTTTTTTTTTGTCTGTGAGGCTGATCCTTTTAGCAGTGTGTATCTTTGTGCAGTGAGGGACCACACCTGAAAAAGCTGGTTGCTGTGTGGGATGGTTTCTGTTAGCTTTGCTTCACGCATCATTGGAGTTTCAGTAACTTATATCGTGCCTTTCATTCCAACATTTTAAATTCATATTGTGTTCTTGTGTTTTTGTTTTTTTTTTTAAATGCATTGAATAAAGTTTCTCCAAATGTGTTGCTTTCCAAAATTCTAAGCAGTAATTTCAGGTTTTGCATCTTAAAGGAGATACTGCTTATACAAAATATTCAACTTACTGAACCTCTTCATGTTTTGATTTCTAGTAAGAAAAGGTTTGTGTACTTAAATAGAATTTGTTCATCATTTAGTTCATTCATTCATCTAGAAAGCAATAACATTCTAAAGCTTCTTGAAGGTTAATGTGTAAATAGAAAATGTGTTTCATAAAGGAGACATTTGCCCACTTAGTCGTTATTTAGGGAGGCACATTTAATATATAGTGTATGTGTTCTGTGCACTTCGATGGATTATGTCGACTGGCCCTCCCCAACTCTGAATCGAATCAAGGAGTTCTTTCTACAGTACGCCTGTTTTAGCTTTACATGTCTGTACACAATGTTCTTAACTTGTTTTTGGCAAACTTGCTTAAAATTCTTTAAAAGAATGGGGGTCGTTGGTGAATAGTAATTTTCATCATATATGGATTTTGTTCTGGTAATTTGCTGACTGTTCTGTTAGCACAGATTATTTCACACCAGTGGTTTTGACTTTTTGTTTAGATAGTTTTAATTTTCAAGGTTCTTCTGCAGTATGCAACAAGAGTACCATGACCTTATGATAAAATGTATTTTAAAGGACCTGACACAACAAGACTATGTGCTTTGTTAATCTTGTGCCAAGCACAGATCTCAGTGCTATGAGACGCAAACTTGTCAGTTTTAATTCTGCCTGGCCATATGATCTAATTTCATGTGATGTTGAAAACTAGTCTTCTACATAGTTTTTTGGGAGGCTGGAATTTTTGATTTGTTGTTGCAAAATCTTTTCTTGCTGTTTACCCAGATATTGGAGGCTGATAGTTGTACACAACATTTTTGTGTCATTTAGCCAGGAAAGACTAGAATTCCATTAGCATTTTAAAGCACATTGTTTCAGGCTCCATATAGTAGTACCCTACTCGCCTCGATATATTTGATGCTACTAAAAAAATAGTATAACATACTATAGCGATCACTAAAGCATTCATTGTTACAGTTCTAATGGCAATTACTCTGCCTTGGTGAAACGTAGACATGTTGACTTGAATGGTATGACTTCATATTCTGTATGCGTGTACATGATGTGCTTTTTGTTTGGATCTGTGCAAGTCAAGTATGAGAGATCTTAGAGGTGTATTTAACTTGGTTTTGAGTACAAAACCTTTCCTTGCATTCAGATGTACTCCATTTAGCTAGTCATGTTAATTCTAAATACAACGGTCTGTATTGGAGCTGTGGCAAAGGGGTGACATCGTCTAGAATGATTAGTTGCCTTTGTCTTTACATTATGAATGAAAGTGATCTTGCAAATCCAGTTGTGTACTACCATCCTGGTTTCTACCTAGTGCTAGCAGATTGGACCCCATTTCCTAGTGACCCTAAAAGTAATGGAATTTAGAAACCGATGGGTAAAGTGCAAAAAAAATTGGCTCACATTTTCATTGAAACCTGTTCTGTTTAAAATTTACTCTGTGGTTGGTACAGCAGTTACTCATGGATCCAGAAACCTGTGTTCAAATTCCATGCCTGGTGGTTGCCTTTTGTGAAGTCTCACTTTCTTCACATGTCTGTGTTGTGATTTCTCCAGGGACTCAGATTTTCTGCCCATATCCCCAAAGACGGGCAGGTTAGGTTGGTAGGTGCCTCTAAATTGGTTCAAGACTGACCGTTTTCAAGTGTGCAAGTGGGCCCTGTAAAGGACTTGTGCCCCATCGAGAGTTGTCTGCCACCCTCTGCCCAGTTCTACTAAGCAAGACTGCAGTCCCCAGCAACTGCAATCAAATGCATGCAACGGTTTCATTGTACTCTATACACATGACAATATTGCAACCACTTCTACTATCTTCAATGACTTTAAGAATACAAGTAAGTAAAATTAGTCTGCATTTTTTTAAATCTATATTGCCAGTACAGTAGCCTTTGGGCCACTGAGGTCTATTTTGTGGCCTATAATTAGAGACAGTGGAGTGGAAACCAGCAGGCATACTCCATGAAGGGAACTGATACAGGGGCCGAGTTCATGTCGGCAGTTAAACAATCTTGTGTAACGTCTTTCATAGCCAGTGCCTGTCACTTTAGCAGAGCGGAGTCAATTCCTCATTGGTGTCTTTTTACATGTGGAGCCTGTCACACATTGAGGCAGTGCTTGAGCCCCTCAACCTTGTAGTTTCTAAGCAAATGTCCTTGAGTACATACATGACACAAAATGAACATAACTTTACACTAGCCTGTGTTGGGGCCTTTTCAGACAAGTGATACATTGTATAGTGAGCCATCTGCCTCCTCTCTACAAGCTCTTTCCAAGCTTGTTCAGGGTTTTGTCACACACCTCCTTAAATTAAGTTTTCTTCATTCCTACATTTTTACCTAATCTTAAAAAACAGATTTTGTCACAGCATTGTTCTGAGTGACTTTTTGATTACATTGGAAAACCATTTACCTTTGTCCTTGTCCTGTGGTTTAGAAGTCTAGAAATACTTGAAGTGCTTGTTGAACAGCTTTGTGGAAATTTGTAGATTTTTTTTTTTTAACGCTTTCTATGTTTTTTTTTTTTACTTGTTTAGCTTTTTTACTCTCATTTCAGAGAGTAGTATGATAATCTGCTTTAAATGTTTATTCTGACCAAACACAATTCTGCAGGGAAATAACTATTTCATTTGGATAGTCAATCCTTAAAAAGAGGTCTACAAAAGGGTGCCAACAAATTGGCACCACAGGTACAGAAAGAAGTAAAATGGGTAAAGATTTAGTGATGGCAAAGCCAACTAATGCTCTCTTATAGTTTAATAATTCGCAGAACGGAATTGCCTTGGTAACTTGCATGCTCTACTAAAAAAAAAAAAAAAAGTCTTTATCCTTGAGATAAATGTCAAGATTTATGAAGCTGCTCTGGAGTTTAGAGGAGTTTTCACACACCGCTAAATGCTCTGCCTCTTATATCATCCTTATTTATCCTCACAATTTTAAGGAAGCCTATATCTTGTATTTGCAGTGCACACCCTGGAGTAGGGCATTAAAATGTAAAAGTGTAGGGGAGGTTAACAATTTACAACATTATATGTGACAAAGATTCTTTTTTTTTTTTTTTAATCTGCTTTAAACTTAATTGGGAACCAGTGATGTGATTAAAGAACTGGAGTTACTGTATAAGGTTGTACTTCTAGTTGTGATGCATGCTGCTATATTTGGATAAAATAATCAAATAGCTTGACCCAAGAGCTTTCTAAAGCCAGATCTTATCAGTTCTTCTTCTGACAAAAATGTATAGTTTTTTTTTTTTTTTTTTTTTTTTTTTAAAAGATCCTTCAGGTTTTAGAAAACACTTGTATAAGCATGGTTAGTGAAAATTAAATTCTTCCTAAAAATTTTGGAAGTATTCTGCTAAACCAACATTCATCATGCCTTTTAAGTTTGGAGTATTGTTGAGTTATTACCGGGGTTGTGGAGTTGCTTAATAAGCTTCCAACTCCTGAAAGTTTCAGACTCCCACTTACATGAGACAATACTACTTCTGATTGGTGTTTAGTTTTTAATGTATATTTTAAATAAAGCACACCCACATCATCTCAGAATATATTGTTAAAGGGTTAAAAAATAAGGATGTGTTAAATGTGTGTCAGGTCTTTGAAGTAATTTGAAAATGCAACATTAAGTTTAATTTGTATGTTGATGACACTTGTGTGTATCATTTTAAGTGAAATACAATTCTTCTGTTTATGTAAAACATGGTGAATTGTGTGTAATTTCAGAAAGAAATAATGTTTTGAAGCTGGCATGTAGAGTCATTTGAGCCTGAATTCTTTATTAATAGGACTACAACTTCAACTGTGACATCTTTCGTGTCAAAGTTTTGATCAAGTGGCATAAAGCCTTTAAAAACTTATAGGAATTATAGGAAGATTATAGGAACTATTCTTCCCACACAAGTTCAACCCAGCTCAGTTTTTTTTCTTTTTTCCTTTGCTTAATTCTAACAGTAAAGCACAGCTTGCCTCTCTCTGAAATGCATTTGGTTTGGCTAGGGAGTGTTAAATACATTTCAGATAGTTCCGATCCTTTCTACCTGAATCTAAAACCTGTGAAAGACTGCCTAAATATCTGACTATCCTGTGTTTTCTTTTTGTTGTGCTATATTGGCTGATTTTAATTGTCCTTTGAATTTTTACCTTCTACATTTTTTCTGTTTTTAAATACTTGGCACTCAAAATATAAAAAATAACTGCATTATGTTTGTATTTTCAATACTTGACCAAGACTTCCTACAATGTAATGATATTTGCTCATGTCCAAAGCAATATAATTTTTTACAGCAGTTTTATTGCACCATTCATGCAACTTGTCATCTTGCATTTGTCAGTAATAACCCGCAGTTCTTGACCACTTGAAAGCAAATAGGCCCTATATCCACAGCTTTCATTTTGACTCCCACAGGATCTTAGCTTTGATGAACCCTTCTAACGCATATCTTCATTTTTTGCACACATACTGTATGTGATTAGGGTGTGCATCATAATTTACTATTGTTTAAATTAATATTTTCCAAACAATTGGAAGAAGAATGTGACATGTAAAAGTTATAGTTACAAACTTGGCCTATACTGAAGCTTTTTTTCATGAGCCCAACTCCGATTAAGACCTAAGAAATTGGCGTTTATCAGTGGTTTATCTTTAGCATTAGCAGTTGAACTGTTGAGCACTGAAACCTGTTCTGTGTCTAAATTGGTGGTTTACTTTTTGAGGACTTGGGGGCCATTTCTGACTGTAACCCATTTACTATATTTGAAATGGCGGTGTTGCTATATTTAATTAGTCACTGATTACAGGGACAGCTGTGGGACCTGCAGTCGATTCTGAAATCGGCAAATGACCTGAAACTGAGCAGGTCCAATTTTCAGTTTGCAGTAAAGCTATTTCTGTCAAAACCTGGCCATCTTGATTTTCTCGGCATCTCTGCATTCATTAAGATCTTCTTGCAGGTGAACCTGTAGTGTAATATAAGCAGAAGAAAGGCTAAACCAGCCACATGACACTCGCACACACATTGGCATAAGGCATCTAGACTACAGGCCTCTGTAACAGCTGGACTTAGGTCAAACAAAGCCATGGTCTCCTGAAAATTCTACACTCCCTTTATGACCTGAAAGAGGAACTGGTGTTCGTATAGCTGAGGTAATTAATTTGAAGATGTGCTGTTTTACCACTAGAGCCTTCATCAGAGGTCTAGCCATTAAGAATATGCACCACACATTCCAGTTTTTGATTTCAGATTCCAGTACACCTGGAGGTGACAAAGCATATCTGTTTAGAAGTTAGTGTGATTGTTTTGTAGGAATTCATAAGGAAAATTCATGTTTCACTGGGAGTCAGTGTGCTTCATCATAGTGGATAAATAAGTTATGCTTTGAAACTCAGTCCATTTCTGCTCAGTTCATATAAAAACATTTAATCTTAATTCAGTCCTTTGTGCAAAGTTGATCAGCTCAGTCAAACTAAAAGTCTTCTTAAAGAAGTATGTAGAAAGTTTTTTAAGAAGTAATGTTTTTGTCATAAAATGAAGAGGTTGGACCAAACATTACCCATCCACTTGAAGAAGAAAATGTCAAATGGATCATTCTTCAACCTGATTTTTCAGTTGGAGGGGCAGGAATAGCCAGTGCTCACTATGACAGAATTTTAGTACAGTATAAGGTATGTTTCAACTGTGGACAGGACACTAGGCTTTTGTAGGACCTGCTTAACAAAAATCACAGCCAGTGGAAAGGATAAAAGCAATATTGATGAGTTATTTTAGGCTCTTAGGGTTCAGTTAACACACCATGGCAAGTTCTGCTGTGTTTTTTTTTTTAAACTTTAAAATGGTGGGTCCATTTCTGTTAATGTTACTCGCCTCTCCACACTTGTTTTCTCTTCCACCATTAGCACTACTGATCTGACCAATCGAAAAGCTGTTTGGTGTATAGGGTTTGCAGGCAGAGGAGTGGAATAAAGCTGGAGTGTCTGGAGACAAGAGATGAGTAAAACCTGATGAAAAGAAATGGTCGGTCAGTCTAGTAAGCACAGTGATTCTTCACCACCAGAGCATTCTTAGCATTTTGATTTGATTTGTGACCATAAAGCAGTTTGCTGCAGCTGTCTGCTCGGGTGCAGTGCAGTCAAGCACATATGAAAAAGCTCAAATTTAAACTAATTTCTTTTTTGATTCAAAGGGGATTTTTGTAACCGTGCTTTTGTCTGAACATATTTACTGATTTCTAAAGGTTTTTGGGGTATTGGTAGATAATGTGTGAAAGAATCTGTTTCACCAGGTTTGACTTAGTGAATAAATGGCCATAGCTTTACTAATATGACCCTTTTGTATTTGTATAGCTTCTGACTATGGCATGCGGCTTCCCATTCTGCGATCTAATCCTGAGGACCAGATCCTGTATCAAACTGAGCGTTACAATGAGGATACCTTTGGCTATGACATTCCTGTCCGTGAGGAGGGTGACTATGTACTCGTGATGAAATATGCTGAGGTGTACTTTGCCCAGTCTCAGCAGAAGGTAAAGGCTAAGGCTTTTTTTTTTTATTTTGTTTTTCCTCACATTTTAGAAATGTACATATACAGTACAACTTCTTCATCTGGAATATCTGTGGTGATCTAAAGGTCGTGGTACTGCTAATAGGAAACAGAGAGGTGTTAGGAGCAGGCGCTGTTACAGCACATTGCCACACCCACCACATAACAAACCAAACAGGAATGCAGATTGAATATACCAAGTGCTGCTGTTTCACTTGTGATTGGGGACAGCTGTGCAAAAGTGCCTCATTACATTAATGTCAACTGGCCACTCTATGGGCATTTGGTTCCAGTGCAGGGAATTGTGTGGCTCATCTTCATATAAAACTTAAACTGATCAAAAAATTTGTAAAAAAGATGAATGAGGTAGATAAAGGGTTTCAGAATCTGAGGCAGATGTTTCCACAAATAACCGTTGCCAAGATTAAGAGGCATTTTTGTTACAGAATTACCAGTGACATTGCTGGGCAGTATGGCTGTTCTTTCTTCGATCTAGCTTCAAAGAATGGTGTGTAAACAAAATTAGGCTGTTAAGTTTATTGAACCAAACACACTGAGAGTACTGTAGGGACATTAAGGGTGTGGTAAGAGCACACACAAATTATGGAAGCTAGTGAACTCTGTTCAGCCTATTTTGTTTATTTACTCACCTAAATTGAAGAACTGCCATTGCATCTTATTCAGATTCATCATAATAGACATATAAGAGAGTTCAAAGTTCTACTGTCCCATATGTAAAGAACAAGTTTAATTTTTTTTTTCCTTCTCTTTTTAATTTTTACCACTTTGCTTATTTGCCTGAATCCTTTTGTAACAGACTTCAATTTCAAGACCGAGGAGTCTGTCTTTGCGAGTCTGGATATTGTTTCTGTCTTGCACTAATTTGTTGCCATCTCCTCTGCAGGTCTTTGATGTCCGTTTGAATGGCCATATTGTGGTTAAAGACCTAGATATTTTTGAGAAGGTAGGCCACAGCACAGCCCATGATGAAATTGTACCCTTCAGCATCAAGAAAGGCAAGCTGAGTGTACAAGGTGAAGTGTCCACATTTAATGGCAAGCTGAGTGTAGAGTTTGTCAAGGTAAGTAGTTGGGTAAAGACTGAGGATCTTAATATTACATTGCCCAAGTAGAAAAAAGCCAAGCAAAATGACACCTTTTTATTACAACACCCTAGTACTATTGCCCAAGTATAATGAGCATCTGTAACTTTTGGTTTCTGTGATAGCATGGTAGTAAAATCGGGGAACTGATTACTGTGGAGCATTGGCAAGTTCTTAGTCTGTTTCACTTCTTCAAATAACATTTGACTTCTGCTGACACGAACCACTTTGTAACTTGAATTCTGTGTTTTAAAGTGTTTAACTGTACCTTTCTGAAAAGTGACTTATTAGAGAATGACTTGGTCTCCAACAACACAAATGATTATGTCGGTACCACTGCTTAATATGTAGCAGGAATGCATTTTTAACCATGTTTAGATGAACAATTACTCAGCTTCCAGTTATGTATCTGGAAGGATATGATGTACAACTTCCTGACAAAATGGTTAAAGACGTTCTCGAGTGCACTGTCCACTGTTTACAAGACCTGGATGTTGAGGCTGTTCTTGAGAACACTGTTACATACTAGTGTGTTTTAATCAGATATGCAACCTCACAACATGAGTACAAGAAGATAAATGAACTCGCCAGTATGCCACAGTTAAGATGCCACTAGAACAGCTGTGCGCAAGTTGTGTTTTGGTGGGTCACTTTTGGATTCACATTTTTGTTCTAGCCAAGTTGCTTAGACAGTAATTTTTGCTGATACTAAAACTTAATTATATGGCTTGTTAATGTTGCTGTTGTTTCTGATGATATCAGACAGACGTGTATTTTTCCGAGGTGGAGTGTTAAGAAAATGACAATAAAACCAATGAATGCAATTGTTTAAGACTACGAGAAGCAACTAATGGTTTGGAATCTTAACATGTTAGGCCACTAAAATTGAGGACAAATATTTTGCATCAACAAGAGAAATAATTGATTCCTAATTTTAAAAAACTGGATTAGTACAAACACCTGCAGCCACTGCGCCTTCCAGGACCAAACTTGAGTACTCCTGCAATAGACCACCTCCCCAGTCCACATACAAGTAAACATGTAAAGTTTGTTTTCTGGATTGGGAAGCACTTACCGCATACCACACAGAAAAGGTAAAGTTTGAGCTTTCTATGGATATGGGAAAAAAAAATTCTTAAAAAGAAAGCCTTTGGCGGGATCACTTTGGCCTGAAAGTTATGATAACTGGTACATCTGTATTCCAATATTTCCAAAAGAGAACATTGTCATACAATTGTGCTCAACATTTTTGGCACACATTATGCCTAAAATGCAAAACCTATTTGGAAATGTAAATTTTTTTATCATTTTACTAGAATGTTGAAAGTTCTACAATAAGATATTTGTTCCACAGTAGTAAATAAAAATGAGCTGGATGGTAGTAAAGGAGCCATTCCTTAACACTTTACAAACCTGCACTTTGTTCTAGCTCTTGAATATTGGCAAGATTCTTTACACCAACATTCAATTTTGGTTCTTTCCAAAGGAATTGAATTGAAAGTCTTTATTGTCACTGTAAAATAATTACAATGAAATTACGAGCGCCTTCCAACTGGGTACAAAAAATAAAAACAATGCTACTTTTCGTGAAACACAAACAATGCTACAACACAATACAAGCAAGGAAAAAAAAAAAAAAGGTAAAACCAGTAGTGATACAGTAAAATAATACCATTCCACTGGGGAGTAGCTGCATGAGAGCAGCAGCAGCAGTATGTACTAGTCTATTTCCCAGTACTGATAACAAAACAAATATTTAAACCACCTTAATTTACTTATTTTTGTTCAGTGCATCTATGGCCATTGGAAACAAACTGTTTCTGAACCTATCAGTCTGTACTTCCAAAGATGTATAACCCTGACCAGAGGGCAACTGTTGAGCTTCGGCAGCACATATACTAAAATTGGAACGATACAGAGAAGATTAGCATAACGGATGGTGACCAGGGAGTGAAGGATCCTTAGTGTATTAATGTAAAGAGGAACTACTGTATTTCTGTGCTGTACTTTGCTTTCTGACGTCCAGAATGAGTTTCTTGGTTTTTGTGGTGTTCAGTGTTTATTTACTGAACACCATTTGTCAGTTTCTGGATCTCATTTTTGTAGGCCGAATCCTCTCCTTCTAATAGGAGCCAGCCGTATTACAGTGGTGTGATTTGCGAATTTAACAATGGTATTTGTGGGATGGATTGGGGTGCAGTCATATGTGTGCAAAGAATAAAGTAGTTGGCTCAACAGACAGCCTTTTGGAAATCATTTACTGAGCAAAACGAAAGGAGAGATGAGGGTCGAGTTTAACCCTTTGTAGGAGGTTTGTCAGACAGTCCTTTATCCAGGTGCAGATATAGGATGAGAGGTCTAAGTCTGTCACCTTGCTTACCAATATGCCAGGGAGTATTGTATTAAATGGTGATCTGTACTCTACAAAGAGTAGCCTTGTGTAGCTCCCTGGTAATCTCTGATTTTTGTGATTTCATTAACACATTCAAGACCTCCAGTACCAGAGGCAGCAAAGCAGCCCCTCTACCATGTCTAGCCATTCTTTGCCTTTTTTAGGCTTCATTTTGTTGCCTGTAAATAGTATAACTGGTCTGCACTTGCAGAGAGCTAGTCTACTGAATATTTTTCCCAGAAAGATTTTATTTTCTCTGGGTAGGTTTGGGAAGAGTTTCGACAAACATCAGGATTTGCCCATGAATCCTTTCTTAGTTTAGTTTATGCCATATGGTGTGGTTTGAAGCTATTGTAGTTCACATTAACCTTTAAAGACTTAAATTTTCTTCTTCCTACCGTGTTTTAGGAGTTTCTTGACAATTCCATGAGCAACAATTCTTAACATTGTGAGTTGTGGGGAAAAAAGAATTCCTGGATCTCTTTAGGTTTTCCCTTTTGCACTTTTACTTTTGGTGATATGCTCTTTTTGTATTCAGCATTGTAAATGAGAGAATGAAAGTGACCTTATGCATCAAAGTTATTAGTTAATTCATATCATGTGAGTGATAGCAATTTATTACAGGTGGTGGTATGGCATTTTTTTCTATTTTTTATATTAAGCAATAACGAACAAATGAGTGCATGTAGTCCAAAGCTGTGACACTACCCACTTTTTCCTTCAGGGGATGTAGTGTATGCTGTATGAAAAGTGCAAGGTGCCAATAATGACTACAATTTGACACTACTGATAGAGTCCACTCGGATTCCACTGACAGTTTCCAGGCTTAATTTTTAAGGCAGTTTCAAGTTTTACTCTTTAATAGACTGGACCACCAAATTGGCTTGTATGCTTTGCCTAAGTAACCAGTGTTTTTCCTGTGTTGTCTCCCCAGGGATATTATGACAACCCCAAAGTGTGTGCCTTCTATATCCTGAAGGGAACACCTGATGGTGAGTCATTCAGTGCGCAGGGGCTGTTTTGAGCTGACTTTGTTATAGAATGTGGTGCGAGTTTGCATAACCTTTTGCAGTCTTTAGTGGGGATAGTTCATCTTTAGCATGTCTGAGCTACCGTCTAGGTTAGCAGTGCCAAATTGACTTATCTTGTATTTACATTTTTTGCAGATGTACCAAAACTCCAACCTCATCCTGGTCTTGAGAAAAAAGAAGAAGATGAAGAGGAAGAAGAATATGAAGAAAATGGTGAGGTGAAGAGGGCTGCAGGCACAAAGCACCGTGTACAGTCTGGTCCACGCACACCAAATCCTTACGCTACAGACAACAGCAGCCTCATGTTTCCCATATTGGTGGCCTTTGGTGTCTTCATCCCCACCCTCTTCTGTCTCTGTCGCTTGTGAGATTGTGAGAGGGTGCATATAATTGGACAGGGAAGAGTGCAAGAGACTTTGGGAAATGACTGCTGGAATTTAGAAGAAAACAAAAAAAAAAATGCAGCAAAAGATCCCAGAAAGACTTGCCTTGAAGCTCAAAGCTTGTTTGTGCCAGGGAGTGGGGTGGGTGGGGTACTGGGAAAAGAAGCATTGTGTGCATCAATTTTTATTTTTATTTTTTCTTTCTCATGAGTGAGAAGGGGAGTGGGTATATGCACATGTAAGTTCCCTCTGAGTTTTGAAAAAGCATGCTTTCTGTATGCGTCACTGCAAACTGCTGAAGCATTGTGCCTTAAAGACAGAACAGTGTGCTGTAGCAGTGGTCAGTGATTGCCCAGAGTCTGCGTGCCAAATAAAGAAGCAGTGGCATGTGGCGTTTCTCTCCTGAGAGGTGAGTAGGATTGAAGGTGTGGCCTTTGCCACAACACAACCCATTGTTGTATTTTTATTTTATTTTATTTTATTTTTTTTTAAATGCTTGTATAGCCAATATCACTGACATGCAGTCAGACTTCCATTGCCTTCCATTTTGTCCACTTCTTGTCTCATGCCAAATCTCATCATTGTGTGCTTCTTCCTGGTTCTACATTCTAACAGGTGGGTTTTATTGGCAGCTTTCAGGCATGCATGCCAAGTACCTGTGAGCATCTTGGAGGCTACTCTTCGGTAACAGTAATCTGAACTTCTGGTTAAGGGTATGGGGGGGTGTGTTATGTTAGTAGGTAAGGGTTTTTTGGATTAGTGTTTTGTGTTATGGGTATGCAAAGGTTATTGCTGGTATCTAGATAATTTATCCAGCACAAGTTTTACATTGAGCCTTTGTTTTGGGTTTTTTTTTTATATATATATATATATATATATATATATATATATATATATATATATATATATATATATATATATATATATATATATATATATATATATATATATATATATATATATATATATATATATATATATATAAAGAAGGTGAGTCAAATGTAAAGGGCATTTTAGTGACCCCTCACCACACAAGTTTACCAAATCTAGTGAAGCCAGTGTGGTTCAGTACTTGAGGATGTTGCTGCTGTGCATCTCCCAACATACCCCCTCTCTGTGTGGTGGGAGGGGGGGAGTTTTATGAATTGACATTATTTTTTTTTTTTTTTAATTGCATTTTAACTATTCAAAAAAGAGGTATGCAAATTGAGTTTGTTAGCCCATACTCTTCACTTAGTCATTGCATGTCAGTGTATTGTTCACTTTAATTCCACTAGATGTTTTGATCTGGGGGAGAGTCATAAAATGACAGGTCACTTGGGGCCTGCCCCCTTGCTCAGTGTAAATTTCATTATATATAAATTTGCATGTGTGGTGAGGGGGGAAATTAGGACTAGTCTTTGAAACACATCTATGAATTATTAATCATGCAAACTAGTAATAGCTTAATTTGTTGAGGTGGTAGAACACCACCGGCCATGCCAAATAGAAGGGCCTCACGAGGGATGTGCTCATTTGTGGGAAGACATTGGAGATAATGGTCTTACTCTCTCCCTCCTTGAATTGACCTTCAAGTTGAAATTGGTGCAAAAGGCAGATTGACTTCTAAATAGCAATGCTAAATCTGGTATTGAATGCCCACTCAATTTCTCCAGTATCTTGACATCAATCGCCATTTTAGCAGTTTTCCCCTCGGTGTTTGATTCCAACCCTTTTCAACTGCCTCGGGTGCCTCCGACATTGGTTTTCAAACTCACGAGCAGTGCTGAAGCAGAAAGCAGACGGATGTGTGCTTTGGGAACTGAAGTCCTTGCTGCAGAGAAGCCTTACTGGTAGCTTTACATTGCTATGTAACCCACATGCCTCTGAATGGCTTGGCTGACCAACACCTTGATGATGATCAAGGTTTTTCTCCTTAAAATAACAGCTTGTTGTGCCCTAGAACTTTTTTTTTTTTTTTACCTTTATGAATATAATTTAATTTTTAATATATCAAATCACTGTTTTAAATTGAAGGGTCTTACTGTGATGATCTTTTTTTGTTTTTCTATCCTGTCCTGTATGTGTATTTATATTTATACTTGCATATGTGCTCTATGAGCTGATCCACAGGGACTGAATACATTTGAGCAGCTTCAAGCCAGTGTAAGAGAAATCAAATGAACCGTACTGTAATTTTTTTTTAACCCCACCCCCTCCATTAAAACCCAGTTTATTATAGCACTGATTTCTGAAATGTCTGAATTTTTCTGTCTTGGCTCAGAAGAAAGGGAGTGCCTTGGTGAGTTGGCCCTGAACATCTGAAATTTGCCTGCAGTTCCTTTGTTGTTTTTTTCAATATCTTGTTTTCAGTGCATACTTCTTGACCCAATATATTTTTGTCATTGAAATCTCACCAAACAACCTGCTTTGTTGCAGTCTACAGGCCCCAGTTAAATATATATATCTTTTTCAGTTATTGTGGAAGGAGGAGGATACGGTTTCCCATCTTGGCAAATGTAGTATCAGTAAATAGGCTAGGTGCAAATCTCAAAGCTGGCAGCAGGGGGCACCAAGGGACCTCTGAGCTTTAGAGCTTTAGATATTCTATCCCAAAACTATGGATCATTGTTAGTGCTTGTGGTGCATTAATAATGCACTCTTATTTTATTTGGTGCCTAGCACAATGCATATCACCATAAAATACACTGCTGTCATTTCTAGCTTTCATCAGGGTTGTGTTAATCTGTACTCGCCAGTGTGGTTGTTTTTTTTTCTTTTTTTCTTTTTTGAGATGTCCTGCCAGAGGTGATGTGTCAATGCTAGACTGAACCAAAGTGTAATTGACGAGATAGAATGATTCATACAGTGAGAGACACCTACACATTCAATGAAGGCCTCTGTGAAAGCCAACATCAGTTACTCCCCAATGCCTTGCAGTGTTAATTTTTCAAGCTCCTGTAATAGGCTTGCTATTAACAACACTTACGTGATGAAAGGTACTAGATGGCATTGGCTTCTAACTGGTACATTCCATCTAGACAGGGTTGTGGTTTGGACCATTAGACACTCCAGGTGCTTTTAGTTTTTATTTTATTGATGATTTGATCCAAATTGACTCGCAGATTGTAAGCATATAGAACAATTGCTTAGTTGTTTCTATATTATAAGTAAACAGCTTGCTTAAGGTCACAGATTGAAGAATAGCGCACATTGACCCGGCATCTTTGTAGATAACTACTCCGCAACTGGGCTGCACTGCCTGTAATAGACAACATAAAATATTCTGAGAACTGTGCTATTGGAAAGTTAGACAAGTCAGCCCAGGCTCGGGAGGAGTACTGCATGGTAAATATTATGTGCTGCTTTCTAGGCCAATGCAGAATGCTCAACAGTTCTAGGGTTGTGTATTGCTGAATAGTTACTGTGGTACTGAATTACTGGAATATGAAGTATTTTTTTTGTTGTTCCCTGAAATGCTCCAGTTATCCAAGTAATGACTCCTACCCAGAGCCTTCCACTATTGGAAAGAAGAACAATATATAGAGCCTGCTGGACAGAGCTGAACAAGTGTTTGGGTTATGGGATAAGTGTGTGTGTGTGTTTTTTTTTTTTTGCTTCATTGTTAAACATGCTGGTGTATATAAAATGGGAAAGAATAAGAGTGGCAATATTACCAAATCCAAAGCATTCCCACCAATTTAGCCTCCTGCCCTGCAATTTTTGGTCAGTTCCTTATCTGCGCCAACAATTTGTAATGCACCATATATGAAAGTTACCTTATCTACTGTCTTAATAAGCCTAGTGTATTTCTTTCTTATTCTGTTACTTTAACCACAAAAAAATCCTTCCTGCTGTGTACAAATTGCATCACAAGACGGCTTTACCTCTGGATCCTCTTTTTGGACGGTGAAATTGAAATCTTATGTTTATATTTATGGGTTTTGAGACTTGTTAAATATGATTGGGGGTTTTCCGTTTGCACTGCTTAGTTATTTTAGACTGTTTTCATAGAGAGGCTGAAAATCTTTTTTTTTTTTTTTTAATCTTTGTAAGTACATTTTCAATGAACTGTGGCATGTTATTTTATCAACTTCATTAGAGACACTTCCTTAATTGTCAGATCACAAAATGGGTAAATTGTCTATGTCTTTATGATCGAGTGAGCAAGGGGGACACTCTCCAGGGAAATTTCAGTGGAATCAAAGCACCGAGTGACAGAATCCTCTTCTCATTCTGCCCGTGACTTTTGGGTACCCTGTGCAGCATGGTAATGCCACACGGACAGTATAAGTGACAGAAGGGTGTTTGCATATCTTTTTGTTTGATATGAATGGGGACAGTGTTTCTGCGGAGGAGGTGGGGCACTCTCTGTATCTTTGGCCAAGATGACCTTTTAAGAAAGCCTCTTAAATGTTTTTGGGTTTTTTCTTTCTTTTTTTTTTTTATTTTGTTTTTATTTTGACATCCAAAGCAATTTGAATGAGTGATGGTCCTTTCTTTAAAATAAATGTGCTATTTTGTCTAATCTCTGTTTTTTGATGTGTGGTTATTGACCTCACTGAGTGTGTGTCTGCCATCTTACCTGTTTGATGTGTAGAATTGCCTTTCATTCTGTCATAGAAAGGGCTGATTGCACTGGACCTCAGTAATTAAATTACAGTAATTAAAATGCCTGTTTTAATAGCAGTTTATCCTTACAACTAGCTGTGCTACATGTCTAAGACAGTTTGAAATCTAAATAATATAGACCCCATGTTTTTATATGTGCTTTATCCTTTAGGTAGACCAGCCTTCATATTTAGACTGTTACTTGGCATTTCTATTTATTTTCTGACATTTCAACATGGTCTATCCACTTTTTTTTTTAATTTTACATCAGAACTCTAGTAACCAGAAAGATACATTGTTGTTTTATTAAGGTGGATACTAGCCCCCTTTTTTTGTTCACTGTCAGTTTTGACTTGCACTGGTGGATAAAACACACCTTGCAGCATAAGGGGTGTTTTGAGGGGCCCAAGTCACCTGTCCATGGAGTACACCTCACAACAGAATGCTGACCTGCACTGCAGAAACTGGTGAGACTGGTTTAATTGTTTTAAAATGTTAAATGAAATAGCTGTTTTATGAGGTACAGACTGGTTTTATCCAATCGTGTAACTTGTTAAGCATAGAGTTTCCTGAATGACGCCAGCTGTTGAGCCACATATTTTAATACTCCGTAGCTGGACTGGCTACAGCTTTTATGCCCAATGGGAAATACAAAGAACAATTCCACATCTTGGCAAAATCAGATAACACAATTCTGCCTGAAGATTACCATTTACTGTTTCTCATACCCTTTTTAAAGGAAGTCTAAGTTAACAAAGTAAAGAAAGCATTCTGAGTTGCTGAGATCTTGGCCTGGTTTCTCCTCTTTGATTTAACTTCCAAAATATACTCCAGCCTGTATTGGGTGTGCTGATCTCAAAGTACAAATGTATTAAAGGTTAAATGGTGTCATATGCACGTTAGGGGGAATGGCAAAGTCTGTTTTGACTTTATAAAGTTTTGTAGCTACATGTCTTTCCTTGCTTCCAAACCCTTTATAAGACCATGTTGTATGTCTATAGAGGTGGAACACTGAACTGGCAGCTCTCACAACTTTCGGTCTGTTTGCAGCTTGTGCTTTCTTGCAGTTGGGATGCAATAAAGGGACCAAGAGCAGTAGAAATAATATAACTTTTTCAAAAAGGAGAATAATTAAACAATTTAAAACTCCTTAGAATGTGATTTATGCCTTAAATGCAAAATGAGATGTCCTTTTCAGACATCAACTGAATAAAGAAATGAACATCTGACAAAAGAGAGATGGTGTATTTAGTTTGTTAGTGTTACTGGGTTAACAAATGGCTTCGGCAGTTTGTGTGTGTTTTAGCTGTCAACGTTTCTGTTTCAAAAGCATGACTTAACATCCCAACAAACCTCGCCAGTCCTAGCCACCTATAATCCCTCCAAAACAACATCGAAGTTGAGTCTTAAATTTCCCTAATCCCTTCTGGGCCTCTAAGTAGTAACCCTTTTATTTTGGCTGCTGCTGTGGACTGAAACAGCCACAAATGTCCAGTACTAGTGACTCTACTCCATGTCAACTGTTCATATAGTCTCTATAATGGGAAGAACTTCTATTCAGAAGACCTTATACCTCATTCCAGAGACTTGTAGTCCTGTTTAGGCAAAATTGGGCAGTGACACGACTAAGGTGGAAGTCCCTATGTTCATTTTTCTATGAACACTTGGAACCCAGACTAGCCGATCTTCTGACTTAACAGAGTCCAAACATGCCCTGTATTGAAATGGCTTGCCATCCATTTTTATTTCTTGCTTTAACCGTGTTAACTCTAGGCTCTGGGACAGAGTGAGTTTGTTTTTAAATGAATTTACACCATTTGACGCATTTAAAGTCACAAGGAAAAATTGTTGTTCTTATCCTACATGAGGCATTGACCAGTGATTCTAGAATAGGCTTGAGGACCTAGTGACCCTGACTGGAATCTGGTGGATTTCAGAATATCAGGTTTACATTCAACCTGTCACAGTGGTTGTGCTAATGCATGGCAACAATAAGACCAGGGCTCAAGTCATGGGGCCTCCTATGTGGAGTTTGTATGTTCTCCCTATGCCTCCAAGGATTTCCTCATACAGTCCAAACACATGCAGGTTGGATGGATTGGCAATATTAAATTAGCCCCATTTATATATATATATTAGTGTTTGTGCGCTGGGCTGGTGCATTGTCCAGAGGTTGCTCCAACTTCCCTGTGACTCTACTCTTGGTAGCTATGTTTTGAAAATGGATGGTTGACTTCTACCTGTAAGTTCTGGTTCTTTTATACATCTTACAATATAATATGTGCTTATCTTATTTTCCTTACTTCACTGTAATCTAATGTGTATTAAGAATTCTATCTTAAAATCTGTTTTGCGATTACCTCATTTAATCTGAGACTGCTTAGGACACTTCTATGCATTATATTAGCTATAGTACCTGTCTTTTGACTCGTAATAGAATAATTTTAAAACTATTTAATGGCTCTTGCCTTTTCTTCAATACCCTTACATGTCTCCACCCGTCTCGTCTGATGTATCCTCTCTTGATCGTGTTCACTTAGAAGCCTGCATTTGATGGCAACCCACAGCTTTCTTCCTCATCCTTACGTGCGTCAACTTCTCTTCCTATCTCAGTCACTTTTGGCTGAGCAGCCAAAATGAAACTGACCAATCGGATTGCTCAGAGGGACTGAACACACACACACACACACACACACGTTTTATTATTATAAAGTATGTAGACGAGAACAGTACATTTACTCAGTGCCTTTATCCATGGTGACTTACTGTTGAGATACAATTTTTAGTTAATTTTTTTTTTACTTTTTAAAATTGAAATAGACGTCAAGTGACTTGCTCATGGTCACACTGTCAGTAGAGGGATTTAAACCCACAATCGTTAACTTGCTATGCCATGCTGCCTGCAGAGTAGTAAAGTGGGTTCTTTTTGGTTACCCTCATTAAAATGTATTTATTTTTGGGATTCCATGACCTGCTGGGACCCTTTCACTTCCAAGCTTAGTCTGTAGGTCACTCTTATGGTTGCTACTAAGCCTTGTGCTACAGTTAAGTGTACTTGTAACTAGACCTGCTAGCACAGAAACCTGAAAGCTATGTTGACAATACAGTACACACATTATTAAATAAACATTAATGAAAGGATAACAGTTCAAACACAAAATGTAAATATCAGGCATTGAAAGACATGGTCTATTTGGTACCACTTGCAACAAACGGAAGTGATAAATAACTGAGCTGTAAGAAGTGCAAACGGGGGTAAGCAGCGCAGTTGCTTTCCACAGTGAAGCTTTAGACACCGGTATGATGAAATGAATGACTGTATGCAAGGTCAGAGCCTTAATAGTTCAGGGCAAAATAAAAAAAAAAAATACGCAGGTTTTATAGTGCAGCACTGTGAAGTCGATGATATCGCATCGGCTGCTGCATGGCTAGAGGACAGAACGGTTTGTTGCTGGGATGTTTCAGTCTGTGCTCTTAGAAAATGCTTTCTTTAGACACCTCCTGTATAAATGGTAAAGTAAAGCTAGTGATAATCCACCGACTACGGTTTGATTTTTTTTCTTCAGAAACCTTGATTACTGTTTAATAGTTTAGGTGGTGAAGTGTACTACTAATAGTTTACTGCTGCCTGCTTTCTCCGATCCAGTCTCAGCAAAGTAAATCACGTCATTGTTGGTAAACTAACTCGCTACTGTTTCGTCGTTAAACCTGATGTCAGTGATAGAGGTGCGATCTGCGTCATTCATCCAGATCAGTTACTGTAGTTGGTTTCTTTTTTGTGTTGTGGGGGTACATCTGATTCTTGGCCTCGTTTTCGGAGATGATTTGCAGTTGACCAAATGTGCTAATCTACGTCATAGATCACCTCCATACCTGACAGGAGTGCCTGTCCACATTCTGTGTTACATTGCTCTCATATTAATCTCCCATTAATATGGACGTAAGTCTTCTTCATCGACAGGAGGGCGTAGTGAGACATCAGAACACTGCTTTATAAAGGTTTTGGCTTGTTCGGATCTCCATATATCTGTCAGCTTCATGCGATCACTCCCGCCTCCTCACGGTCTATAAACAGCCGAGGAACAGTGTTAGAGTTGCCATGGTAACGGCGGCTTGTTTCCCACCAATTAGACGCCGGAGATGATGAAGCCCCGCCCTCCCTCCTCCTAATAGAGACGAGAGGCCATCTTGCAAGAGCTCGCGGAGCTAGCGCGATGATGAGCAACCCTGACCCGCGAGCCGAGCCGAGCCACGACACCGAGGCGGCAAGCCGAACCGACGCCGGGCCCACTCGAGAGCGCAAGGCGGGAGGGGGTGTTCTCAAGCGGCTCAAATCGAAGCGGAATCCGACGAACGACGGAGGCGACCGACGTGTGGTAACGGAAGATGAGCTAAGGGCGCTGGATCGAGACATCACACCCGAGGAGGTGCTGGCTCTCCGGACCGTCACTCGCGGTAAGCACGAGGGATGAGGGACGTCACGAGGCCTTAGGGACAGGGGACCGGTGACACGGATGTGACCGGCTTAGTTTGTCGCGTGTAAATAAAGGCCCCTGTCCATTTTTAATGTCGGCTGAAGCTGCAGGCCGCCCCAAGCCTTTAGTTAGTTCCCATATTTGGATTGTACTTTTCAGGCACGGGGGTTCTCAACCTTTGTGTAACAGAGCCCTGGCATTAAATGGTATTGGTGCCAGTGAAGGTGGTAAGAGCCGGCCCAGATCTTTAAAATATCAGGTTTCTCTTAAAATTGGAAGTGGATTGGTTAGGGGTTTTATGAATGTGTCATTCAGTTTGCATTTAACTGTATTTTTTAATTTACTGTTGTGCCGCAGGATTTATTTCTTATTACTGAGAAGCTCTATTGTAATTAAGTTTAGAGCTATAACTAACGTAGAAATTAGTGGGTTAGTTTTTGAAATGTTTTTCTGAGGACTTAGGAAGGCTGTCTGCGCTTTGTCCCATAAATCCCACCTTTTTCTGGAGTCGTAACATTTGTTTCTTTGCAGTTTTTCAAAGCCCTCACCCTCACAGAGGGGTAGATGCCATCATATTGTACAACAAGGTGCATTATAAGAGCGTTTGTTTTATTTCATAATTCTTTTGTGGTATGTTTAGGAGAACATTTAGTGTCTGTGAAGGTGCTTTTTTTAATTGCTTCTTTTACAGAAGATTGCATCTCACTGTGCCCTCAAAATGATGTCATTATTATTATTTACATTCAAAATTCAAAGAATTTTACCTGGGACAGACTGAAGCCACTTCAAACACCACAAATGTGAAGCATCTACCTGGATGAAAAGCAATGAAGAGCAGTTTAAATAATTTGGTGGCACTCTCTTGAGAAGTGTGTAAACCAAAATCAATGGCAGTGTACTAAAAAGGTCTTACAGGCAATTATCATTTTTTTTGGTAAAGCTATAACAATTTTTTCTCTATCCCCTAACCTGCTTAATGCTAGAATGAGTTGAGCTAATGAGTAACGCTGCCATTGGATATGGATTTGCAGCAGCTGACACTGTCCTAGGGGTGACTTTGTGATCCTTTCACAAGTTTTTAGTCACTAGGCTGTACTTTACAGGATTTCTTTATTGGGAGTGGAGTGTGCCTGTGGAATGAATTTTTGGTACTACAGTAGTGCCAGCTCCAAGGAGTTGTAGAAAGTCTGCAACCATGGAATAAAAATGACCTTCTGGTCCACAATTCATTACTTATACCCTTGCAGTGTTTCTTAATCCAATAAAGTAAGTTCAGAGTTGAAACTTTGAACCACATTAATGTGTGCCTTTGTAACCCATCTCTAAACATTTTCTTTACTCCTTTTAAAAGCACAGAGATGCATAATAATACTTTATTGTGATGGACTGCACACTAGTTTGGTTGGTAAAACATCCATAAAATAACCTGGGGTAACTGGGTTGGCCGGCCCAGCAAAGCACTGATCTTGGCCTTTGTTAGCCTGTTTTTTATACAGTATATAAAGGTGGGTTCATGTTTTGCAAATTGGATTAACTTTTGTATGTGCAGTGTACAGATATCCAAATAAGTTTAGAAGAATAGTCTCATCCCTGTAACTTCATTTTATTTTCTGCAGATTTAGTTTTAAAATGTTTCTTTTTCTTCTATTCATCTGTGACCGAATTGGCTGTTGATGTTTAACTCTGCAGATATGCAGCAATTAGTAGATCAGGTTATTCTTTCTTTTGTATTGATCATGTGACCATTGCATTAGAGGGTTGTTTTTGTTAGAATTTAAATACATAAGACTAGTTGTGTATATTGATTCAGTATCTATTTTAATTCTTCTTCTCCATGTCGCCAGCGTCACATATAACAGGTGTCCATTTTTGGTGTTGCAGCACAGGAAATCGGTGTGTCGTGTTGCCTCTTTTTTTCCCCCCAAGGCTGGGAACATTTTTGTGGTGGTTGTTTTTTTTTTTTTTACTTTTGTTGGTACATGATGAAGTAGATGAATGCATTTTGAATGTCTTAGCTATCTGAGTATTTGGATTACCTTCTATTATTATATAAATTTAGATCCGTCAACAAACAAACGTTTCCAGACTGAAGTACGCTTTCTTTTTGAAACTACCTCTGTGGATAGCTAGCACAATATTGGCAATAGAAGTGGATATTAATAATATATATTTTTAATGATAAGGTGAAATAAAGCATCTTTGATAGATTCTGCGTAAGTTGTATAGTTTTTAAGGTTTTTTTTATATTGCTGTTTAGGTCCTCTGTGAAGTACAATTTTTTTTTCCTATTAACAAAATTCTGACCAGCATTTTACAAATGAAGTAAGGTTAGCTTGAGGGGTAGATTTCTTAATGTCGGTTTATGTTGTGCCTCGTCTGTTGTTTTGAAAAGTTGCTGTGGTGATGGAGAAGGATGGAAAATAATTCCTATGTACAGTAAAAAGGTTGAGATTGAAGAGGACATCAACACTTTTTTACCTGTATACCTTCAAACAGCAACAGTACAACCCTAAATCAGAAAATCTCGACTACTTTTGTGTCCCACATACACACAAAAAAAGAAAATGCTTGAGGGAGGAGGAACAACAGCAGTTACTTGTATTCTGGGTCAGACATGTGCGATCAGACTTTATTTTTGCATTGTCTGCAAAGTGAGCGTGAAGGTTTATTTCCATTGCTGAAAGAACCCTTGCTGATACTTATAAAAAAAAAAAATAAATAAAAAATAAATCCTTGATGGCTGCAAAAAAGACTTTTTATTTTCTTTACGGTTTCTTGATTTAGGTTCTTTGCTAGGGACCCATCACTGACAGACTACTAAACACTGGTAGTTTACTGAAAACGTGCTGTGTTGCTTCACTTGCAGATTACTTGTGTAAACCAGAAGACAATGTGTATAACATAGACTTCACAAGGTTCAAGATACGGGACTTGGAAACGGGCACTGTTCTGTTTGAGATTGCCAAACCACCATGCTCGGGTAAGAGGACCTGCATTTGTGTTCACCCTGCTGCCTCCTTCTCTTGACCCCAGTGGACTCTCCACAGAAATAAAATAGTTGTAGCCTAACAAATGGGAGTGTGTGTGCAGCTCATCCTGTCCTTTTCCTATTTCTAGATCCTGATGAAGAGGAGGATGAGGAGAATGGTGATCTTGATTCCAGTGCTGGGAGGTTTGTCCGCTATCAGTTCACTCCAGCTTTTCTTCGGCTGCGAACTGTTGGAGCCACGTAAGCATTATAGTTCTCTACGGATTGTCCGACGTTTAGTCGTGAAGTAATCTTTCTGTATTCTTAAATTGCTGATACTCCAATAACCAGGTCACTCATGGATACTTGACATCTGTTAATTTAGTTTCTCTAACTGGGATAAGTGTTTACATGGCATTTTAGAAACCAGGTTTCTGCAAATGACTGGGTTATTAAAGCACATGTACTGTAAACGTACTGAGTGTTGCTTTTATTTGTAAAATCGCCACCAACTAAAAGAACCTTTTGTTAAATTGCCATGTCTTCAGTTTTTCCTTTGACAAACCAGTTTAATATTGGTATTAAAGGTGGTGTATCTTTTGGTTTAAGTGACAAATGCAGCTGAGTGTTAACAGTGTGCAAAGTTCATATAATGGATGTATTTCATTAAGCAGAATTTGCATGAACACAATGTGCCGCCTTCCGAATGCCGAGTACCTGTGTACCCCCTGGTAATGACTGCTCATGTGTATTCTTTCTCAGAGTGGAGTTTACAGTTGGAGACCGACCTGTTAATAACTTCCGGATGATTGAGCGCCATTACTTTAGGGACCGACTGCTTAAAAGTTTTGATTTTGACTTTGGATTCTGCATCCCCAACAGCCGCAACACCTGCGAACACATATACGAATTCCCACAACTGCCAGAGGACCTCAGTGGGTGCTTTTGTTTCATAATTCTTGTACATTTAAGATTTGCCTGGGTTAAACATTTATTGGCTTTCTAATGTGGAGTCTTGCCTTTTTTTTTTTTTTTTTTTCCTTTCCTGCAGTTCACCAGATGGTGGAACATCCATATGAAACTAGATCAGACAGCTTCTACTTTGTGGACAACAAGCTGGTGATGCATAATAAGGCTGACTATGCCTACAATGGAGGGCAATAGGCTGGCAGCAAGGACAAGTACCTCTTGGGGTGGCCTATGCCTTACAGACAGAAGCTCCCTTTGCTTCTGCCCAAGATGAATCCAGCAAGTTACCAGCCTGGCCCATATTCCACATTCCACATTTTCTTTACATCGGCCTCGAGTACATTTTTGATCCTGCAACTGCAAAGAGCCACATGCAAATGAAACATAACCACCACTCTGTAGACCTTCCAGGCTCTGGATACGAATGGCATGAATGTGTGGAGCATTTAATGGCACTCCTATGCACATTACTCTCATTTTGTTAATGCTGCAGTTTTGTGTTATCAAGGAAGGAGGCCAAGTACTATCTTGGACAACCAGAAAAAGGCCAAGAAGATAGATGGCTATCTCTGAAGCTGACAGTATGGATGTTACTTACTTTGACTTTTTTTGGAAACCTTTTAGGTGGGACAAGGAAACCATATGGTATGTAGGGTTGAAGCATATACTAGGATATCATGCACTGCCATAAGGATCAGAATAAAACGGCAAGTCCACTTTGCTATGATGCTTTCCCCCAGTAGGGGTGAATGTTTGTTTGTGTGCATCCGTGTGTGCTTGCAACCAGTTTGATCAGAGTTGGGCTTTGGTGGTTTTGGTGTTTTTTTTTCTTCTTTATTTAGCATCCTGACTTTGCGAACCCACAGCAGGTGGTTTTAATCAATTTGCCTGGGAAAAGACAAAAGTTATTTGCACACTCCCAGGAATTGGAGAGCACTTGTGGTTTCACATGGGAAAGTGAACTTCCTCCGTGCTCACACCTATTTTCAGACCACACCGGCACCCCTTCCACATAAGCTGAATACTAACGCTGCTTGATCACAGCACTGGTGTTTAGAGGCCACTTGAAATAACCTGCTGGTGATAGATTTTTTACTTTTGTCGGTGCATCTTTAGTATTCGTTAGAGACACTCCGATATCTTTTTTTACCTTGCATTTTAAAACCTGTTTTTATGGAAAGGTTGTGGGGGGGGTCCATCTCTTTAAATACTAAGAGGCATTCCTGTTGCAGGGCTTATTTTGGGTAGTGTTTAATGATGGGGGACATCTTCTGATGTGTCTGTCCCATTTATTGAGAGCACATATGCATATCCGTACTCTGCTTTGAGGTATCTGTGTTTGTTGGGTCAGTGCCATCGTGTGCCGAGAACGACTAAATTGCAACACCTGTGCCTTTTGAAGTGGGAGGTAGATGTTTGGTAGACATTCGTGCTCTTGGAGCAAGTGCAGCAAAGTTCGGTGCAATATATTAATATATATATATATATATATTCAGTATATAGAAACATTCCATTGTTGTTACTTGTCCAGGTTAGCATTTTCTTTTTCCCTAGTGAATTGTGGTGTTAACACTGGCGGACTTCATGCTTGAATTATACTCATGTCAAAATAACTAACTATTAAAATATCCAGAATGACTGAAGGATGTTTATGGTTCTTGTGGCCAGACTTGTGTGGCTAAAAACTAAGAATAAAGTGTTTGTACCCCTTCAAAAGAAATACCTGGGTGGGCAGGCTCCTTTAGTAAACCGATTAAGGGCTGCAAGTTGAGGCTGCCCATCGTGCGGTGGTTCTGATGTTTAGCAGGCAGGGTGTGATGCACAGGAGCAAAGACATTCAGCCCCCAACTTTGAATATTTTACCATGCCCAAATATTTATTTGGTTTGGAACGTTTCCCCATCTATTGCCAATTGGCATTCTTCTCACTCTTGGTAACTCCTTATCCAGAAAGAAAACACTCGTATGCCATATCCAGAATGAACAACTGTCCATGTGTTTCGTCTGGGGGCTAGCAGCACTGGGTGAATGAATGGAGGATGTACTGTAAGATGGCAGCATTATGCAGGTAAAACTGCTGCAGCACTACTGGGGACATGGAAGTCACTGTTGAATGAGTACAGCCCTTCGACCCACTGCTTGCGTTCCTCCTGCGAGGTTTCCTTTAGTTGATGTTCCCTGGGCTGCTTTGTTCTGAGTGGATTTCAGGATTGTCATTTGGGATTTCCAGGGGATTATCAGACCAATCCCAGTCAAAACATAAAGTGCATTAACTTACATAAAGTTGGGTGTAACTAATGTGTTTTTGTAGGATGAATACAGGGTGGACTTGAAAGGTTTTCTCCCCCTCCCAATGTGTGTCTGAACAAAGTATATGTATATATTTTTTAACGGAATTTTTTTCTTTTTTCAAAAAATGACGTAGCATTAAATATCTATCATCTCTTTACAGCAGGTGATGTCTTATGTATTTTGTAAAATTCCTGCTGTCATGAAGTCCTAAAAATGAAGTTTTAGGTGTTTGTACAAAATGTTATTTTGTGACAAGAACTGTAATAAAGAGAAGTTTGATTTTTCACAGCTTGCTTGCGCTTTCGTCCATGTCAGTAATGGTTTTATGTTCTGATTGCAAATTAGAGGTTTGCCCGTAAATCACAGAAAGGTGCTCGATTGTGTGTGGTTTGTTTTTTGGCTTTTTTTTTTTTTTTTTTTTTCCTTAAAAAATATGCAGGCAAGGAATGAATAGTATTAAGTGTTTAAAAGGCATTCATAGCTGCAATTTACCAAGTGGACGCTACAAAAAAAAAAAAAAGGCCACTTCTGCATTGTCATAGAATATTTCTGAAAGAACACACACTACATTCCCAGTAACCCTGCGCATTTCTTTTAAAAGCTACTTTTATAAATCAATACACTCAGTTTAGATAAAAACAATTTTAGGAATTGGTCATCTACTGGACTCTTTATGTCGCAAGGTTTTATTAGCTTTTTGCTTTACTACAGTAAACATCAGTTGTGGAGATTTTAATTAGATGAAGCTTATACAAATAGAACATAAAATACCCTGGACAGACTAAATGGTTTCCAGCTGTTTGTGAAACTCCGTCAGCCATACAGCAAAAAGACAATGGTGATTAATTATAGGGTGCTCCAGATCGAATTATGCAATTTTCATTATGCTATAACATTATTACATAGAAAATCACCTGGAAAATCCTGGACCATCGAGAAGTGTGTGAACTGAAGACATGAAGAATCATCTTTGTGTCAAACTGGAATCGTCCCCACATAAATCAAAGTCGTCCAGACGATCTGGATCTGCAGAATTTGATCTGGACCACCCTGTATTTCTCCACATTGATCTTCTTTGAACCATTTAACACAATAGTACGTCTAATCGTTTTTGAGTGTGTCTGCATCACTTACGGTCAACACGTTACATTTGTCCATCTTGCAGCATATTCTGAATCTAGTAGTCCTGGTCTTGATTGACCTGAGCTGTTTGCAGGAAAAAAGGAGAATGAACAGAATGAGTTAGGTGTGACAGATTTGATTTTTTTGCTGGAAGGTTTCAGGCAATGAGAGCATAACTATATGGGAGTAACGAGTATATCTGGTAAGTCCATATATATTTTCTATTCGATGAGGTGAAGTTGTGTGTTTCTTCTTTTTAATACAGTCTTGTTAAGTATAACGCAGTATGGTAGCAGAGTGTTGTATGTTGGACATGCAAATTAAGAATTTCATTGTATTCTGCTCACATGACAACACAACAACCTACTACTAAACTTGTTACTCCATTTTGCAAAAAAAAATGTTAACCTAGGCCATGAGCAGTTACTGGGACATTGACACAGCCTTGTTCAGCCATTTCAAAGATGTGTTTGTTCCACTTAGTGATCTGGAGAATACTAAATGGAGCCTAGCTTTGTTCATTAGTGGGAATGTAAAGTGGTGCAACTGTGGCCCCATTTTGTGGCGGCTGGAGGACATGTGAGCACCATCAAAAGAAAGAGATCCAAAATCAAAACTGTGAAAATTGTGCAGGGCCTGTCTTCAGCTTTTATAGAATTGTATTTAGATGTCGTTTTATTCAGTCTTGCAAACTCATACGTAAGACGTGTATAGTTTACTGCATTGTTCTGATAAAGCCTTCATATGTTTCTACAGCAGCTAAGAAATAAAAATGGTTTACAGTGCGGAGTTGGTGCTGGGCCACTGCTCTTTTTTTATTATGCACCAATGATCTAGACAGCAATATAACCAACAAGATGGTGAAGTTGGCAGATGATACCAAACTAGGTAGAAGGGGAATAATATTGAATCAGCTAAATTGTTACAGAGGGACTTGGACAGATTTGTGGCAAATGAAATTTACCATAAGATAAATAATTTATAAATATAAAATCCTAAGCCTAAAAGTGCAACGGTGGTGTTTTTAGGTCAAGCTTTAAATTGGGCTTATTTTAAACTCTACATATATATATTTGGTAGCATTATTTTCAGAAATTTTCAAACATAAATGTGATGATGTTAGATGTTCAGATTCTCATTCCATTTTTAAATAATAAATTAAAAAATAGCAAGAACTTGCGTCTTTAGATTTAACCACGCCCGGGGCCAGCAAACAAACACCGAGAGTAGGGCAGATGCTGCACGGGCTTTTAAATGTTCAATGTGCCGCCCGAGATGCAGATTATGAGGCAAGCCAGCAGCTGACTGAGCAAAGAGGAGCTGAAAAAAAAAACTGTTTCCCATTGTATCACCGGGGGTGTCAGAGGAGCAACTGCATGTCCCTGGGGTGCGTTCAGCCCCCCTCTTCAAAACGTGAGCGGCAGTGATGTGAAGTGAGCAGGGGGGGAAACCCCTTAGTTTAATGTATAATCTCACATTTACAGGAACGTTGCATTGCCATCAGAAGGAAAGACCCATGGTGTCTGATTTACACACATGCAAGTTGCACCATACACTCATTTTACTGGGACATCGTAAAAGTAAAATTCAGGGTCAATACGAAGAGTGCCCGAGAGCTGGCTGAATCTTGGCTCTCTAATGAAAATGCCATTAACAGACACTTTGACTAGAACACAGCATATGCAGGCTTAAAAAGAAGATGGACAACCCTGTTAGGCTGCATGGCCTGTTAATGTCACAATTTTTCTAATGCTCTAATTTTCTCTATTAATGGCAGGGTATTTATTTGTAGGGAGCTGGTGTCTACCCTGATAACATTAAGTGAAAGCTTGAAAGCAACTCTGGATGGCCTGCCATTGCACTTACAGGGCACACCCTCACACATGGAGGCCCTATTTAGAGCGCCTTAATTTTGGTAGCTGACACATCACACACAGACCAAAGGTGAACGTGCAAACTCCAAAGCGACGACCAGCCGGCTCTCAGAGCTGCGAGGCAGAAGTGCTACCTGACTTGCTATTCACACAATGGAACTTATGTAATCCCCAAAATGTGCCTTTGTGCATTTCAGTTTGAATGTAAAATGTGTCTCAATAAACCAGAGCCTCGACCCAATGGATAAGTCGGGCACAATGAAAGAAATGTGCAATCAAAATTCTACACAATTTAGATAATTTTGTAAATGAAATGTCATAGGTAATCGCCCAAGTATACAAAATACCTTCAAATATGTAATTTAAATCCCTTACTGTTTAATGACATGCTGGCTTTCCACCAGTAGGCCTCAGGGCACATCGAATTCTTCTGCTGTCCCTGCCGCTAATGCTCCCGCTCTCCCTACTGTTGCCAGGGCCACAGTGGCAAATCTTTACGATCTGTAGTTGGCCAAACTTTGCAGGCTGTCACTGCCCTCGCCTACACACCCCCTCTTCAGCTGCCAAGCATTCCACATCTTTCTTTCTTCCACCTAAACATATCCTGTGTTCACTCATTCCTCTCTTTTTTTGAGTCTGAGGAACTTGTCCATGCTTTTATTACAGCCAAGACCAACTACTGTAACTCCCTTCAGCTGGTGACTCTTCCAATCTGTTATGACAGCTCCACTTGGTTCAAAACTCTTCTGCTAGAGTCCTTACACAAACCCACCTTAACAAGCACTTCGCATTCATCCTGCTCTGCCTTCACTGTGCCTTAGAGGACTGAATATACAATTCTGTTGTAATCTCCATCACTTACGCTGCTGTCCGCTACGGACCCTGACATTCTGAGCCTTCTTTCAGTTTACCTCTCTGTGCAGGTGCCACGGAGGATTTGCGTTTGTATCACAAATTTTGTTCAAGGTTTCATTTCATATCTTGTATCTTGTTGATAGGAATGACCTGTGAATGCTTTAAAATCACTTCAGGTCACTGGTATGAGAAAACCCCTGGTCAACTTGTCTTGATATCTAGTTATGCAAGACATTGAGCTTTATGGGGTTGCTCATATTTTTTGGCCCTCTAAACCCCAAAAACCCTTATTTTTAGGCCTGGACCATATTTGGTGCAGGAAATAACACCTTTATAATAAAAGGAAACCTATAGGTGTCTTCTTCACAAATGACCAGAAGAACTTCTTGTGCCTACCAATGAGCCAATCACAGGGGGTTCACCCCTGAATGGGATATGAGGGGTCAAACTTAATCCTTTGCACAAATCTCCAGTAAAGGGGAGATCACTAAAATAGGCACGTGGAGTGTTGTTTTCTGCTATTTCATGGTTGCTGATCACGATTATGGTAACATTTTTGATATGTGATTCTTTACCCGTGGTCCTAATCTACTAAGGTCTTCTCACTGAGGTTTAAAAATGACATGTTTCAAACATAAGCATGCGCACTATAGTTTTAGACTATTGCAAGGTCACTAATTATGAATAAAACATTATTTTTGATCCTTAACTAGGGATCTAGCCCTTTATGGACCTGTGTGAAAAATTACACATTTCAATTACTATTATGAATATTTTAGATTGAAGGACACATTTTAATATCTCAAATATTTGACATAATTATACTTTATTATATACAGTACTTGTACCTCACGAAGTATAAACTATGACATTTTTTAAGACCATCCCAAATTACTGCGGTTTACGGTAATTCAGATATTTTTACTCTAGTTTATGGTCTCTTGATCTAATTCTAACCTTTGCGTTTCTTGCATTTATAATGTGCATTAATCGTATCCGATGTAAATGCACCGTTGTTCATTTTTAATTTCTATGAGGTGCTTTCAGTATGGGAATGGCGCTATATAATAAATCAGTTATTATTATTAAATAACTTACAAATCACTACTATTGAATAGTGCGCCGCGTTTACAACAAAAGCACTTGCCAGTAGGGAGCAGCACTGTCCTTCATTTTTGTATTTAATTTGGGGAAGACGTAATCTGTCATGGGCTGGCCTTTCATCAATAGAGAAATGCAGGCTGGGATCTGCATTCCTGCAATTATAAATTGAGGTATAGTGTGCAAAAATACAGAGCTGAAAGATCGATTGCTTAATAAAGCGGCACGTTTCAATAATATCTGTATTTTACAAAAAATCTTCGAAGACAGTAGTCAATTCCACCAAAACGCTCAAGGGGTGAAAATTCCAGTGTACAGGGACAGTTACGAGAACTCGGAATATGACCTCTCCATTCGAACTTCTAAAGAAGACTAAATCATTGATCCGCGACTCCAAATCCAAGCGTACATTACGGGAAAGTTGTTGAACGACAACTTCTTGTATGCTGTTGAAGTATACATCCGGGTTGTCACTCCGGTTACGCTATGCTCACGCCAAACTACGTTTCCCAGAAGGCGTCGCGCTCGTGAGTGAGGAGTCATGGCGGCGTCTCGTGTGTCGAAGTGCACTGAAAGCGACGATCCCCGTAGCGGCTCCAGTAGCAGTTCAAGTAGTGAGGATGAGTTGGAACGGTTACGGGAGGCAACATGGAGTTTTAAAACCAGTGATTCTTCTGCAGGTACAGACGTAGGACCTGGTTACCTTAATGTTTTGCACTATTTATATGACATTTAATACACCTCGGCAGTAAATGCGTAAACGAATGAAGTCTGACTTGCAGTTTGGTTCGAAAACTCAAAACGTGAGCTCAGTTCTAGAAAAACAGTAACCTTGGAGCTTGCATGCCGTTAGTCAAATCTAAATTTGCTGGAAGACTGCGAGTAGGAAGTCTAGGCATGGATGGTTACTAGAGACGTGAAGATACCCCCATACCGCTTTAACTGGCAGAGATCACAGCGAAAAGTTGCGTCAAATACCTGCAATATTAAAATGTGTTTTAATTTTAACGTTTAAAGTGTACATATTCTCGCATGTATTAGTCATTTTTCACCCTAATAGAGGACCAGATCCCTTGTAAACGATCAAAATAATACGATATTCGTAATCAGTGACCTTGTATTAGTCTAAAACGATACTCCACATGCTTAAGTGCCTTGAGCATGGGAAAGGCGCTATATAAATAAAATGTATTATTATTATGTTTGAAACTTGTCATTTTAACCTTCTTTGAGTGTCCCTTAGAAGAATAGGAGCACCATTACAGAATCAAATAAAAATTCTATCATACGCCTTGTCAGCAACTATTAAAATAACATAAAATTACTCTCCACCAGCCTATATTGCTGATCCTGATTTTTTCTTTTTTTAAATCTTGTAAAAAGGAGTAGCTTTGACTCCTCGTATCCCATTATGGGGCAAACCTCAGGAGTCGGTTGATGTGGCATGTCCACCTTTACATTCTTTTGATCATTTTTGCTGTAAACACCTATTGATTTACTCTTTATCATAAGGGTGTAATTTCCTGTGCAACTTATGCAAAAATGACCTAAACATGAAGGTTTTTTCTATTCTATGGGGACCAAAATAGGGGAGAACCCCAAAAAAGCTTGACGCCTTGCATAAATGAACATCAAAACATGTCGAACAATGCATCATATGTATTTGTGGTTTTCTCATACCGGTTAGTCAGGAGACACGAGAAAAAATAAAAAAAAATGGAAGTGATTTTAATGCATTAATAAGTTATCCTTAGGAACACAATCACGGTACATAATGTTCCCAGCACCATATTTATGTGCCAGAAGTCTCACTTGTTACAATCTGACATCTCTCTTCAGGGAAGAATTCAGATGATGGGGCGTCTTCAGCAGGGCGCAGCTGTGGGTGAGTTTGATTCTACATTTCCCTCTCTCCACAGTATTCATTTCTCTGTTGTTTTACCGGTATGTCTGTATTTGATCAAATTCTTTCTTCCATATTTCCGTACATTTTCTGATTACACTTAATGCCACCTTAATGTAGGACCCTGGCCTGGACAGGGTTCCAGTGCTTCCTCTGGTACCGAGGAATATACTGTGCAATAAACTAGTTGTGTAGAATGATCTCGCTTAGGTCATGCATATCTTAAGATGATAAATCACATTTTACACGGATACACAGTCCACAAACAAAAGCCAAGCCACTTTATACTTCATGGGGAACAGGCACTTTCATAAGACATCCACACTTGGATGCAGTGCGTGCAGCACTGAAGTGGCCCATTTATTAAGAATTTGAAAGGAAATTGCTGCTGCAGCACCACCCTGCCACAGACCAAGGGCTTTGGCTGTTGTTGTTTTAGAGCATTGGAAGAGGAAGCACAATATTGTGAGTGTAAAGCAGCCCCCCAAATGCAGTACAGTATTATGAACACAGTCGGCGTGAATTGTCCAAATCACTTTTCTGCTATCCACCATCATATTCTTTATCATCTTCAATTTGATCTCTCTGATGAATGGCAGCTTTCAGTGATTATTTAAACTTGTTTTCTACCAGTCTCTACTCTCTTCAAAGAACTCACTTCGCTTCTCTGCTAGGTGGACAGCTTCCAGTCAAGCACTTAACCAGTAAAAAGCCCGGAGCGGTGTATTAAGTGTTTTTCATGCACAACAGGTTGGATTAATTAAACCGCAAAAAAGACCGGTGACCAATATGTGATCTTGAATTACATTGTGGAGAAAAGGGCAGTACATGAAGTCCATTGTTGGTACTTGTTACATTTTTCTAGTGGTCTCGGTCTGCTTTCTTAATGCCACTCGTGTTAAAACAACAGGTCAGTTTTAAGTTGTTTTTTTTTTATAATTGGCCTTACTGCTTTATGTTTATTGTGGCAGTTTTAATGTCTTCACAGGCACTGTATAGTAATAGCATTAGTATTAATGTTGTCACTTGTAGAGTATGGAGAAATATTCACAGGTCTGACCAACACGTGGCGTGATAAACAAGGATGTACGAAAAGAACTTCATTTTTATAAACAGAAGACCCAAAATGTCCACCCTGCTCCCCTGTCTCTGTATGTCCTACAGCTGGTTAACATGTGTATCACTCTGGTGGTCTCCAGAGTGGTCTCAATTTGTCCTTCTCTTGTTTACACCCCTCTGTCCATGTGGCTTTTCCTTCCACATTCCCAAAGATGTGAGTGTTAAGCTGTTTGGCAATTCTAAAATTATCCCCGTGTGTGTTGTGTATAGGCAAGTGGGCAGCTGCGATGGACTGGCACCACGTCCAGGGCTGTTTCCTACCTTGTACCCAGATACTACCAGGTCAGGCACCGACCTCTACGACTGTGAACTGGATTAAGTTGCTTTAAGTTTAAAGAAACAAGGGTGGGTTCACCCTCATGTTCAGTGTTTTTGTCTCTCTGCTTGCTGTCCATTCACGTGTTTGTGTGTGTGTGTGTTTGAGGTTCTCACTATTCACCTCCACCCTTATGGTTTGTTTCAAGATAATTCATGTTTCTCCCCTTCATTTTTCTTACCAAAGTAAAAGAAAAGAAGCTGAGGAGAACACTGTCAACGAGCTGCAGACAACTCCAGAATTCCGCTGTCATGTTGCCAAGAAGCTGGGTGCCATGTTAGACAGGTAGGCTCTTTTCATATGTTGGATTTTGTGCCAACTAGGCAACTGACACAAAACAATCATTTTGATTATAAGCTCAATTCCATACACCTAATTTCTCTACAGTGACATCCAGTAAAAGTGCTCAAAGTGCTTTTGTTTACCATTTATTCCACGTGTCTGCATTGTTGACTTGTGGAGGTGAGGGCAATGAGGTGGCAGCTTACCAGACACCTCTCTCCACGCCTAACTGAGTATCCTCTATGCCTACTAATGCAGTCTTTGCTTTGCTCTCCTCCATTCCAGTTGTATTGTTGTGACCAGCAATGCTGTGAAACAGACTCCTCTTCAAAGACCTGCCAGTGATGAAGGTTAGCCCAAGAAAAATTTTATGCCCTTGCTTTTAAAATGTAACATCTGGTACTCTCCACCCTGGCCATTCAGTGCAGGCAGATGTTTAATAAATGTCTTTTTTTATGGATTCAGGCTTCCGCTTGTTTTCCACCTCCGTTTCAGAAGATATCAAGGTTGCAAGTCATCCGCAGGAGGCCAGGCGCCGACCTGCTGTCAGCTCCAGGTGTGGTTGATGTTATCTGTTGTCTCTGGCACCATTGGAAGAGTCACTTAGTCCTGACAGTATGCTTTTTACCCCATAGTGATTCCGAAGGTGAATTAGAGAGCAGGCTGATAGAGGCAGCAGTCTCCGGACAGGACATTCTTAAGCACAGTGTCATCGAAAGGCAGAGGGCAACAACTAATGGAGGAGATGCTACAGCATCAGAAAGCAAGAAAAAGAAAAAAAAGAAGAAGAAAAAGAAACAGAGACAGGAGGAAATTGGGGCAGGGATTCACATGTGTGGCAAAGAAGATGAATGGGCCACTATGGAAAACTGCTACTACAGCGCAGACACATTTCACCAGAGAGATGTTACGAGTGACAGGCAGAATCCAAAGATGAAAAGCAAGAAGAAAAAGCTGAAAACGGTGCAGCAGGAGCATGTGGACTTGTGATGGGGACTCGGGCAGCTTGAATATAAATGTGTACAGGAAATTTAATAAAGAGGATATTTTGTACACCTCTGTGAAGCTCACCATTACACCTCCATTGTCGTGGTGTACCATTTCCTGCACCGGTCTTTCAGTCACTTTGTTGAGGTTTGGCATTTAGGAAACTGTGCTGTGGGAAAAGGGAAGTGTAAAAGTGAGCCCTGGCTCCACTGAGCAGCTCTGGTGTGGCCTGTAGCAGGTAAACACAAAGCAGACTGTCTGTCCAGAGATGCCATACAATTGGTTTTATTTACAGCTGTGGCCCATGGGAGCTGAGTTTTCCAGACGCACACCTCATCTCCCTGTGGGCTAGATAGACTGCCCAAGAGAAAAGGGCCTTGTCCTATTGGATGTTTAGTGTCCAATGATGTGGGGGGTTCAGGACCAGGATTCACCCTGGCCAGAGAAAAAAATGAGTTCCAGCAGCAGCTTCCTTAATCACCAGGGATCCGTGAGCCCTTGAGGAGTAGCACTGGCAGTGTGTTCCCAGCTGTGGTCAGTCCATACTGTTTAGACATGGCTACTGGGTGGGTGAAGCGATCTGTGTGGGGATGAAGGCACTAGGCGAGAGGAGATGCGGGTGGCTGTCGATGCTCTGTGAGGTCAGGTACATCACTAGGCTGCTGGATGGGGCTGTGAACAAGTAGAAACACTGCATCAGAAAGACCTTGACTGGCTTTTGGGCAGCAACGCAGTGAGGCACTAGATTACCTGACACTGATGAGCCACTGTCTAGGTGCTGTAGGGAGTCTGAACTGGACAACTGTCCCACTGGGGTCGGGGAATCTGGTGGCTGGATCGACATGGCAGTCTGGCTGTCAGAATCTGAAGGGAGAACCTGCAGAGCAGAAGAGTTACAAAGGGCACACAACCAACTGACTGCCACAACAGTTGTCTTAGACAGAGGTTGACCAGTAGGGCCAGGAAATGACACCCATTAGATGGTGAAATCTCATTTCACTTATCCTTACCTGTTTGACAGCAGTGAGGTTTGTGAAGGCACCAAGTTGTCCAGTCTCTGTGATGACCATTGTCTGTGTAAACAAGCTATTAGGGATATCTTGTGACAGCTCCGATTTGTGATTGTATACTGGAATGGCAAGGGGAGTCAAATTAGTCAAAAGTAAACTGATGCATAGCTCCATTCCTAAAACCTTGGGCTGGGCATAAGCACTTGATATATATATCAAGTTTGATTGGCAGTTGGACGACACAGTCACCATCCTGAAGTGGGGTGGATGGCTATTCTCTGGAATCATTTGAGGTTCACGCTATACCTAGGCCCTGCACCCACCATCCTTCCCAGTTCCAAGTCCTTTAACTCATTTCACATTTCTCGTGTGACTTACCATGAGCAGGCTTCAGGGGATGCACTGGAATACCACCAAACAGAACCGCACCCTTGCCCACCTCGGACCCTCCATGCGCAGGCTGAAGAGATGTCATGAAGGAGCCCTGTGTCATGTTACTCTGAAAAGGTGGTATGACTTGCTGCTGGTGTGCAGAGGTCAGGTGTTGCTGGAATGGCACTGGCTGTAAGGTTGTAAGGCTGCTGGCCACTGTGTTGATGACTGGCACATTCTGGGCCTGTGAAGATGCAAGACCTAGAAGAGAACAAAGATGCCAAGGAACAGAATTCACGGGTGATGAGTGCATCATGTATGTAAACCCCCCCACCCCCCAAATTCAGTATAACAAGGGACAAAACATGTTACCTATGACCAGAGAGGAGTCTCCAGGGCTGATTGTCATGATACTGGGCAAGGATGCCATGATGAGCCCGGGGGTCTGCGTCTGGGGCTGAGCAGTAGGTGAAGACAGGCCATGCAGGGCTGTCAGCGTGCTGACAGGAGGTAGTGAACCCAGAGTGACCTGACAGGACCCAAAAGTAAGAATAACATGGAGATATTAGTGTGGCTACAGGGCTGTCCCATATTCAGATCTGCAGTGGGCATATTCAACCAAATTCAGGCCACAGTCAGCTTCTGGGTCATTGTGGCTTATGCCTACAATAGTCTTCCTCAAACTCTCACTGACTAGTCGCATTCTAAGCAGCCGGGACAGATTAAACTACTGGGGATAACCACAGAAAAAGAGCAGCATTACTTGGATGTGTCAGTATATTGTTGTCCATCTTTGTGATGTGGTGAGAGGTCAGCCAATCACAGGTGACCCTATGGCTACAGCAATTGACAGACCCTAAGCAACCTCCTTATTTTCATTACTGGTTGGTAGATGACCAACGTGTTTATGACTAGTAGGTCCACTGAGATTAGTATTGCCTTGACTGGTCAGCTGATAAATTGTTTATGTCAATTAACTGGCCTGGTGTGGCTGTCAAACCTGAAAGTAAATAAAAACCCAAGTCAAATCTCATTATGAAACTAAGCCATGCTAGACAAGGTCAGTCTGTGGTTTATAGTGACTGGTCAGTAGGAAACCGCTGTCTTCACTAGTCAACCAGCAACAACCTCTCAGTCACAGAAGCCACTCACCAGGACAAATATAGTTTCTTGATTATAGTGAGTGGTCAATAGGACACCACATCTTAAGCTCAATTACGCAATCATCTTCCAGGTCCAAGTGACTATTCACTGGGCAAAAACCTCTGAGGGCCAATGAGTAATTAGCAAACTATAGGACCACAGCACTTGTCCAATAGGACAAGGATATTCTCCTGATAGCAATGACTATCTATTAAAGCTGGACATACTCTCAAGGTTGCACCAAATGGTCAGTAAGACTTGGTCAGACCCTGAATCACAGGTTTGTGAATAGAACGTAGGTGGCCTTTTGCATTAGACAGACTGGACAGATAGCCTTTACGGTTAGACAGATTGGTCAGCAACATACGTCAGTCTGTGCAGTGTATTGATTGGTCAATAAGATGCATTTAGTGCTAACATATGCACCTATAATGTATTTTGCAGTCTCACTGCGGTGTTAGCTAGGAAATCAATACAAATTGATTGGGCTTATGTGGATGACTCTTACCTCTTTGCTATCACTGACCATCAGAGTGTGGCTGGGTTGGAGGCCAGTGGGTGATGGGGACTGCACGATGACCTGAGTGGACTGGAGGCCACTCATATGGGCAGAGGTGGAGGTCAAGATGCTGCTACTGGACTGTTGGCTGTATCGGCCTCCTGTATGCAAAGCAGTAGACAGACAGGAAATGAGGAAAAACACAAAGGAGCTCCACTGGGTCCCCTCCCTGGCGTACTCACCGTGTGGGGGGCTGGCCTGCAGGTTGTGGCCACTGTGACCTGTCACCTGTGGGGTATTGTGGGCCGGCTGACCACTGTATGAGTCCATTGCAAGTTTGTGTCGGAATGCCTCCTCCTTCCGACGATTGGCAAACCAGTTGTAGACCCGCACCTCAGTAACCAGGTTTGAACCGAGCCCTTGTACCTGAGACGGGGAGACGCCACGCTGGATACACTCCGCCCTGCACAAAACAACAAGCAGCTGTACATGTGACAGTGTCGGCCACTGTGGAGTTGTACTACTACACATTACTGGGGTCAGAAACAAAACTGTCACTGCACATCCCACCTCTTTACTCTCATTTACCTCCTACACTACACCCCTTTACCCTCATTTTCCTCTTGTGCTGTGCCCCTTTTTATTTAGACCACTACTTTGTTATTTTGCTCAGTCCTTAACTTCTGCCTCCTCATTCTCTTACTCCTACCTAACTTATCACATCCTTCATTTTAACACGCTTTTTACTCTTGTCCCCTTCTTCTGCCCCGACATACATCTGACTTTGCCACACACCTGTTACAATCTTCCACCAGAACTTCTCGCTCTTCTTTGCTTGGGTTCTTCTGCCGCTCATAGGCTTGAAAGAGGATCTGCTGGGAGGCGGGACCCCACTTAAATCGGTTTCTTCTAGCCTTCTTGCTGGTCATATCGTCATTAGGCTCTTCCCCCAGGATTCCTCGGCTGGCATTGGTGAATTCTGAAAAAGGGACACAAAGCCAATATGAACACGGTGAGCCTGCACGCCATTGCTTGAAAGACAAGAAGCATAGGGGTGGACTTACGCTGGGTGATCTCTCCCTGTTTCCGCACATACCACGTGTACAGTGCTGCCCTCTTCTGATTTTTCATGGGAGTGCCCTTGTTCAGATGCTGTGATAAGTGAGACTGGTTCAAGCCTGTGGCATCAACCACCTCCCGCTGAGGGAGGTTGTGTTGCTGCATGTAGCTCTTGATCACTTTGGCAACATGCCATGGGTCCTCCCTGTCACGAGACACAACACTACTAAAAAGAGCAAGATGGACACAATAAAGTCTTTAATTTACAAAGTCAGCAATAGAAAAGGTGACTGTGCCCTGACCATCACCCCACAATGACACACTGGACTCCATTAGTCCATAGTAACTTGAGAAATGGTGACCCCTGTTCGATTAAGACAAAGACACAGCTGGCAAGTATATACAGGGAAACAATGGAAATCCATTAATCTAGGGAGACACATCAGGGACTACTGAAACATGAGACATGCCAAACTTCTGATCGACAATGACAATACACAGGGTATGGTGTCTAATTATATACCGGTAAACAGGACAAGAGACACTAGAATCCATTAATCTAGGGGTAAACACTCAAGTGTACCAGTCTACACTGAAACATCAACCAGGAACTGAAACCTCTAATCTGTTAGGACACATGGGACTAGAGGGACTGTCTTCAGCAAGAAATCACTCTAGCGAGGACTGCAAGGCTGCTTTGTAATTTTGCACCAGCAGGTGTGACAGACATCAGAAGCTGCTTGCGCAAGGTGGGAAGAGAAGTTCCGTTTGGCTCAGTTGGATAAGCCAATGCTTACTGACATGGAGGCCCCAGATTCATGGCCAGCCTATGATGTGAGGACACAAAATGAAGATGGACAAGACTCTGAGTGATAGGGACATTAGACTAAAACATTAGACACGGGCATGTTTAATCTATTAGGACAAAGTGCATGGCATGTAATTATATACTGGGAATCAGGACAAAGGACACAGTTGAGTTTAGAGGCACACACTGGAATGTAGTAAATTACGAGATATGGAGATGTGTAATCTATTAGAATAACAGTTGAGTTTAGAGGCACACACTGGAATGTAGTAAATTACGAGACATGGAGATGTGTAATCTATTAGAATAAAGGGCATCACCATGAAGTTACATATTGGGAAACAGAAGACACTCTAGTCTAGCACAACATGAGACCTGGAGATCTCTGCTCTGTTAGGACAAAGAGCATGGAGTCTGTGTGTATACTGGGAAAGAATATTTGGTGGAATCTACTAGTCTAAGGGAGCCATTTGAGTCCCTCAGTAGAGGGAACCACTAGGCACGACGACCCCTAACCTATCAGAACAAAGACCACTGAGGTCCAATACTTAGGACACAGAATCTACCAGGACAATTGAACAATCCATAGTCCATGATCCTGGAGGGACAATGAACTTGCAATCTGTTTTCCTCCATGGTCATGGAGTTCAACCTCTCACAAATGACAGTGCATGCTGATCTACTGGTGCACACTGGGACCCCTAAGCATAATGCCAACTCTGTTACTCTTCTCTTTTTCTACCCAGTGCTGTGATGTTTCCTAATTGCGGGACAAGGGATCTACAGGATGATGACAGATCTTCCAAGCACAGTGGAGTCCAAAGTGCAATAACGCAGGTGAGCTCTGACTCAGGGGCTCATTTTGGTCTTTGAGAGGGGGTGGGGGATTTCCAAGCATGGCGTCTGTCCAGTGTTTGTTGCAGATAACCAAGTCAATTGAACAAAGTCCAAGGCTAGAGGAGCCATAAATAGGTAAGTGACACACAAGTGGGGGTGGGACAGCAGTAAGATGCTGCCTGGGAAGAATAGTTTGGGGGGGATGGGGGGAGGGGAGATAGTTAAAATCTTATCAAATGCCTGTCTCTTTTACACATCAAAAAACAAATGAAGCCCAGAACAACCCAATGCAGAGTCTGAGTAGCTATGTGTCAAAAAGACAGGAGAGAGAGGAGAAGGAGGGAGACATCTTGAGAGTAGTCTATCCTTGAATGCCTATTAATTAATAACTGCAGCAGACACCTGCAGCTCCATGACCATAGAGATCAGGGAAAATGATCTGAGAATGCCTGCTGTCTATTACAAATTTACAGAAAAAGCCTCTCTAATAGCCACCTACTGGGTAATTAGTAACCTGGTGGAGAGATACTGTCTGTCCCTCAAATAAGACAGGATCAGGAACCACAGTCAGAAAGCAGACAAGAAGGCAATGGCAGAGAGCAGAACTCGGTGGGTACCACTGGTGTGGACGGAGAGAAGAGATGGGATACTGGGATATGCACAGGAGAGAGATTTTCTTAAAGGGGCTCTCACAGGACAGAGAAAGACTACAGGGGCACGGGGACATGAGCAGTACAGAGGAGAGTAAGGACAAAGGGACACAGGCAGGGCAGGAGAGAGGGCACCGTAGGACTATGGATAGGACAAATGGGACACTAGGTAGGGGTAGAAGAGAGATGGGAGTGAAGTGACACCGACAGGAAACGAACAAGTTTCAGTGTTGCTAGGGTTTGGACCAGAGGAAGAGTGGGGACTAAAAAGACATGCATGGGAAAAAAACATATGGACAAAAGACAGAAGGAATTGAAAGAACCCGAATGTGACACAAAGGAGTGCAGGGAGATGATGGCATGGGCAGGAAAGAGGGGACAAAGAGGACAGTGGGGGTGCTGGTGTGTAAACCATAAAGAGAGAGAACGTGATAGAACTGAAAAGATACAGGAATATGGGCTGAAGAGACAGGAGACAGTTCAAGGACTGGAGTATGAGCAGGTAGGAGGGGACTACAAGGACATGAGGGGGACACAAAGAGGAGAGTGGAGGGGCACAGAGCAAAAAAGAGAAAAGAAGGGACATGGACAGAACAGAGAGCAGACGGTAGACAGAATAAATAATAAACTAGAGCTGTACTGGCCAGCCACACAGAGGGATGGGCAGAGGATACAGACACAGCCACTCTTCTGGATTAGTGGAAGATGAGCAGCGGACTGGAAGTGTCCCAGTGGGTGCCCGAAGTGCATGGGTGGCGAAGGTAAATATTTCAGTAATCCTAACCTCCTTTCTCCAGCAGGTGTTGCTCATCACTTCTATCTGTTCCATGGCCTTATGGCCCCACATGGATTAGAGCCTACAAGACCTGTTCAGTGATCGCCAGAAAGAATACACTGCAAAACTATGCCAATGTCTTGTGCCACTAGTCTGGAATCTCAACCTGCTCTTTAACCACTGCACTAACGACTGGTACCAGTCTGAAGGCTCTGACAACTAATAAGCAGCCACCAGTCTCCTCCATTTCTACGTGATTCTAAGTGCTGATATGGCTGCACTTGCAGTTCTTGCCATGGCTGACTGTGTCCATATGTCTGATGCCAGCAGAATTTCCAAGTGCTCTTAGGCTGAAAATCAACTACACGCCAGTAAAACTGGGCAACTGTGCCATCTCTGGGGGTCTAAGCTCCTCCTACACTGCCTGCTGCAGTGGACAGCCGCTGAGGCAGGAGTTTCTAAATGTTGCATTCTGCTAGCAAAACCTTGGGACAAATTTACTACCAATCTGAAGTCTCTATTCTGCCTCTTAAATGATGCCCAGTCTGGAAGTTTTACCTGCTGTTCAGCTGCGAGTAGATATGTCCACTTTGAAGGTTCTAATTGCCTATACTCCAGGTGGTCAAAGACAGTTCAGAAGTTCAACTCTGCCCACTGTTTATATGCCCTGTACCCAGTCAACCTATTCCTCTACTACCAACTGCACCAGCTGATTATACTCCACCTGAGTGCCTAACTGCTACTCAGATCATGGATGTATGGCCAACAGAGTCCAGCCTAAAAGTGCATTGCCACATCCACCACACGACGAACCACCTCAGAATCCCAATTTAGGACCCGAGGGCAGCCGTGCAACAGAATGCTGCCATTTTAATATCCCTCTGATGACAGCCACACCAAAAAACGTAGCCTATTACTGTATTGACATAATGCAAGTTACACCAGGTAGTTGTGCCCATTCTGGAAGTCCTAGCTACTCCAATCAAGTTGATGGAAAAATTATTTTTTTTTATGATAGTTGCACCAGGTGAGTGTGCCCATGACTTCAGTAGTTGTGTCCCACTTTGTGATGAACTCCTTTGCTGTTGCCAGTTTGGAAAATCTACTCAATGCTGCATTGCCGCTTGTACTGTGCCCCCACCAAGAGGATCAAATTAGATGCCAGTTAAACAACCCTGGAGGTCTTTACTTTTTCAAGATACCAGTTACAACTGTGCCCCATTTTGCAATTTAAATTTACACATCAGATGCCACTCCTACCAATTAACTGAGCTCACTTTGAAGGTTCTAACTGCTCCTCTGGTGCCAGTCATACCAAGTAAATGTGCCCATGCTAGAAGCTCTGATTACTCCCATAACATTAGTTTTACCTGGTAGTTGTGCCCATTACCTACTAGTCCTGTGACATCAGTTACACTGAGCAGCCCATGCCCCATTTTTCAAGTTCCACCCACTCCTAAGCTGACAGTTGCACCCAGTAGCTGTGTGCAGGATGACTTTTGCCACTTAAGCGAGTGCTTACTGTAAGAGGTGATCCACCAGGGCCCGCTGCTGGGCAGCCTCTTCTGGGCACAAGGCCTCAAGCTCCTTGAATATAGGGGGTTCAAACTCCTCCCCATCCTCAGAGCTCTCCTCCTCCCCCATGCGTGGCTCCACTCCGTCCCCCTCCTCGCTTTCTCCCGGCTTGGCTCGGAATGCTTCGATCTCTCCCAGCGCCTCTAGTATGGTGTGCTTCTTGAGGCCCGAGCTGAGCAGCGCTCGGAGCAGTTCCTGTTGCAGGCACGTAAGCCTGGTCACCATGGCGGGGTCAGCCTATCTCCTCCACTTGCTGCCGCCTGGTAAATCCCATCGGAACAGAGGAACGTCTCCCCTGCCGCTCCCTCTCTGGGGCGCCGTGCGATAGGAGAGCAAGCAACTGCCTTGGCTGAAACAAAAAAAAAAGGCAGGCTTCGGCAGCCCCGAGTTCGAGATGGCTGTTTGTGTTGGAGCAGAGCGCATTAGCAAAGGTTCATTTGTATCTACGAGTTGCCAAGTGAACTTTGTACTCCTGCAGCTGAGCGCTGGACAAAGTCCAGAGAGGCAATGACAGTCAGCACACAGTAAACAGAGTGGCCACATGGTGTAAACAAGCCAGGTGTCGCCTGAACTGGAAGGGGACGAGGAAGGTGGGAGCAAAACTGGGTATGACACCCTGGGTGATGATCGAGGCAAGCAGATACACAACTAGAGTGAAAGATGGGCTGAATAACCTGGAAGGTGGATGGTGCGTGACGGGGGGAGGCACACAGGGGCACGAGTGGAGCACAATATAGTGGAAGGTGACAAAGCCGATGGGAACACAAATACAACAGTCGGAAGAAGGATTAGGACAGAAAAGATGGTAAGATGATGGGGCAGATAACAATATAACTAGGCTCCAGGCAGCTGGCAGCACAAATGGTGATCATGACTACAATAAATTGGAAGAAGATGAGGAAGATGACAACACAACTGGAGCAGAAAAGTGACAATGAAAGATAGGAACACAACTAAAGTGGAATAAATCAGAAGATAACTCGGGCAAATGGTAAGATAACTGGGAGCATGGCTAGGGCAGTACAGATTGGAAGGTGCTTGAGGCAGAAGGGAGTATGATTAAGGATAATGACCAGGCCACACGGCAGGGTAAATGGGTCTGGAAGGTGAATGGATTTTTAAAAAAGGCACAAATAAGGCAGAATATATTGTAAGGTAGTTGAGGTATATATGAGCATGACCAGGACCAAACAGACCAGAAGGCAGATGGTTGCACAACTTGGACAGTTTAGAGCAGGAGTAGGGATTGTATGTGACTAGGGCAGAGCACATCAAGATCAGAACTGACTGAAATATGTCTAGGGCAGGTGGGAGCACAATTAGTGAAGAATGACCAGGCCACATTGCAAAGGCAAGGTGAGTGGAATGGGGACGACTGAAATGGAAGGTGACTGGGATCTCTTGCACTTTGCAGTGGCAGGGTAAATTAACTGGAATGTGATGGGGGCAATAGAGAGCACCATTTAGGCAGAATATGCTAGAAGGTTGCTGGGTTTAGGGGTGACTGAAATTGGAGGGGGCAACATGACAAGTGGAGACTGGCACTCTTGGTTAGCAGACACTGAACCTGGAGGATATCAGGGGTAGAATGAATTGGTAGCACAACTTTCTTTGGGGCACATAAAATGGGCAAAGTGAACTTGGGGTTGAAAGAGTGGCTGGGACAGGGTCAGTCTGACCTGCAGGTGTCGCAGAGGTTGGATGTCAGTGCCTGATGATCTGAAGGGGCAGATTACAGAGGCAAATGGGGGTAGTAGCAAGAGGAAGTGGCAAGAAACTGAGAGTTGAACAAATAATTAGAGAAAAGGTGGAAGGGTACAGGTAGTTCTAAGCAAGAAGATAGACCCACTGTGTAGAGTGACCATCAGGTAGGTTTATTTGAGCAGTGCAAAACAGAGTAGGGTCAGTTCAAACATTCAGAATAACAACGGCCAAACAGCCCATTCTCCCTATCAAATGCACTTTACTGATGTTAGGATACAAATCCCAAAAATTCAGGCGAAGTGTGTGTGTTTCAGCACTTCTTTTTCTTAAATACTGACTACAGCTACAGTGATGGGCCTGGACATAATGACCAGACTCCTCTGGATCCTCTGGCAGGGAGGTGGGCCAGTGGTACCCCTTCTGTGAATTTTAGGCTATGCTTCATCCGTGGTTCCATCCATGCAGTTTATAAACCTTCCTTTTACATTCCGGCTTGTGAGGCTGAAACCACTGTAATAACAGCACAGAGTGGGAGGCAGCAACCGAACCCAGGATGGGATGCCAGTCCACTATTCACACTGGGCAAGTTTAAATTCTCCGATTAACATGACATGGATTGTCTTTGAGATGTTTGAATAAATGTGGAGAAATCCCCCACAGGCACTGAAAAAATGTAAACTCCACATTGATTAGACTTTGAACTTTCATTCTAACAGTATAGAGTATTGTTTTATAACCCTTATGTCTTGTCTAGTCAAAACACAAGGAATTGGGTGGTTGTGATTCTTGAAACGGGTGAGGTAGTGTAGGGTTCACAGAGTAAACACAGACCTTTTCCCGTGTCCTTTAGTGACTGATAGTACCTTAGCCTAGAATTGCCTCTCATTTTCCCCAGTCTAATCAGTGCTGAGGCAAGAGTGTGGTCAGGTTACCTATGCATTTCCTCTGAGTGCCACAAAGTAGATAAGAGCACCACAGTAAAGTAGTTTTGTGCCACTGACTTCATGCCAAGCCCTAGTGTTCAGAAGTCCAGAGTCCCTGGTTAGGTTAGGTTCACCAGGCTCTATTCCACATAAAGCTTTTCAAAGTGTTTGAGATCTCAGCAGTATATAACAGTGCCATGGCTCACACACAGGGGTCTCCAAGATCTGCTGCTGTCCTGTCGCATTTGGTAGCCCAAAACGAAAAATCCTTTCTTGCAGCAATGTGTGAATGAATATCCACTTCATTCTGTACATCTCCACTTTTCATTTTCCAGGAGCTGTCTCATGCTTACATGTAAATAAGCTTTGAAAAGTTGGCGATGGTGTATTTACAAAATCACCACATTGTATGAGACCGTAACTCAGTTCTACTTTTTTTTGGTTCATTGCCACCTTTTCTCATTACTCTAAGAAAGCGGGAGAATGTGATAGGAGGCACAATCCAACAGCTCACTGGCATGACTACACCAAGTGTCAGTAGAGGAGCAAGAGGTGATGAACATTTTATTTTATACTAGCCACTTAAACCTGAAAACAGGCAATCATTTAAATGTTAAAATATTTGACATCTCTTGATCTATATGTACCTTCAGCACTTTTACTATGTAGTCTGGTATATCTGAATTTCTCTTGACCAGTGCGCCCTCTGTTAAGTGCTTTCCCATAAAGCTAGCCTTTGATCTCTGTTGTTTTGTGCCATCTTGTTCACCTCCTGTCTGCGTTTTGTTCTTCCTATCAGTGGAGTAGACTCTCAGCTACACCTTTACTCAAACCTGTTTGCCAAACACTTGCACTTACTCTTTTGAGCACGTCACCAAAGCCAACCTTCCCACTTGGATTACTCCAAGGGACTGGACACACGCCCAGATATTAACATTTTAGTATTTATTACTAGCTTTGTACTCCCATGCTGTAAAAAGCCCAAGGTCCTAGAAACTATTGAAATCGTCAGAAAAAAAACTGCAATGTAGAGATGTCAGGTAATTGAAAGGAACTACTCTGGCCATCTCTCTCCTAGGAGGTTTCATTTTGCTGACGTGCTGGCCTCACTTGTGTATCATCGGAGGTGGAGCTCTTACCCCGACTCCACTTCTCACTTCCAGGCAAGACAGACACACACACACACACTTCCACATGTAGACATTTATATATAAGATAGTAGATAGGTAGTGCCTTCCACAGTGAACAGTTCAAAAAAGGAATGACACAATGTTATGAATACAACCAGAACAAAGGGGATACCTTAAATACAGAATAATAATTGTACACCGGAAAGTCTAGCGGTCAACTTTAAAATGCAAAAATGAAACGGAAGTACTTCAGGTTTGCATTTGAGTAAAAAAAGGAAAAAAGTGAAAAGTGAGCCAAGGATACCACCCATCTTATAGAGTGTTACCACAAATAAATGCCCCTTGAAGATGAACTAGGCTTAAATATAATGATGTCAATGCACCATTACAAAAGCCTCTCTGAGACTACAGCGGGGTCTCCATCTAGACCGAAAGGACAAGATGAAGCAGATACCTCTCCTGTCATTGGGGCACTGCTATAAAACATTCTTCCAACAGCTGTAGAGGGGTCTTATCCAATGTAAATGGTGCATGCTATGAAAACAATCCCCACACACCTTAGCCACTTTACAGAAAGTCTTCCAGAAATAGAATGAGAGGCAGCATCTGTTGAGGAAGGTTTCATTGTGAATACAAGAACCAACCGCAAAATCTGCAGGAGTATATTGCAAGAAAAAGCAAAAAAAAAAGAAGCTAACGATTGGACACTGGTCAAAAAAACAGCTTAGATAGAGGCGTCTCAAAATGAGAAAACCCCAGTCAATTATAGAGCTTCCCAACTGTGAAAAATCCCCCTTAGTACATGCCAATGGCCTCTGTTTACCACAACACTGTACCATATCTCCTGGAATAAATGCGCCCCAACCTTAACACATCTATTTTAAAACAATAAAACAACATGTCTGAATAAAATCAGATTTTTGAAATTTATTTCTCCTTCTGACAGCTATAAAAGCATATTTTAAGACCATCTTTTTAACTTTAAAAGCAATGCATTGGCATACTTTGTAGTTTACTTTCACACGGTACACTTGACATGCTAAACCCCTCCATCTGTATATTAAGTCGACAGAGCACAGTCAGTTTGGGCATTTTAATCACCCTGACATTTGAAACATACAGTATATTGTCATGGCTTAATTAAAACCAGTTAAGTATAATAAATGCGATTTCACCAAAAATGATATTTGATGCATCTTCCTATGATTAACAGACTTTGAAATGGAAGACATAACCTTCCAGTGGGGTGAAAAAGTAGGAAACCTAACTTCAATCAAACCTACTGGCTAAGGCATTGGACTGTAAAGCAGCAGGCTGCCAGTTCAGTCCCCACTCACCCAGTGTGGTCACACAGTAGAAATACCCAGCCTGTAAAGTATTTTATTGTATATGCTGTGCTTTATAATGGATAGTGTGGTCTAGAGACTGTAAATCACAAAGCTGCTGATTCTGTCCCCAGCACTGACTCCGTGTGTGATACAATGTCTAGCATACCTGGAGGAGAAGAAGAGGGTTTCATCAGGGGCTTCTTGACATAAACTTTTTATCTTAGTACACTGAAGTATTGATTTGTGTCTGTTTTTTTAATGGTACACCCATCCATGGTTGGATCCTTCCTTGCATTGGGCAGAGGCTCTGTCTTCCATGGCCCTAAACAGGATTAAATGGGTTAGGAAATTGATGGATGGAAGCTTTACTGATCAGCATTTCTTGCTTAGTGTGTTTAACAATGAATGCTATCCTAAAATCCATTATAGGCAGGTGCTTTGTTTCATTTACCTGCACTTTCTCATCTCCAAATTGCCACTATCCTTCCACAGTTTCTAGGAAGTCTTCTATGTGTGGGACATCCTGGCAGGTGGCTCATATTTAAACCATACCTGAGGTATAGGGCTGGCCTGGGCATCCTCCTATGGCCTCTCGTTCATTTGATATTTAAACACCTTACAGACAGACAGCTGAGGCAGCTCATTTTGTCTGCCTTCCCTTGTAGCAGTAGAACCCTCTTGTGATTTGCTGGTATCACCTAGTTGCTCCAAAAGCACAGTAGATGTATTAATATTGTTACATATACAGTGAAATTCTCACTTGCATGTCTCGCAAACACCTCTCTGTCACAAAGATAAACAAGAACCTTTTAAAATAAAATAAAGAACTTTGTTTTATTTAATAGAAAACATAAATCAACTTACCTGATCTTCTCCTTAGCCCTGTTTCTGTGCTCTCGTTACCTGAAACATTGTTGAAAAACCCTGAGGTAAAAAAAAAATATATATTTGTTCTGTGCAACAGGTTAAAGTTAGGCGTATGCTACTTTTGCAGTGTTATTTAACAAATGCCACACATTTTGCCTGGTGAAACTGTAACATATAAAGTAGTGATGTGGACCACACACACATACTTTTCATGGCAAAACTGTAATGATTTTGGAATGAATCATAACGACTGCAGCTGTGTCACAACAATGACACAAGGGGTTGGTTGAGTTCTGATTGGCTGAGATGCTTTTGGGAGAAATATTTATTTAAATTTGTATGCCCAGAGGATTGTAATTACTGTGACACATTGCATATTGATTAGTAAATGCAAGTATAAATTTCATTGTACTCTGTACACATGACAACAATGACCCCATAAACCTATCTGCTCATTACTTATTTTACACATTTTAAGTCTGGCAGCCCTTAACGCCCGACAGCACAAATTAGAAAATACAGCAATAACACCCCCTAGTGGTAAAAACAGGGTTTCTTCTTCCTAATCACATTCTTTCAACTGTTCCTCTTTTATGCGACTAGTTGATGGACCATATCGCATTTTCAATTGTGTGACAACCTTCCAGCACAGTTGTTCTTGCCCCTTCAACTGATAGTCAATGGCATGTTGCCTAACGGAGCCAGTGCTGAACGAAGGGTTAACAGATATGGCACAATCTTGGCCCCTTATTTTCTTTTTTCCATTAGGTCATGGTACATAAAACAGGAGGCATCAGACAGACAAGTGTTTCTACTGCTTGTGAGGTCTAAAGCCCTGGTATTCTATATTCCTAGTCACTGCATTGTATGAATTTATTTCTGGGAGTGCAATTATTGTTAGTTAGCTCTCACGCACACAGAAAATGCCCCTACGACTAAAGACAAAAAAAGTCGTGGTCTAATTGAACTGAGACTCTGAGTAAGTCTTGATTTCATATGACAGGCTTTACAGGGAGTCTCCTGCCCTCTAACTCAATGTAAGCTATGATGGAAAATCGTTGGAAAAGTTGTGTAATGTGACATGGCATTTAGGCAGGACAACCACTGAATGTCACACACGACTCCATACAGGGATTTGATCCTGTATCCTTGCTATTTCCATTCCATTTATATAACCACTGCACTATCCTACCTTTGAATACATATTTTAACATATTTAAAGAGATGCCCACAATTGGATAACAAGGTTGAAAAATGTATTGGTCCTCCAGAATTCTTGCACTTCCCTCAGTATAATATGGTCCCAACATTCACACAGCTCCATCAAGCCAGTTGGAAAATAGCCCAGCGGTCGACCTGACATGATTTTTCTCGGCCTCCAGCAGAGCAACCTGCCAGTAAGATGAAGAGCAGTGGAATAAAAACAGGATGCTTGCCACTTCAGAAAGTAATTGGTTGCTTCCCTAACACCAGAGCCAAGATACTCGAAACTAAAAATGATGGATTTTGTTTTGTCAAGTATCCTCACTTCAGCTTTCTGTGAGCAAACATTTCTACTGCAGGGATTACCAGCTTAGCTCCTGTCCTTGTGGCTCATGGCTCTCAGACTCTTATCCTCAAAAAGCTAGTGCAAAAAAATCATAAGCACCAATCTGGGCTTTCTGAAGATAGCGATTTCAGAACTAAGGCCCTAAACATCCGACACACTGGCTACTATCCTCAAAAGCCACTGCAGGATTTCACCCTCCAGTCCATGGGAGCCCTGTGAGTTTAAGGTCAAGTCATCATAATTAAGCCATGAAGGTATTCGGTTTTCACATACAGTAGTGATGGTCTTCCATGCTAGGTGGTCTTTGGGCTTCAACTGCACCAGAGAAAACTAAAATCTTACTGAATATGTCTACTTCAAAGCAGTACTATGCTTGTTCGGGAGGAGGTCCTCTTCAATTCACTTCGAACATTTGTGGAATGTTCTTTTCTGACCCCGGATTAGTACAATTCCCCATAGGTAACACTAAAAGGAGCATGTATGTCCAGACAACTGAGCTCTAAAGATCATTGCAGTGCACAAGCCTTACGCACCACTTCAAGGTCGCCATCCTGGGGGTTTTTAGATAGCCAAACTACTTTAAAATTCATCCTAATATAAAAGACCAGGATTTTTACATTACTTCAAAAATAAACTACATTGCATAAAAACGTGTGAGTGGACAATCAGCGGGTCTAGCTGGCACTCGTATTCAACACTCCTCCGAAGTGTACTTCAAGATCGCCACCACACACAAGAATGGCTGCTTACTAAGCAAAAACCCATCCTCAAGACATAAAATGCCTAGCATTGTGTCAATTAGTGTGACTGTTGAACACAGATTATGAATTTAGCAGCGGAACACGCAATATCCATGACAGAAAAATGCTGGCTGTCTGTGGTTGTTTAAAGCTGATGTTACATTATGTGACTTCTAGTCGTGGGGTATGTCAGACCTGCTAACCGGAGTTACTGATGTCGCTGCTGGTCCATGTCAATTTAAATGACTGAAAATTGCTGGCCAAGTCACACTTACTGATTGAGTGCTAAACTCCTAACACAGTCCTGCTCGCCCTGTTTCCTGACAGCAGAGCTAAAGCTATGCAAAGGGTTAACAGCTACAGAGAGTTCAGATGTGATCTCGGCCCCTTTTTCCATTCTGTTGCGGTGTGCAACACACTAGACATCAGACAGATGAGCTTATCTTCTGTATGTGAGGTCCAAAATGCCAGCGTTCCTTATTTGTTGTTGCTGCAATAGATGCATTTGTATTTCAGGATGGGCATTCACTGGTTGTCAGCTCTCATACACACAGTGCTGACTATGAATAAAGACAAAATGAAACCTGTTTGATTTTATTGCGGTGAGTCACTGGGTTTGTCACATTAGGTGACAGGTTCCAACTCCTAGGATTATATAAAAGAAGGCTACTAATAAAAATCGCTGAAAAAGTTGCCTAAGTTGACATAACTTTAAGTCGCTTTGTGATGTATGGTGTCAGAAATAAAATCAGTCATTATGCCAAAATCACAGGAAGGCAAAGTGTGATGTACAAAAACAAAAGGTAGGGAGAAAATCTAACATGCAAGGGTCCAAAATCAAGACCAGCTATAACTAATTAGGTTTTCACAATGGCAACATGATGGAAGTCTATGTTACTGTAGATTATACTGTATATTGTTTTTCACACTCTCATTGTTGTTCCCGGGCTTGCTTTGTATTTTAAGCCAGGGAATATATGACTAATATGAATGTACAGCTTAGCAGTTTCCGGCCCAACTAGCCTTGGAGATGGGTATGAAAAAATGTGCTTACAGATGCTATGGGCTGAAACAGAGGTCATCCACAGGGTTTATACTTCCTTGCCCAATATGGCCCTGAAAGGCATTACGTAAAAAGCTTGGACGCGTCAAACAGAGAGACACACTTAAATTGTGGCAGCATACCAGCTACAAATGGACAAGTTCATTTAACTGCCCTCCTAGTTGGGAGGGCTGATTGTGTACACTGTACCGACATTAGACATGCAGCACATTTCCTCTGAAGCAAACACTGGCAGAGTTGAAATTACTGCACACTCTCTCTCATGACCACATCAAACAGACAGGCTGGGCCTTCTTAGTTAGATGATGCACAAAAACATGAATTTACAGGCTGCTCTGCCCGTGATGATAATTTAATTATTGCATGCTGTCATTAAGATCATACTGTTAATGTAGCAAAAATGGAGTACTGCGTATTTAATGCACCATTCTCATGTTTTGTGTTTTATATAAAATTGCTTTCTTTTATTGGAGAAACCGTGAGTAAAAATTCAGACGACCATGTGACGTACTGCAGATTAATCAAAGTAAAATGCACAATGCACTGCACTGCAAGGCCACACTTCCTGTTAAAATACCCTCATCTTCATTAGGTGACGACCTGTTAGAAATTATAGTGGAATGTTTTGTTGGCTGGGTGATATATTTTTATTGTGCTTTTACATAGGCCTACAGTTTGGCATTAATTGATTATATTAACAATCTTTTTATTGACTGATTCTAGGGATGAACTAATATTGAAAGGTCAGTGCACACGAGCATAATGGCACAATGTAAGTTTCATTCCAGCTTTGATTTCTGTCCTGCAAAAATGTATTTACTCTCTTTTCTGAAAGACTAGACTTTACAGACTACAAATAAGCATAGACTTCTCCAAAATCTTTACCGTATAAAGACTGAGAGCTATACTTACGTCTCTGCTTCTTGTAGCAAAGAGAAAAGAAACGAAACTAACATAAGTCAGCACAGAGCTGGAGCAGGGAAGCAAAATGGTCAGCCCTTGCAGGCCCTTCACAGTGCCCTGTGAACCTGAAAGCCAGTATGTCATTCACAAATGTAATAGAATGTGGAAATAGGAAAGCAGTTGGCATAATTAAAATATACCAAACGTTTGAGGAGAAAGGGCAAATGTGCTCTCCTACTTTTTCAATCTGCATTCACTTAATGCATCCAGAATAATATCAAGTGGAGATCCGAAGATCCACCAAGTGCAATTTCCAACAACACTGTGAGGAAACTACACCCAGGCATCTACTGCATTCTCTCTCTCTCAGCATATTTTCTAACATTTGTGTGACATGCACTCTTACCCAGCTTCCATCTGTGCCACTGTGTCCTTCTTAAAGTTCTTAGGTTAAAGTAACAGCCAGAGCAAATTTGTCTAATTTCCTTATACTTTAGTAGTGACTCCTCTTAATCTTTTGTTACTTAATATGAAAATATTCATTGTCACTAATGATTCTGCATAGCTCACATTTTGGGAGTTTGTCTAGTAAGTTTTCTCTGAAAAGTTTTTAAGCAGGGTTATGTCCTTATAACATGGTGACCAAAGCTGCACACAGCTCTCCAGATGTAACCCTTCAAGTGTATTATACGGTCTATTTAAAACCTCCCTTGACTTACTGAACACATCATCCTACTAGCCTTTTTAATCCCTTGTTTATACTGTCTGGTTGTGGACAGCAGGGCACAGGCCTATTCTCAACTGTAATTTCTGCATTCAAACCTCCTATTAACATAAAGAATCTCATATCGAACTAGGTGAAAACTACAATTAAAGATACATAACATAAAATACCAGTATCAAACTTCCTTAGTCCAGTCCAGGTCTGGGGTGGGGGTGGCACTGGGCACAGGAAATAATTAAAAAATGAACAACAGGATCACTAAAGACTGAAGGTAAAGATCTCAGTAACATTCACTTAAATACTCATAATGCAAACCCAGGTCAGCACTAAACACCTTGTAATCGAAGATAGTCATGAAGAAGGAAACGGGAACGTTTGTTTAATGTAGAGCCAATTTGTATGGATATCACCATTAATATATATTCAAATAGATTATGTAAAATGAGTATGTTCTTAAAGTAACAATTACAAAAACTATGTAAGTATTAAGATGATTACAAATTCCTTCTACTTGCTCAATGTTACATACAGTAATTTCGTTTTGTGTTATAGTCACACAGTGATTAAATATGATCACCCAGCTCCTCAGGATTTAAAACCTACAACCTAACTGAATGTATTTTCTAAAAAAGTGCATGTCGCCATAATGAGAGAAAGGAAATGAGGTGTGCCTGTCTTGCTCTGACAATGTCTGCGACAAATCTGCAATTAAATACTACCAAATGTAATAAATACAATGACAAATTAGTGTATATATGCATCCATTTTCCTAATTTGCTTATTCAGGGCCGGCTGTCACAGGACAGCTGGATAGCAGGAGCAACACCTGGAAAAGGATGAACACAAGCACTAGGGCCAATTTAGCACCACTAATCCACCTAACCTGCACATCTTTGGTCTGTGGGAGGAAACCCAACACCCAGATGAAACCCACACAGACATGGGAAGAATATGCAAACTCCTAGCAGGATAGACCTGGGACATGAACTCTGGCCTCCTTGTTGTGAGGCAGCTGCACTACCACTGCTCCAGCATGCCTCCCTGCATTTATACATAAATATGTTTTATCATTTCACCAAAGAAGGTCTGATACTTGTATCAGACTGCTTCCCTTGCTATTATTGTTTCCAACAATATTATTACCCCTAAACGGTGGTTTTCATTACTAACTAAAAGCACATCTACTTTGCAATTCATGATGTATTGTGTATGGCATCTCGCCCAGGGTTGTGTTAAGTTTTGTGCCCGATTTTGCACAAATTTGCTACGACTCTCATGGCCTTTAATCAGATAAGTGGTAACAGAAAGTGAATAAACAGATGCCGTTTGGCTCAATTTATATTCTACAATTATAATTAAATATTGTCACTGCTGTTACAAAGAGAATAAGAAATAGTAACATCTCCAAAGTACCAATTCTATACAAGTGATAACAAATAAGGCATAAACTTTATAGACTATAAAACAAATGTTAAAAGAAATACCTTAAAAACTGATGGACAGATAGCACACTCACAGGCAGAGTCACTCACTTGTGACCAAGGTGTTGGGACTGTAAACAACAATTTTACAGGTTCAGTCCCACCAAATGACTATGTTACTACAACTAAGGCGTTTAACCTGACAGTGTTGTAATTATACTGTACAGTATACCCTGTAAACAGTATTATTAAAAAGTACAGTTCACTTATTAAAGTTGGCCTTATGGAACAGAGGTAGCCACAGTTGTAATAAAGTTCAGTTTTGGGAAGAAGGTAGATAATGAATAAATGAAAAAATGCATGCATGAATGAATGAATGGACAAACAAACAAACACATACAAAGCTAAGCTGCATTATAGAAGACAAGAGCAAACTCATTCAGAGTGGTGCATAATATATTATTTATGTTTGAGAGAGTACCATATGAAAAGTTGGGTATCAAACAAAAAGAAGTGAGAGTCCAGCTTATTGTGTAGATGGGTGAAGAATTGGCTAAACTTGGGAGTCAGAGGGTTATGATGCAAGGAAGCATATCAGAATTAAGTGATGTTACGAGCGATGTCCTTCATGGGTCAGTACTGGGGCTGCTGCTGTTTTAAATAGATATAATTTATCTGAAAAGGAATATAATCAACAAACTGGTTAAGTTTACAGATGGATTGACAGAAAATATATATAATCTGTTAAATCATTACAGAGGGACTTGGACAGCAAGTAACTGCAACTGACAAGTCAGATTTGATCTTTCTTTTAAATCATACTGATGTGTGTTCAGGGCATAGTGTGTGTATGTGTATTTTATTTATTTTTTATTAATAGGTTTCTGTAAAAAGCCAAATTTCTTTCTTGAGACAAATAAAGTTCCTATCTATATAACTATACAGGCTTAGGCAGATTTGTACCAGATTAAATTTAATGTCAGTAAATGTATGGTAATAAAAGTAGGAAGTAAAAATGTTAAGTCTGAATACAAATTGTGAGGTTTAAAATTTGCAAGTGAAGCTTATGAGATAGATTGGGGAGTCACAGAAGATTTGTCACTATATCCAGACAGTATACAAAAGTCATCAAGAAGGCTAAAAGAATGTCAGGTTACAGTATATGTATTGAGTATACGTCAATGGAGGCTATACTTAAGCATTATAATGCACTAGCTGTGCTACCCTTCAAAGACTGTTTCAAATTAAGTAATCAACGTAGACCTCATGTTTTATAGTATACTTGATACATGGGTTATCCAACTGGGGCTTTGGTTTCCCGTTGTTTTCACTCATCCTCTGCCCACCATACGTAGTTATCAGTCTTTAGCATTACAGCTACAAACCACATTCACTTGGCCTGAGCAGGTGTAAAAAAGTCATTACTATGCTGCTGTTGCTGTAGTATAACATCAGACAAAAAAAAGACTACATTTTCTTATTTTTAGGTTTTTACTTGTTATTCTTATTATCAATTTTGATTTTTTGCCCCTTCTTTTATGTTTTGCCAATTTTAAAATTCCTCTTCCTTACCCTAGCAACTGGAAGGACACAAAGATACATAAACATACACAGACACTTGTTCTTTTATTACAGTAGACTAGTGAAGTTGCACCTGGACATACTATGTGCAGTTTTAGTCTTCTGTGTACAGAAAAGACATATCAGAACTAGAAAAAGTCCAGTAAAGAGCAACTAGGCTGATCCCAGGACTGGAAGGGAAGAGTTTTGAGCAGAGATTTAAAAGGGTTGAACCAGGCCATTTTTGTTTTTCTTGTATGTGTTTTTATTTATTCATATTACAATGTTTAACTTGTATTCATTTTTATTACCATATGCACCAATAATTTATGTGCAATATATTTACATTTCACTTATTTACATTTTTAACAGACAACATAATGGCTGCTGTCACGCAGTAAGGAGACTGGGGTTCACAACCTGGGTACTCCCTGCGTGAGTGCCATGTGCTCCCACAGCCACAATACATGCTGGTTAGCTGGACTGGCATTACTAAATCGTCCCTAGTGAATGTGCGGTGTATGTTCCTGTCTGGTGCTCTGTGCTAGCTGGGATGGGCTCCAGCACGCCCTACGACCCTATTTAGGTTTAAGCTGGCTTAGAAAATGGTATGGTTTTAAAATTTCACAAAATTACAAAAATTATTTGTGTTTATATAGTTTTCTCTGTTGATCTTTCAAAACAGACATTCCACTAAAATAATGGTGATATATTTTACCCTGTTGGGACTATGGGAAGGATGAGTTGGAGGTCCACATGAATTTTTTTTGCCTTGGGACCCCAGAGTCTCCAGAATCGCTCGAGTGCCGTTGGAAATTTGTTAAGAGTAAATTTCACACAAACGTTAGGAGCCGTAGATACATTGAATAAGTTCCTGTGATAGACAGTGGGACTTTAGGGACCTTTAAAACTCGATCTGATGATATTTTACAGAAATTAAGTGCCATGGATTGGCAAGCTTTGTTGGTCGGAGTAGCTTGTTCTCGTTAAGATGTTTCTAATGTTCTAATCATTGTATATACGTCGATCATTATGAACCTAATGAAGATAATTTTACATACTGATATTTTCATGCGGTGTGTCTGAAGCTTTGATTCTTATGTCTCTCCTGCTGCGTGCATCTAAATAAATACTAAAGTTACCTAATCTTTTCCCAAGAGTTCAGAAAAGCGCGTTCTCAGAAAGGAAATCGTGTAATTTAACTACGCAAAATAAGGGCAACAAACAACTTTGAAGAGGCTGTCAGTCTACGCAGCTGAACGCTGAAGTAATGGAAGTCAGGGACGTTTTGAAAATGCCCAGCTCTACAGTAAACGACTTCAAACAGTATGCACATTTCAAGACACGGTTAGAACAAAAAGCCATTTCGGAAGTAAACTCACGCTTGTGGGCGATTATGAGTCTTGCGACTTCGAGGTTCTGCCAGGTTCGAAGAACGCCGAACCATACAAACCGTAAAAAGGTTGCAAGACAGTCGTAAAACTCAAATAACCATTTGATAAAACATATCGAATACATGTGGTTGATTTTTTTTTTCTTCCATTTTCTCGTTTTCAACGTGGTCACCGCTCTAAAGCACTCGGACTTTACCACTACCGACTAACTAAGAGGTGGGTCGCGGGAGCGCGCACGTTATCTGACTGCGTGCCTCACGTTCGGGTTCTTCCGATCGGCGCGGCGCGCACACACGCAGACGCTCCTAGCACCTCGCACGCACCAATACCAACAGCATAGTCCCCCACTGGATAGCGCGCCGCCTACAGCAGCACCACTTCACCGGCCATTGAAAACAAAGCTGCGCGGCTTTGCGGGATCCCGTACAAAACAACGATTAAACGGAGAAGAAAACACAGGAAAGACATGGATTTAAATCGACTGTAAGACGCCGAGAGTCCCGAGCTTCTCGTCGCGGATACTGCGACACGACGGGAGCCGAAGGGACGCAGAGAAAAAAAACAACAACAACAACAGCAGCAGACACAAGGGCTTTTTCCTCTTTTCTTCATTTTTTGTTTTTGCGAGCAGCAGCGCCATGTTGTTGTCGAAAAACTGGAATTAAATAACAGAATCTCGGTTAAAACGGGTTTATTTCCAAAGATACGTAAGAAAACCCCCTCCCTCCCTCCCTTGTACTCACACCCTGCCTGCAGCCGTAGAGCTCGTCTCCCTCGGTGACATGGCGGAGCAAACTTATTCCTGGTAAGCTCGTTTTTTATTATCATTTTAATTTACAGTCGCGGCTACTTTTCATCAATAAAAATCTCGCTCGGTACGACAGGAAAGTGCTTCTTGACTGAACTGGTCGGCCGGCCAGTTTGAGAGGAGAGTGCCAGGGCCCAGCGAAAGGTTGCATTGCTAAGGCTCGAATGTGAAGGTGAATGGGTTCACAACTTCGATGAAACGAAAGGCAGGCTGGAACTCGTATATGCAGTGCAATGGAAATGCCAAGGCGTGCTGACTGTGTCGCCCGGCCATGTATGTGGAAGGTTTGTCGTGGTAGCAGCGAAAAGATGGTGGCTTTGATAGTAGGTGGACAGGCTGCCGAAGGAAGGCCTCCACATCCCCGGCATTATGTTGGAGTTGAATGGCCGAGCAGAGGCGCCCCCTGCGACTATCCGAGGGAAAGGGTGACCCTGCATGGTGGCAGTTAGCAGGCTGCGACCAGTGTGATGAGAATGGTTAACGATTCTCATAGGGCCACCAGTTAGCGCTTACTGGACACATTTCAACCAGCCACGGCTTTATTTCCTGTAGTTTGATTGAACTCCCCTCAGTTTACTTATCGCCCCCAAGCGTGTTTCGTGTAGTATAAGGTTGTGTACCATATTATGTCATGAGTTCCTTTCTCTGTTTTGTCGTGCTTTCCAAACTTATTGAAACATTTGTTCCTAAAAATGCAAATTACTGCTTTTGTCAATGTACAAATTTTGTTATATTCTTAGGTGTGTTTTTTTAAATGTATATGATTATTCATTTTATTCCCATTATAGTTGTTTTGGCACGAAGGAAACATGCTTAAAATTTTCCACATGTTCCACTTCTAAGCAAATGTGTTACTGAAATTATTAATAATTCCAGCCGCATACTTTATTAAAACCCATCAACTTCCAGTGTCTGGGTTTAATGTTGTGTTAGAAAAGTAAATGGGGGTCTGTTAAACTAGTGCATCAAAACAGTATTGTTTGATGAAAGAAGGTTTAATCTTGTGGGCCTCTAAGCTGGCACAGTAGAAGAAAGTCCGAGTCAGCGCAAGATACCCTAATTTGAGGTGTTGATAAATTTAATGACTTGCCTCATGAAGTAGAAGTATAAAATAAATAATATTTGAAATATTAAAATGTGTGCTTCAATTTAAGTGAAGTATAAATATTCTCAGTTATAATAGAACTTTGTCAATTTTCACTGTCTGATAGAAGGCTAGATCCCTAGTAAAATGTCAAAACAACATATTCGTAACCAATAAATTAGAAGTGGTCTGAAACAATACCCCACATGTTTATATTTGAACCTTGCCATTTGCAACCTGAAAGTCGCCCTTAGAGGGCTATAGATGTGGGGAGCATGAGCTGATGCCACATTGCTGCACCCACTACACGACGAACCACCTGAATTGGGAACCAAATGTAGCGTGCAACACCTCAACACCACAATGGAACAGTGTGAGGTTTTTTATGGTGGCTGGAATGCCAATCCTGCCACCAAACTGAGCTCCAAGGGTCTGATATGGTATGCACACTGCCAAGTCCTTCTGATCATTTTTGTTAAAAGACATCTATTGGTTTGGTCTGTATCATAATGGTGTGATTTCCTCTGCAAAACATGGTCATAAATGGCCAATAAATTAAGCTTTTTTTGGTCAAGAGGACCAACATGTTTGAGAGAACCCCGAAAAACTCAAAAGCTTGCATAACTACATGTCAAGACCTGTGAAATTTTATATCATATGTGGGGGTGTTCTCATACTGGTGAGTCAGTGGTAGACAAAAAGCCAAAGTAATTTCAAAGTGTTCATAAATAATTCTTATCAACACAATTTAGTGTTAGTATCCAAAAAAATACAGCTAAAGCAGCACAAGAATGATTTGAAGTTAATCTTTTCAAGCTGAACTGGTCAATTTGAATCTTGTGTAATACTGTTGGAGTAGGCCTTTGGTGAACTTGATGCTTGTTGGTCACTTTTTTGGGTGATGAAGCACAATTACGTTAATGATAGTAGTCAAAACATATCCTGAAAGATTCATGGCGGCAAAGACATCTCTAGGAATATTGATGGATATTTCTTGGTGATTATCAACCTTTTATCTCTAATTCATTTGAAATGATGGAATTAGTTTCTTGTAAACATTATGAATCCAATTAAATAAGCTTTCTCTAGTTGTTATACAATTTAGTGTAATCAATATTTTTATTGCTGTAGTGCTTTCTCTGTGCAGAAATTTTTTTTTTCTAACTCTTGTGTAACCTTTTCTTCTTAATCGGTTGCCATTAGTATTGTCCTACTATTATTCAGTGTGGCATTGGACTTTAAACCATGAGGTTGTGGGATTTGCACCTACTATTGACATAGTGTGACCATAATCAAGTCACTTCACCTGCCTGTGCTACTATTGGAAGAGCAAATGTAACCGATTGCGTCTCTCGGATGTTGTATGTTACCTTGGGTAAAGGTATCAACCAAATAATGAATAATAAATTACAAAAAGTTATTTTAAATTATACAACCTTATTCCCTTCTATTTATTTACATTCTTGTATCATGTTTCTTGTACAGTTATTTTTATCTAGGCTAAAAGCAATATTTGTAGTTAGCCCCAGGCCTTTGTTTAAAATTAGCTTAAATTGCCATTTAGATAGGTTCCAAAGGCAGTGTTAGTCACATTAAGGTGTTGCTGATCAACCAGTTGATGCTATAGCAGAAACTAAACTTGTGATTCAAGTATGCATTAAAATAACGTTTCAACTTTGATTTCTAAAACTGGATAAAATGTACTTTATGGTGGGCTTTTCATTATCATTAGTGTGGGTGTAGTGTTGCCTTCAGTTTCAAAATTTAAGTACCTTCTCATTAAATGATGTTTGTGAATTGAAATGATGCAGTATTTGTACACATTCTGAAATGTATTGATATCCTGGTTTACTGCTTGTCTAGTGCTTTTTGCTGCAGGAATATACTTGGACTCTCCTTGATTTAAGGTTTTTTTTTATAATTTGAAGAAGCATGACATTTGCCACCTCTAAACTTTTGTGTTTCAGTTTTATATTAATCTGCCATTTTTGTGCAGTTGTGCAATAACCCTGGTTTCCTCCTAACCTACTTCCATGTCATTTAGTTTATCTGAACTTGTTGCCTTCTATGTGCAAATTAGTGCCCTTGGTATTCTGAGTATTAGTGGAAGGCAGATTCCAGCAGGCAATGAATATTAATCAACCCCCACAATCTGGAGAATGAATCTTCATTTTAAATGGGTTCATATGTCTCTTTGTCTCAAGTCTCTCTGAGTCTGTTTACGTTGTGTGCTGCAAGGATATAATGATTTTTGTAGGCAGTATATTTTGGTTCATTTGCTTTTCCAAAAGTTATTAAAATGTTTTTGTATAATGTATTGAATGATTCCCATAAGTATGTTTCAAAATTGCTTGTCTGTCAGCTTACTATTTTAAAGCCGTGTTAAACTTTTTTTTGTCATTTTATTAACTGAATGCTACAGCCTTTTGTTCTTTTGCACATAGGCTTACAAATTACGTGCCAAGTTAGGTTACGTTCTGATTCACTCCTTAAATACGCTTGTTAAAACTTGATTTTTGTACTCTCACAGTTTGGCACAGGATAGTTGGTAGTTAGCTAGCTTATAATTGGAAAATTATTTAGGCCTGTAGCACTGTTAAGTCCGTATGGCTTTTTTTTTCTTTTTGAAGAGTTTGAATTGTATGATTGTTAAATATTTGTTACATTGTTCGTAGGCATGCAACCAGGGTGACCATCGGAAGAAAAGCAGATTGAAAATGAAGTAAAGGCATATTGTGTTTTTTAATCTTTATTTTTATTGTTTTATATGCTCACTTTGTTTGCTTGTTATGTACTGTGTTGGGAGCCAGCATTTTTGCATTGGTACCATCCCAGTGTGCAGTTATCTTAACCTTACAATAGGTGATGTTTGTGCTTTTTGAAATGGGTGAATTTGTTTTTTTTAATGGAGAATGATAAATCTAGTTTGAATACTTCTCACTCACAGCATTTCTTCGTGCATTAGTTGATTGCAAGGACCTTTGAGCCTCCACCAGTGGCCCCTTTAAGATATTCATTTTTAGTCTTGTCACAATGTGTTGCTTTTTATTTTAATTAGGCTAAACTATAGTAATTAGAGTGGGGAAAAAGTTATTTTTATTGCTAAGTGGTGTTAGGTCTTGTGTAAAAACTTGAACCAGTAAAAAATACCATATATTGATTTATCAGCCCTGCTTACTTGTTCTCACGCATGTCAAAGGTACAATTCCACTTTCTGCCTGCCTCTGTTTATTTATCCTTTAAATACTCCTTGTTTGTCTGGACTGGCAGCATGATGTCAATTCATCTGGCATGCTCAAAAATCCTTTAGCCTTGTGCCGCCCAACCTTTATGCAGCACCTAATTGTAGATGGAGATGCAACAATTATGGTCCTGCTAGTATAAACTGTAATTTCATCTTCACAATCAATGCCTGAACTTGCATTTTTCTGCTAGGTACACCTTTTGTGTACTTATCCCATTCATTACTTTCTAGATCTTTTAGACCTTAATCAGAAAGTAGAGTGGTAAATAGTGAGTGTAGCATAAAGTAGGGGACAACATAGGAACTTCATATATAACTGTTATTTTTAAAATATGAATTAGCTCAATCTGGTAAACTAGTTATATTCTAGGCTTTTTAAAATTCTTCTTTAGTTTTTGCTTTGGTTTCGTGTAGTCTTTTGAAGGTGTCTTTTCAATTCTTCCTCATGTACCTAATTTTTATGTGCTGCCGTTCTTGGTAGGACAAAGATTCTGCTTGCACAGAAATATAATTTATGCTTGGAAAGAATTATTAAGCCATTTGGAGACAAATTTAGATTGATGTTCTTGAGTGGTAAATAACATTTAATTGAGAATTGTGCACAATCTTTATTATTATACCATCTTTTTTTTTGCAAATTTTAAAATTATTTTTTTTCCCTCATTAAATTTTTTTTTCTGGATTTCCTCTTTAGTTAATCTTTAGATAAAATTTATCACCTTCATTTGATGTTGCTGTGATATCACATTTTTAGAAGAAATATTGATAAGATTAAAAAAAAAATGCTGTTTGCATACAAAGTCGGTCTCTGGGCTTTGGATGCTCTGTGTTTACACAGTCAATGAACAGTTACTTAACAAGTACACAGTGGCCATACATGTGGAAAAGTGGTTTAAATTTATGTTGTAAATTTCAAGGTAGGCAGCACAATGGCGCAGTGGTAACGCTGCTGCCTCGCGGTTAGGAGATTCAGGTTTGCTTCCTGGGTCTTCCCTGCGTGGCGTTTGCATGTTCTCCCCGTGTCTGCGTGGGTTTCCTCCGGGTGCTCTGGTTTCCTCCCACAGTCCAAAGAAATGCAGGTTAGGTGCATTGGCGATCCTAAATTGTCCCTAGTGTGTGCTTGGTGTGTGAGAGTGTTTGTGTGTGCCCTGCGGTGGGCTGGCGCACTGCCTGGGGTTTGTTTCCTGCCTTGCACCCTGTGTTGGCTAGAATTGGCTCGAGTAGAGCCACGTGACCCTGTAGTTAAGATATAGTGGGTATGATGATGTAAATTGGGATGTATGTAAATTTCAAGACCATGAAAATGAAATGTAAAGAACATTCCAAAAAGGTTAGACAAAAAAATAATACATAAATTGGGAAAAGAATACAAAGCAATATTGACGTGTTTGGATAGGCCACAAGGCACTGTTGGTCCATTTCTCAGGAATTGGAGGCTATGTTAGACCCCACAGATCCTGTGTAGAAAAGGTCTTCACTTAAGTCTCCGTGCAAAGAAGCCATGAAGACAGCCATAAGGAGGCAAGCAGTCATTCTGAATGAGCTACAGAATACAATAGCTGAGACTGGAATAAAGGGGTTTCTAGTTAACCATATTTGGAGGTCTGCTTACTACTGGCTTGTATGAGAGGGTGGCACATAATAAGCCATTATTTGCCAAGAGCCACATCAAAGTATGTCTTGGGGGATTGCCAAGAAGCACACTGATGTATAATGTTAATGTAACACTGTCCATGCTTCAAAAACCACCTTATGGTATACTGTACATCTTATTTTAATAGAAGCAGTGATAGATGGTAGAAAATGCAAGCTAATACTACAAAAGAGTCAGTTGAAGTGTGGAACATGAAGAAAAACTTGGAGCTTTCAGCAAAAGTTAATATTCCAGCAGGCAAATCTTGAACACAAAGCCAAAGTAATTTTGTGGTGGCTTAAGAACAAAAATTGAATATTGTATAGTTTCCTACTGAAAGCCTCGATTCCATATTCCAATTGAGAATATATGGTCATCCAACTTACTTGAAGATCCTTGTGCCAATGTATCTGAAACAATGGGTCAAAATGACAGTGTGCAGACCTGGTGCAATTCTTTTAAGTTATTGCTACATTCTCTGGCTCTGTCAAATATTAATATGGAGCTGATTGCCAATAAAATGGCATATTTTTTCAAACATAAAGAAATGTTGCTTAAAAGTTTTGAGTTTGTGCTTGTAAAATATTATACAACACCACATTTCAGTGTAGGTTTTGTTATTCCATAAAAATAGAAAATTAGTCAAGCATATAAGTATTGTTTTATGTGAAATATCCATGTTCTTGAAGGACCTATTAATATGTAAGAATTGGAACTATCACGATCAAGTGTTTTAATTAGGAAATCTTCATACTTTATAGACTTGCTTTCATAACTTTTTGGAAATGTGTTACACCATTTGCTAATATACTGATAGAATGTGTGAAAGACACGTGCATGGACTGACTGGTGGGAAAGAGAGGATGTTATGGAGAGATGAACTGAGCAGACATGACTAAATGGTAAGAAATTCAGGTGTTTTTGTCATTTATCATTATTTAACCTTTCCATATTTCCTGTACTGTGAATGTGTTTGGCTTACATAGGAGTAAAATAGGTAATAATTAGCCAGACTGTCTCTGTTTACAGTTAATCGGGAACAAGAAAACAGAACTTGAGATACCCATGTCTTTATTTATGCAAGGGTTAAGTTCCTGGAAAATATATAAGAATTTCAGAAGCTTAAAAAAGTTTTCCTATTTGTTCATCAAGAAGCATGAAGCTAAGTTTGATATGGTGCGTTTTTGGACAGAATCACATCTGGGGAGGCCTCCGAGATTAGTGTGCAACCATGCAGATAAGATGACAATTTTGTCTAAAATTGAAATTATATGAGGGAACAAAGGAGAGCCATTTTCTCAAGTTTCAGGATTTCCTAATTGTTCTTAAAGATAACAGACTGACTTTAGTTAAGAGACAAACATAAACCAACAGTGATGCATGCCTAAATGTCCTTTATGCCAGTTGCTGAAAACCTATAGGGCACCTGAACAATTCTTTTGGATACAAGCCCTTTAATGAATGCAGATTTAGTAATCTTAATTTTTTTTTTGTTACATTCTGTAGTTTTATTATCTCTTGTATATTCACTCCTAATTGACCTTTTCAAGTACAGCTGTCAAAGGTTATCCCAGCAGTACTGAAAATATGGGGTGTTATGTATGTAGGTGTTTGTATTCATGGATATACAGGTGCCGGTCATAAAATTAGAATATCATGACAAAGTTGATTTATTTCATTAATTCCATTCAAAAAGTGAAACTTGTATATTAGATTCATTCATTACACACGGACTGATGTATTTCAAATGTTTATTTCTTTTAATTTTGATGATTATAACTGACAACTAATGAAAGTCCCAAATTCAGTATCTTGGAAAATTATATCAATTAAGACAAATGCAAAAAAAGGATTTTTAGAAATGTTGGACAACTGAAAGGTATGAACATGAAAAGTATGAGCATGTACAGCACTCAATATTTAGTTGGGGCTCCTTTGGCCTGGATTACTGCAGCAATGCGGCATGGCATGGAGTCGATCAGTCTGTGGCACTGCTCAGGTGTTATGAGAGCCCATGTTGCTCTGATAGTGGCCTTCAGCTCTTCTGAATTGTTGGGTCTGGCGTATTGCATCTTCCTCTTCACAATACCCATAGATTTTCTATGGGGTTAAGGTCAGGCAAGTTTGCTGGCCAATCAAGAACAGGGATACCATGGTCCTTAAACCAGGTACTGGTGGCTTTGGCACTGTGTGCAGGTGCCAGGTCCTGTTTGAAAATGAAATCTGCATCTTCATAAAGTTCGTTAGAAGCATGAAGTGCTCTAAAACTTCCTGGTAGACGGCTGCGTTGACCTTGGACCTTAGGAAACACTATGGACCAACACCAGCAGATGACATGGCACCCCAAACCATCACTGACTGTGGAAACTTTACACTGGACCTCACGCAACATGGATTCTGTGCCTCTCCTCTCTTCTTCCAGACTCTGGGACCTTGATTTCCAAAGGAAATGCAAAATTTACTTTCATCAGAGAACATAACTTTGGACCACTCAGCAGCAGTTTTGTCTTTAGCCCAGGCGAGACGCTTCTGATGCTAACTCTTGTTCAAGAGTGGCTTGACACAAGGAATGCGACAGCTGAAACCCATGTCTTGCATACGTCTGTGCGTGGTGGTTCTTGAAGCACTGACTCCAGCTGCAGTCCACTCTTTGTGAATCTCCCCCACAGTTTTAAATGGGTTTTGTTTCACAATCCTCTCCAGGGTGCGGTTATCCCTATTGCTTGTAAACTTTTTCTACCACATCTTGTCCTTCCCTTCGCCTCTCTATTAATGTGCTTGGACACAGAGCTCTGTGAACAGCCAGCCTCTTTAGCAATGACCTTTTGTGTCTTGCCCTCCTTGTGCAAGGTGTCAATGGTCGTCTTTTGGACAACTGTCAAGTCAGCAGTCTTCCCCATGATTGTGTAGCCTACAGAACTCGACTGAGAGACCATTTAAAGGCTTTTGCAGGTGTTTTGAGTTAATTAGCTGATTAGATTGTGGCACCAGGTGTCTTCAATATTGAACCTTTTCACAATATTCTAATTTTCCAAGATACTGAATTTGGGACTTTCATTAGTTGTCAGTTATAATCATCAAAATTAAAAGAAATAAACATTTGAAATACATCAGTCTGTGTGTAATGAATGAATCTAATATACAAGTTTCACTTTTTGAATGGAATTACTGAAATAAATCAACTTTGTCATGATATTCTAATTTTATGACCGGCACCTGTAGGTCATTTTTCATTCATCTTGGGTGCATAATTAATCTAATTGATCATTTTTAGCAATATACCATTTACTTAGAACACTGACATTTTAATTTCCTCTTTTTATTTTCAAACCAACAGTCTCCTGTGCCTAAAATTTATAACTCAGAGGTGTTATGGCAATAAATGTAAAGTAAAAAAATGCACATTATGTGACATTAGGTGTTGTCATGTATTTATTTATTTTTTATTATTATTCAGCACAATTTGAGTTTAAGTAAACAGATTTAGTAAATGTAATGGCAAAAAAAAAATCGGTTTGATGCTTGAGGTAAGCTTACAGTTAGGTCCATAAATATTTGGACAGAGACAACTTTTTTCTAATTTTGGTTCTGTACATTACCACAATGAATTTTAAATTATACAACTCGGATGCAGTTGAAGTGCAGACTTTCAGCTTCAACTCAGTGGGGTGAAAAAAACGATTGCATAAAAATGTGAGGCAACTAAAACATTTTTTAACACAATCCCTTCATTTCAGAGGCTCAAAAGTAATTGGACAATTGACTTAAAGGCTATTTCATGGGTAGGTGTGGGCAAGTCCGTCGTTATGTCATTATCATTTAAGCAGATAAAAGGCCTGGAGCTGATTTGAGGTGTGGTGCTTGCATGTGGAAGATTTTGCTGTGAACAGACAACATGCGGTCAAAGGAGCCATCCTTAAGCTGAAAAAACCCATCCGAGAAATTGCTACAATATTACAAGTGGCAAAATCTACAGTTTGGTACATCCTGAGAAAGAAAGCAAGCACTGGTGAACTCAGCAATGCAAAAAAAACCTGGACATCCACAGAAGATAACAGTGGTGGATGATCGCAGAATCATTTCCATGGTGAAGAGAAACCCCTTCACAACAGCCAACCAAGTGAACAACAGTCTCCAAGGGGTAGGCGTATCGATATCCAAGTCTACCTTAAAGAGAAGACTGCATTAAAGTAAATACAGAGGGTGCACAACCTCTACCAGAATGATGGCAAGAAAAAAGTATGGAGAAGGCGTGGAACAGCTCATTATCCAAAGCGTACCACATCATCTTTAAAACACGGTGGAGGCAGTGTGATGGCTTGGGCGTTTAAAAATTTTAAAAATAACGTAACATGATTCTCAATGTAATTGTTTTGTCACTGTTATGAGAGTTGCTGTCATCAAGGATTTGATTATCATTATTTCTTTCAATCAGGTTCGTATTTGGAGGATGTGTTGTGTTCAAGTTACATTCCGTTTTTGTCAACCGTTGTAAAGATAACGGGTTTCATTCATCGAAGTGTTCACTACCCAAATCGGTACTTGTGAATCTAAGATGTTTAACAGGCATTCCCGGTATTAAGTTATGGATCTGCCTGCAAATATTTAGCGGCAGCGTCTCTATTAACTTGTGGATTTGCCTGCGAGTAATTTGCGGCAGCGTCTCTATTAACCTGTGCGTCTGCCTGCAAGAATTTAGCGATTGCCTCTCTATGAACTTGTGGATTTCCCTGCAAGTATTTAGCAGCAGCGTCTCTATTAACCTGTGGATCTGCGTGCGAGTATTTAGCGGCAGTGTGTCTATTAACTTGTGGATTTTTCTGTGAGTATTTGGTGGCAGCGTCACGAAGTTGTTTCCGTCTGGCTGCATCAGAAAATGTACCACAACGTCTGACACGCCTCCTTTTTACTGTTTTCTCACAGTTTTAATTGCTGCTGTCATAATCGGTTTGAGTTTCATGGTTTGTTTCAATTACGTTAGTATTTGCAGGACTTGTGTTGAAGTGACATTCGGCATCTGTCAAGCGTTATAAGCATACAACCGGTTTCATCAATAACTTCACATCCAGCTTTTGAGAGTTGAAACCTTCATAAACATCAAAGTGTCCACTACTCAAATCATCACCTGTGAATCTAAGATGTTTTAAGAGGCATTGGCAGTTGTCCAAAGGTGTAAAATATTTGGCCATTTCAGTACACTTGAAAGCGACAACCGAACAATTCAGCGGCAGCCATCAACTCGCATGCAGAACCATAGGAAATGGGCTTAAGCAATTCATTCTTCTAGTGCTCCTGTGTAGTATAATTATCTCCTGTACCGTCATCAGTCCACACCTTGAACCTGTCGCAGTCATTCAATAAATAAGATACAGTGTTTCTCCGGATATCAAGAGTGAGCCTGATATGGTCGTGCAATATGTAACACAGAGAATGGAAAAGGCAGGTGGCATCTCTGGGCATGAAAACCACTTGGTAAGTTACAGTTCTTTAATTGATGGTGATCACCTTGATAGACATGTTAATGGGGGTACGGTTGGAATGGTAAAGGAAATGGATACCTGAACCGTAAACTAAGTCTAAAATACCTACACAATAACTATAATCGTAATAAACGAACAATAAAACAGCGGAGAAGACGTGGATTAAATAAAAAAGGCTGCAGTTACCAGCAGGGTGATATGAATACAGTGGTGAAGCAAGGAAGGGAATGAAAAGACTGGAGCGTCGGATGGCCTTATATGGGCAGGCAGCCAATTACTTTGGAGGCATGGGGATGATGGACGCAATATAGGCAGGCAGCCAACTACGTGGGAGGCGTGGGGATGGGGGACGCAACACCACCTCACATGGTGACCGAGCTGCAGGCTATGGACGTATATATGTACATAAGTAGGATTCAGTTATGACCTTTGCATGTAGAATTTCTAAATGAAACCTGCTTAACTTTTGTAAGTAACCTGTAAGGAATGAGCCTGCCAAATTTCAGCCTTCTACCTACACGGAAAGTTGGAGAATTAGTGACGAGTGAGTCAGTCAGTGAGGGCTTTGCCTTTTATTAGTATAGCTGTGACACAGGACAGAAGCAGCTGAATGAATTCTGAGGTGTTCAGAGACATATTGTCTGCTCAAATCCAGCTAAATGCAGTCGAATTGATTGAGCGGTGGGCGTTTCATGATACAGATGGACAATGACCCAAAACATACAGCCAAAGCAATCCAGGAGTTTATTAAAGCAAAGAAGTGGAAAATTCTTGAATGGCCCAGTCAGTCACCTAATCTTAACCCAGTTGAGCATGCATTTCACTTGTTGAAGACTAAACTTCGGACAGAAAGGCCCACAAACAAACAGCAACTGAAAGCCACTGCAGCAAAGGCCTGGCAGAGCATTAAAAAGGAGGAAACCCAGCATCTGGTGATGTCCAGGAGTTCAAGACTTAAGGCTTTCATTACCAGCAAAGGGTTTTCAACCAAGTATTAGAAATGAACATTTTATTTCCAGTTACTTAATTTGTCCAATTACTTTTGAGCCCCTGAAATAAAGGGATTGTGTTAAAAAAATGCTTTAGTTGCCTCACATTTTTATGCAATCTTTTTGTTCAACCCACTGAATTAAAGCTGAAAGTCTGCACTTCAACTGCATCTGAGTTGTTTCATTTAAAATTCATTGTGGTAATGTACAGAACCAAAATTAGAAAAAGTTGTCTCTGTCCAAATATTTATGGACCTGTGTGTCATATTACATGACTTTTCCTGTAATTTTTCAGTCATAGCTTTTATTTACATAATCTTTCTGAATTGGAGGCAGTCAGTAGTGCACACTCTTGAAGCCAATCACCTCATGTTACATGCAAGGGGCAAGCATGACATGACTGCACTGGAATATCAGTGCTTAGTCAGTAACTGTGACATGGGGTTCAATGGATAGTAATATATTTTGACATAGAGCAGTGACTGTGTATGTCTGCAAATCTTACATACCCCACAGGAAGAGGTTGCATAATGTGATATCAGCTTTAGCAAAATGTATGTGATACAGAGGAGTTAAAAAATTTATCTGAAGAAAATATCAAGTAAAGCATTTCATGGGTCAAGTCCTCCAGTTGACTGCTTCTGAACATTTGTTTTTTTCCCCCTCAGAGAGCTGTCCCTGGACTCTGTAATTTAATTGGGTGTGGGGAATAGCTTCCAGTTGCTGAATTTTCCTTTATTAAGTTAGTGTTAGTGGGATCAGCTTTCTTACTATTACACATCAAAGCATGGATAAGCAGCAGTGTGTTGTATAGTTTTGTAAAATTGTTGCAAATATGTGGTATGATCACTTTTTCTGGAAATATGTTTCATGTAAATTTCTTCATTTCATAATTCGATTTCTTTTGTTAGGTCTTCCATAAATATTTAACCATAGTCCCCTCTGTTTGAGTTTCTGCATATGGGCAGAGCTGTTTTACATGGCACCAGTGATCAGTTCAGAGAAACATAATGTATGCCAAATATAAATCTGTTTGCACAAAATTGAGTGTATGGGAATGCTGATTTGTCACCCTCATGATGTTTGACTTTGCAGTATAGTATTTTAAGCTAATGCATAAAACCTTCCTTGGTTGTGTCCATCATGATGATGTTTGGACTGTAATCACACTATAAACACTGAAGCAAATGCACACAGTAATAAAGACTTAATAGGATGGAGGTGTCTTGAGCTGCCCTGTCATACAAGTGGATGCCCATCTATTAAATTTAATGTTGTCATGTTATTGACTGTCTAGCCTAACATAGCTTTCTGTAGCTTGCCATGTGACTTGGTGTGGGAAGTTCAACTTCTGTTGTACATATCTTTATTCCATTGATCTGTAGGACCATTGCTTGCACTAGTCTTAAAAGTACACTTTTGGATACTAGTAGCATGGTTGGTCCTTGGCGGAAAAACATCAATATGTGTAAGTCGCACAAAGAACAAATTCCATCATGGAAATGAAGTTTGAATCTTTGAGGAGAAAGCTGACGTATACATTTGGTACCGAAAATCCTGACATGCAAATACCATTCTGTTTTAAAATTTGAGTTTTTCTGTAACTTTCTTTTACCAGTGTACTGCATAACCAACAGTCAATGGTTGCTTAGTATATAAAAAGGTGCTTTATAATTATCAATATTGGTGACTCATTTGTCTTAGTGATTGTCTGTTTGATTGGTTAACTGTTTATTCCTTTATATTGACTCTTGTTCAGGGGTGCGGAAATCCAACACCCGACTTGTCCGACACGGGTAAATTGACCGTCGGACAAGCGTGTTTTTCTGGTTTCAGTTGTCCGCAGACAAGTGCAACTTTCTGGAGAAAAAAGAATTATATGTGCTGTGCAGGCCGCATTTTACCACTTCTTTCAAATTTTAAACATTTGGGTACGTACTTCATGTGGAAACAGTCTACTTAGGCATGTTCTTCATGTCTCAAATTGTTATTCAATATTGTTTACATAATGATGGCTGATTTTTCAAAGGGGAATCACTCTTGTGGTCTTACATAAGTATTTTACCCTACTATTTACACGCTTGGAGATGCGGTCATTTTTTTTCATGCCAACATTACGATGTAATTTGATGATTTTTCATTATAATCGATAACTTTTATATATTATTGATAAAATTCATTTTTTCCACATAAAAATGCGGTCGTTTCACCTACAATGCAATTGTTTTCTCCACATAAAGCTTGTTAGGCAGTTAATCTTTCCTGAAATTTGCGATTTCGTGCAGGTTGTGATATATTGAGGAATTAAGAAATTTATTGCGTGACATCAATTTTGATGAGCTGTCTATAGATCGTTTTTGATTAGAGAATTTTTCATATAAAACAAGTTGGTTTCGCACTGTCAGTTTATTAAAAATAAAGAAGAAAACATTCTAACGGTTTCCAAATGTTATGAAATATCAATAAAAATCTTCACTTAGACGCGATTATTTTTTCTAGACAACATCGGTAATATTTACTCCTTTGGAAATGTACCATCTTACGGAATTTCAAATACGTCATTAGGAATTACCTGCGTAACCCATAATACACTGCAGTAAGCACGTTGTTCTCGCTATATGCATGTTGCTGAAACTGAAACAAGTAGCATCGCAGATGAGAAATGGCTTTTTCCTGGTTAAAACTGGGACAACAGGCCCTGAAAAACCTACGGGAGCGTATTAAGACCACGGTGAAAAAATATGGACACAGTGAAAACAAAAAAAAATGTAAATGTCAAGATTAAAAGTCGACATTTCCAGTTTAGGCCTATTCTCGTAGTTTATTTTATCAGTAGAATTTCGCAAACTAAATGTCATCTTAAAATGAATGTTTCATTTACTAGATTTTATCAAACCCCGTCATAAAGTAATGTAGCACATTAAATGCTTTATATTAAGTGTTTCCCGACCCAGCTTTTTAATCTCTGCGCGCTTCTTAAACTGACTTCCTCTTGCATTGAGGAAGCGCCGGCAGCAATTGCCGCACATTGACTTCATGATATTCCTACTCAATGAACATTCAGAATACTAAGATAAATACTTTATCTTTTTCACGATGAAATGCATTAAAGCATGTATTAGACATGGGTGGCTGGGGGCACGGTGGCGTGGCTGTAGTGCTGCTCCCTTGCATTAAGGGGTCCTCAGGTCTATGCTCAGTGACCTACATTCAGTGTAGAGAACTTTATGGCAGGTGTGACGAGGCTACAAAAAACTGGATATTTGAATGGGTATCGCACAGGTTTAACTCAAATATTATGTAAATGTTGGGTTCGTTATCTGGAGGTCGGAGACATGAACGCAGAATTCAAGGGATGTTTTTCTGAGCAGGCTTTCTTTATTGCATGTTTGCTGTGTCTATCTTACGTACTAAACTCCCAGTTTCTATCCTTTTTCTTTCTGCACATAACCAATCACCACACGATAAACGTCTTTGTGAAATTAAAACTAGTTATAAACCTAGATCTCAGAGTTTTCAGAACTTTAAAAAAATTTGTTATACATGTTTAATTATGCCACCCATTCAGAGGTCTAAGCTTATAACTAGTTTTAATTTCACAAATACGTTTATCGTGTGGTGATTGGTTATGTGCAGAAAGAAAAAGGATAGGAACTGGGGGTTTAGTATGTCAGATAAAGACATGAGTCTAAAAGTAAGAAAAAAGTTGGTTCAATTGAAAAAGCGTTTTATAAAGCTGAACGCTCGGAGGTTGAGCGTTACGCTATGCTGTTCAATACTGCTTCTTTAGAAGAGTTTGACCCACGACCAGCTGTGGAATTCTGGCTGTCACCTGGCAACCGGCACATCACTCAAAAAACCTGAAAAGTCATCAGCATCCACTTCTTCAGGACCATCAGTCCAGGAACCATGCAGTTAAGCTCAAGCAGAAATGAACAGCATTCAGCCCATGCTGTCTGAGATAGTAAAGATTCTTGGGGGAGAAGATGTTGCAAGACAAAAGCTGAAGAACATGGCAGAAAATGAATCAGGACAGTTTTCTGTTATGTAACTGTAATATTTGAAAAAAGAACTAGTGTAGCTATAATGAAGGCATTGTTTATTAGCCAGTTAAAATAAGGGAATCTTTTATATAATGTTCTAGAGCAAGGTGGCAAAATACTACTCCCTGAAAGAACTTTTTTCAGTTTTAAAATGGAAGGCAGTTTTGGTAACGATAAAAGAGATCAGAAAAAATAAACTATTTTTCACTGTTATTATTTGTTTATGGGAAAGTGAATTTAACTGGCGGACAAGTGTATTTTCTAAGTTTACTTGTCTGTGGACAAGTAGAAACAAATTTGATTTCCACACCCCTGTTGTTTATCTCTTTTTTTGTGTGAGCTACTAGCACATGTGATTGTTTTTTGTTTGTTCAGATCATTCTTTTTATACTTTGTATTGCCTGCCTGGTGTATTAAAAATGTATTTAAGTGTGACATTAATTGGAAGCTCAAACTTGACAGTGTGGTGGTTAAGTTTTTGCCGGTTGTGGGTTTAAATCCCGCTGCTGACACTGTGACCATGAGAAAGTTGCTTGTCATGACTGTGCTCCAATTGAAAAACCAGAAGAAATGTTGCCAATTGTATCATGAATGTCGTAAGCAGCCTTAGATAAAGGTGTCAGCCAAATAAGTAAATGTAAATTAATGTGTATGCATGAATCAACCATGTGATGTACAGTAATGTCAACATGACAACAGTATAAAGGTAGTACCTTTCTAAAATGTCTCTTAGTTGAATTTCTGCACTGTTGCAGCTGCACCAGTAAAATTCTAAAGGGCATTTTCGTGAAGTGGAAAAGGCCACAGTATAAATGTGATGTGGCAGCCCACAAAAACTTGAAAGAATAGGACAGCATTGTGCTGAAGCACATAGCATGTTAAAACTGTCAGGCCTCAGCTGAAACTATTACATTTCCTTAGTTCCAGACTGACCCAGGAACCAATTATTTGTCAAGAGCTAAACAACATAGATGCTCAAGCTTGTGATGACCATGTGTCGTGCCAAGTGTCAGCTAGCTAGCTTGTAAATCTTGCCACCTTTGGATACTGTAGCGGCAAAAATACACTCTCTTGAGTGATTGATAATGCATCACTTACTGGGAATTCATTGTACCAGTCTGGGTTTACTGGATGCCTGGGCAACACCAAGTATCTTTGTGTGTAATGCCAACTGTAGTGTGGTGGAGGATAAATAAAGATCTGGAATGATTTTCATGGCTTGGGTTAGGCACAGTAGTTCTTGTAATGTCAAAACTTAACAGTAGAACATAGTTGCTTCCAGCTTTGTGACAGTTGGGGGATTACCCTTTTCTTTTTGTAGAATGGCAGTCTCCTTATTTAAACAAAAAAAGAGATCCATGCAGAAATGGTTTCTAGAGAGCTGAGTGGAAGAACCCAAGTGGCTTGCAGAGTCCCAAAAACTATTTTTGATTAACTGGATTGTGGTTTACAAAACACACCTCCCTGATGAGGCCTGATCTTGTCAATAATATTGACTGAATGGAGTTAAATCTCCACAGTAATATTCCATTACATACTGAAAAACGTCTTCAAAGAACGTTGGGTGCCTTTATAGCTGGGAAAGTGGGGGCCACCTGAATATTAATAACCTTGATTTTAGAAGATAAGTATATGTCCAGATACTTTTGCACATATAGTGTATAATTACACTGCAGCATTTTTAGAATCCTGAATAACAGCTGTGAATTGATACATAATTATTCACATTATTGACTCATTAGAAGTTTGCACAGTGCTGCTTAATGACCTTGTAATTTTAAGAAGAGAGCATGTAGTATATTTCACACTTAAACTAGTTTAATGTATGCAAAGTGGTAGTTAAACACTGCTCTTTATACTGCTATAATCTAAAAGTGAGTAATGTTGACCTCATTATACAAATATATGAAAGCAACCAGCTTGCTTCTCTCTTGTTATTGTAGCTCTTACCATGGGCATTACTAACCACATCTCAAAGATGAGAGTTTTTCAGTTGATGGATTTCTCTAAATTACCCTTGTAGTATTATCCTGCTGAGGAATGACACCGTGTCCCGAACTAGTCTCCGACATACACCTAGTGTTGACTTATTTGGCCATACCCACTCACAAGATTCGATAGTAATTAGTACGGGTGTGATTCTTTTTTGACTGCTTCTCCATTGATGCTTACAACTCCATAATCAGAATTTTATATGAGCTTATAATGCAGCATTTCAGATAGTTTGAAGAAAATGATAAATAGAACAAGTAATAATATGTATCCTAAAAGTGAAATTGGAGCAGCAGACTACAGGAATAACAAGTAAACAAAATGTGTTTGTATGCGTGTGCTGAGTTGTCAGATCTTTTTTTGAGCTTCACTTAAATGATTATGCTTTTTATCATTTTGATTGATTAACTTCTCTTTATTATTAAAATGTACAGAAAGTTCCTTTCAAAAACATAGTGTTTTTCTTTTTGTTTTATCCTGCTCTTAAGCACTTTAAAACTGAAACTGTACTCTGGGCAGTTTTTCAAAACACTTCACCTGTATGCTAAAAGTATTGTTTTGCATCTGATTCCATCCCATCCACTGTTAAACCCAAGATCTCTGACAGTTTAATGCTTAGACCTCATTAAAGTAAATGGAAAATGGCAGTCACAATTTTGCTTTTCCTTTTATTGCAATGCTTTAAAACCCCAATTTCCAAGTGCCTTGTTAGCCAACATGCCGTGTTCCACAATTGCATGGCTGCTAACTTGACACACAATGCCTAAACAACTAATGATTACATAAAAATATTAAGGCCTACTTTAATAAAGTATTGCTGTGTCTCTAAAGGAGAAAAAAAAGTAGACAGATTGCAAGGACCCTAACTTGATACTGTGACTACCCCATAAGTGATACAGGAGCCGCTTTTCCACAGGTGCTAACTGGCTTTTTATTCTGAATGCCACAATATAAACAGTACCCTGCTGCTGCTGCCCATTGGACACCTCTAAAGTTATACAAGTCCGCCTTCAACCTGTCTGCCCTTCTATTTTGCTCACTATTCTCGCCCCGTCAATCTTAACTAACTAACCCATATTCCGCTTGATCTTAAACCACTCTGTCATTGCATGTTTGGCAACGAGACACGTCACAATACATTTGCACAGCAAGACTGCAGCTGAGTGTTTTAAGTGGGCCTCATACAACAGTGTTTGAAGTGCTTTTTGATTTGCAGTGGCTGCTTTAATGGCTTACTGTCCCAAGCAACTTTCAATGCTAGACTAATTTATTTTGTCAGTACTAGACAAACTTTATTTTTTTGCTGCTTTGACTGCCCCAGTATATGTGTGTGTATAATAGTGTATATTAGTGCTGGGAGGTATACCATTTCATACCGAAAACCATTTATTTCTGTTATGATACGGATTTTTCTTATACAGCAGTACCGGTTTAAATAGCCTAAACAATGTTCTGAACGTGGCGCAGCGAGAAACTGTTCAAGGGGGACCTTTTTCACTGCTACACTGCTAAACACGCATGCAACAGAGTACATATGTTAGTGGAGCTATTACGTGGTAAAAATGGACAGAGAACTTTCCGAAGCTGTAGGAGACAATAAAGTTGAACATGATGACACAGAAGAACTTTTGCTGAAAAAAGGAGCCGTGTCTGTTGTCTCGAGATATTTTGGCTTTAAAAGGTTGGATGTGGACCAAACAACTATTTACTGCTAATGCTGTTGAGCTAAAGTTGTCACCAGAGGCGGCATCACGAGCAATTTGCTGCACCACCTTAGCCGCAAACATGCTTTGGAGTACCATGAATGTATGGAAATACAAGATTGGCACCCTCCACGTCCTCAGGTAAAACTGAAAAAGCTAGAGGACAATCAAGTCAGACATTACTTGTAGACGCATTTGCTAGAGGACTGCCTATGACAAAAAACGCCATTACAATCCATATAGCTAACGTGTCAGTGGACAGACATTGTTTACTTTAACAAAGTGTGGTTGGTTTACAAAAAAACATTTACTGTGTATTCCTTTTCCAAGACATATTCAGTGCAATACAACTTTTGACAAGCACCTCTGGATATTTTACTAAGTCTAAATGCCTCTTTGGATGGTTTAAAATATGTTGTCAAAATTATAGTTTAAGTTGTTTGCAAAATTTGTTCAATAAAAAGGTTCTATATTTTAACTGCAGCTGTCATGCAGTGTGATTACTTATCTTCATTAGTGCCACCCCCTTGAAAACTATCACTTTATGTGGCCATGCAAACCTGTATTAATACTTGCGTGCACATTAAAATGTTTTTTTGTACAATGTACAATTCTCATGACAATGGAATAGGTTATTCTTAGCCAGTCTACTGCAGTAATTGCAGTGGAAAATGTGGTTAACATCCACTCATGCATGGGGAAAAAAGTACTGTCGAATACCATGAAACTGGTATAATTTTGAAAAATACCGTGATTATAGAATTTTGATCATACCTCCCAGCACTAGTGTATAGAATTTGTTTTGTGTTAACACTAGCCTAGTTTCAATTTGTATATTTCTTCTAAATTTTATAAATTTTTAACAGTACAAGATTACGGATCGAAATGTTACATTCAAATCAGATTGAAGCTACCATTTTTACAGGTGTTTCAGATATTATCAATGTCCATTTGACCCCAGTGGATGTGACTGCTGCACAACTCCTTAGCTGCTCAAACTGTAAAGATTTGTGTCTTTTATATACATTATTTTTTTATGACACATTTGTTTCTTTTTAAGGTAATGTGTAAGAATTATCAGACCTTGCTAAATGACATCTCTCAGTCCTGTATTTTCAGCTTTGTTTAGAGGTCTGCAGTTTGATGCAATTTATTTTGCAATGGAGAGCTGTGGTTAATGCTTAAGATTTTGTTTCATTTGTTGTCATGATTTGTGTATTTTTAGATTGTAGCCTGCTGTAGGTTTTGCTGTCTAAAAAACATTAAGAGTTTTTAAAAGTTGCATTGTGCATGTTTTACTCTTAAGGTACAAGCCAAGAACGTTTTACTCTTGTTATATTTAAGTTTGTGCACACCAAGTTTACAAGTATTAACAATTTTGTCCTTTGAACTAGCAGTTTTAAATCTGAAACATCCATCATTAATTTAGTCTTTCTTAGCCATTTTTTATTGGATTAGTTTAGATGCTCAAACTTTGCCAAGGCCCTGAAAATGTTGTACCATCAGGTCCGGGCCTATACTGATTTAAAATCATTGCAATGAGCATGATCCTTAGATCTTGGTTACTACTAAGATTAGTCACACTGCATGATTTTGTATAATAATAGACTAGTTGATCCAAACACTTAACTACAGCAGTCTATAGACACACGTGATTAACTGCCACATGGTATCTCTAGGTCAGGGGATTTCAGCCTTTTTTGTTGGCATAGCACCTTTTAGGAAGGAAAAAAGTATTTTTTGAATATTATATGAATATGAATGAATATTATTATTTTGAAGTATCTCAATTTTCTTTCAGTCTTAAAATTGTCAAGTACTAAACTCTTACTAAGCAAAACAAGAAGTGAGATTTCATAACTATTCCTGGCAATTTTCCATTTGGGGATTTTAACAAGCGATTACTGACAGTTTCTTGTGTAGGATTTTTTTTTTTTTTTTTGTCTTTTAGCTTTTCTTATGCACATCCAGTGCTTTTTTTAGTGCATCTTTCTGACATTGTGTGTATTGACGGATGTATGGTGAGCACTATTGCAGTTCTTAAAGCATCTTGGGACTACACAAGTTTCTATCCATCTGTGCTATTGATGTTCTGTTATACTGTTAGTTAATATCAAGGCCAGATGTAAAAGTTTTTATTCTCTGTTCCATCAGGAATCATATAAGGTATTTTTTTGATGATGGAAAACTAAAATGCTTGATTTTTATATGTTGATGAAAATAAATGCTGTTACTAAGTACAATGAAATGTTACAAATGTCATGTGTTAATTGAATAAGTATTGCAATCTTTTGTAAATTATATATGTTAAAAAAAAAAATTAAATACTCAGTAAAAAGAATATTTAAAAAAAAAAACTTCAGGCTAGTAACACACTTAAAAAAAAAAAAAAAGGCTTTGAATAAATGCAAAAAATGCACATTGCATTTTTGTGTAAATAAAACTGATGCAAGAAAGACTAGCATGCCAACATACTCTTCTGTGAGACCAAAGTGTGTTTTTTTTGGGTTTCAAATGAGCACTTACATACTAAATGCATACTCTGAAGCACAGCTGGAAGTATATCCTCACACGGAAGAGTAGGACCACTGACACAGAGTAAAACTGACCCATAGGTAAAAAAAAAAATAATTGCAGACCCGGTCAGAGTTTAGTGATTATAAAAAAAGTTTTAACGTCAAACACAGGTTTCAAGTTTTGCATTTATTAATACTTGAATAATTTAGAAATATGGTAGCTCCTATTTCTTTGTTTTAACTTGTGTGTAAATTCCTCAGCTGTTTAAAAAATTGGTTGGGTTATCCCCTTTATTTAGTTTTGTGTGGTAGCAGATCTTGCACGTGTCTTATGGTTTTCCTTACCCATTTGTTGCCAAACCCAAGTATTTCCAGATGCCATTCTTGCTGCCCTCTTTGTAAGTTAAGCATGCTGATGAAGGCTCCAGTACGACCGAATCTGCCATCTTAACACCTATGACCGTCTGGAAATTGGACTGTAAATCAGGCCATGCTGATTGTTGCCCTAAAAGGCTCAATAGGCTGTATGTACACAGTAGTGCAGACTTGCATCAATTGAAATCTCAGCCAGCTTAGTCATTTCCTTTGTCCGTATTGCAGTTGTGATTTTTGTTTAGTGGCGATCATATCAGAGAAAATGATGTTTAAGTTTCAACATACAGATACTTCTACATTGTTGTGTACTTCTATTTCAAGCTTCCAGTAAGTAAAACAAGGTACTTAGTTTTCGTACATTTCCCTCTGATGCAGAAACACGATCTAAATGGATTGCTGCTCTCCAGAGAGAGAAGCTTTACAGTTAGTCCCCATTCCCAAGTTTGTAGCCGGCAATTTCAAAAAAGAAAATTTTTGCAAGCCAGGTTTCGAGACAGGGATGTGATTTTTGAAGAAGAGAGCAGTCCTGCATTATTTGAGCCGATTAATTTTTCCATTCTGCTTTCAAGACTGGGGGTTTGGGAGAGGAGAAAGCAACCCACGGAGGATGACACACCGGGCGAGGAGGAGGAACCTGCAGTTGTTGACCTAGTGCTTGATGGAAACCTGTCACTTAGAGAGGGGATCTACCAGCTGAGGAAACAAATTGACACCCTTACAATGAAGCAGCAGTATGTACTGTCCAAGAACTGTGCAGTTTGTTTTGTATTTGACAGTATTTAAGCAGTTGCATTTTTTGAGAAAAGGAAAAGGCTCATTTTTTCTCACTGGGCAGAGGGTAATTTGTTTTATTGATGAAATTAGAAGCTATCAAACCAAAATTATTAGGGTTCTAATTCAAATGAGATTCCAATACAAACCAAGTGAGATATGAAGATTAAAATATGTAAGTTATATGGTAGCATCCCATGTGACACGAAGCTTAGCAGAAAGATACAAGATTTTGAAATCAGTTTTGAACTTTCCAACCATTTGACATCTGTGAATCGATTTGAATCTAGTATTTTCTAATAAAAAAAAAAAAATACTGCCAGCCATTTTGGCATATTAGTATTATGAAATGTAAATATAACAAATACAGGTTTGATGTATTCTGAAGCCATTACATTCAGGTCCTTACATTTTTGAACAGTGACACAGTTTTCATATTTATATGTATGCCACCACAATGATTTCAAAATAAAGCAATCATTGTGTAAATTTTGTTTTAATTTAAGGGGTTTACCACAAATATTGGATTTGCCATTGATGACAGACATTTTCTGCACAGTCACCCCCACATATCCAGTGGCTCGAAAATAAATATAGACATTTGACTGACGACCAGTCCATAGACAGGTGGGAGAAATTCCCTCATTATTTCATTAATTATGAAGCAGGTCGAAGGTCTGAAATTGATCCCAAGTGTGGAATTTGCATTTGAGCAGTCTATGCAAGTAAAAACAGTTCATCATTAGGTTGAGAAAACAAAATAAACCCATTAGAGAGAGAGAGCAGAAACGTGAGGAGTGCTCAAATCAACCATTTGGTACATTCTTTAAAAGAAGAACACACTGGTGTAACTAAGATTTATTTGCTTTTGTGTCTCGTGCTTCTTATCTGATCACAACAGAGACCTCTATTCGGGATTTTTCAGTAATCATTGAAAGAATAAATTGCATACATGGCTACTTCTCAAGCAGAGAGAATTTTTCTCTGCAAATAAGTTTATAATTTAGAGCGAGTGCCTATGGTGTTGTGTATATTTGGGAGCGTAATTCTAAATTAAGGTTGTTAGATGGTACTCTGTATATACTGTGTTTGTACTGTTCTGATGGTGTAGTGTCATGGGGAAGTGTATAGTATACATTTCTTTAATGTTTAACATCCACAGAAGTTACAGGGCTCTTTTAATTTGCATCCTAATACAGATGAGGCACCGCTATATTTTCATAACATTTAAAAAGTACTTGGCAGTAAAAAGATTAAACATGTTGCTTTGGGCATTTTGGTGATATTTAATTTAATGAAATGCTAATTTATAGGTTGTGGTAATGTCTTTCCTAGGATGTTGTGATCTCTTGTAAAAAAAATGCAAAAAGCAAATATATACCATACTTGTTTTTCCACTTTTATAATAGCACAAAGATGAGGGAAAGAAATACAGACGTTTCTGTTGCTCTTGGTGTGTTATTTATTTGAGTGCTAGAGCAGTATGAGTTAATGTTGTCTAATGTTCTGTGGGGATTTTCAGTAGGAAAAAGAGATTTTCTAAAATTTAATATCCCACATTAACTTTTCAAGACATTTAACCTAATGCAGCTTAAATAAGGATTTGAATGTATGTTGCATATCAGTCTACATTATGTAGTAGTTGTCATCCGTATATAATCAGCTTTCAGTGTATGTGTTATTCTTACTTATAGTGCATATATACATTTATACAATTTTTTCCATTCACTTTTTGTTACATTAGCCATAGCAGATTTTTGACACTTTTTTGATACTTTTTGATTGTAGTTGTAACTACATTTAAATGTTATGCTAGCTCTTTTTGTTGGTTTTATGTTTAAAGTAGACATGTATAGGTGAAGAATTTAATCTCCACACTTTTACATTTACTTTTGGATAAATTAATGCATGTTTAGCTATGTTTTGGTGCAATAATCTGTTTTGCCTCTGAGAATTTATATCTAAAAAAAAGAGTTGATGTAATTTCCAACACCACAGATGAAAGTAACTTAGTTAAATGATTACCAAAATCCTCAACCCTGTTGTAAGGCTCAGCTTGCAGCTTTTTAATATATGAAAACTCACTTTTGTGGCTGTCATTGACTGACTGTCCCCCTCATAATTTGAATGGGAATGATTGATTGTACTGGTTGATCTGACAGCTGCCTGTGGGGTTTATAAACATGTTGCCCTCATAGTTCAGTTGTCAGTTATTGAATGTGAACTTTTTTATTCTTTGAGATTCTCCTAAATAAATGGTTTTCTTTGCATCCCTTTTCCCCAAATATAACAAAAAATAAACTGAATTTGACATTCTTACAATTAACATTTGTAGTCTCTTGAGGTTTTTTGTGTGTCTGAATGTAATTTAAATACGGATGTGGTTGCTTCATAAATGTTTTAACAGTGTTATTAAATGTGGTATACTTTATATATATATATATATATATATATATATATATATATATATATATATATATAAAAAGTTTTGCAATACCCACATTGCTTGAGGTACTGAGCCACGGTGTTATTTAGTGCAACATTGTTTTCAGCCTTCTCTTTTCTGGTATATGTATAGATGTGTGTGTCTGCATGAGAGAGACGTACTGTAGATAATGTGATAATTTGTTCATGTTTTGGCCTTTGAAAATATTAGGCACACTCTCAAAGCAGTTATCACAGCATCTTTACAAAAAAAAGAAAAAATTATTAGCTAGTTAGACAAATTATTCATCTTTAATCGCAGACTAAAAAAAAAAGCAAACAACAAGGAACAAAACAGTACATTTATTTAATGTGGTATAGGTTAAATACAAAAGAACAGCAGCAATCTCAAAGCTCACATCTTTAAAGGAATAAATTATTTGTGGTATGTTTATTACATTATTACACAATGTGTTCTTTTGGATTACTGGAATTAATTTTACTTTTTCAGTGAATTGCTAGATCTGTTGCCCAGAGTTGAAAACTTGTAGACAGTATAGTTGGTATAGATACATCTCAATAAATTAGAATATCATCGGAAATGTCAGTAATTCAGTTAAAAAAGTGAAACTCATAGATTATGTAGATTCATTACACACAGTGTGATGTAAATCTATGAGTTTTACTTGTTGAATTGAATTGCTGAAATAAATTTAACTTTTCGATGATGATCTAATTTATTGAGATGCACCTGTATACTTGCAATGTGAAGCCAGTGCGCAGACTGCACCTCAAAGCACAGACGCAGTGAGCAATCGGAACGCATTTGTTCTTGTAGCCCGTTTGATCAGCACGTTGATATTCTCCTAGTCAAAAAGTTACATTTTTTTGGTCAATGTTACATAGCTGATTATGTTACAGTAGAGGATTTAGACACTGCTGATGGAAGAAGAGTTGTTCCTGCTATTATTGACTTTAAGAGGAAGAAAAGGTTAAGGTGGAGAGCCCTATTGATCAAAAGCCATGAAGGAAGGCCAAATATTATAATCTTGTGTGTGGGGGAACCTACATGATGAGCATATGCATTTCAAATGTTTTCCTTGCATTTTGATAACTTGTCAGATCCAGCCTCTCCTTGAAATTCACCATTTCGCCATGTAGTTGGAATTACTTCTCTGCACAGCAGTTGCAGCAAAAACACCACATGTGGTTCCATGTCTACAAATTTGACATCATTTTTGCCACTCTGCCATCATACAAATCGCAGACACACCAACAATAAACTAGGTTAAAGCAGGTCTTAAAACATGTTGTCCTAGATTGAGCATGGTCATAATAAAAATGTGCTTAGTGTTCTTGACTAGTGATGTCTTGTTTTTCATTCTGTTTTTTAAAGACTTGTTGCTGTCTTATTTTATTGAATGAAGTTCATACAATATGTATTTTTAATGCATTAAAATCATACAGGCACATTTAAGACATACTATGAATTGAAACTGAAAATCGGTAGGATCACAGAAGAACTGAAGATTTTTACTGCAGTAATATTCTCAAAAGCTGGATAAATCTTAAAGATTACCAGAAATGTACCACATCCTCCTTTTTCTCTGTGGCTTTGCCATGGTTGCCTCGGTCCATTAGTATCTTCAATTGTGAATGACTGTGTTGGTGAAGCAGCTGGTACATGACAGCCTTTGGTCATAATGAACTCGACAATCTCCACTTTTTCTTGCATGGAAAATGCAGGTAATTATCAAAAAGGGAACACTTGTCTGGAAAGGGGGGGATAAAATATGTAGAAAATATTGTGTTATGGTTATTATCTTGAATATAAATGGTGTAATACTCAGTTGCTCATTACATTGGATTGGAAGAAATCTAAGTAACTTTGAGAAATAACCAGATGTCACTAAAACTTCAAAATTGTGCACCTCAAACATAAGTTAGTTTTTTTTTTTTAAACAGTAGCAGTTTTGCAATAGTTAGAAAGAAATGCATTATCATCTAAAGAGATTTTTTTTTCCATTTTACTGATTTTATTTAAGAGAGAATTCAAATGTGTATAAATTTGAGATGCCAAAAAAATCAAACCCATAATTCTGTAATTTTAAAGTTCGGCAAAGAAGTTTCCTCAATCAGAATGTGTTAAGAACCCCTCAGACAGAGGATATTATTGTCAGGTTGTTGGACTTAAGTCCACTGTACCTAAGAATGCACTCTTGCAGTTGAAGTGGTGCAATGAGCACAAAAATAGAGGAAAAAATGTATTTTTTGTTTTCAGTTGAGTAACCATTCACCTGTTTCTTAGCATCTCAACGTGTGCTGCTGACCAAAAGACATCTGCTGGCTAATGAACTGTGTAGGTATTCATGTTAGAATTATTTTTATTTTTCCATTGTTCTCTGTGCCGATTTTGATTTCTAAGGAGTTTTTATGACATTGTCCTTGATAACTACTCTATGGTCTCAGGAATGCACCAAAACAAAAGCCTTAAAATCAAACAAAATTTTCTGTTTACCTGTTATGCTCTTTGTATAATAAATTAGAAGATGGAGTTATGTCTGTAATATGCAGACGGACAGTTATAGTTTTATTATATCTTGGAAGAAAAAATATAAATAAGTAAATAAATAAGACACTTAAATGTTAAAAAATATATACAGTTCTTCAAGGACAAAATCTGTGCTCTATGCCTGCATTCCTTAAAGACTGTTATACAAAAATGAATTTAAATTGAACTAAAAATTTACCTTCATTGAATTCTATTAGAATGTCTTCACCCTCAAATGATTTAAAAAAAAAAAAAATTGTACAAAAATGGGTCCCTGTTGTGTATTTCGCAATTAAAATGTTTTATAATAGAGAACATTCTTGAAGCTTTATTATTTTCCTTGTGTTGAGAAGCTGTAAATTTCCTTTTTTTAAATCTGGGAAAGGTCCTTCTGAAGAACAGTGACATCCTTTCATTACAGAATGCACAAGGTGCTGCTCTGAAACTTTTTGTTGCTTACATATTCAAAATTTGCACTTCTGTATACTTCCTACTTCCGTTTGTCACATAACATCTGATTATTATCTTGCGCCTCAGTGCCATAGCAAAGTTCTTCCAGTGCAGGTTACACACACACACCCACACACCTTTTTAGTGTGCGGGATTTAGAAATAACCTAAATGCAACTGACTTTAATGTGCACTTCTTTACAAGCAGACCTCCAGCTTCCTTAGCTTTTAAGTCATTAAGGTTCGCAATCCTAGAATCTAGGGTTTCTTCTGAATCTGGGTTATGCTCTGGCTTTTCTCAACCCAGAACTGATAAAGTATAACTGAGTAGAAGCAGTGACTGTAGTTGGTGCAGGCAGCAAAGAACTAAACTACATGTCCATTAGTGTTTTTGAGTAAATGAGCCTATCTTAGTACTAGCAAGGGCAAATTGAACCAACTGTGACTTGTGATGCAATCCACACTTAATTCATTGGTTGTTTTTGCTCAACAAGGAAACCTGTTTCTCATGGAAACCCACACAAATAGACAGAGTATGCAGACCTCATGATGAAAGCACACTCCAGCAGTGATTAAATGCAAGTTTGAGTAGATTAAAGCTAAAACATGAGGCTCTTCCACAGTGTTAACTGTTTAGTATATTTAAATCTTTGTTGATTTCTTTTTCTGTAGTTTTATTCCTAACTCTCAAACACCAATTCCCACCTGGATGCAAATTTCTTAACAGTTCTTTCTGGGTCTCTTCATTTGCTCTAGGGCATACTACTTGAGGGCAGATTATTGACCTCTCATTCACTATATTTTTAATACTGTAAATCTTTGCTAAGACTTATAAGTTAGAAATTGCTTTCAGGTTGTCATGTTTCCTCTGATATTTCTTTGGAAACCTTGCATGTATTTAACGTGTGGCTTTTTAAAATTCCTGTTGTGACTCCTAAGAGTTTTTATGAAAAGTGTTATTCATATGGAGCCATATATTTGAGATAATTTGAATGACTAGGCTTGAGTGTCATCACCCCCAAAGTCACCAAAAGCAAAAATTGAAACGTGGCCTTGTAGGACAATACGGTATTTACTCCTGTACCACGCGCACATTTTTTCCCGAAAATGAGCATTAGAAAATCAGGTGCGCGTCATACACGAGGAAATGGTGCGTCATACACGAGGAATACGGTAGAGTTTGGTGCTGTCATTCAGCATGGATAGCAGCAAGCGTTTACGCTCCTTCACGGCGGGAGAGAAACTAAAAGTGATTTTGGAAGCAGAGAAGATAGGAAATCGGGCAGCAGGTCGCATGTATGATGTTCCAGAGTCTTGTGTTCGAGATTGGCGAAAGAAGAAAGAAAAACTTTCGTCTTGCAACATAAACAGACAGGCATTTCGCGGAAAACGTGCCCAGTTCCCAGAAGTTGAAGTTGCACTCACTGATTACATTCAAGGCAGGCGTCAGCTTGGATATGCAGTGTCCGCGGAAATGATTCAGGTGAAAGCTCGTGATATAGCGAAAGAACGTGGAATACCAATCACTCAGTTCAAAGCAAGCCGCGGATGGGTAACGCGCTTCATGAGAAGGAATGGCTTATCAATAAGACGCCGCACGAGCATTTCGCAGCGTCTACCAGACGCATATGAAGAAAAGCTACTAGCTTTCCAAAAGTACGTTATTCAGTTGAGGCAGCAGAAAATGTATTTAATGGGGCAAATCGGTAATGCTGATCAAACACCAGTTTATTTTGAGAACCCTTCAAACACTACTGTTAATGCAGTCGGAGACAAGAGTGTCCCGCACGCACGGGAGGCAGAGAGAAGCAGCGGTGTACCGTGATGTTGACAATTCTTGCAGATGGAAAGAAACTACCTCCGTACGTAATATTTAAAAGGAAGACCTTGCCGAAAAATGAGAAGTTTCCTCCTGGGATCATTGTCAGAGCTCAACAAAAGGGTTGGATGGATAATGATCTCGTAATCGATTGGCTGAAATGTGTGTGGCAACGTCGCCCGGGCAGTCTCCTGAAAATGCCAAACATGTTAGTCATGGACAGCTTTCATGGCCATTTAACTAAAGGTGTTAAAGAAAAACTGAAAGATGGGAAAACAGATCAAGTGGTAATTCCTGGAGGCATGACTTCGCTCCTCCAACCTCTAGATGTCTGCATTAATCGACCGTTTAAGGCTCATGTATCTAGAATGTACACCGATTGGGCTGCAACAGCGGTACGAAACAACGCCAACTGGCAAAATGAAAGCCCCAACATTGGCGCAGATGTGTGGCTGGATCATCGCTGCTTGGAAGCTTATTCCAGAGGAATTGATTGTAAAAAGTGCAGCATATCCAACAGCATCGATGGAAGCGAAGACGACACCTTATGGGTAAGCGAAGACGACACCGTATGGGACATCAGTAGCAGTGGCGAATCCAGCAGCGAATCGGAAGATGATGATTAAACTGGATTCTGGTGAGCACAATAATTTTCCACTTGCCGTTACAGTCCTTTACCGATTGTCTCTATACAGTTCTTTCTTTTCTCATTTCACAGGGCTATTTGTGATTCCCACCTGTCGCAGCATGGTGTGACAAACACTGAACGTTCTGCAGTAGGGATACTGCTTACAGTTAGTACAATATACTGTATCATGTGCAGAAAGAATTAAATGAGACATAATTATTCTCCATTACAGTTATTTACGTCTGTGTCTTACTTCAACCTCACTCGCTTCCTATACAATCACAATGCGTGTCATACACGGGGCAAAAGATTTTTTCCCAATTTTCTTTGTAAAAATTAGCGTGCGCGTCTTACACGAGGGCGCGTGGTACAGGAGTAAATACGGTAGTTAAAAGCATTCCTGCTCTGCTCATCTCCAGGCTGTAATTGCAGCCACTTGTAGCTTATCATCATATGTTATTTATTGCTTTTTTTTTTTTTTTAACGCACTGTGTTTTAAAATACCTATTCCAGTATTATGAAGTCAAGAAACCGGTCAGTTTGTCTGTCTGGTTTGGTGGGGTAATACCTAAATTTAATCTTGTTAGCTCCTGAAAAACATTATGGCATCTGGTTGAGCAACTTAACAGCATTTTTCCAAACTGAGAAAAACCCCTTCATCGGTGGTGATGCAGAAGCAGTCTTCTGGTTTAGTTGGGAATATTTGATGAGCCCATTTGACAAGTAATTTACTATTTTTTATACATGTTTTGAGCTTTCCCTCAGTAACAGTACTATAAAACTCAAACAGATACAGAATTACAAAGGAATTCTGTATATTTAGTTTACTAAAGAAATTATTTTAATAAAATCTCTACTGTGAAGTTCAAATTCATTTATGATTTCCCCATCTTGCAACTTGGCTGTTAGAGAGTTTGGTTGTTATAACCATACTAAGAGCTCCACTGTTAATCATGTTCATAGGCCTGGATGTGGATGTTTCATGTCTGTTGGTTGTGTCAACTTTCAATAAACATTGTATTTTGTAAGGTCTGATCTCTCAGTCTTGGGGCGGCTTTTGTTGAAGGCCTCGTTAAGAAGGTTTCATTATGGTATTTATTGATTTTAATGTTAAGGTAGAGAACTAGTGTTCTATGTATTGAGCCTATCTAGTACCAGTTATTTCATTGTCATTCTGTTTGCACCTGTTGTTAGCTTACAGGCCCTGCTCTTTGAATTGTGAATCGTTTCCTGTCTGGCTGCCTTTTCAAGGTTATACAGTGAACCCTCGTTTATCACGGTTAATCCGTTCCAGACTCTACCGTGATAGATGAATTTTCACGAAGTAGGATTCTTTATTTATAAATCAAATATTTTCGCAGTTAAGAGTATAGAAAACCTGTTTACGACCTTCTAAATACGTTTTTTAACATTATTAGAGCCCTCTAGACATGAAATAACACCCTTTAGTCACCATTACACTCGTATTACCCAATATATTAGGCAAAATAAGAGAAAATAAGACATATTAGACGTTACAAATATATTACTAGGCGCACTCGCCTTTTAAGGCGACCGACTTTTATCCTCAATTTTTGTGCACTCCATGTGTACATCAGGCATGTAAGTGTAGAGAATGAGAACATCAAAGTGCCCATTCATGACATCTCTCGAAAACCTAAGTTTTTTTTTTTTTTTATCCCCTCAAGTGCCTGTCCAAAGTCGTACAATATTAGCCCGAATCTGTACCGCTAAAGACGGAGTTTCAGGCACTAAATAAGCTATAGATGAGAATAAGCAAGCACCATTTCCCCTGATATTTACTACGCGGTGAGGCATTTGTACTCTATCAACATTAATTATTTCCAGAGACATAATTTTGTCTATTTTTCCAGCGCATCACACACAAAAGCAAGGGAACGATGACAGCACCAGAACTCTGCTCACATCGCGTCGCACTCAAGCCGCAAGTAGTAAGTCTGTAATAAGCGGAATACCGCTACGCTTTGCACTCACGGGACGGAAGGACAATCCCGACTGCTTTTTTATGGTAGATTATTGTACTGTACATTTAATTGCACACAACCACTAACCTATGAAGGTACAACCTCAGTAGGAGAGTCTTCAGAGGTGGTGCAGTATCTTCAGCAGGTGTGTTGTTGTCTTCAGTGAAGGAGTACTAAGAGTAGGCAGTGGGTGTCTGGGTGCGCGGATGAAGAACTTCTTGATAGGCAGTTGCTGGCACTGTCTTTTCATATGCGTGAGAAGGCTTTTGTAGGGTATTGCCATTTTCACCTTCTCCTGGATAGTAAGCATCTTCCTCCGGAAGCTTAGTTTTATTGTCAGAAGGCTTAGAAAAAGCAGCATGTTTAGGAGCCATCGTAGGGCTTAGATAAGTTCTCAGAAAGTGCATGCGTAGTGACGTAAGCGTGTATGAGAAAAATATCGCGATCGAGTGAAGCCGCGAAAGTCGAAGCGTGATATAGCGAGGGATCACTGTACCTGGATTTCTCTCTCCCTCTCTCCCACTAATTGTATTGAAAAATGAAATTCAGCCATTCAGTTTTTTTTGGGTTGATGCGGACATCCTCATTATTAAATCATATGGTTAATTATTTAAATGTATCCTCCTTTTAGGCACACGGTTATGAGCCTACAAAGTTCGTAAGAGTTATGTAGGTGTGTAAAAAAACAGACTAATGCATTGATTTACAGCATGGAAGTTGTGTATTGATTAATTTCCCTTTTTAAAATCAAGACATACTGTTTAGCTTACATGTTCGTGTGTCTCCAACTGTAATTCCAAATTACAATCAAATGTATTTCATAAACAATAGGATATGTTTGTAATGCAATGCTAGCTTACTTTTGATATTTTTGACATTATTATTTCCATGGAAATGTCAAAAAGGTCCTGAAATTCAAACAATAATGATAAAGGAAGGAGGCATATACAGGTATTCGTTTAGGAGCCTCCCTGCTGCCATGCAATGACTAGGGGGAATTCCCAACCTACACTCTGTTATACATCCACATTCATATCGTAGTAGTAGTTAACTCCTGGGTTCACTCAATGTGGTGGTGTTGTCCCCATTGGTAATGGTATTCATCACTGGTAGTGTTAATTACTTACTTCTTATGGACATATTCTGTTTGTATGCTATGGGAGACCAGCCCAACTCCATTCCATTTGTTTGAACAAAGTTAAGGTATCAAGAAATTGGTGAAACTCTGCCATCATGACGTGTATACATAAAACAGTTCTGCAGATTTCATGTGGTGGTTCCGTTTGTGTCTGGTAATCCCAACTTAATATTGATTAAGATGAAGAGAACATGTCCATTCAGGCCCTGGGTGATTTTGAGCCTGAGAAGTGGCTTGTGAACATTTTTGCTCTTTTTATTAAAAGTGAATTTGGCTGTTCTTTGAAATGTGGAGTTGCAAGTTTCAAACTTCTGTTTTTTATATTTATGTCAGGCTGTGGTATCTATCAAAGCCAAGGTAATAGCACAGAGTTTTAAATATCCTATCTCTTGCCCTAAATGTACCATCAGCACCGTACCTTAACTATCTTGACTCTCTCTTAACTGAGGTTCTTTCTTTTGAGCGTGTTTCTGTAAAGCCTGATTCTCAGACCATGTCATTGTTTTCAAGGCAACTTTCTCACCTCCTGCGCCTAGTTTTTCTTCTCAGGACCTTTTAATGTCTTTGTACATGTCTATGTTTGGAGCCTGAAGACCATAACTGCACACAGGACTTCAGATGAGGCCTAATTAGTGCATTATAAAGTTTGAGCGTAAACTCCTTGGACTTGTACTCCACACATCGTGCTATATAACTTAACATTGTATTTGCCTTCTTAATGGCCTCTGAACACTGTCTGAGAGTTGATAGCACAGAGTCCACTTAGGGTTGGTTTATACTTCACGCTCAGAACACGCAGTGTGCTAAAAGGCTTAATGTGACGTCAGAGTCTCTGTTTACTATCTACATGTGACAGAAAGCCTCTATGCAGATCCTACGGGGATCGACGTGTGTGCTTCGCTGTTTGATGAATGGTTCGAAGTGCTGAAGCAAAATGCTGACATACAGATGGATTCTTGGTGCTTTTATATTCAATTTTTATATTCTGAGCCAATTCTACACCCATCTTAAAACATCACCCTGAACTCCCACTTATTTTAGTTTGATGCCCAGTCTCTCATGTGGTACCTTATCAAATGCTTTCTGAAAGTCAAGATAAGTAATATCATATGCTGTACTTTGATCGTATCCTTTTGTTGCTTCCTCAAAGAATTCAAGCATGTTAGGAAAACGTGACATCCTTCTGTACCCATGCTGACTGTTCAGAAAAACTCCTGTACGTGCCATGTGCACCTCAATCCTATGCTTAATAATTTCTTCCCTTAATTTTCCTGTGATGTATGTTAAGCTTACTGGCCTATAGTTGTTTCGGTCTGCCCAGTCACCCTTTTTGTAAAACAGGATAATATTTGATTTGTTTAATTTCAGCCTGTTTAATCTGAACAGTACTTCTCCCTCTGATTTCTAAATCACTCAGGACCTCCTTTAGTAGTCCTATTTACTGTTGGGAGGTTATCCACTTACTCACTTGCGAAGACCTCAAAAATGCAAGTTCAGGGCGTCCGCTATTTCACTGTCTTAATTCACCTTTACCATTCCTAAAGCACTTCACCTCATCCTTGACATTTAACATTATCAGCGGCATAATTCCTGATGAACTTTTTTCCTTCATGCATTTTTGTGACAATCTCATAATTTTGAAAAAGAGAGAAGCTTCAAATGCACTCTTTCCCATGTGGTTTATTCAGTGATTCCTTATTGGTGTACTTTTAATTCAGTTCCATTATATCCTTATCTGTGCCATAGTGTTGCTGCGTGAAGTAGTTCTTCAGCCTACTCGGTGCTTTCTCCAATGAAGTGCCTCCTGTCTTGGTGCATAGGGATATGATTTACCTGGTGGGCATAGATAACCCTCCACTGTATGAAATCTTTCTGTGTTTAAGCATCTTCTTCTTTTTTTCACCTTTGGAATTCAGTGAAAAGATTTTTCCTGTATTTTTAATTTACCCTGGTGTGTTTTTTTTTTTTTTGTTGCTGCTGCCAAACAAAAATAGGGGTAAAATGTGAGAATAAATTAGGTTACAAGTAAGCAACAATAATCATGTTTTTACAACTTTTAATCCATGTATGTTGAAATGTTATATCTTCAAGTTTAGAAAGCAGTGGAATGGAAGATGTTTTGTTTAGTACAAATAATTTTATTTCTTCATTAGAAAATCCTTACAAATAGTCCACCAACTTTGATATTTATAAAAAGGGGATTTTAAAAATGAGAAAATTACGCTCTTGATATCACATAAATTCAGTAGTGTGACAAGTGTGAAAGCTTTTTTTAGTAGGCTGAATGGTTTGGCTTGCTTTGTTAACTTAATGAGAAACTAAAGGAATGAGGAAGAATAACTCTTTGTTTTTGTCAATCTTGTTTATTTTTTTTTCTCTATAGTCTATGCAATTCCCGTTTTCCAAGATTATGTATTTTAAGGGCATGTGCAATATGTTTATTTCTTCTTATGTTCTTATTTTATTAATATACACAATTATTTAATTTGGTTAGAATGGTCCTTATTAAAGGAAACATCACAGTAGAACTACCCACAGTTAACATTTGAAATTGGCCTAACAGAAGCACCTAATCGGGATTCATTCTAAAAATTGTGTGTATGTATATATCTGCGTATGTGTGAGTTTGTGTATATCACTTCGCTCGCCAACACCCGTGTTTGTTTATCTGAATACACTTGAGTTTTTTTTTTTCTTTGAATTTTTGCTATTTCATTAGTTTCATTTTTATTTCAGAACTTCTGTAAAAACAATATTTGGAATCTTGTGAGTCCCAATATACTGAATCTTTTTAATGAGGTCAGTGAGACATGTGTTTAATGACTTTGTACCATAATTCAGAATAGGTTTCTCTGTTTAGAATTTCAACACAGAAAAAACGACCTACATCATCAGCAGTTAATAATTTTTTTTTTTTTTACAAAGTAACCAATCAAAGCATGTGCAGTAAACTCCATTTTTGAAATTCTCAAGATTATTTGTCACATGCAGTTATACAGGACAACACGCAGTTAGATGCATCCTGATCCGCTTATCAAAAGCTATGCAAAGTTAGAATAATATTAGATTAACAAAAATTAATAGATTGAAAGATAACAGTATAGTAGAACATAACTACTAAGTAAAATTATGTGAATAAAGTAGAATTAAGTGTTATGGTGCATTAGTTAAGTGTTTATTGTGCAAAGTCAAAGTTAGACAGGAGCATAGTTAAATGAGGCGGTTTGTTTGCGCTACTGTGGTCTTTACTTTCTTTTTTTTTTTATACTTTCTAATTTTCCTACTTTCATATCCTTTAACTTTCTCCACTTGTGTATCGCGCCGTCTTTACATTTAAAAAATTTTTTTTTTTGAGCCTTTCGAATTTCACTGCTTTCATAATCTCTAACCTGCACTTCATATGTTTAGCGCCAACATTTGTGAACGTCTTTATGAAGTTCTTTTGTCTTTTACTCTGTCTTTTAATTCTGAGCCGGATTGTACATGCTTTTTTTTTTTCAATTCCATTTGTTCCAGGCTGATAATTACTTTCCTTATTTTTTTGAATTTGCACCTAGATTATTCTTTTTCTTTTTTCCTCATTTTTCTCCCCAACGCTTTTGAGTCTGTTTTCTCCGCTCTTCTTTCTTCTTCACTTAGTCGTCAACGTTTCATTTATAACGTACTGTCCTTAAACGCTTTATATGCACTGAGAGCCCTGGATCTGTGTGCGCTCAAATCCTTTAGACGACTGAATGTTTTGCTGCCTCTTGGCTTATTTGATATTGATTATAAGTATGGCATGTCTTGCAAGAATCTCATGTTCCATGTCATCGTGAGACGGTCCTGGGTCAATCTCTTAGCACAAAGTCTCATGTTTAAGGTCACCGCGAGACGCTGTGTGGTCAATCTCTTTCATCTCGCAGTTTCTTTTAAATGTCTTCCGTTAACTTAACGTTAAGATCACGTCTCGATGCCCTTCTGTTTCTCTCCAGGATATTTTTATGATAGAGATATTGGAATCAAGAGCTAAAGATGGGTAGTAATATGAAACTTCTGTGAAATTTTTAATTCTGTCTTTAGACATTGTTTTTGTATGTACTGCATTTTCTGTTCATATTTTTTAAGAATAGTTTGTAGTTAAATGTAGCTTCTAACCAAACTGACTGCATCAAGGCGTTTTCTCCTTTATAAATCTATAATCTGTTTGGGGTGGAGAATACCTAACCACTGGAGCTTGGCATTAGGCCAGCACATTTGTACAGCGTGCCCTGGAAACCAGTGCAAAGGCAAAACTAATTGCATGTGTAAAAGAACCTTTTGGCAACTGAAATCTTTGACTCTCATAATTCCTCGTTTTTCTCCCATTCCACTCTGTTAGCTGTTGACAGAACAGTTTTTGGTCTTGTTCCACCCCAAACCAAATCTGTATTTTGCTAGTCTATACTGGAAAAAACCAAGATATGGAAACATAATTATGCTGTGTTGTGGAGGGTACAATTTTGATTTATATATACTCTTTAACAGTTTGAATGTATAAATGTTTTAGTAATATATCTCACTTTTGTGTGTACACTGTCACAAGTGGGCCATATTTGTGTTACATTTTGCAAAGTGACCATAATAATTACTCACATCTGTACATTCCCAGCAGTTTGTTTAGAGCATACTTACAATTTAAATATATGTATTCTTTTAGAAGTACTTATTATTTTAAAATATACAGTGCTACTTTACTGTTCTTGGGATGCATGGTTAGCTAGCTTGGGATCGTTTTTAGGTGTAGTTTGTATTTTGCCTTTGTGTTTGTTATGCTGAATGTTGTCTTCTGAAGAGTGTGTGAGTGTGTGTGTGTGTATAGTCCTGGCTGGTGTAGTTTGTATTTTGTCTTTGTGTGTGTTATGTTGAATGTTGTCTCCAAATGTGTATGTACAGTTGTGCTTAAAAGTTTGTGAACCCTTTAGAATTTTCTGTATTTCCGGATTAATATGACCTAAAACATCATCAGATTTTCACTCAAGTCCTAAAAGTAAATAAAGAGAAACCAGTTAAACAAATGAGAGAAAAATATTATACTTGGTCATTTATTTATTAATGAAAATGACCGAATATTACATATTTGTGAGTGGCAAAAGTATGTGAACCTTTGCTTTCAGTATCTGGTGTGACACACACCCCTTGGCAGCAATAACTGCAAATAAACGTTTCCGGTAACTTTTGATCATTCCTGCACACTGGTTTGGAGGAATTTTAGCCAATTTCTCCGTGCAGAACAGCTTCAACTCTGGGATGTTGGTGGCTTTCCTCGCATTAAATGCTCACTTCAGGTCCTTCCACAACATTTCGATTGGATTAAGGTCAGGACTTTGACTTGGCCATTCCAAAACATTAACTGTATTCTTCTTTAACCATTCTTTGGTAGAATGACTTGTGTGCTTAGGGTCATTGTCTTGCTGCATGACTCACCTTCTCTTGAGATTCAGGTCATGTACAGATGTCCTGACATTTTCCTTTAGAATTCTCTGATATAATTCAGAATTTATTGTTCCATCAATGAAGGTAAGCCGTCCAGGCCCAGATGCAGCAGAACAGGCTCAAACCATGATACTACCACCACCATGTTTCACAAATGGGATAAGGTTCTTAAGCTGGAATGCAGTGCTTTCCTTTCTCCAAACATAGAACTTTTTATAAATGAAAAGTTCTATTTTGGTCTCATCCATCCACAAAACATTCTTCCAATAGCCTTCTGGTTTGTCCACGTGATCTTTAGCAAACTGCAGACGAGCAGCAATGTTTTTTTTTTTTGAAGAGCAGTGGCTTTCTCCTTGCAAACCTGCCATGCACACCATTGTTGTTCAGTGTTCTCCTGAAGGTGAACTCATGAACATGAACATTAACCAATGTGAGCGAGGCCTTCAGTTGCTTAGAGGTTACCCTGTGGTCCTTTATGACCTCGCCGACTATTGCACACTTTGCTCTTGGAGTGATCTTTGTTGGTCAACCACTCCTGGGGAGGGTAACAATGGTCTTGAATTTCCTCCTTTTGTACACAATCTGTCTGACTGTGGATTGGTGGAGTCCAAACTCTTTAGAGATGGTTTTGTAACCTTTTCCAGCCTGATGAGCATCAACAACTCTTTTTGTGAGGTCCTCAGAAATCTCCTTTGTTCATGCCATTATGCACTTCCACAAATGTGTTGTGAAGAGCAGACTTTGATAGATCTGTGTTCTTTAAATAACACAGGGTGCCCACTCACACCTGATTGGCATCCCACTGATTGAAAACACCTGACACCTCACCTTCAAACTAACTGCTAATCCTAGAGGTTCACATACTTTTGCCACTCACAAATAAGTAATATTCGATCATTTTCCTCAATAAATAAATGACCAAGTATAATATATTTGTCTCATTTGTTTAACTGGTTTCTCTTTATCTACTTTTAGGACTTGAGTGAAAATCTGGTGATGTTTTAGGTCATATTTATGCAGAAATCTAGAAAATTCTAATGGGTTCACAAACTTTCAAGCACAACTAATTATGGCTGTTGCTATGTCAGTTAAACACCATGCATCCCCCATCCTTGTGTTCATTCCTGATGCTTATTGCTATCAGACACTGCCTCCATACTGACCCTAAAAGGAGAAATACTACACATTAGCAAAGGCATCAAAGTGAGTAGATGGGTTAATGAATAGGGCAATGAGTCATTATTACTGTGCCTAAACTTGTTTATCTTGTTTCTATAGGGCCTACTCCCTAGTGGACTCCAGTCAGGTCTCCACGTTCCTCATCTCTATTCTTCTTATTGTTTATGGCAGCTTCAGGTAAGAACACCACCAGTGGTTGACTTAGTAATATTTGTACTTTTCAGAGGAGGTAAAGGTCTTGGCAAAGCCTAATCGGTTTTATTTCATGAATTTAATTAGGTCTGTAGGATAATTTCTGACATTTTGAGTAATACTAAGTAAGGCGTGGCTTTTTTTTGTGCAGAGCGACCTTACTTATAGGATCTTCTGAATGATCTTCAGCTTTGTTTATACGATGTATAGTATGGATCATGTACTTATTAATATCACTGGGCTTGTCAGATATTTCTTAAAAACTTAAATTCTGTATGCTCTATTATTTATACATCTATTTTGAGGCAAGCATTAATTCAGTCTTTTATATCAGATTTTTTCCTTATAGTATCATTCAAAAAACAAGAACCCATCTTGGATGGGGTGCCAGAGCGTTTTCCATCATATTCATAAGCACACCCAAACTTAGAGTTGTCATTCACCATAACAGCATATCTTTGTGGTGTTAGCGTGAGCAAAATAGGAGTACCTATGGAAAACCCTGCACAGACATAAATGGGAGTGTGCAAACAAATGGTGACTAATCTGGGATTAAAAACTAGTGTCCTCTAGCTGTGAGACAGCAGTGCTACCTACTTGTACTGTTTGCTCCAGTTATATTATTAGTTGTCAGACTACAGCATTAATTGGCCCAATATGCTACAAGCTATAGTTTGTGCCTGGAGCCAGTGTCAAACTTGAATGCCACATTATGGACAGGAAGCACCTACAGTTTTTTTTTTTTTTTTCCCCCACTTGAATATGTTTATGATACTAATGCAGCAACAATTTGTAAGTTGTTTATGAACACAGATACATTACCCTTAATTGAAATCAGAAGATTTTTCATCTTAATATGCAATTGGCAAGCTATCAGTGGCCAACCATTTTTTAATTTATGACATAAAATATCAACCAAGCACTTGTTTTAACTTAAATGTTTCAATTTACTATGTGTATTTTATATGTCAGTTGAGCAGTTTAAGGAAGAAATCTTCTTTCAATTTAATTTCGTCAGCTTTTCTGACTAGGAGCAGACTATTAAAATTAAATTCTTCAGGCCCTGTCCACTATAGAGATGTTACGTGTTTTTCTTCAAATGTGTGCTGCTGGATAAAGTGACAAGCCTGGTCTGTAGCTCACGAAGTAGAAGCTTTTGTTTTTGGAGCCCTTTTATATTGTACATTGAAACTTCCTTTGTGCCCAATGCTGTCAGGATTGTTTTCCGCCACCTACAACCATAAATTGGATTCATTGAGTTTAGAAATTATATTTTTGAGTTTATGTTGGAGGAGATTTATGTACTTGTGCCATTTTTTTTTCATTAATTTGGATGAGCATATCGAATGTTGCTAACCACCATTCTTAATATAATTTAGGCAAACCACTGATATGTAACTGTGTATCAGGCTCATTGCCAATATTTAATCTTTGCTTCACTGTCACTTAAAACTGTTAATCAATCTCAGTGCCTGCAAGACAGTAATCTAAGAAGGCAGTTTATTAGTACTTTAAAACTGTTATTCAACAAACACTAGATCATGGTACATTGTCCGTTTTTAACTGGTAGCAACCCTGCTTAAAACCTCTGAGCTTTTAGTTTTGTCATAGTCAATCTTAAAAATCTCCTGGATTAATTGTGATATTGTGCCTGACATAACAGCAGTAAAGATATACTTAAAATTAAACCACAGCTCTAATGTCTGCCCTCAAAAAGTTGTTTTTTACAAAAATATTGAGAAGTTCTCATATTAATGTATCTCTTTTGATGTGTAATTTTGGTATTAATGGCATTGCTACTTGTTTCCAGATTTTGTTTTGCTCTCAGTGTTATACTGCTGAGTATGCAACAGTGCTGCCACAAGGGAGTGGGTCACTTGCTGTCAGCTTTCTTTAGCTTTACCCACCTCATGACCCCACGTAAAACTGCTATTTCATAAACTAATTACATGTTCTCAACAGAAAATACATTATCATGTTGATTCCTTTGAGATGCACACATTTCTATAGAACAGAATTTGTGTTTTGCCTTTGAGTGTTAGTGGCAGCACAATGAGGAAGGTGATCTGTGTGGGCTGTAAGCAGGAGATTTGGGTACATTCAGAAAAGGTATCAGGATTATAAGATTACTGAAAAAATGGATGACTGAATGCTTGGAATCACAATACAGTTAGACTCTTCATGGGTGATTCCTCAAAACTCTCCAAATCTATATTTATCACTATATAATCCTCATGGCAAACCCCTTTTACCAACTGATCTAAAAGAAGCAATTATAATCTACTGTTAAAAAAAAGACTATTAGAACTTCCCACACAAATCTAGTACCATGCAGTTCTGTTATACATTCATATTAAATCTTATTTCTGGTAGACAACAAAACAAAAAAAAATAATCAGAAAAAAATTTAACTACACTTGCAAAATAGTATCATATGAGTATATTACTAGCACCATTTTTAAACTGTCAAATCTAAAAATGTGATGGTGCTAATATTTTTTTTTTCTTTTATTGCTCATAATTTTCATTATGAAATATGTCTCTTTGTACCACAATTCAAAATCCAGTTTTGTTTTTTTTTGGTTTTTTTTTTTTAAATTGCCAAAGTTTTTTTTTTTTTTATGCCTTTCGCCTGCTGTTTTTTGCCTGACACTTGACTAGCATTACACCATTACACATTATTGAGGAGCTATTGTGGTCACACAACCACCAGGGTCTAATAGTTAAATATCAATGCCAGGGCTACTTTCAGAAAAGTATGTTCCAGTCTCCCTGTTTCAGGCAAGAGGTCTAACCAGAGGTTTCACTGGGATCATTTCTGAGTAAGGGTCTGTTTAGAATGAGTTAAACTTTCTCTTACAAAACAGCTTATACTGCATTTCTGGGGAGGAGAAGGGCATGAAATATAAATGGATTGGATCCAGACCTCCATATTGGAGGCGCATAGAAGTAGCCTTGGCCATAAGTTTGTTAGCACTTGTCATGGTGGTGGACATTTGATAAGGGAAGCTGACAAGCTGAAGATGATTTTCCTTGATAGTAGTATCTCCAGATTTGACTGATAGGTCTAAGGTTGGACACGTGTGACTTTGCCTATGCTTTACTTAGGAAGAGTAGGGAAATGTAGACCTCAGTGTTGTATATTATAATGAGGTGGAATGAGTACTTGGAAGAATGGTTGAACCTGGTGGATATGCCCTCATTACAGCAGGTAGCACTGAATACATCATGTGGGGTTTGGTCCATCTCTGGGACTGATCCTGCTGTAGACTGTTTAAAAAGCTCCTTAGTAGCTACAAATGTGGATGTGATACAGCTGGAAGTGTTAAATGCTTGTAGCAGTGTGTTTTTGCATGGGAGGCATGTACAGTACCTCTGCCCTGACAGACTAGTAATTGGTTTTCCAAAACTGGTGGCAAGAGGGTATACAAGGAATCGCGTATACCCTGAGAAAGCTTGTGCTAGTGTACTTGAACAGAGACTTCATCTAATAGTCATTCCTCACATCTTTACAAATTTATCTATGAAGAACAGTAAAGAGTTCCATTCTTCCCATGCAAGAGCTCTGTCTTTGTATGCATACTTGAGATATACAAAGTAATTTCCTGATCTTTTAAATATGTGATTTGTAGACTTGGAAGAAGCTTATGACCTTATACCCTATGGTATATTAAGAGGTCCCTCTAGAATACCAAGTTCCAAAAACACTCTTGAGTTATACTTCCATTCATTTTTGCTGTTGGACTCTACCAGGGGTGCATTTTTCCTATTCTTTTTGGGGTGTTGTCTTAGAATTTCTTGCTCTGGACATGGATAGCCACTAAAGGAATAAGATTGTTGGTACAAGTTCCTACAGAAAATTGACTTAAATCAGAGTATCTCAAAATCCCCTATGGGGACCCCAGAGGAAGCTGTTCAGGATAGAGTGGAGAAATAAAGATCCACCACTTTTATCTATCTTTATATCTGGACTTTTGATTTGCTGTTCCAAAGCTCTTAAACTGTACTTCACCCAGTCAAATTCACTTAACAATTTTAGGGCATTTTCTCATTTCCGTGTCAAATGGATAATTTCAAGTCTTTTTCATTTCAAGACAGTGAAATTAATTATGTACTTATTTTATGGCTAGAGCCACATCTAAAAAAAATGTCATTGTATTGTGAATGTGTAGGTTTTAATCACAGGAGTTAGGCCTTACCCTCGCCTTACAAAATTGTGCCTTAGAACTTTATCTTGATAGTAGTATCTCCAGATTTAACAGACAGTTCTAGGGTAGGACAGTTGTGACTTTGGCCAAACTTCACTTAGCAAGTGTAGGAAAATGTATATCTTAGTGTTAGATAGCATAATGAGATGGAATGAGTACTTCAAATGTAGTGCACCATCTGATAAAAGGTAAAGAAAACTGACATTCACTTGCTCTCATTTGTAACAAAAAAAGTGTACAACAAACATGCTTGTTACACAACTGTCTGGTAATTGAATAACAATAATGAGCAGATTTGTATAACTGGCAGCTCAGTCATGACCCTAATTTTACACTCTACACCACAGATCCTTAAACATGGACTTTGAAAACCAAGACAAAGATAAAGATGGAACTACCACATCATCAGGAGCATTCAACACAAACAATGCCAATAACAGTAAGTACTTGCACTGGTTTCTGTTGTTGGTATCCTTTCGTATCGTGTTGAAAGCTTATTTAATGTCATCATCATTATTTTTGTTAAAATTGTGTGGAAACTTTACCATGATATGTGAACTTGTCATTAAACTGTTTTTTTTTTTTTAAACTTCTTCATTCAGGTATTCAAACCATTGACTCAACCCAGGCTCTTTTTCTTCCAATTGGAGCCTCAGTTTCATTGCTTGTCATGTTCTTCTTTTTTGACTCTGTTCAGGTGGTCTTCACCATATGTACAGCAGGTAAGATGCGTTTAGAACCGAAAAGTAAATTGTACTGGAATAACAGCTATTAAGTGCAAGATAAAATAATTGCTCCAGATGATAAGGTGGAGTGAAATTGTTAAGGGCTGAAGAGTAAGGTGTGCAAGTAGATTTCTCAAATTCATTATTTTTAATACTCATTATGCGTTGGATCTTAGTGATACTTTTTTGTAAGCTAGTATTTCTTTTCTACAGTCCTTGCCACAATAGCCTTTGCCTTCCTACTTCTGCCGATGTGCCAGTACCTAACTAGACCCTGCTCTCCTCAAAACAAGTAAGAGTTTCTATGGTTATGCATGTGTTCTATTTGATTTTGCAAATCATGGACCTTTATATTCTGTTCCTTATTATCTGCCAAGACTCCTGAGGAAGCTTTCTTGGTCCAGTTTGAAACTCAATTGTCCTATCTCAGCAGTTAAGCCAAATGTACAAGTGAGCTTACACTTACGAAGCTAAATGTAAAACATTTTGCAGTAAATTGATTTATTTTTGGTTTGGTTTACAGGATCTCTTTTGGTTGCTGTGGTCGATTTACGGCTGCAGAACTCCTTTCTTTCTCACTGTCAGTTTTGCTGGTTCTTATCTGGGTATTGACTGGTCATTGGCTTCTCATGGATGGTAAGAGTGGACAGTTTACTTTTGTATAATGCCAAACACAAAAATGTGTATCAACCAGTTTTGATTTTATAATGAAATGGGTACAGCCAACGAAGAACATTGTTTAAATTAATTTGATTGTTAAACATGTATTTGTTTTTTTTTGTTTATCTATTTTTTTTATTTAGCCAAAAAAATGAGACCTGTCAATTTGTTTGTGTAAAAAAGAGAGCGCATAAAGAACTGAACTGGTGTAAATCAGTGATGAGGATTTCTTGGCATTAAAGGCATTTTTATTGTTCACGCAGAAAATGATTTAGGCTTTTTCTTCTAGTATGCATTAGTGCAGAGTTTCATGTTTGTTGCTGTAAGAAATGATGATGATTATTATTATACTGGCCTATTAATAAAAACACCAATTGAACCAGACAGTAATATACTTCTTTATAACATTTATGAAGGTTTTCACTGCCAGCCAAAATGTACTGTCTTGCTTGTGTGACCACTCTTCTATAGCTTACTTGACATCTTTGTCATTATCATGAAGTACTACTTTTGACTTTCATAGCCATGGAAATAGTGAAAGGTACTTTTGTGTTTCAAGCAGGGTTGTCTTTATTGGATTAAAAAGAAACTAAATGCAAGCAGACTTTTTTCTGCATGCATTATTTTAAATTCAAGGTGTTAAATGTTGTGTCATCAATATGTACACCTGTAACTGTGAACTGAAACATAAAATAACCAAGCTAGAAAAACAGAGAATCAAAAAAGCCAGCTGTAAAGTCCACATTCTCCAACCTTACGTGCCATTTCTGTTACTTAAGGTCAGTCAGTATTGGTTTGAATTATCCTAATCTGGCATTTGGAAAGTACATGTGTATCTCAATAAATTGGAATATTATCTAAAAGTTAATTTATTTCAGTAATTCAGTTCAATAACTGAAACTCGTATAGATTCATTACACACATAGTGATATATTTCAAGCATTTATTTCTCTTCATTTTGCTGATTATGGCTTTACAGGTAATGAAAACTCAAAATTCAGTATCTCAGAAAATTATATTACATAAGACCAATTAAAAAAAATATTTTTAATACACAAATGTTGGCCTAATGAAAAGTATGCCTATGTACGCACTCAGTACTTGGTCAGTGCTCCTTTTGCATGAGTTACTGCATCAGTGTGGCGTGGCATGGAGACAATCAGCCTGTGACACTGCTGAGGTGTTGTGGAAGCCCAGGATGCTTTGATAGCAGCCTTCAGTTTGTCTGCATTGTTGTCTAGTGTGTCTCATCTTTCTCTAGACAATACTCAATATTAGGTCAGGCAAGTTTGCTGGCCAGTCAAGCACAGTGATACCATGGTTATTAAACTAGGTATTGGTACTTTTGGCAGCTTGTCAGCAGAGGGAAGCATGAAGTGCTGTAAAATTTCCTGGTAGACGTTTGTGCTAACTTTGAGTTTGATAAAACACAGTAGACCAACACCAACAGATGACATGGCTCCCCAAGTCATCACTGAATGTGGACAGCTTCACTCCTTAGCCCAGGTAAGATGCTTCTGACGTCTCTGTTTCAGGAGTGGCCTGACACAAGGAATGCAACAGTTGTAGCCCATGTCCCGGATATGTCTATGTGTGGTGGCTCTTGACGCTTTCAGTTCAGCCGCAGTCCACTCCTTGTCAGTCTCTACCAGATTTCTTGAATGGGCTGTGCTTCACAGTCCTCTCAAGGCTGTAGTTATCCCTGTTGCACCTTTTTCAAGCCACATTTTTTCTTTCCAGTCAACTTTCCATTAATATGCTTGGATATATCACTCAGTGAACAGCCAGCCTGTTTAGCAATGACCTTTTGTGGCTTACTCTCCTTGTGGAAGGCATCAATGACTGTATTCTGGAAAACTGATTGTGTGACCTACTGAACCAGACTGAGACCATTTAAAGGCTCAGGACACCTTTCCAGGTGTTTTGGGTTGATTAGCTGAGTGGAGTGTGACACCATGAGTCTACAATATTGAACTTTATCCCAATATTCAAATTTTCTGAAATATGGAATTTTGGGTTTTCATTAGCAATAAGACAATCAGCAAAATGAAAAAAAAAAGAAATAAATGCTTGAAATACAGTATATCATTTTGTTCGTAATGAATCTATATAATGTGAGTTTCACTTTGAATTGCATTACTGAAATAAATTAACTTTTCAATGATAGTCTAATGTATTAAGATTCATCTGTATGTACTTCTCAGGTCAAGAAACTGTTGTGAACCTATGACATGCCGATCTACACATTATGGAAACATTTTTTTTAGGAAGGTTTGGCAAAGAACAGTCACAGTGAGTGTAGGAAAAACTTCTCTTGCCTTGCAACCTACACATCGCGAGAAAGCTTTACTAGCAGGGAACAGAATAAACATCTTTTCTTGGGTTAAATGGTCAACAGTGTCACGTAATTAAGTATTTGATGATTTGGCCTTTCCTAAATACTGTTTTCTTTTTTCTTTTCAAACCTTCCCTTTAGACATGATTAATCACTTTTAAATATTTCTGCCCAATAGTAAGTTATTGACTGCTTACTTGAGCATTTTTCACTCTACACTTCATTATTTTCCTTCTCAAGAGTGAAGTGCTTTTCTGTTTTTTTGTACTGCATGTGTGCTTCGCTAAACAAAACTAAAAACCTTAATCTTACTAATGATAATAGTAATACCTAGTCATATAGTCAGAATCATAGGCCCTTTTGCAGCGAGTGGTTCAATTATTGTGCTCAGGCCACTTCAGATTTATTTCAGAATGAGTCAATTTTGTTGATTCCTATGTTTGTTTGTGATGGATAATGTAATGTTAATTTCTAAAATTTATCAAGGCATAGATAGCATTTTTAATCAGTTTGTTACAGTACACTTTGAAATCCTCAAATACTAACCATAAAAGGAAATCATATATAGCACACTGTCATGTTGACATAGCATTCACTATCCTTGTTATAAACCGTCTCTAGGATAGTTTAAGCTAGAGTCTTAAATTAATTGGTTTTAAGTCTGGTTTTAGCACACAGAATCACATCACCAGTAACAGTAAGTGTTAGTGATATGGACAAAGTCATGGAGACAGTTAGTAATAAAGATCCTTTGCTGCATCCTAGCTGTATTCCTCAGTGAGAAAAAGAGATTACCTAATAAAAACTGAATTAATTTAATGAGGTTCAAGAGGTGATATACTTTACATATATGTAGTAGGTCAGTTTGGTCACCCCTTAAATGTTAGTATAACACATCATCACGCCATCTAAAGAAACCTTAACCAATATTGGAAAGGGTTTTAAAATGGTTTTATAATGTTTTTCAGTTTGGGGTGGATAAAACTATAGCAGAATATTTTGGAAATATGCACTCCTACAAATCTCAAGCATAATTTGGCAATAACGGCAACAAATATGGTAATCTTTTACAATTATCACACAAGAAAACTCAAGCATGTTGTCACAAAAACCTAAGGAACACATCTGTGCATCTCCTGATCAATTATGCTGGACACATTATAACTCTGCAGACAGGTGCAAGTTGTTTTCAAATTATATTCAGGGTGTGTATCCAAAAGACTTTTCCTTATGGTAACAAATTGCTATGTATATAGACAAACTGAGTATCTGAAAGATTTTTGCTTATTAAAACTAGTTGCTATGTATGTAGTCTCTTAAGTGGGTATGGCGTGAATCCAAGAATGTGTATAAGGAAAAGCACCTCATGTCCACTGTAAAGTATGGTGGAGGATATGTGGTTCTGTATGGCTGGTTTTGTTCCAAAGGCCCTGGGAACCTTGTTAGGGTGCATGGCATCATGATCTCCTTGAAATACCAGGACATTTTAAATCAAATTTTGGATGACTCTGTTGGAACGCTGAAGATAGGTCGTCACTGGGTCTTCGGGCACGATATTGACCCCAAACACATGGCAAAATCTACACAAAAATGGCTCAGCAGACACAAAATCAAGCACCTTCCATGGCCATCTCAGTCCCCAGACCTCAACCCCATTGAAAACCTGCAGGGTGAGCTGAAGAGGAGAGGACCCAGGACTCTGGACGATCTAGAAAGATTGTGCAAAGTGGAATGGTCAAAAATCCATGTCTCTGTATTGTCCAACCTTGTGAAATGTTATAGATGAAGATTAAGTCCTGTCTTGTTGACAAAAGGGGGTTGTACAAAATATTAACAGCAGGGGTGCCAATAATTGTGGCACACATGATTTCATTTAAAAAACGTATTTCTTAATGTGGGATTTATTTTCCCAATGAATAAATGTACTAAAGTTAAAGGTTGGATTTTTCTCTTTTTTGTGTTGTGAGCCTATATGTTTTGGGGGAAAAAAAGAATTTATTAGAATCCTAAGAACATATCTTAACCAGGGGTGCCAATAATTGTGGAGGGTGCTGTATATATATATATATGTGTGTGTGTGTGTGTGTGTATATGTGTGTGTATATGTGTGTGTGTGTATATATATATATATATATATATATATATATATATATATATATATATATATATATATATATATATATATATATATATATATATATATAATATAAAAATGTGTGTGTAGAGAGAGAGAGAGAGAGAGAGGTTATAGGAGCACGCACTGATACAGCTCATTGCCACACCCACCATTTGACAAATCAATTTAGAATCCCCAGATTAGGACCCAAGTGCAGCCATGCAGTGAGTGACACCTCAGCACCACACTAGTTCAGATGGAATGGAACGGAACAGTGTGAGGTTTTTTATGGTGGCTGGAGTGCCAATTCTGCTACCAACCCCCAGGTTTTTCTTTGCAGGTCGGAGGGCCTAATCTATATAAAATGTATTGGATGCAGTCAGGTTCACAAGTATTTGGACAATGACACATTTTTCATAATTTTGTCTCTTTATGCCACCACAATGGATTTGAAATAAAGCAATCAAGCAATCCTTCCTAAACAGCTCATACAATGTTTTTGGTAAACCCTTTAATTGAAAGCTGAAAGTCATCACTTAAGTCACATAATGATTGCTTTATTTCAAAACCATTGTGGTGGCTTACAGAGCCAAAATTATGAAAATTGTGTAACTGTCCAAATACTTAGATCAACCTGACTATATGTATTTATGTATGTATTATTTTTTTAAATCTCTGGACTTTCTATTTTTCCTCATTATGTAAAAATGGTACATATTCACATTAAAACAGTTTTCAGGAAAAGCAGTTGAATCCATGTTCTTTATCCCCGTTCAGCAGATTATGTTTTTGTGATGTTCATTAAAAATTAGGTAGCATAAATATAATTCAATCCTAGACCTAAATATAGGCCAGTAAGCAGCTCTAGTAGGGATCTTCTCTAATACAGTTAGTATACCAAGCAAGTCCAGCAAGATAAGAATATTAATGGATTAGATCTGTGGGCTGGCAATTCTTTCTAGTGCACACTAAAGGAGCACTGTGTGAATGGCAGGTGGACAGCAATGTTTCATCATTTTGAAAAGCCTTTTACTTAAGATAACCACATGTGAGGTTGTGAATAAAGAAACCAAGTGCTTTAGTTAACTATTTAACTGTCTGGTGCTTGTTTAAACAGAAGAGTTGTACATTTTTTCTCACTTATCAAATAACGATTAAAAAATAGTTGCTATAGTCTTAACGGATATGTCCGTATATTGTATATGGTACTTATATTTTTTGTTGAACTGTCATTTAATCAAACACTTGGTTCACAATAGCATTTGTCAAATTTTTCACTGAATTCTCTCATTTTCTTTTTGTCTCCAGCACTAGCCATGGGGCTGTGTGTGGCCATGATTGCCTTTGTCCGTTTGCCCAGCCTTAAAGTGTCCTGCTTGCTGTTGTCTGGCCTCCTGATATATGATGTTTTCTGGGTAAGTCTATTGTGGTACATTCCTATTCCTGTCGGAAGCTAAAGAAAAAAGGGCAAAAAAGAAGGGATTTAATAAGCCTGTCCCTATCTGCATTGCAAAGCAAGACCTTGTTAGTATTAAGGATGTAAACTAGTGGGTTGGTGTGAAATATTGCTAAAATATTAGAATTTCTGATAGGAGAATTTTTTTTTTTTTTTTTAATTTCTTCATCATTATCCAATTATATGTGCACAGGGAGGAATTCCAAGACTAACTTGCACATCTCCCGTTGCAGGTCTTCTTTTCTGCTTACATTTTCAACAGTAATGTGATGGTGAAAGTTGCCACACAGCCAGCTGACAATCCTCTAGATGTACTGTCACGCAAGCTGCACCTTGGCCCCAGTGTGGGTAGAGATGTACCCAGACTGTCCTTGCCAGGAAAACTGGTCTTCCCAAGGTAAGGTATCTGGTAAGGTTAAGGTATGCTGATAACTAAAATGGTTTGATCAATACAACCAGATTCAGGTGTAACATATGGTATCCTCTTGTCTCTTGCAGCTCTACCGGCAGCCACTTTTCTATGTTGGGAATAGGTGACATTGTAATGCCAGGTTTATTACTCTGCTTTGTCTTGCGTTATGACAACTACAAAAAACAAGCCAATGGGGAGGCATCCAGTACAGCCAACATCTCTGGGCGGATGCAGAAGGTTTCCTATTTTCACTGCACGCTTATTGGGTACTTTGTAGGTAAGTATAGGTATTTTTTGTTATTGTTAGAAAAACAAATTAATCTAAGATGTAACAAAGACCAATATGGAGAGGCTGTCCCCAATATTTCTTTGCTTCAGCTAGTCTCATAGCAAAGAAAAGACAAATTTTAAATGAGCTTTAGTCCTGCTGCCCCTCATGTAGATAAGCTTATATTTTCTCTCCCTAATTTTTCTTTTTAAGGATTACTGACTGCCACTGTCGCCTCTAGAATACATCGTGCTGCACAGCCTGCACTTCTGTACCTTGTTCCCTTCACATTACTGCCACTGCTGACCATGGCATACCTGAAGGTATTCTTTTTGTACAAGTTATCCTTGTAACTAGTGTGTATGGTCTTATGTTCTTGGCAGATGTGTGACAGGTATTATTACCTCCATCCTAATAGGGGGATCTGCGACGCATGTGGTCAGAGCCATTCCACTCCAAGGCAAGCAGCTCCCGGTTCCTGGAGGTATGATGGGACACAACCCCAAAACCAGCCAGCGATGGACTGGCACTAATAAGCTGCTGAGTGCCCAAGGTTTTGTGTCTTGTGGTTTTGTTTTCTCATCTCGCCCAAATGGATGCTGTCTGGCATTAATCAATAGGATTGCTTTACAACACCAAGAAGGAAGAAGGTACTGTGGGCAACTATTGCGTTTCCTTGTTGTGGAACTCTGTGCAGTTCAAAATCAATCCATCAGTTATCATGTCCTCAGGACTTGGAGTCAAAAATATACCGGGGGGCTTGTAACTGCACATTTTTTTAAGGAGAAAATAAAAAGACATAAGCTGAACATTTAATATGTGCACAAGGCTGCTGCACTGATGACAGTACCTGCAGAACTCTTGAGGGCAAAAAGGGACCAGAAACTCGTCTTGGAACTTCAGCACAGAAAGACAAGGCAGCCATATTTCTCTTCCTCCCTCTTTCCAATATTTTGATTTATTCTCCTATTTTTTGTGTGTCAATGTTTTATTTTGTTGTGTGTTTTTTTTTTTTTTTTTTTGCCTCCACATTTTGAGTGATCTGTCTTGGCAGTATATATTTGCTGTATTGGATTCCCTTTGCCACCTAATCTTGTGTTAAAATCAAAGAGATGAGGATGTATGCGTGTGTGCTTGGAACCACAGGGATGTGTGAAAAGTATATATAAATATGTATGTGTGTGTGTGTATAAATGTGTATGTGTGTGTGTATATGTACAGGCTAAAAAAAAAATACACACCTATACATACCACTCTGAAAAAAATCATACTGTGTACAAGGCATTAACTGCTGTAAATTCACGCATGTATAGCTATTAAATACAGCTTCATTGTATACAGCTTGTTCGCTGTCAGGCAGTCCCTGTTCACAAAAGTATCACACATTATTTTATATAAAAGACCGCAAAATGCATTCTTTGTATCATGGTGGGGGTAGGGTGGGAGTAATAGTATAAAGTCTGGCAGTAGTCCATGTCCAGGATGCAAATGGTTGCCATTTCTAAGTTATTGAATTGGACTATGCCTCTGTTTCTTTGTTGTTTTAAACATTTTACTGCCCGTAATTTGCTGAGCACAATCAAAGGCTCTGTATAAATTTAGTTTTCATGCTTGCAGCAGTTTGGTTACTATACTGTCAGCAGCCTGGGGTACAAGGGTGCTTTTGTAGGATGTTTGAAGCCACCTACACAACTTTTGCATCAAAACAATTATGCAGACATTTGAACTTTTTTTTTTTTTGCAACCACGTTCATATAAAATTTTTACTTTGTTATGGTTGAATTTTCCTTTTTATATATTTGTAAATTCTGACATGGCTGTTGACTGGCAGTGCACTGTCCAGTCATGACATCACTTGAGACTTTTGTAGTTAACAGCTTGAAGACCTCATCTGTCTTCAGCCTGCTTTCAGATATATAATCCATACTTGCTGTTTATTTTCTTATTAAAACAGGCATTATTTTGTTTTACTTAAATCTACCCAGGTCTGTGGGCACTGAGCTTGGTTAGGGTGGCATGACCTTGGTGGGTGGTATCAAGTTGTATTTGGCATTCCAGTGTCTAGTGGCACATTGGTTTGGATAGTTTAAACCATCTTCCCCTGAAACATTCTGTCTTTGCATGATCTCCAGCAGGCTACAGAATAACAGTGTTCATATGAGGCCTAGTCAAAGGTTTCAGTGCACAATGTACCCCACACCCTTCCCCCCGGGTCCTGTCTCTCCCCCAGCCCCTTTCAATTTGTGTTTATTTTTATGGAAGAGTGGTTTCTTTTGTCCCATTAACTGTATGGTTTTGTGCTGTAGATTAGAGGTTCCATTTTCTACATACCGACTCGAAAAGAGTTGCTCTATTCAGCAATGAAATGAGTGGACTCTGTAAACCATTGTGTAGTGAACATGGAATCCAAAGCTGAATTAAAAGAAAATCATCATTAACCTCATCAGTGAGGATTCCTTTGTAAATAAAGATTAAATCTAACTGTAACTCTTTGCCTTCTGTTTGATTATTTTTATTTGCAGTTGCATCCCATCTTTTTTTTTTTTATATAGATCAGACTTGTGATGGAAGTCTGTGGATGAATAACAGCAGACAGCAGTTGGAAAATTAACGTTTGGGAGTTAACTCAGTCTTTTGCTGTTGGCTGCTTTTAACTTATAAACATTTTCCTTCCTGTTTTAAAATGTTTATATGTAAATATTTTCTAAGCTACATTTTGGACATGTCCATTAGGCAAATGTTTCTTGTGTAAACATGACTAAGTAAAGCAACCTTGAACATACCTAAATCCCAGGGAATCGAAGTGCAAGTATATTTTACTCCACTGAAAATCAAAGGCCAAGGTTGGAATATGGCATCTCAGTCCTCAGTTTTCTTCTGTGGGCTCCTTAGTACTTTAACAGCCGCTTCTTTACTGGTACAAGTTCACTGGTGTAATTGGTATCACTTAGCATGCTGCCTACTTTATTCTTAACCAGCAGTCAATACATTTTTAAATACTGAGAGTCTTAAAGTAAACCAGTAGATGTGGATAATAATGTCTTTACCCTAACAAGTGTAAAAACAGTAATGTGTTTGAATTTCATAAAAATTCCTGCATTAAAATTGACTCTGTAGACTAACACCTAATGTAGGCTGTCTGATTAAAATGAAAGAGAGCTAACGGTGAGGATTGACCTTAAATGACAGAAAACCTGCAGCAGTCTAGGACATGTTAAGCTCTGAAACCTAAATTCCTGTGATGTGCAATGTTTACTGTCTGGGTGGAAACAAGAAAAACAAAGGGTGGGAGAGGTGTTTGTCAGACAGTTTTACTGAATGTGATTGACACTTGAATACATACATTCTAGCAAGGAACCCCGGAAACTCACAACGCATAATTTTATTGCAGGGGTTAGGATTGAGAAAAAGCTTTTAAAGCATGGGATTTCATGTCCACTGTTCAGCCCTCTATTCTAAAGCACCCTTTCAATGCTCTAATATAAAGTTGTGCTAATATTTTTACATACTCGTGGCAGAATTTGTAACATGTTATCCATTTTTGGAACTGTGATTGTGCAAACCTTTGAACAGGATCATATGTTCTTTATTGCTATGGTTTACTTAATGATTGTGCTATTCTGTGATGCATAATATTTTAAATCCAATAAAATAGAAATGTTTTCTAAAAAAAAAAAATATATATACCTTAGAAATCCTACTAGCATTATGTACATTTGAGCACCCTGTAGGCACCAAAACCAGACATTTTGTGGTACCTCACCCATCCATGTGTTACTAAAATAAAGAGGGATCTTTAATTTTAATAGAGTGGTCCAAAAAGTTTATTTTTAACAAATGCTGCCCTACAGCAAAATGTTTGCTTTGCAATTGGAAAAATAACAGCCCAAAATGGTAACTTTTCAGTAAATGCATGATTGGGAAGCTCATTCACAAAATACCCGTTTCAGTAAATGAACATATTTAGATACTGGCCATCTTCTGTGCAATCAGGCACTTTCCAAAAAATCATTTAATACAAACATGCATCAGATGTGTGCAGGATCTTCCTGTGCAGTATTTGCCAAATGTCACACAATATCCACACCGTCTCCAAGCCTTATCCTCTGTATTCTTTCAGGATCTGGCTAGAAATGACCAATCGCTGGATTTCACTCGTGCCTTCATAGATCTCGGTAATACGTGCATCTCTGTAATGTCTTTCAGCTGGCATATCCGTCACGTAACCCATTCCTCCCAAAATCTGAATGGACTGAGGAAAAAAAAAAAAAACTGGAACATTGTTACCAGGCCTGTAAAAACTAAGGGGGTTTGATGGCCCTGGTCTCTTGCTTACCTGATGAGAAATTAATGTTGCTGCCTCTGAAGCTGAGAGTTTTGCCATTGCTGCCTCCTACGAGGAAAATGATTGAATCTGGTTAACTGTACAGCTGCAAAAAGCAATGAAAAATATTTACCTTATACAGTCAACCTGCCCCATTCAGTAGCAAAAATAGTAAAGTGAATAGTTCGCCATACAGTGGTGAACAAACCAGCACTTGATATTAAAATTGTACAACTGCCTGTTGACAAACATGTTGTATAAACACACTAATACTTATGCATACAAGTTTTATCCTATTATTTAGCTACTGTAACTTTAAATCCAGCCCATTAGCACCTTATGGTGCCGTATCATTACCATAATTTTTTTTTTACTGCTTAAATGTGAAAAGTGCGCACACAAGCCCCTGCAAACAAACAGAATTGCCAATAATAAAATCTTACAGTATCCTAGAGCCAGAAATACAAGGGGCAGATGACCCAAAAGTCATAGGCTGTAGTTAATAGTATGCTGTGAGGTATGGTCTGCCTACAGTCTTGTTAATTAGTGTACCAAGTGGCAATCCGCAGAGTTGGAGTGTGAATTTCTGACATTAACATTTTGTGCATGTGACTTCTGATAAAAGCTGGGGGGGGGGTCACATAAGGAACAATGATTATGTTTTTGCAAATTGATAGATTTGTTAAACAGCTTGTCCCCGTGAACAAATAGTTATCAGCAACATTACACTGATCTACTGTGCCATCTGTGGGAAAGCATTAGCAGGAAAATAACATAGCATTTTATACCTGCATACACACACACACACACACACGTCAGGCAAAGAGTTTTTGACTAAAAACAATGTGGTTGCTGCTTTTCACCCCCCTAATTTGGCAAATCTCACTCGCTGTGACTTTTTTGTTCCCAAAAATAAGTATAGCAGGAGGCTCAAAACCGAGTACAAAAAGGAGTTTGTTTCCAGGAATGGAAGAAGTGCTGAGACAAGTGAATTGCATCTCAAGGGGAGTATTTTGACAGTGAGTAAAATGAAATTGCTTTACGTTGTCTGATGCTTTATTTTTTATTAATATTCCAAGAATTTTTATACGCCCCCCCCAATATGACCAAGAGATACAGGGAGACTTAAACAGTAAAACTTCTATCAGCCAGTCAATTGTGTTGCATTTATTTTCCTGCTTAACTTTAGGCATCAGTGTTTGTATTGTAATATAATCCAAATAGCAGATAGAAAAGCATAGCCACTTTACTTTTGTGAAAGGTGATTTGTTGTCTTTTAGCATGGCAGCTCTCCAGGTTAGAAGACGTGCACTTTCCAGGGCCAGGGCCATGTCAGCAATCTTAAACTGCAAGAAAATGTGAAATCAGTTAGCTGTAATGGATACTGAGCAAGTTTAGAAAAGTGGAGGCTAAGCGCTTTACCTGTATAGCTTGCATCTTAGAAATTGGTGCCCCAAATGCAGTCCTCTTCTCTGCATAATCAACAGCACAGTCCAGTGCAGCCTGACCGATACCCAGTGCCTGTGCTGCAATGCCAATGCGCCCACAGTCCAGAGTTTGCTGTTTAGAAACGATTGGCAGTTTATAACCATTAGTGATCACACCCATTCAAGGATAAAACAAATGTATACCACCAAGCTGACAGAACCCAATGTCCAGGCTCACGTGCATTATTTCACTTCTGGCTAAAGAGTGGCTACAACAAGAGTGTTTAACATCCATCCTTAGGCTATTGAGGTCAAGTTCCAATAAACTGGGTATTTCAGCCCGAGTATTACCATGGCAATCTTGAAGCCCATGCCAAGCTCTCCAAGCAAGTTGCTCTTGGGTACACGGCAGTCCTCAAAGATCAAGTTTGCAGTAGATGAAGCACGAATGCCGAGCTTATCTTCCTTCTTGCCCAGAGAGAGACCAGGGGTGGGTATGGGAACAACGAAGGCACTGATACCCTAGGTTAAGCAGAAAGATTTGCAAAGTGGACAAAAAAAAAACAGTAATAATTTGAAAGAATGTCCTCTGCCTACCCCACTAAGAGCTTAGAGCTGGGTTGTGTGTGTCCAGTGGGAAAGCAGAGCAGCACATTGGCTTGAGCACTGCCCGTGTCTAATGATCTGAAGAGAAGCTATGAGTATATTTAGAAATGGAGAACTAGCACATTTCTAAATCAACCAGTTTAGTGGAGCCAAGAGGTGCTATGAAACCAAGTTAATGTGATTTTTCTCCATCTTTTACAGCAAAAGGTTTGTAATGCTTAGATTCATTCTTAAACTGTGATGGTATGATGCCCAGATTGCCCAACACTAGCATCACCTGCTTGGACTCCAACAGCAATTATCACAACACAGAATGGCTAGGCAGTTAGGACACATGACAGATGTTAGTACAAATCGAAGTGCATTGTGCTTTTCATTTTGAACAGCTGTCCATAGCAACTAAGTGCAGTACAGTTTCTTTATTAAACAAATAACCAAATAAAAATAAGTGGGAAGAAACATTGTAAACAAGAATAAAAAAAAAAACCACAAAGAATTGGATACTAATTTCACTGTTCTCTTAGCCTGGGTGCCTCTCGGAGTCTTCTCCAACCCCACTGTCCCGTCGGGCCCAAGCCTGGCTCCACTGGCCCACCACCTTCACACAAGCAGTTATAGGATGGCCTTCCTGAAGCCTTTTGGTTGCTCCTATGCCCAGGATTGTCAGCAAAAGCAACCATACCCCCATGCACGCTATACCTCTCGCTCTCTGCCAAACCTCCTGCCCATTGCAACCGCTTGCTTACCCAATCACATTTGCTGTTTTTGATCAACTCCCTCATTGTCCTTTCATGCTCCTGTCTATCCTACTAAGGCTCCTTTTATACTTTAGCGAGTGCAGATACCTTGATTACAACCCACAGAGTCTCAAGGAGGAAACTGGCACGATTAGTCAATAACACGTTGTAGCTACACAACCACATGCATCCCCACCCAGTGTGTCTGAGCCACATTGTTTTAAATAAAACCAAACGCCCACCACCGCAGACCCCCTAACGTGCTTCACCACAGATGTGGAACAGCATTGGTTGCTGTTCATCTTTTAATTGTGGCGCCAAAATAAACAGACTACAATTTTCTGGTAAGACTGGTAGATGGGTAAACAGTGGCATTTGGCATAGATGTAAAAGTGGCACCTTCAGCATTAGACAATGTGTTAAGAGTCTTCCTCAGCCCAAGTAACACCAACCCTGCCTTTCATTTTATCATGTTGCCTCCTTTCACAGTGCCTCCTGTGCAGTTTCAACATTTTCACTTTTTTTGTTAAATATGGTTCAGAACTGGTTTGGGGAAAAAGTAAACTGAGCAATGCTGACTAACTGACCCTGCCGATTCCACTTCTTTTAACCAGTGTAGGTATGGGCTGCCAGTTCCAAGTGGTTACCTTGTGTTTGAGAGTCTTGTCAGTAGTGGCAAAGACAACCGCGGCAGAGGCATCCCAGGCATTTGTGATCCAGGCCTTTGTTCCATTTAGAACCCAGTGATCCCCCTCTAGGCGTGCGACTGTGGAAGCTGCTCCTGCATCACTGCCATTCCCTGAAAATGAGAAAAACCAGAAGCGAGTTATCATGAAATTGAAAAAGTCATGAGCAGAGAAAACGGCAACCAACAGAATTCTCTCCCAAGTTACAAGTTACACAAGTGCAAGATGCAAGTTACGCTCAGGTGTTGGGGGGTTAACCGTGGCACTGGATACATGACTTACAAAGCACATTTATGAAGGTAATGGATTTACTACCACCCTCCTTTAATTTGTGTCCATGCTCACGGTTGGATTTAAAACCCATTCTCAAGGAGTCATAGGACAAAGTCGTTATCCTTAGGATTGCATATCTTACCTGGTTCACTGAGTGCAAAGCAGCCCACCTTCTGTCCTGTAGTGAAAGGAGTGATCCATTTGTGCTTCTGTTCTTCCGTGCCAAACTTCAGGACTGGACCCAGGTACAGCGACTGACTCGACAGGGGAATCAGCAGTTAATGTACGGCCTGTCTACCCGTCAGCCAAACCCAACCGCATATTCTTAGACAAGAGACAGCACCATTGCTCACATTGTTAACACTTGTGATGACTCCAGTGGATGCACAACCTCTGCTGATCTCCTCCAGTCCAATAGCATAAGCCAGATAGTCCAGGCCGGCACCTCCAAACTGCTCTGGCACCTCCACAGCCATCAGCCCCATGGCTCCAAGTTTTTGAACCTATTTTTGGTAGAATACTTATGTGAATACACATTGATGTGGGAGTATAACATAATGATGTGGACAGCAAATGTGCAGAGTGCAGGTCTACACATTTTGAGATATTAACCCTACAAAGGGAACAAATAAATACTATACAAGCTATGAAGCGGGAAGTCTGTCTGATGGATGAATGTCAGGACAAGTGAAGGAACTGAAGCACTTGAGTCACGGAGTCTGTGTACCTGTTCGGCGGGAAACCGGTGCTCCTTATCCAGCTGCGAAGCTATGGGGGCAAGCTCCTTCTCTGCAAAGTCTCGGCACGTCTGACGCAGCATTTGGTGAGTTTCGGGCAGTTCAGCCATCTGGTAGACTGAGTGCAAACATCTCAGAGACCTTAGGGTTAGGGCTGGAAGGAGACAAAGTAGACTGTATAAATGTTAGGGATGCAATCCTGGGGGGTGGGTTGGGGATACTAGTGACTTTCTGGCACTGTGGTTATGACCTATTGGTTTTAAATCAGACAGGTTTTTTTTACTATTCATTTATCACTTGCTGGTATTATGTTGCGAGTGTTCTTTGCTCTGAAAGGCTAAGTGGAGGCTAAGACACTGCCGGTTTGATTCCCGTTACTGCCAAAGGGGATCTACTGTGTTGGGCCCTTGAGCAAGGCCCTTAACCCGTAATTGCGCCAGGGGCGCTGTACAATGTCGGACCTTGCACTCTGATCCCAAGTGGTATGCAAAAAAATTACATTCCTAATATTAAAATTGCATAAGGCAAATAAACATAAAAAAAAAAAAACGGTGAAAGGCACTATATAGAAATGCTCATTGTTGGTCGGCACTGTGCATCAACTGCATGTTAAGCTTCAAGTCTAATGTGCCTACACGGAGGAGAGCAAAGGTAAAAACTCAGTCGACATGTGGTTATTTAAAAGTGTACTTGCTTTATAAAAGAAAACGAGTAAATTCGATTGTTAAAAAAAAAAGGAGCGTGTCGGTCCTGACATGCATGGGGAATAACAAACATTGCAAAACTCGGTTAAAGGGCAACATCGGTCTAACATGAGATCAGAAAGAAAGATTTTTTTTTTTTTAAAAAAAAAAACGATTCTTTGCCCCGTCGTCCTATGCTTACATGGGATTACAAACGTGCCTTCTTAGTGCTACTCTGCTCCTTAGCTGGTGCGAGATGTTCAGACCCCTGACCCGCATCACTGATCAACAGTTTATCAACTCGCGCTCCAAATTTAATTCTGCACCAAATGGAATCCGTGATAGCAAGCGCGCAGGAGACTTTGGTCGGACCAAAAAATACTCTTTTAATGAATTAGCACAAAATGTACACTAAAACGTATTCAAGCTCAGATGGGACTCTGACCTTTTCTGGCTCTGCATAAAATAGCAGCCATCGTTTTTCCACTGGACTGGAGCGTCTGGGTCTAACCTCCGAGTAGTAACACCACTGCGTGTATAGGGTTCCGAGCGGAAGTTAGTAAGGAAGGAGGCGGTGCTTTATTTCTGTGGCAATGGCCGGCCGCGTCCCTCCCATCTCATTATTATAGAGTAATTAGATGTGCTTTTGTACACGGCATTTCCTCTTTTAGATGCCTAAAGTATCGATTTCGTATTGCTCTTAACATAGACTGGGTGGTAATATAAATGATCGTGTCAAGCAATGCTGGTAGACGTTTTGAACGTACACACAATGGAACCTGAAACAGACGTTGCTAGAAAACACGAAGAGGTTTGTTTACCGAAGATTATTTATGCCAACATTAAATACAATCTATATGTTAACTGTGTTATAATGCAATACATATACACGTGGTTTATTTCATTTTGGCACGGCTTTATCTAGTCATAATCAAGCGCATGTTCACTACAATATCATTCAGTTGATTGATTACTTTTCAGTACGGCACGCAATTTTCGCGTCTGTTTAAAATGCATTTGAAAAAATACATTGCACTTTAAATTATGTGCACAGATCACTTGTTTAAATGAAAAATACTAATGTATTGCATTTTACTTAGAGGATATATCGAGAGTCCCGGCCAAAACTCAGTGTAATCAAGTGACCAATCAGCATCAAAAGGGCGGGGCTAGGGGCGCTCCACTTCTAAACAGTTCTGTTATGGCCGCACGCATATATTTCATCTGTGTGGAATTAAAAAAACAAATGGTTAGAAGTTTTGTCTCACTGAAAACGTATACGTGTATGATAAGCTGTCTAAATAATGTGTTATCATAGCATATAGTTCCTTTTTTCTGAAGGTCCTGACAGATATGTAAATAAGTTTAGCAATACAGTATATCAAATCATTACAGAGTAAATGTGAATGGTTCTTTGCAATTTATTGGGCATCATATGGTCAGTGTTTTTCATGATATAAGCATGGTGCCACTATAAAATTTACATTGATTTATCACATTGTTCATTTTGTTTGATTGAATACATTAACTACTGTTAATTGCACAGCTACCAGATCTCACTACGCCAGTAAAGCATGTCTTTAATAGTTTAAACCACCACAGGCCTTGACTGGCGAGATCTTCACGGAGCTGTTGCAGCACTATGGATGTGTGCTATGAAGAAGATCATGAAAACATACACAGCAGGCAGAAAGACAAGTTTCTTTATTAAAATATACCATGGATCATGTAGGGTTTAGAGATCATAAAAAATAAAACACAGCAACAAGGCCTATGTCAGCTAGAGCTGCTGATTACAATGGAGACAGAACTGGACCTGATCCTTTGTATTGCTGTATTAATAAAGCAGCACGGCTGTTTCAGCCCCCAAAATGTGAGTTTGTCCCATTTCAGTTTTATAGGGCAGTGTCTAGTACAGCTCCCACTGTGTTACTTGAGAATGGTTGCTTGTAGATCATTTTAAACTCTGCATCTGAAAGAGGCAACGAGGTGAACGTCTCAGAGAAGCACTTGGGATCAGTGGCTGAACAGGCGCACATAAGCTAGGACAGACTGACGTGTAAGCACTGGCTGGTGAGGCCCCCTCTGAATGACAAGAATTGGAGGGCAAAAAACACACCGTACAAATGGGGAGTTAGCAAGTGGGATTAGATAAGAATCGGAAGATACTAGTGTTGAACCGCCAGAGCAAATGGCATCACGTTAATCACAAAAAGAGTAAAGGGGAATGAAAATAAAAACTTTAGAAACGAGTAAGTGACTTATGATAAGAATTAGGAAACCCTAATATCTAACCAAAGGACCGCATGGTACCCTCTGAATGATCTACTGGTGAGGAGACAGACGATCAGCACTGTAAGTTAGTAAATAAACTGGAATCTAAGTTGAGGGTACTGGTATCCAAAGACTGGGTCACACAATATCTTCAGAATTACACGTAATAGGGAGCGGACATAAGAAATATAAGGGAATGAGAATGTCCAGTGAACGATACTGCTAACCAGCTGCGGGTTCATGCGGCATTCTCAGATTGACATCTAATGGGGAAAAAGAGTCCACAAAAGTGTGTCGTTGGGGAACTAATTAAACTGGGATGTAATGGTATCAAACCACTAGCCAATAATATTGACTCCTCTCTGAATGTCAAAGTCACTGATCCGACCACCTCTTGTGAATGATGTACTGGGAGGAGGACTAAAGAAACTCTCCAACGGTAGTCTGAGTAATGCAAATGGGTTCTGAGCGCCGTGGGCTCCTTGCAGCAGCACCTGTCAGTGAGGGGACTCATCTCAAGGGTACACCCGGAGGCAGTGAATGTCGTAGCTGGGCTGTGAAGTGGGACGCTTCTCTCGGAGCCATGACGCCACTGCTGAAGAATACGAGCCGAGTATCTCAAGAGGAGTGGCTGACCCATGATGGAGGCGGTGGTTATGGCTGTCCATCGTCCACGCGTGCCTAAGGAGGCACATACAGGCAGAGTTTGTCTTCTGTACCAACAAGCTAGCAGCAACCCAGACCGGGCTCGGCTGTTCTCTTTGACTGTGGCGCTTCTGCATTTTCATCAATTCCTGGAGGTTCAAAATGAAATAAAAAGGGATAATCTGACTGGAAGGAAGCTGGATGTGTGTTTGTCCAACATGCAAATCTATACTATTGAGCCCCTCCCTGCCATATTTTGGAAGACCATAGAGTATCTTTTTTTTTTTTTTCTTCAAAATTCAGTTGGTGCCCACATCCTGGGCAGCACCAGGTACTTTCTAAAACTGGTAACTGTCTTCAAGTTAACCAGCAGAGCAATGGCAAGTCACCTCTCCCTCCCACTTACTTATCACTTTGGCCTCCCCAATCCTGGCAGTGGACAGACTAGAGTTTTCCAGTTCTCGAAGCATTGATTCTTCGAATGCTAAAGCCGCCATCCTGAAGAAGAACTCCTGCACATTTTGCCCTGGAGAGAGGAAAAATGAACAGATCCATGACCAGGTAGGAAGAAGTGGACCTTAATAACCATACCTGATGAAGATGTCTCCATCCTCTCTGTCTAACTGGGATGTTGGCTCTCAATAAGCTTTACTCTGAGTCCCTTTATTCCAGGTTATGTCTGTCTAGTAATTTTAAATAATAATTTTAAATAGTAATTTTAAATATCTCCTACTCATACAGACCACCTTATTGTCCACCATTCATGGCAATGTCCCATTCACACCTGTCTCGAGTGGATTTTTAATTTAGACACCGGCCTCCCAAATACCTCCATTTGGAAAGGTTCAGATGATTGTCTATTTATGTTGAACCCCCAATTTAGAAGCACCCCTCCAGTAGCCCAACATCATAAAGTCACCCCCATCATCTCTGCCACGGCTGAACCTCTGATTTAGATGCTGATGCCCATCACCCCTATTCAGACTTCCCCTTTTATAGTCCCTTTATCTCAATTTATATTGGTCCCCTAGATACTTTCCCTTAATATCCCCCACTCAGACAGCTCCCTTTAACAGCCACAGTTCCGACTGTGAAGGCAGACCCCTAATTTACACTGATTCTGCCCATATACACTAGACCCCCTGCAAAGTCGTGGTTTAGAATTCACAAATTTTTCCTTAGAACCTAACTAATAATTGTTATCGGAAACCGCAAATGTCCTCTGCAATTTTTATGGCTTTTTTTCGTGGCAATACTGTACTGTAGAGAGAACAGGAAGCAGCTGTTGAGAAACCCGCAACTTGGGATGGTAAAAGTAGCCAATAGAATTTGAAACTGCATCTCCCAGCAGTCCCTGCAGTGGCTCTGATTGGTCTTCTGCTGAGGGTGCTGCGGCTGTTGAGATCAAAGGATGTCAGTGCAGCTTTCAAAAAGGGGGCCGGTGACCAAAAGCAAAAAAAAATAATTTTTATAATTTATCTTTCAAGTTGGACGGCACGGTGGCGCAGTGGTAGCGCTGCTGCCTCGCAGTTAGGTGACCCGGGTTCGCTTCCTGGGTCCTCCCTGTGTGGAGTTTGCATGTTCTCCCCGTGTCTGCTTGGGTTTCCTCCCACAGTCCAAAGACTTGCAGGTTAGGTGGATTGGTGATCCTAAATTGGACCTAGTGTGTGCTTGGTGTGTTTGTGTGTGTCCTGCGGTGGGTTGGCACCCTGCCCAGGATTGGTTCCTGCCTTGTGCCCTGTGTTGGCTGGGATTGGCTCCAGCAGACCCCCATCACCCTGTGTTCGGATTCAGCAGGTTGGAAAATGGATGGATGGATGTTTCAAGTTCCTGTCTGTCTGCCTGCCTTCTGCTGGGTTACCTGTACTTATTCATTTTGTCCTGGATCATTTCGCGGTTGGCGTCTGGATTGTCTGCCCTCTGCCAGTGTACATGAGGACTGTAAGTGGATTCATGGCCATCCTGCAAAGAAAGGAGTGCTCCTGAACCCGTCCACCCGTCTTCACCATTTCAGGAACTACCGGTAGGGCTATCTGTAAATTGCTATTCCCATGGACAATCTATTTTTATCATTACATTTCATCCATTGCCGTTTTTCATGAACTTTTTCATGATTTACTGTGTGCGTTTTGTTTGTGCTTTGTTGTATTTAATGTGTAATTGCCGTAAGGGGAACAGGAATGGTATTGTTGTTTTCTTATTTCATTTGTTTTCGTTACATTCTTTATTTGCTGTTTGATTACCGGTTTGCTTTGTTTTTGTCTCTGTTTGTGAGTGCGTTCCTGGAATCTCTACCATAAAAATAAATAAATCACCGTCTTCTTGATTGCGGCTTCTCACGCGACGCTGCGCTTACTTAAAAGCCTGAACAGCACCTGTCCTTTTTCGCTGATTGCTTTGTTTCTCTCTCCTCCTGTTGGGGGTTGTGCTCCCCTATGATGTTTGTCTATTGTTTAATCGATAACTAACTGCATGCTGAGCTCCTTTTACTTCTAAAAGAGACATGTTTGTTTGTAGTGTTTGAATAAAGTTCCTGTCTCTACAATCTCATGGGTTTCTGTGCAATTCTGTGACCCAAGCTGCACTAAAACTAGCCTCCCAGCATCAGCGCTTACCACTGTGTGCTTGCGTGCAGCCAGTTCAACCGCAGTTGGCTCAGTGATTTACTGAGTTTCGTCCTTGGCATCAGTTGCACTTTATACATATTGTTCTAGTAGTTTTTAAAATAGTTTTTACAGTTCATTAGCAGTGTGTAAAATGATCAGTGTCGCAGTAATTGTAATGCTCTTTGCATAAAAAAAAATGTCTTCCATTAAAATATCACTTTTTCTTTGTTAATTGTGACATTTACTTAAAGTGCAGCAAAAAAAGTATTTGGCGTTCTATGATGCATTAACCCCCAAGTATGTGGCAGTTTAAGGGTTAAAGCCCCAAGATGTCGCCGAAACGCCCTGCACCATCGAAGGCTTCTGGCAATGAAAACGCTTTTGCATGAATTACAGTACATATAGCGGTAACATCGGTATTTTACATTCTAGCACTGTAGGAGATATAGCAGTACAGTATACAGGTTTACCTTTACATTCTTTATTTTTTAGTAATGTATTAAGCTGACTTTGAAATTAAAGTGTTTTGGTGGCATATTTAGGGTTTAAACTATGAAAATAGGCATTTTTTTAATCATATCCAAAATTTGCAGTTTTTCACAATTCGCGGGTACTCTAGGAACGTAACCCCGGCAAATTTTGGGGGTGTACTGTACTCGGCTCTTGCCAACACCCCTGTTGCCTGCTTCCACTGACCTGTTTTAGCAGAGACTGACCAATATTCGGCCTGCATTTCCGAGGCTATTCTGATGGCATCATTTTCAGTTCTTTCACATTCAGCTGGAGACTAAAAGGAAAGGAGAAGGTGGTCAGAGACCAGAAGTCAAACTAGGAGGCAGCAAACTCAGAGATGTCACACATGTCGTGTTGCCTGAGGATGAAGATGAAAGCAGAGGATAGGTTGATATTCGTGTCACATTCAGAGCATATTAAAAATGTTTTAGATTACACAACTCACATGCCTTGTTACACACGTCAGAGGCATAAAAGACCATTTTGAATAAGATTTAACATTTCTAGGTGATTATGTATGTTACCAAACTTGTGGACACCTGCTAATGGTAAATTCTGTCTGGGGATCACACAGAGCAGTTCAAAGAGTGCTCCACTAGAGGGCGCCTAAGCTTCATAAATCGAGAGGGCTTTTGAATTCAGTCAAGAACTTTGACTGCCTGTGAGAAACCACACAACAACCTGACTGAATCCTTTGATTTTGAATGATTTGTTATACTTGACCTCTTTTAAAAATGCACAAAAACTGCATTCTTCATGTGATTAATTACACTTCGAATCAACACTGAAAGAATTAAGCCAACACACCGTACCAAGAGATCTCTTTTGGTGCCCACCAGGAAGATAATTGGGGAAGAGGTTTCATTCTCCTTCAGAGCATCTTGTAGCCACTGCCTGAAATAAAGACAAGGGTTCAAGCAAATCAACGGGTCAATTAGAATACAGAGGTTAATAAAACCTGTGAGGGAGGCTTAAGGCCCAAGTGGACTTCAGTAATAGGAAAAATGTAACCAGGACGTACACTCATTTTCTCCTATCCTCAGAATTAATTCAAGAATCACAATCAATGAACCTAACCTTCAGGCACAAAGGGAATCAAACAAAATGAGAGGAAATAAATAGAACAGGAGCTTGTCAGGCCACCCTCCTTAACATGAGCAGCTAGTGGTATCACAGCCATGGTGGCAAGTCTTTGAAATCAATATAATATAATATAATAAGTGTAGTGGTACGTGTCTGTAGATCCTGTGCTGGACAGGCACCTGTCCAATGCTGTCAGACAGATTTTAGCTTGCATAGACTCCGCATGTTCTTCCTTTGTCTGTGTGGTTCCTCTCTGCCTAGTCTGGTTTGCCTCCCAAAGACCTGTGTGTGTGTGTCAATTTTAAATTGGTCCAGTGTGGCGATGTGTGCCTGATGATGGACTGTTGCCCTGTCTGAGATCCTTTTCCACCTTGTACCAAATGTTGTTAAGACAGCATCCAGCATTCATGATCCTAAATTGGACTAAGCAGGGTCTATAATATAATATAATAATACTGGTAATTTGTTCATGAATCATTTGAACTTGCTTACTCCAGACCACAGTCATACAAAGCTATAGACTATCCTGCTAGCATCACTTGCATACCAAGAAGAAACCCCTTAGGGATGCCAATCTCGGAGAGGGCACACTCATTCACCCCAGTTCAATCGCTACTCACAATATCCCAGTTGTTCCCAGTGTGGAATTTGCATGTAATGTAGCTTAGTAGCTCAGCAGATGATCTTGGTGCCCAACAGTACTTAGGACCCTAGTTCAAACTCTTTATAGAGTCTATACCTTCTTCTGGAGCTGGTGAGCAATTCCTTTAGGTATTCCAGTTTCTCTCCCCATTCCCATAATCCCACCACAGACACTCACCTGGTGTGCTCCAATGTCTTGATGTCGGCCAAGTCAAACACTGTAACGATGACTGAAAGAGATCAACAATTGATACCTAGTGAGTCTTGCCACCCACACCAGGTGAGCAACCATTAGACGCTCAGTGTGGCACCATACTGACCTTGTGCTCCTCGATAATAGGCAGATGCGATGCATTTGAACTTCTCCTGCCCTGCAGTGTCCCATCTGAAAGAGACAACAAGATATGAGAATAGGGAAGATGGGTGAGCGTGTGTTCACAACACATTTCCCCACTTTGCCTCACCACATATCTCTGCATTCTACAGGAAAGGAGATCTTCTAAAGGCTCCATTCAAAACTGACCTGACATACTATTACATGAATAAGGGTGCCTTTGAGCGAATCACCCAACCCCATGGATTTGTAGGCAGGAGGTCCTTTTGCACCATCTCCAGTATGCCATACACACATGGCTTCAGGACCTCCTAACCTGATTTATCTCCGTCTTGAAAGGTGACCTCCCACCACTCCTCAAGTTGACTTACATTTGGAGGGTGTGCGGTACTCCAGCTATTTCAAACCTCTCAATTTCAAAATCCACTCCGATTGTGGCCTTGTAGTCTCGATCAAAAACATCTTTACAAAACCTGGAGGATTTATTTAAAAAAACAAAAAACAAAAAGCAGGTTAGGAGTGACTACCAGATGGCGAACATTCTGAGTGGTGGCCGTCCTGACGGTGTTTCCCCTTACCTGTTAATGAGACATGTTTTGCCGACATAAAGATCGCCGACGACAACCACTTTTGAAATATTGAGCCTGAATCAGAAAAAAAAACCAAACAATGTGAGAAGTTTTGTGTTTCAAAGGCCGACCCTCCCCAGAGAGGCAGGACTTGAGAGTCGGTGACCAGCGGCTCCTCTCACACATCACGTGGAGGTGCCTAATAATGTTAGTGTGTCCTGAATAGGACCCTCTGTCTTGTCCTAATGTGAAACTGCAAACATCTCATGACCACCGTCTGACTGATTATTGAGCTCCAAACCTGAACTGCCATCCCACCACCTCCCCATCACCACCATCCTAGTGGGCCATAGTAGACTGTTTTTTTATTTCATCCAAGGCCTCAAAAGAGCCTTTTCTGAACCTCTAGTTAATTGTATAAATTATTAAACAAAATGATACAACATCTTTCCTGGAAACTCTACACCAACAAAATCACCAAAAGAAACACATACAGTACACGATGGTCTGGAAGTAGAGAAAGGAACACAATCATTCTAATGGAGTGAGGGGTCCAATCATGGAAGGATGTGGCCTCTGGCCAAGAGTTCACTTGGTATAAAAGCCCTAACTATGGCACTCTCCTTGGCGTAAAGTCACAAAAGCTGCACTTACCCTCCACTCCTGGTGTGCCGATTTTGACACGCTCCCTTCACTTTGCCGTGGAAGTCTTCTTTGAACTGTAAGCAAGACTCGGGCGTGTACCACTGTAAACACAAAGAGAGCGAACAAAATGGTCACACACTCACCGTCATGTCTTCTCTTTATTAAAACTCCTCTTTTGTTTATTGGTCTGGTCCTCCACGCTGAAGCTCAATAACAAGGGTCCAGCCTCAAAATGAACTCACAGAGCAATTCCTTGTTTGCTTCAACAGGTATGACTAGTAGCAGGAGACTCCGGAGTAGTGATAATATTGTCACGTGCACAGAGTACACTGCCGGTCTACTAAACATGAACACGCTACCACTCTCCAGCAAGAGCACAAAGCAACTAATTAGCCATTCCTGTGATTATAGAAGTCCTTAAGTGACTTGCAGTCCCCTGCAGGTGTAAAGGCCATCACTGTGTCACTTTCCAGGCCCATCCTACTGACGGCCCAGCAGCAGGTGGGAAGATTAAGCAGGAGGGAATCGCACAGGAAAAAGTTTAGTTGTCTGGTGAGGGAGAAAAAAAAACAACAACAACGTCCAGGCACAAAAAAAAAAGGATCTCATGGGAGTCACACCACAACCACTCTCATCATAAGACCACCTCGGAGTTCAAGCAAATCAGCTGCTGCTCCATTGGGAAGGAGGAAGGATAATCTGCACTGATCAAAGTCGTAACTGGATGGTACCGGCTGGCAGCATGGGCTAAACCTCCACCCCAATCCCCTTCACAACATAGAGCGCAATGATCTGGAGGTCAACGTGTGTTCAAGGTATGAAACTGCAAACTATACTGTGTACAGTAGATGAGCAAACGTCAGTACATCTGGATATGAACAGCATCTCTCTGAAAGCGTATTGCACGTCTGTTTGATTCTGGGATATAATCTGTTGGTATTTGTGCAGGTTTTATCTCAAAGTCAACAAGCATACTGGTAAATCTGAACTGGCCCACTATACACATGGCTTTGATTGTGGATCCATTACCATACACCAGCATACCCCAATGGCAGCCCAGAACTGGACCAAATGGCTTAGACAGGCACTATACAAGAGAGAGAGATAGATAATCCCAGACATTGATAACAATATGCACATCAGATCATATCCAAATTTACAAACAGAGGGACATTGTTCTGTTCTTCTGGTTCATTTAGGTGTCTCGATATCAAATTCAGATGGAATCCATTGGACTTGGTATTTTGTTCCAGACCCCCATGACACTTTATACAAAGGAAGGCTTCAGCTTTCTCTTGTGAATGCATTTTCCCTCGTTCTTCCTGCCATTCTTCACTAGGTGTGTGATTTGGTACCCAGCTTTGTGGCAAGTGTTACACCATAATATATTGGGTTTGAGATTTGACATGTTTCACCGGACATAATCAATTATCCATCCATTCATCCATTTTCTGGACTCGCATTGTACTTTTCAGAATCGTGGCACAGCACCCAAAACAAGGAAGGAACTGACCCTAAATGGGATTCAAGTAAAGTTGTTAACTTCTTTCTAATGGTTTCTGGGTAGTATGCCTAAGTAGTGTATAGCTCCAGCACCATACAATTTCAAGGACCTGAGCTGAAATGCAGGATTTGCCTGTGGCTTTTCTCCAGGTACACTCTTAAAAATAAAGTCACCCAAGCAGTTCTTCAGAGTGATAACAAAGTTTTGATTTCCAAAGGCCATCCCATACCATCCAAATGGAGGACCCAGAAGGAACCTTTATTTATTTAGCATGTGTAGATGATAAGAGATTTGAGAAATACCAGTGGGTTCTTGATTTTAAAAAGATTCTTGCTGCATACAATAACACAGGCTTAGTTCCTCCTTTCTTGCTGTGTTTGCATAATGCAAGGTAGCCTACCATACACTAAAGATTTCTGTTTTATCTACATATTAAGAATCTTTTCAATCCCCAACAAACCAACTACATATGCAAAGAGCCCCTCCAAGAATGAAATGCCTATTTGTTGCATTTAGGGCCATTTTTAAGAGTGTGCTAATGTTTTACCTTCACACCACAAAGACTTGTCTTTCCCGTAGCGATTAGCATGAAAAAATGTAGGTCTGATTGTGGATAACTGTGCCCTGCGTCCTACCCAGGGTGAGTTCCTGCTTTACACTTAATGCAGTCCAGTTAGGCTCCTTCTCCCACCAGCCCAGTATTAAACTAAGGAGTTAAGAAAATGGATGAATGAATCAAACAATGCATTTATTTATAGATTTATTGAGCATTATATATATATATATATATATATACTGTATACACATTTATTGAGTCACATTTGTGCTTCAATTAAAGGCGGGGAGGACTGTGAAAGAAATGTATAGCAAACAAGTGTTTTCCAGAATTTCATGCAGATGAATCATTAAATGCTGCCAACAATGACGCTTCCTATATAGACATATGGCAGGATCAGATCAAATCCAAGCAGAGATGACCAAAGCCTAAAAATGGGCACATGTACACGAGTGTACCAAGTGATGCACTGGTGCCTCGTCCTGGGCTTAGTGCAGCTCCGCTTGACCACGAGTAATGGACGGGTGTTTACTGGTGCGCTGATTAAAGACGCCAAGTCGTTTAACAGATTAAACATCAATATGAATTCCATAAGTGTGTTTGTTACGCTAACCACTAAGAAAGGCGTTAAATCCAGAAGTGATTAAAGAGTGAAGCCCCCACGCTAATGCTGTGGAGCAAAAGAACTTTGTGCGAAACTGACAATCAATTGTGTCAAAGGATGAAAGCAGACAGCAGATGAAAATGTTAAAGTTAAAAGAAATGATAGACGCAAACATTTAACAGTACGTGGTGACTTTTTCCCCCAACCTTCCTGCATTTCCAGTTTGACTCGCCTAATCTGTCTGACGGGTCGATTTCGCCGATCGGTTTTCTGCTCTGCTTATTTCTAATGTTTTTTTTTTCAATTCATTATAGCGCGGATCAACTTGTTTCAAACGACTTCTGGCGTTTTCACCCTGGCTCTTGGTGAAAGGTGTTAACTAAATCAGAAAACATGTAACTACTTTTTTTTTTTTTTTCATTTTTCACGACTCATCTTTTATATTTCATACCTTTGGAAGTTTGGAGATGACCCTGTTTCTGCTCACAGGTACTGATATGTGTAGTTTGCCGCTGTCCATCTTCCAGTTCGTCCTCTCCCTCCGGCGCTTCTAAAACTGCAAGGGAAGCGAAAACACCGTAAGAAAAAAAAAACAAAAAAAACAAAACGAAGGCCCCGCGCCCTCAGCGTTACAGTCAGACAGCGTAATAGGAAAAGGACTACAAACCTGAATTCTGAAAATCCAAATGTCCGCTGCCGGTCCGATCCACTCACCGCGCGCAACAGTTTCTCTCGGGCTTGGTTCAGATCCAGGGAGCCTAGGATCGCTGATATGCTGTGCCTCAGTTGCCATGGCAGCCGGCGTCCGCTCGACCAAGCGTCACGGGGCGTGGCTTGTGTGTAGAAGAAAGGGAGCACCCTGCGCGAGCGGCTCCCTTGCCCCTGACACAGCCTTGTTACTCGCATCTGCATGCCCCTCACGCTCGTCACTGTGTGAAGCTGCATACCTGTCCTTCTCATTGCGATGGGGGATATGCTTGAACGTCGTCTTGCGCAGCTCTGCATTTCCGCCTCCGCTCACCAATGACAGATACGCCTGTCGCTCTCCATCTCTAGGTAAAGAAGTGACAGTCCTTCAAGAACAGATATACAGAAGTCTGTCTCCCTGACTACCATAAAAAATTGTGTGCCTTTTATTTGCAGACCACAAGAGATAAGCATGTGTGTTTTTTGCAATTCTATATGTCTCTTCCTCTCACCATCATGAAGTGATGCTTGGATCAGGTGCTTGCATTTCATTCCTATTGACCATTATTGGGACAAGGTGAAAAAGGCTGTTGGCAGGAAGACTATACAGCAATCTACACATTGCAGTCATTTCGGCTTGGTACAAAATTCCTGAACAACTCATTGAGCATCTTAAAGAATCTATGACAAAAAGAATTTGTGGCGTTCAGATGGCCAAAGGCTGTGCAACACAAAGATGACCAAAATAAGGCGACATCTCCTTTAATTGCCCGTTTACTAAATAAAAGCATCCAAAGGTAGACGAGGGTGCAGTCCTTGGGTGTTTAGCTAGTGGCTACAAAACCCACAAAAACCTCTAAACGACTGAAAAATAAGTCAAATGTTTATTACATATACTATAAAGTTGCACTTTGTCAGCAAAATGGGGCAAAGTATGCAAGCAGTGGACTACTGAGCCATGGAACAAAATCATTGAGTCGGACGTGTCGTCATCCACTACCTTGTTCTCAGCAAGCAAATGAGTACCAGTGTGGAACACACAAGAATCGATCCATCTTGGAGGGCCGCATTGGCTGCAGGGTTACATTCGAGCCACTTTCTTAATTAGTGACCGGACACTGCTGCTAATTTTACATAATCTTCTCTTGCCTTCATTTTAATTGACTTGCCTAACAGTCTTTTTGTTTCTCTTTTTTTCCATTAATCAGCTGTCAAAAAATATACGAGATACAAATCAAGCAAAAGAAGACCAGTTATGACATGAGCTTGAGGGCCACCATTTTCACACCAACCAGCTGTTAATGACATTTAATTCTAATTGTTTGTGCTCTCATTATGTCACTCCATTCATTTCTAAAAATGATTGCCTGAGATCAGCATCCAAGTGCTTTGTGGAAGACAGCTGATCAATTTTTCTCTGAGTTTAACTTTTTTCTTTTCTGATATTTTACTGAGACAGATATTGTTTGTAAGCCTCATCATCTATTGGCTTGAATTACGTCTACTTACTGTTTGGCTACTGGTTAAAGAAAAAAATGAAACCATTACAATGTAAGTCAACTAACACATATTGCAATAGCATTAGTAATCGTCTAAAAATGAAGAATGTGCCCAGGATGAAAACCTGCAGCCGTCCAGCATCAGAGTTGGACACCTCTTATCTAACGTAACCCTAACATAGCATTCGCAATTCAACTAAGTCCAGTTCAGCTTTGCAGGGGCCAGTACCTGAGACTATAGACCCGAGTTATTGTCTCTCCCAGTTAAAGAGTTCCAGTAGCCCCTTTATGGTATGAGGTGCATGGCTTACATTCACTGACTTCCTTAAAAGGAAAAGGACAGTAAATGCATACAAATGTGGACAGATCACCTTCATGACAGTGATGATAGTAGATGACAATGTTCCCATGAACATGAATGAATAAACAATGAATGGTTTAAGATGCTCAACAATGCTGTAAGTCACCTTGGAAAAAAGGCAAATAATAAGTAAATAATATCAATGGTAACTGCTAGTCATTCTCAGATTTGGTGCCAGGGGTCCAGTAGGCTGCAGGTTTTCATGCCAAACAACTTCTGCTTTTAATTGGACTTCTACCTTAATTAAGCAAGCTATTATTTCCCAGTTTTTGTGTTTTGGTCCGAAACCACAAATTACAAAACTGGATTTTGACTATTTTTACGACAATCTAGCAAGCATTTCTGTACGTTGCATGGGGATAATCGTTTCATTGTCTTGGAATTTAAGAGTGCCATCATCATTATGATTTTCATTTCACATACTCAGGCAGTCAATTCCCAATAAGCTACATATTATCAATCGGTGTCATTTGTCCCAGTGTCTGCTCTGCTTGTCTTGCCTTCATTATTAGGAAACAATTCAGGGTGCAAACTGCACAGAAAAAGAAGAACTAGTAGTAAAAAGACAGTTAAGCACTTAAAGGTGAGCATGGCCCCCACATTCTAACGCGGGCCCCTAGGCCAGGGTCTCTTGCGGGCCCTTCACCAAGGGTTAAGGAAAACGTGATACCCAATAGGAATCTGAAACTTCTTTTGATATTGCTTTTAGTTTTCAAAATATTTTATGCTGAAGTTGACACTCAACGCTGTAGGATCAATTCTTGCTTTCTGTTCATACGTTTTGTTTGTGCATAATATCTACTCATCCCGCGCCAGGCCCCCTGGCTAGAGCCCTGTCAGCCCCTTTCCCTTGTGGGGGCCATGAAGGTGTGGCAAAAATACGAGGACATCAGTTTCTTACGAATATAATTCTGAATGTAACAAGTGAGAAATCTGCAAATTAAACAGTAAGATCAGCCAGAGGTAAGATTGTGAAATGGTTGGGCAGCCACAGAGAGCCCACAGGACTGAACTTGAGAACCACTGCTGTTGACTGGGCACATGGCTGCCCCGGTCATAAATGTCGGAGAAAACAGCTGAACCCTTACAGGAGATTCAGCCCGTCACATAATAAATGTTCTCACGGCAGATTGCCGTCACATCGAGAGTGCTCTGTCTTCTCCCTCCAACACTGCAATACAAAGACATCGTCTTTCTCTCGCTCCCTTTTTTGATGGTTCATCAGTAATAGTCATATTTTACTACAGGCAGAGTATTATTCTACGTTTTCACACATTTGGGCGTCAACGCATCCTTGCTTGTTTCTCCATTCAGGAAAATGAAATACTTAACATTTTCCCCTTCTTCGTTGCCCTTTACGTATCAGATTATCCAGGTTTTCTTTATATTGTCTCGAAGCTTAACTCTTACACGTTACTTTTTTTATGTTTTACAGTTTAAAGACGTCGTGGAATAAAAATATGCGCGCGAATACTTCGTGTGGAACCTTTACAAGCATAAAGCCACGCCCCTTCGCAGATTACCATATACACGCCCAGTATTATATATTAATTTAAGTAACGCCCGTCTGCTAAAATCAAACATGCACACTCTAGAAACTTCGCACCTCGAATTATTCTAGAAAACATGCAAGTAGATGTTATGTCACTGCACCAAACAAAGTAGATTTAAGTGCGTTTGTGACTCAAGTCAAGTCAGGTTGGGGAGCATGCACCGGTACTGTGTGTTGCCGCACTCACTACACAACGAAACAGCTCGGGATCTCGGGAAATGACTCTCTATCTGTCTCAGCTAGGTGTTACGTGGGCGACCCCTTGGCCTGGTCCAGCCACTCGGGTCCCCAACAATGAGGATCTTACGATCCTGATCACCTTTGGGGAAACGCGCCACATGGCCGTAGTGCCGTGACTGACATTCCCTCAGAATACAGGTCATGTGCCTCAATCGGGACTCCATGAGCAACACAAAGTCAAACCAGCGGTACCTAAGGATTTTCTGGAGAGACACAGTACCAAAGGAGTCCATTCTGCGTCTCAGGTCACTGGATAGCGTCCGTGCCTCATAACCATATAGCAAGACAGGAAGCACCAGGACTCTAAAGACTTGGACCTTCGTCCTTTTGCATAGATATCAGGAGAGCCACACACCCCTTTTCCAACGATCTCATGATCCCCCCATGCTCTCCCAATCCTCTGAAGTCTACTGACTTCATAGGAAGAGTCACCAGAGACTTGAATGTCACAGCCAAGGTAAGTAAACCTCTCAACGAGGTCGACACTCTCTCCGTAGACAGACACACTGCTGAAGGCCTGGATCTTGGTTTTTATCCAGGACACTCGCAAGCCCAGACACTCAGACTCCTCACTCAGTCTCTCGAGCACCCTGATCAGAGCCTTCATTGACTCCGCAAAGTCATGATCCGTGAATCTTTCTTTACCAACAGATGCCCCACAGCCGCTGGACCCCTCGACCTTGCCCAACACCCAGTCCATACAAGCATTGAACAGAGTAGGAGCAGAACACACCGCTGACGAACCCCAGAATCAACTGGGAAAAATGCAGAGGTCCTGCCTCCACTCTGCACAGCACTCACAGTACCAGTGTACAGGCCAGCCATGATATCCAGCAACCTCGAGGGGATCCCGCGAACCCTCAGGATGTCCCACAGGGCAGCTCGATCAACTGAGTCGAACGCTTTGCGAAAATCGACAAAGGCTGCAAAGAAACTACCGATATTCGTGTTTGCGGTCCATGAGAACCCTCAGTGCCAGGATGGGGTTGATGGTAGACTTCTTAGGCGTAAAACCAGGCTGTTCCGGTCGCTGGTAGGTCAGCAAGTGATCACGGATCCTATTGAGGACGACCCTAGCAAGGACCTTGCCCAGCACCGAGAGCAGTGTTATCCCCCTGTAGTTGCTGCAATCCAGGCGATCACCCTTCCCTTTTCAGATAGGGACAAGTCCCGTTTTCCAGTCAGTTGGGATGATGCCAGTCTCCCAAATGGAAGCAAAGATTGCTTGCAATGCCAGGAGGACAGCCTTACCACCAGCGTGGAGAAATTCACCCCGGATACCACAGACCCTTGCAGCCTTTCCCCACCTCAGCTGGTTCACCACCTGTGCAATCTCGGTGAGATTGGGTGGTTTACAGCTGATTGGAGGATCAGCCTCAAGAACCGAGAGATATCCAACGTCCTAGCTGGAGGATGAGCTTTGAACAACTGCTCAAAGTAGCCAGCCCAGTGGGTCACAACTGCAGTGTCATTAATAAGCACCGTTCCATCAGCCGCCCTGACTGCGACTCTTCGAGGAACGGATTCAGATGTGCGTAATGCTTTTACGTTTGTGACTGTAGCCTTATTATTTTCCGTCCAGTTTACTCTTTCTTCTCAATTTACATAGTTTATATTTTCTGCTACAGATCGTCACGCTTCTCGTTCTTCCGACACATCAAAAGAAAAGTAACTGACATATCTGAATAAGCGCTGTTAACCGCAGCCACTGGACACGTCCAAGACGCATGCGCCAGACAAAGGTGGCATTGTGGTTGCCTAGTAACTAGGGCACGCGCAGCTGAAGCCTTTACCTCCGTGCTGCGGGAGTTTTAAACTCGACAGCGATTGTATTCCAACTAATTTTTTAAAAAAATTGTTGTTTGTAATCTTTAAAATAACACAGGGTTAATACCACATCTTTTAAACAGTTTCTTGCACAGAACTAACTTCGGACACGACTGCCGGGCAGCTCCGCATTTCTCTTCGGCAGGCGACTTCGAGGCCCATGGCACATACGCGCATTTCGAACAAGATGCCTCCTCACATCGAGCCGGCCAGGGCACCGATAGCTTTCGGGAGGCGGGCCATCCCAAAACTCAACGAAGAGCTGGCCAGTGAGGACTTGGTAACCAGGCAGTGTGCCCTGACTTCTCTGTGCGACCTGGTGCACGACCCGGAGAGGGCATACGAGACCATTGAGACAGGTAAGGAGAGCCCGAGGGGGAAACTATAGAGAATGCTGACCACTGTCCACAACTTGTAACTAAAGGTTAAAAATAGCAAGTACTGTTTCTTATAAGGTATCAAAAACAAGCAAGACGCGGATGCATTTTTAAAACAGTACACATTCATTGTGTGACCCCATGTTCCCCTTAGATACTGGTAAAATGGCGTAGAAGAACTGAACAGCTATAGGACCCGAGTTCATTTCCAGAGCACGTCAATGGCCCAGTAGGTTCACCTTGTATTTGAGTGGCTACTCAATGCATACAACTTCCATGTATGGCGTTCTGTTTAGGTTAATTGGTGGCTTTAAACTTGGTGGCTTCAATGAATGAACAAATGAATGTGCTTTCTGATTATCTCTCATCCCATGAACAGTCAAAGCTTTTGGGATAAGATCAGGCACCCTACAACCCTGAAGCGAAGTTAACAGGATCAAAAAATGGTTCCTCCATAGATCCCTAGATGTGTCATGTGAACTAATGAACTTCAAAGTATAAGACTACTGTTGCATTTACAGTTTTTAAGTCCGAGCAAGTGAGTTCACCAGCATACATTGGCAGAGTCCGACATTTAGTGTTGGGGGCAGACAAACCATAAAACGTAGTTGCATGTTTGCAGCCACTACTGTACTGCTACATACTTACATCATATCACATGCCAAACATCATACATTGTTTTTAATATAAAGTTACCATATGAAGTGTCATTTACATTAAAAGGTTAAGATTGCAAACAAGTACACAAAATTTAAATGAAAGAAAAATGTGCTTACTTTGGCTTGTCTTCTTCTTCTTCTTTCGGCTGTTCCCGTTAGGGGTCGCCACAGCGGATCATCTTCCATATCTTTCTGTCCTCTACATCTTGATCTTTTACCCCCATCACCTGCATGTCCTCTGTAACCACATCCATAAACCTTCCCTTAGGCCTTTCTCTATTCCTCTTTATTTTCAGCTCTGTCCTTAGCATCCTTCTCCCAATATACCCAGCATCTCTCCTCTGCACATGTCCAAACCAATGCAATCTTGCCTCTCTGACTTTGTCTCCCAACCGTCTAACCTGAGCTGACCCTCTAATGTCTTCATTTCTAATCCTATCCATCCTCGTCACACCCAGTGCAAATCTTAGCATCTTTAACTCTGCCACCTCCAGCTCTGTCTCCTGCTTTCTGGTCAGTGCCACCATCTCCAACCCATATAACATAGCTGGTCTCATTACCATCCTGTAGACCTTCCCTTTCACTCTTGCTGATACCCATCTGTCACAAATCACTCCTGACACTTTTCTCCACCCATTCCACCCTGCCTGCACTCTCTTTTTCACCTCTCTTCCATAATCCCAATTACTCTGTACTGTTGATCCCAAGTATTTAAACTCATCTGCCTTCGGTCTACTCCTTGCATCCTCACCATTCCACTGACCTCCCTCTCATTTATACACATGTATTCTTTCTTGTTCCTACTGACCTTCATCCCTCTCCTCTCTAGAGCATATCTCCACCTCTCCAGGGTCTCCTCATCCTGCTCCCTACTATCGCTAAAGATCACAATGTCATCAGCAAACATCATAGTCCATGGGGACTCCTGTCTAATCTCGTCTGTCAACCTGCCCATCACCATTGCAAATAAGAAAGGGCTCAGAGCTGATCCCTGATGGAATTTCACCTCCATCTTAATGCATCTTTCACTGCTACCGCAGACCTCACCACTGTCACACTTCCCTCGTACATATCCTGTACAACTCTTACATACTTCTCTGCCACTCCTGACTTCTTCATACAACACCACAGCTCCTCTCTTGGCACCCTGTCATATGCTTTCTCCAGGTCCACAAAGACACAATAGAACTCCTTCTGGCCTTCTCTAAACTTCTCCATCAACACACTCAGAGGAAACATCACATCTGTGGCTTGTACTTGTGGCAAAAAAGCACTTGCTAAGAAAATGCACTCATGGAATAACATTCTGATGCATTCAGAGGCTAAGTTAACAGATTTTAAAGTTGAGGCGTTTTCAATTTTCTTCTGCAAGGAGACACATGTCACGTTTTTGTTTTTTAAATATGTTGTCACAGTGGTATGTCTGACATGTGATAGAGATTCATTCACCCAGACTGCCATGCTGCTGTTTCTACAGGCAGGCATAAATGCCACGCTTGTGCACACTACCATTTCAATCATTTTTGTTGACTACTAAGGAGTGGCTGGTGGATGTTTAAGAAAGTTAAATGGTCAAAAGAAAATATAAAGGCTGAAATAAATTCTTTCTCACTAGCTAAATCTGAAACACTAAACTAACCTGTAATAGAGAATTTCTCTGTCTCTTTAATGGCTAGGTAACATGCAAGAGAACGAGTTACATAGGACAGGATGGATAGAGTTTTCTATGACATATTCATTTTCAGGGCCGCTTGCAAGGGCAGGAACATGAGGCAGCTGGAACCTATTCCTATTTTATATGAACACATTTGAATAAGATAAATCATGCTTTTGTCTCTTGTGTTTGAAATACAAAACTTTATTTTATTAATTTAACACGTACAGAGTTTTTTCATCTAGTTTCCTCCAACATTTTATTTTATTTTTTTACAAAAGCTAATAGCTCCAAATGAACAGTCACAAGTGCAAATGATAATTTGTCAAATTTGGAGCAGCTAATAATACATTTCGGTTGCACCCCTCTGACAGCCTTTTGTAAAATATTAAAGCAACAGCCTTAATTCTGGCTATCACAAGATACCGCATACATCTGTGCCGGTAAGCATTCGTGACAAATTGTGCCCAAATATCTCGGAGATGCAATTAAGCACACCAAAGAGATATTTCTGAATCCTCAGACTTTGTGCAGAATTAATTAGACAAGAAACCCAGTTAAGCAAGTAATTCAGTTCAAAGAAGGAATAAGCATCTGGTACAGAGCCAGGACAAATTGAAACCAGCAGCCGGCGTCGTCATCATGATTTTCATTTTGGTTTTCTTTCAAATTGTCTTGGAGACCACGCTCTTTGTTGGTCTGACCAGGTCTCCCCAGTAACTTCTCTCCTTGATGAATACCCAGATGCTTTTCATACATGTAGGTATAATCCAGTGGACTGTACTTTGTATACCTTCCAAATGAGATATCCAGGGAGCATCCAGGTTATATGCCTAAGTTACCTCAATCAGCTCCTTTTGATCCTGACAAACAATGGTTCTAATCAAAGGTCTTCCTGCATTGCCAATCTCCTCTCTGCACAAGAATCTAATTTCTCCTGCTAATGCCTGCAATTTCATCTTTTTCAGTCCATATCCAGAGTGCGTAACCTTAGTTAAAGATGGAGATTTAGAGTACCAAACAGTTTCTGCACCAGTTCATTGGTTAATGTCATGAACTCCTCTGTCTAACTGGTGAATTGGACCCCAAGGTACTTGGACCCTAATGTCTTGAACGCCTCCGCTGGTTGCAACTCCTCACTCCTTACCTGTTTGTAACAAGCCACTTCTTTCTGGAAGAGAATCATGGCCTATGATCTGGAGGTGGTCTTTCTCATCCTAAGTGTTTTAAATTGTGCATTCAGAATCATGGTCTGATGAGACCAACATCATCTACAGACAGTAGTAATTAATCCTTTTGTCCCCAAACCAGATGCTGTCCAGTGTTGTGCTGTGTCTTTGTATGCTATCTATGAAATTCACATTCATGGCAGAGTCCAAACATAACTCTTGCTCAACAAAAATCAAAAAACAGGAACTGAGTAACATACAGCAGTAGTTTGAAGCACCTTCCACAAGATAACAAGGGGCACAAGATCATAAAAGTCCATAAAGCTTATGTGGACTGGATTGGAAGACCTCATCAACCTCTCTATTATTTATGCAAGAACAAAGAGTTGCACCACTATTCCATGGCAAGAATGAAACCCACATTGCTCCCCATGAATCTGAGGTTGAATTACGATTGGAGTCTCCATTCCAATATCGAGACCTGGGCTTTTTTGGGTAACCTAAATGGTATGATCTCTGGGTGATTGAAACATACACTTCTCTGTTTTTACAAAATTGGAAACACCACTTGAATCTACCAATACAGAGGTACTGTCCCTGCATTCTATGCAACACTGAAGAGGCACGTTATCTAAAAAAAACTTTGTAAGATCCAGTGGGTTCAGATATGGATCCAACCCACACAATACATCAAGAGTTCCTGCTGCTTCCAAGCCATATTCCGTGTCCAATGAACCAGTTTCCATTGCCAACGTCTCGAATGTGTTCATCTGTTCTACTCATGCCTCTGAGCTGACTCTTCTTGCACCTAAACCTCACCTTTTTTCTTATAAAGCTGCACAGTGGCTCTGCGCTACATCAGGGTCAAAATCCAAGGATTAGGTAAGCAAAAGAATTTGCAATCTTATTTTATTGATGGTCTGACCTGGCGGAAGGACTGTGCAAGCTAGGAGAGGTATTGGGGCACCCAGTTTAGCAGATATAACTGAAATAACAGAAAAGGTGCACATGGCACAAACTAAAGGTGGCTGTTATCTGCCTTGTATCTGTTAGAAAAAGTTGTCGCATGGGTCAATATGAGTCGCCACCTTCCTGAGAGAGCCTGCTTTTATGGTATCTGCAGCAGAAGGTGTGGAGTCTACTTTGAGCATGGCAAGGCATCTTCCTTGGGCGCATTCTCAGAGTGGTATCGTTTACTTCAGCAAAGCTAAGAAGATGATCCACAGGCATACATGTCTGACACTGGGAATTACCAGCTTCTTGTTTCATTCACTATCAATAACTCCATGTGTGAACTTGAATGATTTTGAATAATATATGACCTATATGACTTCAGAATAAACTCCATTTTTATATTTACAAAAATTTCAGGATGTCTGGAAAACTTGAAACGTCTCCTGAGAGATGAAGACAGCGTTGTTCGCCGCAAAACCACAGAGGTGCTTTACGAGCTGTCGGTGCACAATGTTGGCAGGTATGTATGACGAGTGAAGTTCCAAGTTCTTATCTGTCCTTTTTTAATATTCGGTTTAAACTTTCATCAAATTATAGTTGTACCATAGTTGCCTTCCTGTCTCCACAAACCACAACCATCTAGCAAATCAGCCTTCAGTCTTCGTAGTCAGTTGAGCCTTTTCCAACTGCTACCTTCCGATTACAAGTTCTCTGACCAAGGGAAAGGTAAGGGCACATCATCATTTCCAGATACATCCTTGGAAGTAGTTTTGGAGTCTTGGATTACGTCATAATCTCGAGTGTCGTACTTGTAATGCTCCATTAGACAATACCAGGTGTCCTGCAATTTTCTTGCACTTTAACCTGGTGAGCAGCAGACTGGCTCTTCACCCCAGTAGCCTCACAAGGTTATAAGGTTGCAGCATACCATCCCTTGGTGACTGAGGAACTAGAAGTACCTACTTGTTTCCAGGTCTGGAAAGAACCTGACACCTGATATTGGTTCTCCTGTCAGTCATGGCAGTGTTGATGCCTATATACCCCTAACAATCAGAAATGTACATGGAAGGCTTAACTGCTAAACCACCTTTAATATCAATTCAAAGGATATCAAAACAAGTATTTAATATTATTAGAATTATTTTAGCCCATTTTTCTTTTTCCTTTCCCTGTAGAGATGCCTTTCTGCAAAATGAAGTCATCCTTTCTCTGGCAGAGTTACTTGATGAACCAGTAGCTATCTGTCGTGTGAATATGCATAAGACATTGGAAATGCTGTCTGAATTTACACCAGGTAAGTCATCAATGTCAGTGTGAGGAGCTGAGAATTGCAAGTCGTGTTGTAAATATCTCCTTTGTCTTCATTTGTGATATCTGGTCCACTGCTGATATGTCAGCTGTAATATGGCTCAAAAAAGGCAAATGAGCCTTTACTTTTGTGTTTTTTTTAATTACTCATTGTTGCACTAGTCTGGATGGTGGCAGTGCAAGTTGAAAATGTGTTTTTGTGATGTAGGTTATTTAAGCTTGGCACAGATTGTAGATAATTTTCAGACAGGCCACTAATGTTAGTGGCCTTTTAACGGTGTGGAAGGCCTGCTGTTCTCCGTGTTATTTATCTGCACTGTAATAGTTGTATCATGGGAAATCCCCCAAAACCTCCACAGCCAGAATAATTATATCACACGGTGAAAGTTAACATAAGCTTTGTAGTTCTACTTTAAAAAAACACATGAAAATACAAAGTAGAGAATATGTAGTGTCATAGTACACAATAATTAAACAAAATGTTGCTTTTATTTAATTTTGACCTTGCCTGTCCAGTACAGTGGCCTCCCCATTTTCTCACCTTCTAGTACATCACTAAAATACTCTCCTTCACACTCTGCTTGGTTGCCTAGCCTCTGTTATCCATGACTGTGCTCCTGAGGGATTCTTGTAAGCTGCAACCCAGAAGGCATCACTTTTTTGGTAGCCTCTTAGATTTTTCATTCAGAAGAACCACTCATAGGAATTAGGCATGTGGCCAACCTCTAGTCACAATGAGTGTGTTTACAAGCAGACTCTTAACCAGGATAAGGTGAATAACTTGGTTAAGGCAGAAACCCGGTTTCCTAAAAATCAGTGTTTTTCCTATGCAAAAAATCTTCTGCAGTTACTCTTTGGCAAAATCTTCCAATGTCATTAAACTACGCAAACAATAGTTAAATTTCATCAATGGCCATCGTGAATCCAAAAACAAGCTCAAAGCCTGTACTAATTTTCTTGCATTTTATAAATGTTTAGTCCTTCATTTTCTCTGAAGTAATTCATGTTAATCCCCTTTTCTATATCCTTGATCTGAGCCCCTGAAGATTTTACCTATGAACCATGATTTCTGTGTCACCCTATCACACTGTTTCAGTGTATGTGTAGCAATTAACTGGTGTGTGTGTCCTGCGGTGGGTTGGCACCCTGCCCAGGATTGGTTCCTGCCTTGTGCCCTGTGTTGGCTGGGATTGGCTCCGGCAGACCCCCGTGACCCTGTATTCGGATTCAGCGGGTTAGAAAATGGATGGATGGATGGAAAACTAACCTGACACTTGATTCATATTTTCTGTTTTTGGATTGCATGCTGAACACTTTTTTCTGTTTGGCAAGATTGAGCTGTGCAAAGGAGTGGCGCACTGGCATGTGTGCTTCCTGCCTTACACCCAGTGCTGTTGGGATAATAATGCAGGTATTTCTCTTTCAATAAAATAAGTAGAGTGGTACCTCGGTATACGTCCTTAATCCGTTCCAAATCCTTTGACTTACCAAACAGGACGTATACCAAACAAATTTTTCCCATAAGAAATAAAGGGAAAATGATTAATCCATTCCCATGAAAATAAATCCTATTGTTATTGACATAATATACATTGATGGGGTTGTATAAAATAATTTAAACACTGCTTAATACTAAACTACATAAATACAAAAGCAATTAAATGAAAATTTAACCTCACTTTACTTTTTAATAACGTCTTTGATTTTCATAATCGTAGATACCGTCGTTCTCGGCATACGGTTTACAACAGCCAAGTCCCGGATACGCATGCCACCTTCATACTTTTCAACAATCAATTCAAATTTATGTGAAAAAACACAAAATCACGTGAAAATTCACAGAGTTGTAGCGTGTACTGATGCTCGTGGGCAGTCGTGGCTTTGTCTCGAGAGAGTTAAACAAGGGTAGCGCACGGTGTTCTAGCACACGGGTCATATTCCAAACAAAGGTCATATACCAAGCAAAATATTTTGCGTCCAAACAGGACGTATACCAAGTTGGACTTATTCCAAAGCGGACGTATATCAAGGTACCACTGTATTGTGACAGCCAGAGATTCTGCCGACTACGCCACTGAGAAAAGACCGACACAATGAGGCACAAGTAAAATAAATAAACTTTTTATTTTCTTCACCTGTGGCGCAGGTCTTCCCCATGTCCCACAGGCACAACACAGTCCCAAAAGACACACCAAACAAAACACCACCACAAAAACACTTCCTTTCCTCCACTCCTCTCGGCAGCTTCGTCTCCCTCCTCCTAACTCTGCCTCCTTGAGTGGTGGCTACAGGCTCCTCTTACAGCCCACCCAGAAGTGCTTCAGGTGGTAATTAGGCTAATTAGGCTGCACTTCCGAATGTGGCTGCATCACAGCCCAGACGGGCTCATTAAGTCATTCAGCTCCCCCTGGCAGTGGCCACGGAGCCCAAAAGGCATGAGCTCTGGTGTTCCACGATTGTGGCCCCATGATACTGCCCAGGGGGGCTGCCACCAAGTGTTCCAGGGAACATAATGAACCTCCCCTGGCAGCTTCCCTGGGTTCAGTGCCAAAGGGGTGTCCTAGCCGGGCATGGGCCTCAGCCATCCGTCACAGTATTGCATTAGGTTACTCATTACTTTAAAAAGTAATGGGACTACTTAACGCATATTACTTTTTACATATTACTCTACAGCTCTCAAGATTGTGCTGCTGAGCTTAGTATTGTACATTTAGCTCATCAACATAAATGGAGTGACTTCCAAAATACTGAGACAGATTATCTCAACTAGAGAAGGAATAATGCGATTGCCCGTGCATTTGCCTCATGAAATTGATCTTGTGGAAGCTTCCACCTGTTAGTGTTGTAAGCATGTGCAAAGCTACCACATGCACAGACAAACAGAGCACAATGGACATGCACCGGTCAGGTTAAGGGTTTACATGGCCAAATAACTGGGTTACTCGTTGATAAATCTATTTCCATTAACCTGGTCTCTCTAACTAAAATATGGGATAACATAAAATTTTAGAAACCAGGTATCTGTGAACAACCAAGTTATTAAAGTGCATGTAAAAGCACTGACTGGTATGTAAAGGTGCTCTGTTCTGCAGGCTACTTTTTGGCTTTTCCTTTGTTCTATGCCACCCAGGAAAATTCTCCTTCCCTGCAACCCTCTATAACTGAAAAAGAAACGTGGCTGGTATCAAAATAGAGTCATGCACTGTGAGTGGCGGACTCCTTTTTATATATGTATTCATTTTTTGTATTCTTACATTTAGCGTCCTGACTGAAAACCGTTCAGGCTTATAGAGCAATGCTGTGCCTTACAAATCAAGTAAATGTTGTTGAACCAAAATTGCTTAGGGCAAAAGAAGTTGACTTTGCAATTTGCTGGTATTCTAGTGTAGCAGTCTTTAGTTTTTTTATGACAAGTTCATTATGAAAATGTTACTTAATGACACTTGTTCAACCACAACTTGTGCTTTGTACTGCTTTTGTTGGAGGGGGACATTGTATGCAGACAATTTTGCTTTGTAAGGCACCTGTAGGAAAGGTGACATTACATTCCTGACTTGCAGTATGTGCTCAAGCCTCACTTCACCTTCAATGTGCCAGTTCAATTCGATTTTATACCACACTGAGTTCAACTGAGCAGGCTAATGACAGTGAATGAAGTTTTCCATTGTGGGGTTTGTTTTTTGGACAGCCGGTTTGAAGATCTATGCAAAGTAACAAGAGAAATGCAATTAAACATTCAATTAATGTTTGTAAAAATGAAATATATCCTGTGTGACGTATTCTGAATCAGTTGAATCTCATGATCTGTGAAAGAGGAAACTGAATGATACGAGTCATTCAATAAGAAGCACATGTAAAACAAATGTCATTCAAAGTCATTGTGATGATATGAGTTGTTAGGTCAGTTTTGTTTTCATTTTCAGCTTTTAGCAGCACCCCAGACAATTTGAGTGAAAAAAGCTTTTCTGATTTTCTGGTGCTGTCATTCACAGCAGTTGACATGTCTGAGTTTAGTGTGTTTTGTTAAACCTTTAACTGTTAGCTAGTCAGCTGCTACATGACAGTGTTTTTTAAGATATAGGTAGAAATAAAGTCATTTTGTAGTAGCTGGTTATCTGCTATTAACAAGCTGGTGAACCTAATAAAATAACTACTGGATGTATATGAAAAGTAGTCATTGTTCATGTACCAGTAGTCATTTTTTCCTGCACTTCATAGGCAGCATTTGAATCAGTCAAGAACATATCAATTTCCAGTTTACATGAGATGGCCAGAGGAAAAATATTTAACTTTGTGCAACAGCATAAATTACCTAACCATTTTGTTTAATGATTGAATTGCTGACTCGCTGAAAGACCTTGAGGAAGGTTCCTGATTGATGTCCTTCAGAGGAGATATGCAAACACGATTCTGCAGAGCATGGTTTAACTCCAGTCTGTACGCACGATTTCTGGCGGTATTGTGTCAGGATTATTTTTATAGAACGAGTCACGCTAGCTGCTGGTTTTACATACCCAATCCTGTTATATGTGCACACTAACTCAAATACATCGTGTATTTATTTTATATGTACAGTGTATAGTGTTATAGCAAACTGTGAGCGAGAGAGAAAGGGGGCTGGGTTCCATGACAGCAGAATTTTTGTGAACAAAAATACTTTGAGAGCGCGGTCACTTGAAACTGATAGTGACTATTATACTTTAGTTAGCTAAAGGGCCCAAAGCCTTTCTAAGTACAAGTCACACACTACTTCCTTGGAAAAAAAAAATACCCAAGGCTGAGATTTTTTACTCTTCTTACTCTTGTGGAGAGATTACAGTAGTTCAGGATCTTTATTTTCTGTGTTGCCCTTTAGTGTTCATGAATGGTCCATAATAACAGTACAATCCATCCATCCATCCATCCATTTTCTAACCCGCTGAATCCGAACACAGGGTCACGGGGGTCTGCTGGAGCCAATCCCAGCCAACACAGGGCACAAGGCAGGATCCAATCCCAGGCAGGGTGCCAACCCACCGCAGAACAGTACAATCCTTTACTCTGAAAATAACCCTTCTGCATATTGCATGTCTCTTTCATCAGCTAGGCTGGACTCCTCGTGGTACCCACAGAAAACTCACTTGTAGGTTTGTACGTAGTAGACGAACGCTCAGGGCTTTTGTTGGGGGTCATACCTATGGTAGTAGGACGTTTGCATTGGAGCTGAAGCTTAGCCCAACCTGACAGCAGATGAGAGAGCGTGAAGATTTGGGTGTCAATAGTCCAGCAGGTGATTTCTTACCTTTGAGCCCTTAGGTAGATAGATAGATACTTTATTAATCCCAAGGGGGAATTCACAACAACAAACTGCATTCTTTGTAGGTCCTGACATTTTTCACCAGCGCAGCCAGTTCGTCGATCTTATTTGGTAGTGAGTTCACATTTCCCAGGATCACAGAAGGCACCGAAAGGCTTATATTGCCACTTTCTCGCTAGCCTCTTAGCTTTTTGCTTAGCGCCGGCTCTGCTGCCATGACACGACCTTCTTACATCGTTGAGTAAACAGGGAACCATAGGGAATATGGTATGTGTAAGTCCAATGTTTTGGGTGCCATTAGACGCATAGGGTTGCCAATCAGTGTTTACAAAGTCGATTTTTTAGCTCCTATCCTCGCTGACTGAGCCAAGACAGATTTCTGTGAGGTTACATTGTACTAGCAGGAATGTATTCCTTTTATGATTAATACACTGTATCAAATGGAAAGAGAAACTATGGGGCTTGTCTTGCATACCAAGAAAGGCCTGCTCTACCAGTTCTACAACCTGTTTTTTTTAAATGCTGAAAGAATTCCCTTTGGCTGAGGTGAGGGTTAATGTTAAATTTATAGTCAAAAATTATGTAGCTATCAGGCCTGAAAGCTGAAGGGAATGTCTCGCTTGTATTGCTAAAGTAAAAGAGAGTAATGCCAACTACCTAATAACCTTAATTCACTATATTGCTGTTCTGAAGTTACATCAGGTGAGAATGATGTCCCATTTGCACTCTCGTCTGTCCCAATGGAGAAGTAGGACGACAGCCGTCCAGTTACAATCAGCAAAGACAGGTAGCCAATGAAGTGATCAACCCATGAATGGGAGTTATCAGCCCGTTGTCGGAGGATTTATTAACAATCCAAGGAGAGCAGATGGTAGAAAGAATCACCATTCATTTGTGGTGGTTTTCATGTTGTCCTTCTGGAAAGTTTCCAATGGATAAGAAAGCATTCTTGCATTCATCATTGCCTACATCCCTTCACTCTCACATCTATTCCAAAGTCACCACAATCTAACCTTGTTTGTGTTTCACTTTTTATACAGAGTGAAATGTGTGGCCCTCCAGTCATTTTCATGAGCATGATGGCTTTGCAGCAATAATCATTTGCGTACCTGTCCTACTGATCTCTCATGTACAGACACACAGGCTCTCGCATATGCATGAAATCATGTTTATCATATGTCGCATTTTATAGCCCAGTATATTTGGTGTAATGTTTCATTTGCAGTATTAAAAGTGCACACATGGGGGCGTCAGTTGCTCAGTTTGGACTCTTCCTGGGCCACTCCGCTCATAAATGTGATCTGAGGCCGCACAAAGACCTGTGTCGGATTTCTGTCAGTTAATAAATAATAATAAGAATAATTCATTATCTTTATATAGCGCTTTTCTCAGTCCGGCAGTTTCTGGGACTTGGGTGGGTGATTTATTTTTTCCAACTTCGCAAAGATTCTGATTTGTGAAGATAGTTAAAATGGATTGATTTTGAGATTTTTTTTTGTTGTTAGTTGCATCAACACATTCCAATTTTTATACCTCTATTTTTTTAGATTTTGTATTTTCTGAAATGTTGGAGGTTGATGCACTCTAATTGTCCGTATTTCTTATTCAGTTACCTATATCTGCAGAGAACACAGCATTTTTATGTCAGCGTGGTATTAATCATTTATATAATAATGTGAAAATTTTGCCATTTATCCACACGAAAATAAACCCTCTAAAAATCAAACAAAAAATTCTACAGATCCTTGCAAGTGAATAAAGAGAATATGAATGGTTTCCTAGATATTTGCCCCTCTTTTTTATTTAAAGCCTACAAGCTGCTGTGTTAAAATAGGGTGCTGTCATAAACTGAATGATGGGCGCACTAGACAGGGGGGACACTGAGAAGCTTATTGCACCTCTGAAGGATTACAGTCATAGGTTGACATCAGAGAAGGCGTCCATATGGCCTAAGTGAGCTTCATGTGGGAACATCAAAAGTCACCTCATATCTTGACTAGAATTTGTCAGAGGCCATGTGGGAGCTCTGAGGCCAATAGGAAGAAACTCTGTGCTCTCAAACGACCGACATTTGCCATTCTATAGCTAAGCGACGTATTCAGGGAAAGCATAACACCGCATTATTTAGTGACAGCATTATGTTATGAGGATCTTTCTGTGCCTCAAGACTTGGAAGTAAGGTACAAAGAAATCATCCAGGAAAATGTCCTGTCGTCTACGAAGCTGAATGTTGGAGTTCGTCAACAGTCCTATTTAATGGGAGCCCATACAATATTTAAGTAGAGTGGAGAGCGAGAGAGTACAGATTTTTAACTCAAATGGGCTGAATATTTTTGGAATAAATCATTTTATTTTTTTGTTCATGTAAATAATTAAATGGTTTAGAAGAATGTTGTTTTCAGTTGAACGGTAAAGAATATTTAAAGATCAGTAGCAGCAAATCCCTTCATATTATATAATAAACTCAAAGTCATGGGGAGGGGGGATAACAAAATAATATATTATGGCTCTTTCTCATCATGCATTCTTTTATTGTTTCTTTTTATACTCAACAATTTAAATCAGAAGAGTTAATGTGCACTGCTTCATTCAGACTTTCATATTTTACTGAATCTGAAATACAAAATAGAGCAATTTCCTTTCCATTCTATAGCCTGAAATAAATTTCAGTAAAGAAACAACCGGTATTTTATATATTGCCTTTCTGAGCGTGTTACGTCATTTTTAAAATTGTTTCTTAGCAGATTAAATGAGTTGCTGGAGTTGCTATGGGGCGACTGAACTGGATGCCTAGTACTGTAGTGTCCATTCCCATCACCTCACTCGAATGACATATTTTTGTATTGCTAAGCTCTGTTGAAGATAATCCTGTGAAAAACTCAGTTCCATTAATCGTTAGTTCAGTGTCGTTATATTTTACAGGACACTTACAAATATTACTTGCTAGTCTACATAATGATTCTGTGACCAGATATTTGAATTTATTGTGTTAGTGTTAGGCAGCACAGTGGCGCGGTGGGTAGCGCTGTTGCCTCGCAGTTAGAAGCCCCGGGTTCGCTGCGTGGAGTTTGCATGTTTTCCCCGTGTCTGCGTGGGTTTCCTCCCACAGTCCAAAGACATGCAGGTTAGGTGCATTGGCAGTCCTAAATTGTCCCTAGTGTGTGTGTGTCCTGCGGTGGGCTGGCGTCCTGCCTGGGATTTGTTCCTACCTTGTGCCCAGTGCCGACTGGGATTGGCTCCAGCAGACCCCCGTGACCCTGTAGCTGGGATATAGTGGGTTGGATAATGGATGGATGGATGGGTGTTAGTGTTAATTTAATACATTTGTACTTGCTTGTGGGGGATGAGCACACCAGGAGTATTTTACATCATCTGAGAATTACTTTGAACATATCTGCTGTTCAGCCCGGTAAGAGTTACATTTTGTCATTTGAAGAATTTCTTCCTGACTATTTTGGGAGTAAAGCTTAAAAACTCATCATCAACCTCTTTTTTTGCCCACTTGCATTGGATCTTTTATATGCATTGAGAAAAGTACATCCGTGGTTGTTCATATCTTTTGATTCTGCTGCATGTTTGTTTTTCAGTATGGCCTATGAGATTTCTCAATAGAGTCTACTTCTGAAGTGCACGACTGATAAATAAATGCTCAATTTATTTGATAACTTTTTGGCAAGCACAAGTGAAAGTGAAAAGAAGTTGTTATTTTGTGAAGTACATTAGTGTTAATTACAGTTCTTTGGTTGAAAGAAACTTTAACTTCATGTGAGCTGAATGATCCCTATTTGTGATATGTGTTCATGGTGCTCTTTACATGGTTCATTTCTTGACCAGGATGAAGGCACCTCATGTTTTAATTTTTCAGCCCCTATTATAAACTCAACCTCAAGTTTACATTTTTCACTAGCAGCCATCTATCCCGTAGCTTCTCCTTGTTGTTCCTTTGCTGGCTAATCTAATTCACTCGTAGACTGGTGCACTGGGTTCATACTGGTTGACGTCTCCATTTTGTGTGCCTTTAATGTGAAGGTTAAACAAATAATTAAAATGCATCGCAGTTTGTGCTAGTGCCACCATCACCTTGATAGTTATTGTATGTAACTGAAATATGAATGTAAACTACTGTGGCAGAGCGACGGGCACTAAGCAAACTCCTGTCAATCATGAAGAATCCACTGCATCCACTTAACAGGATCATCTCCAGGCAGAGGAGTAGCTTCAGTGACAGACTTTTGTCACTGTCCTGTTCCACTGACAGACTGAGGAGATCGTTCCTCCCCCACACTATGCGACTCTTCAATTCCACCCGGGGGAGTAAATGCGAACATTAATTTTATTTTAATTCTTTTCATTTTTATCACTCTTTAATTTAATATTTTTTTTTGTATCAGTATACTGCTGCTGGATTATGTGAATTTCCCCTTGGGATTAATAAAGTATCTATCTATCTATCTATCTATCTATCTATCTATCTATCTATCTATCTATCTATCTATCTATCTATCTATCTATCTATCTATCTATCTATCTATCTATCTATCTATCTATCTATCAAAGATGGGACAAAGATAGTCAGTTTTTATTTATATAAGTTATCTTTAGTTTTAATTTTTATGATTTTAAGCGGTGAATTATGAAAATTTGTGAAATTCCGCAAATTTAACTTAGGGGAGATTTTGCTTTGATTTAGGGAGGGGTTCACTGGTCCCCCAAAATCCCGATATTTTGCACTTCTTCATTTAGTTTCCATACATTTAAATGAACACAAAGATGTGCCATGTTTCCAGAGGATTTCTTTTCACTGTGTGAGATCCATCAGCCCTACATTTCAGATCGCTAATTGTGTGTATATCAGCATTCTGCCTTTTCATGATTACATTGTTTCTAAATGGGCTTATTACAGTAAAGTTTCAGATATGCTTTACTGTTAAATAGTTTGGATCTTCCCAAGATGTTGTATTTCTCTGGCTGTAGTTAGGACAAACACTACCATTTTCTTTTTATAACATTTTCTTTTTCTTCCTACCACGTAAACAAACCTGGACTCACTCAGTGCTTCAGATAAATTCTAAAGTGTTCTGCATCAAGTCCGTGTAGTCATTATTTTGTTGAACCCACTCGTCCCGGCTTCCTCCACTGAGAGTATCTCATCGGCCACAAACATTACGCCACACATAAATTGCCAGTCCTGCCAGGTACGCACAAGCCCAACCACAACCACCTTCTGGTCAGCCTGACTTCATGTCTTTGGACTGTAGTCAGGGTACTGGAATTCACATAAGATGCCCCCATCAACACAACACAAGAAGAGCAACCTGAAACATTATATATATATGGAATCGTTCCTGGAAGCCACAAATTAAAAGGCAATTGCTGTTCCATCATTTATCAGTTATTTTCTTTATAACCTAAACTTCTCCAACCCCTTTCATCCACTTCAGGGTCACATTTGGGCTGAAGTGTATTTTGTCTGACATGGAAAGGAAACTAAAGAAAATGTAGATGTACATTTGTAATGTTATAAAATAAAATGTATTCTTGAATTTGCAATAATCCTTAATGCTGTAAGTGCACTGTTTGAGGTCATTCCAGTTATGATATTACTGCTTAATGAACTGACTGACTCCTGTTTTAACTTTGCACTACACTGCTAACACGCCATCTTACTTTACTCAGCTGGAACAATGCTAATATATACAAGCTTTCACGTCAAGTTGTCTTTTATAAATCCCAATGTTTGTGTAGGAAGTTCAAGCCTCTTTGTGTGCGTATTCAAGCTTTATAAATGAGATCCCATCGATCTGATGTGGTTTGCATTAGTTGTTGTACCTTGTCCCTAATCGTAATAAAATCAATAAAACAAATTTCAAAATAAGTCTGTCAACAGTGCATGGAATGAAGAATTGGCTGAAAGGAATTGGTCAACCTACTTTAGTTAGCTGTAACATGGAGCCCTGAAACAGCTAGGATGTTGGCCTCAGACTTATAGCACCTTTCTTTCTCACTTCTTGGGTGTTTCTCATTTCTGTAAAGGGAATCTAATTAACACCTTGTCAGGGAAATGCTTAATAAACTAGCAAGGTATCAGATTGCCTGCAACATCATGGCAGCAGCAACAGCAGATGGGGTGCCTGTCTTGTGTCAGAATTAGTAACTTTATTGAGGCCAAGAGTACTAAATGTGTGGTGTTTTGGCACCATCACGTCATTATTGCTCAAACTTTTTTTTGAGTTTAGACTCTGACCAACACTCTTTTTTTAGGTTGACATCCCAGGTGGTGTGGTGGTTGGTGCTTCTGTCTCATGAACCCAGTTTTGAATCTTGTCCTTTGTTACTGCCTCTGTCAAGTATAAACTTTCTTTCCGTATCTTAATCGGTTTTACTTCAGGCAGTCTGGAATTCCCTCCCTCATCTCAAAGATGTTCACGTTAGGTTAACTGGAGATTCTAAACTGGTGTAAGTGAATGAGTGAGCATGGCAGTGCTGGACTGGTGGCTCCTCACTTTCTTCTATTGCTCCAGTTGAAGTATATATATATATATAAAGGAATGGGAGGAGCAGCCTGCCTGGAGCTGGTATGGATAAATATGTCTCACTAAAAGGCAGTGCTTTTAAAATGTAGTTCGCTAAAGACTGTATAGAGAACTGGTCACAAAGAGACACTAGAAGAAGGTGTTTCGAAAACCAAATAGCTGTTTAGATGGACAAATACATTTAAGTGTCACTTTTGAGAAGCACATAATAATGTCAGTGGTCAAGAACTGGTGCCTCCTGTTAGAAGATACACACTTTGTGGATCAGTCATTCACCCTTTGGAATTATATGAGTAGATTTAAAAACTCCTTCCAGAACCATCTACAGACTGCGGAAGGATGGAAAAAAGCTAACGGGCAAAGAAATGCTAGCCAGATGAGCAAACATAGTACTGGAAGGGAAGTTTATGAAAAGAGTTGTTCTCTTTGAGATGTTTTGCACCACCCTTGGTGGACAAATGTTTAACAAAACATAAAGATGTTGACTTTGTAGGCTCATTTTTCTGATTTGCTTAGGTTGTTGTACTGATTCAGCCCAATACTCCCCCTTTATAAGTGTATTGTCATACCTCTCTCTACTCATTTAAGAAGTTAAATATATATGGTGTATTAACCTCACTCAATGAGCCTGCCACTGTTTGTTTCAGCTGCTCCTTCAGTTGAGCTACTTCCTGATAGAGAATTGACTTAGTAAGTTGTTGAAAATATGGCACCAGTGTCGACTTTTGCAGCTGATGAGGATTTGAAGTCTGAATTGCTCATTCCTTCTCATCCTGTAAAATGGATTGAGATCTGTTGATAGTGATTGAGGTGGTCATTGCATTAAGATTAAATGGCTGATACCTGGATAGAACCATTCCAAGGTTTTCTTAGCCTTTTTGCATTGAATTTTCCTTCTTAAAAAAACCCATTCACAATTTGGTAATAACATTCAGCTGTTCCTTGGCATTTACACATTGTTGATTCAATGTGTGCCATTACAATGCACTTCACACTATTATATCACGACCGACACCTTTCATAATTGACACCTCACTTGGGGTCCCAAGACATATGATTTTCAACATATCCTAGTCTTTCCATCATAATCAGAATGAACTAGGCTTCATAAAACCATTTTTTCCAGTCCTCCATTGCGCACTGTCTCCGCTCACCTCAACCACATCACCTTGATCGAGCAGGAATTTTACTCTACGTCATTGTCTGTTGCACACCATCATTGGTAAGGTATGATGAGCTGTGAATTGTGATGTGCGTTGTTCAGCACCACTCAGCCTTTATTGAACCCTTTGGCTATAATCTATTTCTGATACCAGTGGTTAATTCTGATTGACCAGGTTCTTTTTGCATGGTAGTGACCCATTCTCATTGCACCTGTGACAGCTCCATCAGGATTGCTGTTTTGACACATTCATGCAGGTGCTTCTGGCATCTATTATCATGGGGGTTCAAAGCCATTTAAATATTTAGTCATGCACTTTTCTCCTCTTTAATTTTTCAGAAATTACCATGATCATCTGGTACCCACCTACCATGCTGTCACTAAATAATAAGTTAATTACATGAAGAGTAAATTGTAAGAAGTAGTCACACTGTACATTACATCTTCTGTGTAATTTAGTGATGGATCTTTCATCTTGATATTTGGAAAGTAACATGAGAGCTTGGACATTGGGACCACAAGGTCGGTCGGTCTATCTATCTATCTATCTATCTATCTATCTATCTATCTATCTATCTATCTATCTATCTATCTATCTATCTATCTATCACTGATCATATAGTAACTTTCACATCTATCTTTCATATAGTGCCTTATTGCTTTCCGTCGTGGCCCCCCCATTCCCCACAACCTATCGTCTATCAGAGAGGAGTGAAAGCTTTCGACCTCAGGTTTTTGATGGGTCTCGATGTTTTAGTGGCCCCTGATTCCAAAAACATCGATATCCAGATGATGGGTGTGTGTGTGTGTCTGTGTGTTTCTTGAGGATGGTCTAGTGCTGAAACATGGACAGTTCCTCTAGAGGAACCCAGAAATATCGTAATTCTGCAATTATTTATGAATTCTTCTCGTCTGGTGCTATCATAATGACCTATTTTATGATCAGAAAGATCACCATAAGAACGTTTAATAATTACTGAAATGTTAGAGAATAGTTTGGGTAACTTAATTCCTAGGTGCAGGGGTGCCTGAATTTTCTATCTATCTATCTATCTATCTATCTATCTATCTATCTATCTATCTATCTATCTATCTATCTATCTATCTATCCATCTATCCATCCATCTATCCATCTATCCATCTATCTATCTATCTATCTAGCCTTTCATATATTTCTAGAAGTGAATATATTTGGTCAGCTGCTGTAGGAGATTCTTTTCAGAAGTGCCTATTTGTATTGGGAGCATTTTAGATTTGTCAAGCATAGCCAGAAACCCTGTCCAGATATGTGTGAGATAAAATTAGATCTTTTATTAATGTGTTTTTGTGTAATCTGGAAAGCACTTTCATTATTTCATTCAGCTGACTGCCCAAATGGTAGTAATCGTACAGAGCGACTGAAAACTGTTGGAGCATCAGAACCCTTACTTACACAGGATTAACATATTTAAAACTTCTGCTGACTTTTGGAAATAGGACAGAAAATTGTGCTGAAATCTTTTTCGAATTGCAGATTAACACATGACTAATTCTCCAGGAATGTTATTTGCAGAATGCAGTGTTGGCTTGGGGAGCTCAATTAAAAGTGTTAATTAAACACGTCAGCATATTGTTAAGTTTGTGAGACTCCATTCCTCCTGCGAGTGAATCTTTCTCTGGACTAAGGAAAGTGCTATTATTCCACATTTCACTTGTGATATTCCTTCCATTTTAGAAGAAAAGTGTATTTTTTAACTATCCTTACAATTACAATATTTTTCAATTCTGCTACATTTTAAAATAAGCCTAGTGGTCTTTGGATTTGAGGATAACCATGAGACATCAATCCAGTGTTGGAATGATTACAGTGATTACCACCTATACAGCCTGACCTGTGCTTCTCAACTTTGTAGTTGTAGGCTTTTTGGAACATTATTATCATGTGAATATTGTACAGTTATAAGAGACATGCATTACAAGTGGCAGACTGCTGTATGGCATACCTGTATATTGATTTTAATTAGAAGAATCCTTTGGCTAGAACAGTTCATTGTCCTAGAGGTTGTAACTGACTGACATTATTGTACTTTTAATTGATAGGCTGTTGATATGATTAATTGTGTACATTTGTTGGTGTTTAAATAGAATTGACATAAAGTGATGAATTGCATCATAGTAAAAAAATATATGCAACAAACTGCTGTGCATTTAACAGTGGTGGAACTCGAGCCGTCCATGATTAAATCTAAATAATCCAGTTTGTGGTAGCGAGGTTATTACCCTATTGCTCCCACATTCAACACAAAGTAGAAATTAAACCTAAATTTGATGGGCTGCTAGACAATCACAGTGCACAGTCGCACACATCCATAATCATAATAATGGAATTGCTTTAAATATCATCTGACTACTCCCATATGAACTCACTGTGACTCTGTTGTGCACTTTAAGCCTCTTTTGCATTTCCTTTCTACTTACTGTCTGAACTCACCGATTTCACATTTTTTATTTATTTATCCCTGTTTGCCTAAAAGCGTTTTGCTTATTGGAAAGAGTTTGAATTTAAAATAATGACTTTTACACCAAAGACCTTCGCATAAATTGATTTATTTTTTAATATTCTTGACATGGACACTTTGAAGCCCTTAATCATATTTGTGAGGGGGGACCGTTCACTTAAAGAGTGTGCTTTATAGTTTTCATTTTATCTAATATATTATTTACACATTACTTTATAGCCATCACAATTTCCACTCAGATAACATTTAAAATTTGGAATTTAAAAGAAATAGGATTTTTGCCTTTCATAAATATAATTATATCTTTGTCTTTTCTCTCATCAAACCTGAGGCATTCTGTTGATAAACTATTATTTGAACAGAAAAACCATAATGTTACATGCCATACACTGTTTATTTTGCTTTTCCTTCTTTTTATTATCACTCACTTCAAAACTTTCCTTGTCTAAAAGTTGGTTTTTTTTTGTTTTTTTTTTTGTTTTTTTTTTTCCACAAAACATTTACACCACAGTTGCAGAAGGCGCTTGCTGTATTAGGATGTTGCACACCTTTAGGGAAGTGGGATATTAAAAATGTTCAAAAGTTCATGCACTTTTTTCTGATCTCACTTTTATATATACTGTATATATAATATATTATATATAATATATTATATATATTAATTAATGTTTATATATATATATTTTATATATATATATATATATATATATATATATATATATATATATATATATATATATATATATATATATATATATATAAACAAAAACAAGCCACTGGGTTTATATACAAGTACAGCTTTTATCCCCATATGCAGCTGTGCAGTTACTGCCACTCTAAGTGTGGATTATTACATATAAAACATTTCTTAAAATAATAGTAAAAGTAATATTCTGGTCCACTGCACAAAATATCTTAATTACTGAAAATTTAAAAATGGCTGTATTCTGGCAGTTTCATAGAAATCTCACTGTGATTGACATCCATTAATGGTAGTTAGGCTTGAGAAGCAGCGGCCATTGATGAGGCGTCCCCTTGCCTCACAGATCTTTAGCCACACCACATGTCTGAGAGCGGTTTCCCTTTTTTTTTTTTTGTTTTGTTTAATTTCCGCTGTCCTCTACACTGATCATTGCATATGTGGTAGCACTTGTTGGCTGGTGTCTGTGCAAACTGGCACACAAAACCCGTGATATATTTCTTGGAGGGAGCTGCATTCGTCATTCTAGCACAGCCCAATGTACTTCAGGTTATTCTGGATTATAACATCGGTGACCGCATCGAACACAAACTGAATGTTGCTAGTGTCCGTGGCACAGGTGAAGTGGGAGTAAATCTCCTTGGTCTCCTTGTTGCGATTTAGGTCCTCAAATTGTCTTTGAATGTAGACGGCCGCCTCCTCATAAGTGTTCTGACCCTTGTACTCAGGAAAGCAGACCGTCAATGGAATCCGTTTAATTTTTTCCGCCAGTAAGTCCTTCTTGTTCAAGAAGAGAATGAGAGAGGTATTGATGAACCAGTTGTTGTTGCAGATGGAGTCAAACAGCCGCAGGCTCTCTGCCATTCGACTCTGTAGAATGAAGCACAAAGAAAATAATGTCAGATCATTTTGAGCATTATGACACAACGAGAACTGGGGACACCACCTTGGTTCATGGCCTGCCTTTAATGCAGCGGTGTCAAGATCAGATCCTGAGGGGTTTCAGTAGCTGCTGTTGTTTGTTCCAGCCAGGCAGAACTATCTAACTTCTACAAATGGTGTTTTTGTTTCAAATGTACCCTCCCAGAGATAAATTAATTTATTTCAGGGCTGAAAATCTCAGAACTGACTGTAATATAAAGGACCCCCACCCCAAGTACACTGCCATCCTTTCCAGGGCTGCTTCCTTGGCTCTGGGTGTCTGTGCCCATATTATTTGCTTAATTGGGTTTAATAAATAAATGCCATGCGCTAAACTTAAAATTCACAGTACAGTGTTTTGTTTTTTTTTTCAAAAATAAATGGGGATATTTTACCATACCTCTGTTTTGCTTTAGGATACTGTTTAACACAGAAAAGTACTCGATAAAATAAACCCTTTTGCATTTGTTTGCAGTAACAGTAAACGCAAGTTAACTGATTTAATCAGACTGTAACCAACTATTCAGTGCAAGGACTGAACTGATATTATAATGGATTTCAATCCATCACCTTTGTTACCAGGGAGCTACATTGCCTGATGCAGAACCGGCTTTATTTCATCTGGTGCCTTTTCAACCCATGACACTTTATAAGTCCAGTAATACCATCTAACCTTTTTAACTTGCACATTCAATTAAACATGATAAGGATGAGGGTGGCACGGTGTAGCGCTGCTACCTCGCAGTAAGGAGACCCGGGTTCACTTCCCGGGTCCTCCCTGCGTGGAGTTTGCATGTTCTCCCCGTGTCTGCGTGGGTTTCCTCCCACAGTCCAAAGACATGCAGGTTAGGTGGATTGGCGATTCTGAATTGTCCCGTGTGTGTGCTTGGTGTGTGGGTGTGGGTGTGTATGCCTGCCGGGGATTGGTTCCTGCCTGGTGCCCTGTGTTGGCTGGGATTGGCTCCAGCAGACCCCCGTGACCCTGTGTTCGGGTTCAGCGGGTTGGAAAATGGATGGATGATAAGGATGCAATGCCCATCCCAGCAGTACTTGGACAATTTGAAGAAAATAATCCTGGCCAGTGTGCCAGTCCATTTTGGTCTAGGAATATACTTCTTTATATATTTTAAAATGTGGGCACCAATAGATGCAGTGAATCACTAGAATTTGCACAATAAGGCATTAGTGGTGATTAAAGAATCACCTTTTCCTTTACATGACCTACCATGCCTGCCTTCAAACTAATGCGCTTCAAATATTGGCATAGCCTGAATGTAGTAGCAGCTTACTTGCGTTTAAAAATATTTAAAATTAAAATGTAGCTTTGTGAGTTCTGTACATCAAATGCTGTAACTGAGGCAAATTAAAGTCATTTTATCTTTCAGATTGTATTTTTAGACTAACAAAGAATCAGGTTTATTTTTAGATATTCATCTCTAAACATTCAACTATATTTCTATTATTTTGGACCCTTGAGCTACCAAAAATATATATTGAAATGTTACGTTAATGGCAGACTATAATTACTGATGTGTTAAAGCAATAATTATGTTATAGATGTGTGTTTTCCAATGACAAACACTGGTCCTGTGTGAAAAGCACACTCCTGATTCCTGTTCTTTAGACCCACCCTGCACTTGCTATCTTCTGGATGCCATCTGATAATGTATTAACCTTCACATAATAAAGAGACTAACTTTGCCCACAGTATTCCATTATACGCCATAAGCAGATACTTTGTGGTTTTGTTCTACGTATACTGTGAGTTAAAATCTTTTATAATCTATTTAGCTTCTGGACAATGACAAGTTGGCCGTAGGTCTTTAAATCTTTTCCCTATGGCATGATTTCTTGTTCTAACACATCCACTATGTAATGATATGTAATTGTATAAATGAAATTAATAACTCTAAATAAATAAATATAAATCCTCTAGTTATACCCATGTGTAGAAAGGTGATTTGTTTGTATTTACTAAGGAGCAATGGTGACATACTGTATTAGTCGCCCTATTGCTCTCTGTATAGAGTTTGTACGTTCTCATCGTGTCTGTAGGAAATGTAAGAGGTCTTTATTTCACCTTATAGCTGAGACACCCAAAATATGAAGAGATGTAAACAATTTATGACTGAGGTTCAGAAACTGGCAAAAGTCTACATGAAATATGTTTACTTTCTTTTACTTTTTAGCAAACAACAAAAAATATGAAATTATGATAGCTTAATTGAGTTTTTTTTTAATCCTATAGAAAAAGGCACATGCCTTATGGAGTCTATCTCATGGCTTAGATAGATGTTTTTTCCACTTATAGAGAAAGTCACATAACTTATGAATTGTGATCTTTCAATTCATGTGGTCAAATTCTTCTGCTGGTTATTAAGTTCCTAGGGGCTACACTGTTAGGGTGGCATCAATTTACTCACAGCTCATCTGCACCAGCTTCTCCCCCCTTAAACACAATTTCTGTGTTTGATTGCATGGATGTGAGATGGTGCTGTTCGCTTTCATACTGGATTTATGAAGAAACTTTATAACAGCTGGACTTCTCTTTCACAAAGGTTATGTTCATTTACTGCTTGTTTTTATATACATTTTTATTTCTTTGTTCAGTAGCTCTTCTCCTTCTCTGCCTTGGTCACCACTCCTGGATGTGGGTGGTACTGCAGTTTTCTCTTTGAGGTTTTTACATACAATGTCCTTGGTTGCTTGCAAAGTTATGCCTGCTGGGCAGCTGGTGATCAGTCAGCTTCTGCCGTTAGCAAGATGAATGTGTAACGTCTCACTCTTGCTTGAGCACTTGTTTCCCTTAGCACAGTTTAGACTCCTGACCCCTTGTGTCCAACTCCAATACAGACGTGTCTTCCACTATACCAGTTTGATTTGAAATGGATTGCTCCAACCCTGGTTGCGACTGCACCATAGCCAGTGGAATACCTACTGTAGAAACCACAAGCTAAGGCCAGGTTCAGAGCAATGAGCTTGATAGAGTCAGCCAAGTGTTTTTGAAGAAAGGAATACATGTCTTGCCATTGGTTTCTTGGGTGCACTTACACCCATCCTTTTTGGTGGACTATTGGAGCAAAGCTTTGACCGTCAGGGTTGCCAGTGACTGAGTTGTAGTTCTTTGTCTCTGAGATGGTATCTCTCAGAGACATGTCTGGAGGGTCACTTGGCTTGTGGTTGATCATTTTATTGTTATTATTTTGACTGCCCAAAAGTATGTAAATTGTGACAATTTGAATGGTTTACAGTTTATAAGATAGTTTAAAAAATAATACTTGGCTCTGTATGTTAACTGCATATGTATGTAGAATTTACTGGGACTGTTTAAGTGCATTGGAAAATGAATTTGTGTATTTGAAGAAAATTGCAATTTTATTCTTTTTAGAAAAGGCTCCGTTTGCATTGTTTTCCAGTTTGCCCTGTGTGACCTTTAGATTGCATTGTGTTTTTAATAGCTGAACTCCTTTTTTAATGATCTAATTGTTTAAATAATTAAAAAGCTGCATCATGAATGATTTAAAGGCACAGTTATGTGTTCATCGCTTAGGAAGCTGTATAGAGTGGAGAAGCCCAATGTAAATTTCCAGAAGGAGGCTGACTTAACATTTCCGTGAGTTTAGATCTTTTTACTCTTTAACTGAATCTTTAAGCTGTAAGAGAAGTCAAAGGATGAGTGCATATACTGTAGACTAAACTCATAACCACCATGAATACCATACATGTAAAGAGTGCCTCTGCCTAGGTTGACCAGAGTCAATATGAAATGAATGGTCAACTGTAAAATGAAAAACATATAAAGTGCATGTTTGCCTGAGCAAAACCTGCTACAGTAGTATAAGGTACAAATAAAGAAGCCATTCAGGATGGCGATTGGGCAGTCGTTGGGTAATTTTTACACACAGCTCTATTAATTTACACCATTCTATAATTAGGGATAAACCTGACTTGGGATTGTGGGAGGAGGCTGGAGTGAAAATAGAGTGAAAACAGAAAATACATACGTCTGAGGCTTGAATTTGGGGTCAGTTGCTGTATAGAAGTGAACCTCTATGACAGTTTTTAGTGGGTAAAAAACTGGAAATTAAGTAACAGGTTTGCAACTTACAAAATTAATAGTTTTGCATTCTAAAGTTTGTTACCATATTTTTGTGTAAATTTTACATATTTGTTCATCCATCTTTGAATCTGCTAATTTCAGTTCGAGGTTGCAGTGGTACCATAACCAACCAGCCTTCAGCAGGGTACCAGGCCATCACAGAAATGACTCATACACTCAATTCAACTTCCAAGGTTCCAATTTAGTTTTATAACAAACCAAAACATGCACATTTTTGGGATGTGGGAAGAATACCATACCACCTGGTGACACGCCTGTACAAACACAAACACGGGGGAATGTGCAAATTCCACTCAGTGTAGTAGTTTTTCCCAGGATTCAGCTCTGGTACTGTGGAGTTGTGAAGCAGCAGTGATTTAGTAAATTACTGTCTGTGTCAAAGAGGACATCATAATGTTGTAGATTCTTTCAAATTTTGCCTTTTTATTATTTTTTATGTTCCTACCACATTGACACATATGTAGCATTGCCACATTACATCCGTTGAATCTTGGCAGATTGGTCCCTTCTGTTTAAACACATTCCTGTAACACTTCAACGAGATGGCTTGCCATTGCTAAAACTGGCCATGTACAAATAAGTGTAAGTGTTTGGTTAATTATGTCCTAGAGTGAACAGATTTAAATCCCATGGTCTGTACCTGTTTTGGTTCCTAATCTTTCTGGGGTTGACTCAGGCTACCTGTGATTATATACTGGAACAAGGGATCTCAGAAAATGGATGAATGGCATTTAGTAGTTTGTAAAGCAGCAGGTGGAATAAACCTGCTTGAGCCTTGAAATGTGGGTACATAATGAAAATGGGTCCCATAAACTGGTTTGCAAAGTGGTACTACAAAACTGATGGTGGGGCAGGGTGTAATGTGGCGCCATTTTCTGTTCCCACAACGTGGACGTCCGGACAGGTAGAGGACAAAACCACTTTGGTGTGAGAAAGATGAGTCAGGAAAACAAGGAGAGGTCTCTGGCAACTGGTCTGAATCAAATGGTTAGTCTTTGCTTCTGTGATTTAAGCCAGTGGTAATCCCATCTATTTTTTTTTTTTGTACTTAAAATACAATACCTAATGGTTGGCATGTTGGGAAACTGGTGAAAGGTCTAGTTATATTCGCCACCCCACTAGGTTCTAGCATTAATTAGAAGAGAAAGCAATGGACAATGACAGGCTGACCAAAATTGGACTTAAAGCAGGTGCCTGGCCCATGAATATAGCATCTTGAGTCATGGTTGCAGAGACTAGTAAACACCACAAAATGCTTCTATGTGGTGTTCATGTAGTTTTAAGGGGTTAATCCTGACGTTGAAATTGAGCCCCAGATGTTATTTAGAATATCCATCTTTCTCAGGACAATCTGACATGAGGACGACATCTTTCATATAGAAAGGATGGTAGACCATACACTGTAGACAAAAGAAAAAGGATAACTGAGAGTGGAGGAAATTTGTATACAGAATAGGAGAATGCATTGTAGTGTGGCCAAACGTAGGCTTGCATGTTTTAAGTATCCCCGAACAAGATGTGGCCATATTGACATTATGTCTGTTTATGTGTGTGTTTCTGTGGCTTGTGTAGGTCATGAACAGATGAACAGATCACAACCAAATCTGGCTGTCTTCTTACAATCCTAGGTCTCTAGGGTGCTATTGATTTTGTAAATGAATGTCTAATTTTCAGCTTACAGAAAAAAATTATACCTCAAGTGACCCTAATAGTTGCTTTTTTAAAGAATGTTTCAAATAAAAGACTATGAATTTCAGTAAAACATTTCTTGGTGGTTTCTAACTGTTTCTGGGGTGCCATCACTTGATTCTTTTTTCCCCTGGAGAAATGTTTGTTAGTCTGTTACCCTGGAAGTTGATTGATCAGTGAAATGTTTGAAGTGGTTGGGAATAAAAACATTTACATCATTTTTAGAGATTATCAACTGTTTATGAATGATCAAAAACATCATCAACTCGCCTTTAAGAAGAACTGACATATTAATTCAGTGTTACCTGAAAAATATTTTAAGCCATGTCCTCTTAACAGATGTTTGTAACATGTTTATGTCTGTTGTGCTGACTTTCTTAATTTTAAATTTATAACATAAAGTATACAAGAACGATCAGACCCTTGGAAAAGCTAATTGACCCCCTGGATGAGATTTTGTATGTTGTTCCTAAACAGTCAGGAGCTACCTGAAATGAGAATAATGCCCACAAACCAAGCCAGGCAGACATAATATGAATGGAAAGTGAAAATCTATATAAATAATTCACTAAGGCAAGACACCCATGGAAAGCACGCCGGAAGGGGAGTGGATTCACTAAGCCGCCGACAAGTAAGACGCGCATGGCGCATGCAGGAAGGAGCCGCGCCCACCAACTCTAAGACCATTGGATACGACGACAACTCGCAGAACCACGCCCACCAACTCGGACGTGATGACACAGCAAAAACGGCATCATTTATGTTCATCTGTCGTAGAGTCCACATGCAGCTCTGAGCCACGTTGACTGTTCATAGAGGCATGTTTCTCGCGGAAGTGAATCGCTATATGCAGCGTGTAAAATGTTTTGTGAGGGGTATCCCATGGGATCCTTAAAACAATCCTTTAAAACTGAGGTTAAAATACAATGAAGGAAGCAGTCTTTAAAAACCAATAAGCCCTGTGCCTCTGTTTCATTACCGTCTCACCTGCTTCACCAATGCAGGCCCTGCAACAGTCGAGACGCTCTCTCAGCAGCTGACCTTCTCTGTGCCTGACTGCTTCACACAGAGGCACCACATGACCAGGCGGTGTGTATGCTTCGAGAACGAGGGTGGACGCGGCAGGACTATCTTAGAAGAGGCATGCTTGTCACGGATGTAAATCGCTGTATGCGGGGTGTACAACAGTTTGTTTGTCGTGGATGTTAATCGTTGTATGCAGCGTGTAAAACAGTTTCTGAGGGGTTTCCCATGGTCTTAGACTCGGTGGCCGGGTCTCTGTCAGTTGTTCTTGCGACCGGGCACATGACCAGGCAGTGTGTATGCTTCGAGTGCAAGGGTGGACGTGACAGGACCATCTAAGAAAAATCATGTCGCGGATGTGAATCGCTGTATGCAGTGTGTAAAACAGTTTGTTTGTCGCCGATGTGAATCGCTGTATGCGGCGTGTAGAACAGTTTCTGAGGGGTATCCCATGGTCTTACAGTTGGTGGGCGGGTCTCTGTTAGTTGCTCTTGCGAGCAGGCACATGACCAGGCAGTGTGTGTGCTTCGAGAGCGTAGGTGGACGTGACAGCACCATCTAAGAAGATTCATATTTGTCGCGGCTTTAAGCACAAAGATAAAAGCTGAATATGTCCACAGAAATATGTTTTTCCCCGTTGATTTGATGTTCCTCACAATTTCAGCAGGTGTACTTGCCCTTTTATATTTACCTTTAAGTTGTTTTTTTGTTTCAGATTTGGGGGGGAGGGAGATGTTTCTGTTAATGGTTTCATAAATGTGTTGGACCAAAAAAATGCTGATTCTGCCGTGTCTCTAAAGTATGTTTATTGACATCTAAGATATTAAGACAGCGAAAGGTCTGGCCAATTTAATGTGAGATACGAATTTACAAAATACATTCCTGTGTGTATTAAATATGGCTTCCAACTTAATCAATTATTGCTATACTTTGAGCTGTGTTTATTTTAATTAATGTACAGTAAGCCACATGAATATGGGAACTATTACTCAGTCTTGGCCTTTGTAAAATCACCAAGTAGCATGAAATGAAACATTAACAAGAAACAAGGCCTTAAAAACACATCCGATATGTCAGAGGCCCTTAACTCAAAAGTGGGAAGTGGCGTTTCAACTGGAGTCCGTGCCCAGGCTTCATCAAAGTGAAGTGTGTGTCGTGAAGGTAGACATTTATCTGAGGTCTGTGTTTTCTAGAAGATATGCAAGTCTCTGGAAAAAGGATATGACACTAGAAGTGTGTTGTGTTTGTCTACTGATTTTTTGACATTGTATTTTGATTGTTTTCCATTTCTTTTATTCACAATATTTATAATTATTGCATTGCATATAGATGTTGTGCTTACTAGCAAACTATTAAACTGAAAAACAGAGGCTTAAGAAATCTTGGTGTTTGATTTGGGTGAGTGGACCAGAAAGAGAAAAGAGAGCCTGGAACACTTGAAATCAAGCTGCACGCTCATCAGTTCAGAAATGGATTCACAAATCATCTCAATGTGTACAGCATACAAGCCAGATAGTAATAAGCTTGGGCTTCATGTGCTAAATTGAAAACAATTATTATAGTGGCAGAGTTAGAAGAATGTAATTGCAGCCTAGTAAGATTATTGTAATAATAAAGTAAGAGTAATAAGTAGCAATTGTGTATACAGTACATGTTTCTACTTGGATTTAGATATTTATAATGTTGTATCACCTCTGTTTATATTATTGGATGCTGCTTTTGCTTTTCACTTTCAGCTCTCTTGCTGATATTGCTTGTGTACAAGGTCAGCTTACACTTTTTGATAATATTCTGCCTCACATCACCAACAATTTATTTCTTATATAGTCCAGACTAACACAAGGAATGCCTCAGAGGACTTTAACTGTCCCTGCTTTTTGACAGCCCCCCAGCCTTGACCCTCTAAGAAGAAAGGGAAAAATAATCCCAAAAAACACCTTATAGGGAAAAAGGAAAGAATTTTGGGAAGGGCAATTAAGAGAAAGAGAGAGAGGGGGAGAGAGACCCCCATCCAGGCAGGTCGGGCAAGCAATGGGTGTTATAAAAATGGGGTAAACACTATGCATAAAATAAATGACAAGTAATTCTCTTCACAGAGCTAAATGGGAAATCTATCATTACCACCACAGAAATACAATCTAATAGTATAAAATGTGTTGTTCTTTCCACAGTGCTCCTTACCAAAAGCAAAGCAAGGAAAACAAAGAACAGTTCTTTACTTGTATTGACGTTTCAATCTCTATTTCTATCTTGGGTCTTGGTTTTTATTGTTTTAGCTGTTAAGATATTTCAAAAATGAAAATAAAAATGAATAACACATAGAAAATGACTGAAAACTAAGCAGACTAATCCCAAACACATTACCAACAGCTGACTGAATTTATTTTTTTTCTGCCACAGGTAATAAATATGGGCAGTGCTTAAGGTATGATATCAGTGAAGACCAATTCAAAATAGACATCATGTGCTGAAAGTGAATGTTTTGGAGGACATTCTTATTGTTTCTCACTGTGTTTGGCTGTGCAAATACAAAAAGTTGTTGGGGAGATATCAGTGTGCTTGCCTGTTCGTGTGCTCATTCGGCAGCAGATGGTTGTGGACTATTGCAGTCTCTGTGCAGACACCACAGCACCAGCTGGCCCACCAGATCTCGATGTGCAAATAGTCAACGGGATGTGATCCCAGCAGGTAGAGGTAGGTGTGGGTACTGCTGGCGGGTTGAAGGGCTCACTGCAGGGCTCACTCAATAAGTCCATGGTGAGGATCGAACCTGTAACCACCAAATGCTTCAGCCAGGTTGCTTTTTAAGGCAAGAGACATACTGTATGCTCATTAATGAGAAGAATGGACAACCAAAGGAAAATAGGATGACAACTAGGCATAATCAGTGTCATTGAACAGACCTACAAAGTACATTTTGAAAATGTGACAAGGCATTGAATAGAAGCAGGGGGTTTTATACTTATTTTTGATCTTTTCATTTCTAGCGCTGCAGCACACAGCTCTCTGGCTTAAATGTATTCATGGATTTCGTGGAAAACATTTCCAGCTTGTTTCAAGAGAAATATAATAAATATTTATGTAGCAATTGCTGTCTATCTCAGGTGTAATAATTTTCTATTGCAGGCTTGAAGCTTTTTTAAAAAATAAAGAAGCAATTCTCAGTAGCTGCGGCTGATGGATGAGCCCAATATTCGGGAGTCATTACAGCCTAAGGAATGAGTGTGTAAACTTCAGTATCAGTGGTGAAATTGCTTTGGGGAATGTATGTTTTTTTATTGGGGTGGCATGTAGAAAGTAGAAGGAGTTGCAGATGTAGGAAGGTGTCTCGAGAGCTGCGTCCCTTTCTGATTTTTTTAAGAAGGCACACCATCATTGACGAGAATGTGTATACAAAGTTTTTGAGGAATTGTACGCTATGTGCGATTAAATCATAGCAGGCGAAGCAAAGTTTAAAAGGGCTGAGATGAGTTTGATCAGACAGGTGACAGAGTTTTACTGAGGGAGTAAAAGGAGTGTAGAGATGAGCAGAATGGAGGGACGTGTAGGTAAGTCACATGGTGAAGAGCAGCAGGCTGTGGGGTTTTGGACATCTGGAGCAAACATAATAGCTTAAGAGGTATCCTGTGATGGAGGTGTGGGAGATTAGGCTGACACAGGAGTAATGCGTCTCGCCCCTGAAGAGGGTGTCAAAGGTGACGATGCAAGTGTAGAGTCTGAGAAAACCCTGATGATGAACAATAAAATGATGATGGTTATGATAATAGTGGGTTATTACTACCGATAGCAGGGCCTCCAATTATGCTGATGGTTTTATATTATATTGCAAGTGACCAAGGTTTGTTTTATGACGCTTATTTTTGCACTCCTTTCCATTTCGCAGTTCTAATATTAATCTGTTATAAATATACAGCTCTTCACCAGGTTGTCCCTTACTTAGTTCCACCTACACGGAGATATTTTTTCACCCTTTCTAGAACAGCAGAGCCTTTCTCATCGCCTTTTCCCGTTTCCTACATTCCTCCACTAGCCCCATGTCTACGTCGCTTCTTATTTTAGGCACTTGCCTCATGTAGATACTTGATTTTTTTCAACAAAGATGAGTAATTTGGCTTGTAGTAATCTGGGGGTTCTGCATATGCTTTTGGTAGTGTCACACCATCTGCTCTACCCTGGCTACTGTGGTGCTGGCCAAGAAATCCAATGATATTTGAATTATAATTGTCAACCTCAAAGTAGTTAAGTACTGAATATGGAAACTAGTCTAACAGACAGCGGTTTTAAATTTGTCTACCTGTCTGTCTACTTTTTCTGTTATGAGGATCATGGGTGAATTCATTTACTGTATATATACAATAAATAAATATTTGACTTTATATGAGACAACTCTACAATAAAGGTGTGGGTGCGTACATGTATGTGCCCTGCGTTGTACTGGAGCTCTGTGCATGGCAGTCTTTGTCAGTACTGCTGGGATCAGCTCTACCCTCATGACTCTCAGTTGGATTATGTGTTTGGGTTTGAGAACGTGTGTATCAATGTGGATGTAGTCAGCTATGCTCATTCCAACTGCTGTAGTTTTTAAAGTTTTGTTTTTTTTAATTTATTCAAAAATAAATACAACAGCTGATATAACAACAAAATCAACACTCCCCAACTTTCCCAATCCCATCCAAACATTCTGACCAGAGGGAAAAGAGACAATTACACATTCACATGGTTACATTTACGGAAAAGAAATGATTCATCTTTAAGCCCTCTGAGGAAAAGCTAAAGATATAGTTGTTCCTATTTTGCTATGACAAATACCCTGTGCGATGTGTTAATCAGGGCGGCACGGTGGCACAGTGGTAGCGCTGCTGCCTCGCAGTTAGGGGACCCAGGTTCGCTTCCCGGGTCCTCCCTGCGTGGAGTTTGCATGTTTTCCCCGTGTCTGCGTGGGTTTCCTCCCACAGTCCAAAGACATGCCGGTTAGGTGGATTGGCGGTCCTACATTGGCCCTAGTGTGTGTTTGTGTGTGTCCTGCGGTGGGTTGGCACCCGGCCTGGGATTTTTTCCTGTGTTGGCTGGGATTGGCTCCAGCAGACCCCCGTGACCCTGTAGTTAGGATATAGTGGGTTGGAAAATGGATGGATGTGTTAATCAGCAGTACACCATAACTACAAAAGAGGATGAACTTCTAGATGGCTGTTTGCTTTTATGGAGGAAGCGGCTTGCATTCTGTTTCTGCTTTGTTCTGAAAAGATAAGCTTTCACATTTTTTAGAAATTACCAAGGTGCTTGTGGGGCAATCAAGAGTCCCAGATTTGAAAGATAGATACACTGTAACAACTTTCACAATTCTCAACATGATTCTGAGCTACACCCCATGATCAATTCACGTAAAGTCATGCCACTTTTGTTTCACGCATCTTCCAAAGTCAGCTTCTCAGTGAATGTTACCGCCACCGTATATGTCAGCCCACTATCGTACAGTGTCTGTTCTAGTCTTTTATTTAAAGTAATTGATGAACTTGCTTAGACAGTGCTAAGACCTTGGTGGATGCCATCATGGCAGGAGAGGATGAGTATGAAGTAAGGCTCCTTGATCCCTTAAAACTGGCTGAAATTTCAGCACAAAAACTGACAGTTTGCACTTGCTATTGCAGCTTCTATATTGGCAAAATGGACATGTGAACAGAGAGGCAACTTTACGATTTGAGCCCAAATGAGTCTTAAACCCACAGATAAAGTATTATAGGTAATAAATAATGAGTACATTTTGTTGCTTACATATGTGCCCTATTTTGATGTACGGTATTTATTCTATGCGCAGCTTACATTTATGCACATGTAGAAAAGTATTTAGCTTGAAATATGTTGAACTGTCAGCCTTCAGAGACGCAATTTTAAGCCAGATAAAGGTAAAAGTCAAGCACAACATCTTTCATATAATCAACAGCTCGCTAGAATGTTCTGGCTAAAGAGAGCAAAGCAAGGCAAAAAAGGGGCACACAGAGCATCTGCATTGGACTAATTCTGGGAACTATATTTTAACAAGATGACATGAAGAAGAAGAGCCATTACAAACCGCTGCAGTCTGAATGGAATCTACTTATAAGACCTCATAAACTGAGTCAAAACTACATGGTAGCTCTTGGTTTATTATTGCCGTCTCAAAGCGTCAGGTCCTTGGATTCACATTCTCCCCGTGTCCACATGGGATTACTCTGGGTGATCTAGTTTCTTCCACATCCTGAGCACATCCGTACTAAGAGCAACTCTAAATTGGAGTGAGCCCAGCATCCTGACCAGAGTTTGCTCCTGCCTTGTGATCTGCACTGCCTGCTCACTGTGTTCTTGTAATGGAAAACGCTGGCTCAGAAACTGGATGGACTGATAGATAATTCAAATGAAATTCTTGCCTGCTAATGTAATGAAACTTTTTAGCGTATGGCTGACTTGGAACTGTTGAAATTTGGACCACTGTCTGCATACTATATTTCTGCACATGCATGATATTTCTCTATTACTAGGGGGCTTCGCCTCCTGCTCGCTTCATTCGCCCCATCCCGTGTTTGGTTTACTGGATATACATATGCATTATTTTCACTTTTATTTTAAAACATTTTGTAAACACGATACTTGTCCTTTATTTCTGGCCCCGGGTGTGGTTAAATTTCTCTCTCGTGGGATGTATAATGCTGCTCGTGTAGTGGGGGGGGGCTGAACGCACACTAAGGATATGCCATCAGATCATCTGCTTTGTTTCTGCTGCTGGTGAGCTGCCTCTTCTGCTTGTCGCATGTCGTCGTTTTAAGAGCTGGGAGCACATGATGCGTGTCTGCCAAAAGCAATCCAACAACTGCTAGGTTAGATATCTATGGACTTGTTTTAAATGATGGCTCACTGCCTTGTCTCGTGTGACGTTGTAAAAACAATACAGTACTTGTCCTTTATTTCCGGCTTCGGGCGTGGTTATGTCTTTCTCGCAGGACGTATAATGCTGCTCGCGTTGTGAAGGGGGGCAGCGTCAATCATTTTAAAGCCTGTACAGCCGCTGTCATTTTTGCCACTTCGTGACTCTGCTGCTCGCGTTGTGATCGCTTCTCCATGATCATAAATATACACCTGACTGAATTGTGTTTTATTTGAAATTAAACTTGTAATTGCTTTAACTGTTGCGGGTCCACAGATTCTCATAGTGTATGGTCCATTATTGTGTAAATCTACATTTTGTGCATTGAATGATGCGAAGGTGAAAAGACTTTGTTTTCTGCTCTTTGCCTTTTATTTCTGACCTCGCTTTGTCTTTGTCCTGCTATTTTTTCAATTGCGCCTGGTCCTGATGATTAATTTTCTTTTGTTTGCACTAATGCGATCTTTACTATCTGTTTTTTGATACTGTAGCGACTGATGTATTAAGGTGTCACAAAAGTTTTACTTAAACAATCGCCGACATTGTAACCCCAAACACAACTTTCTAGCACCCTCTCCAACCTTTCATCCCCCAGGTTTTGCACCCCCTTACCGCATCAATCAATACCCCGCTATCAGTCTTCCGTGCTGTACTCCACCCTCCCTCAATCGGACCTAACAGTCACTTCAAACAAAAAAGGCTTCAACCTGGCTGGGACGCTACAATACTTTCGAATTTTACTGCTTTCATATTCTTTACCTTTCTCTGCATGTGTATCATGCCATTGTTTGTTTGAGCCTTTCGAATTCCACTGCTTTCATAAACTCTTATCTGCCCTTTTTTCACTCCAACGCTTTTGGGTCTCTCTTCTCCGCGCTGCTCTTTCTTCTTTGCTTAGTCGTTGACGTTTCATCTAGAACGTATTGTCCTTATACGCTTTATATGTGCTGAGAGCACAGGATCTGTGTGTGCTACGTGCCTTTTACATGACTGAGTGTTTGCTGGCAGTGCTCTCTCATTTGATATTGTTTGCGTCTTGCGAGTCTCTTCCAAGAACTTTCAAGAAGATCACGTCTCGTCGCCCTGCTTTTCCTTTCCAGGATTTTTTTTTATAATACTGAGATGTTGCAAAACTGGGTTTGGTGTTTGTGTTCCATTTCCTTTTTCAAAATATATTTTTTGTTATTGTATAGTGGTTAATATACATTGAATTAAACAGAATACTGTACTTAGATAAATACTGCAGAATGTTAAAACTCTGACAAATTTGTGCAGTAGTTAATCTAGTGGCCCATCTGGGATAAAGGCATTTTTATGTAGTACTTTTACGTCATTGTTCTCTTTCACATTTTTGGTTTCCCTATTAGAAGGATGAACTACTAGAATTTTATCCTTTTTTAGAGAAGTATGACTCATACCTTTTATTGTTTTTCAGTCTTTTTAACAGAAACAGTCAACAAGTATCTTTCTACTCTCCTCTCAGTCTTCTGCGCAGAGTTGCATTGGCTGCCCGTACCCGACTCCTTTTTTCTGTTTATATTTTTATCTTGACTTCCTCCTCACATTACATTTGCCACCTGCAAATAATCTGCCTGAAGACATATGTGATTTCTGTAGTGAGCGCCCAGTCTCAGAGAGCTGACACATTTTCATTAAATTCTGCATGTATCAATTTGCCTAATGATGCTGCTGCACCAAGTGCTCTCTGTCATGCGGTGAAACACAGTAAAGATCCTGACGTTTGCTATGTGCTGTTTAGAATGATCTATCACTCCATCTCTATTTTATATAGCTCCTGTCACAGATACACTAAATGAAGGCTCGTTAGAAATAAAACGTGCAGCAATATGATACGTCCACATCATAAACACATAGAAATTATTAGACACAAGTAAAAATCTGCAAAAGTTAAAAAGGAACTGAATGGACATTGGGCTAAGTAAGAAAAAGTTAATAGGCAAATCATTCAGCAAGTCTCCCATTGCCATGCATTAGCGACTGATGCAATTCACCTTGGAATATAAATGTGTATAAATAAATAAACGGGTAAAGCCAGAAAATGGGTAAACCTAGCTCACATTATCCAAAAGCTAAACCTAAGATTACCCGGGCAAAGTTAAAAAGTCATATTCTATTCCAGCTTTACCCAGGCCTCTTGGGTAATGCCAGGTTTACCCACTTTTCAGGCTTTACCTATAACATATACAATAAAGCAAGAAATACTGTACTTTGTAAGTGAAAGTAGGAATTGTTCATTGTAAGCACAAAAATGGTTATCTTGTGTACTTTATCTTGATGTGATGAAGGGACCTTGGCATGCCCCCAATACAGGAAACGCTTTGTTTTGAACTTCAGCCTTCATTTCTCTAAATTAAAGAAAACCTCATCATCATTCTCTGCAGTTAACCTTCACCAGAGAGAATTCATGTTTCTTCCCCCGCCTTTCATGGGTTATAATATGCAGTCATTTGCAAAAGATCTATTTTATTCCTGGTTTCCCATTTGGACTACTAATATGTTGTCAATTTTCTGTTTTATAAAGTTCCTGATGTGAAAGATGCTATATCATCTGAATATTGTCTGATTCTTTTACCTGGATAATGTGGTAGTTTAAACAGAACTGAAAAGCACAAGTTAATAATCTTCCTGTCATTATAATATACATTCTTTCTTGTTTGGTGCATTTTCTTGGTGACATTTGCTTAAAATGAAGAATAACAGCCATTTTCTGAACCTGCTTTCCTCAAAATAGTTTCATATGGAGTGGCATATCCTGCCAGTAACAGGTGTACAGTACAAAGACCCCTGGAGACCATGCACTCAAATCAAATCACACAGTGTGATTAACTTGACACCATTTCAATGCTTGTGAAGAGTATTCTCAAATATGGTTAAATCTGGCACATTCCACACAGAAGGCACCTTTAGGGCAATTAAAACAGGGTCCAAGCAATGTGGGATTGGCAACACTAACCAATGTCTCACTTTACCGCCATCTGTCAATTTATTAGCTTGTTTCTTTTTTTATCTTTGATTAAATTTATTAAAATCTTGTAACATTCCATGTAATCAAGACCACCTTAACAAAGCTAAATTCAATTCAACCCCACCCAGTGCTTGCCTGGTTGTTTTCCCTTATACTTCAGTTTTCTTCTTCTATCCCTAAACATTGGATGTGTCAACTTAACTGAAAAGTCTAAACTGGCCCTTTGTGTTTATGGCTGTAGGTGGTGCACAAGAAGGCCGTCTGAAGGACTGCAGTCCTGTTCATGGTTGACACCTGTCTTGGGCCTCATGCTGCTGGGATAAGCACCATCCACAATGCAGTTTGTTATTAGTATATGGTGGACATGACAGCTTACACTTGTTATAATGGGTGGAATTGGTTCAAGAAGCCTAACGTGAAAAATGAAAGGACCAAATAGTTTATTACGCACTACCTGTCGATCTTGCAGTTTCTCCCAGTGTTTGCCTGGAATTTCTTTCAGCTATTCCTGCTTTCCTCTCACATTCCACAGACACGCAGGTTAGGTTGATGGACTCTAAACGTCCTTGCAAAGAGTCGGAGTATGGGGGTGGGGGTGCTGCATACAAGTGATTGAGTAGCCCCCTGTTCAGGGTTGGTTCCTGCCCGCCACTCATTTCTGCTGGGATAGGCTCCAGTTCCCTGAATTACGACTGAGCGAAATGGAAGGCTTGATGTTTCCTCTAGGTTATCAATTCAAGTTCAAAATGTAGTTTGTATTGTAGCGCCCAGCCAGGCCCTTGATGTGCTGCTATTAGTGTGTTTAAGATTCTACCTTTGGAACGTTTACTTGATATAATAAAATCCATTCATTTATTATACAAAGCCTGGGAAAACCTATGTCAGATGCAATATTTACATTAAATTAAAAATATCAACATCGCTCATTTTATAAAGCACAGGCACTATTTAATCACACAGAAAATTTCACTGCTCATAAAGCAGGGGAGCGCAGTAGTTGTGCAGTGAACTCTCACTTTTGCTTTTAAAACCTCCCTTTTCTCGGCTATTTTTATTTCCTTAAAATGTTTCCCACCTTAGAATGTATGCATGGCGATTGAGGCAAAGCCAAATCATCTGTTTGGCTCAGCAGGTTCAGGGACTTTGTGATCCCTGTGGATGGTGGGATGCTGGGTGCTTAATTAACACAGCCCCCCTGGCTTCTTTCACTCTGCCTGGAACAGCTTGACATGTAGTTACCCATATCCACAGTGCCTGTCAATAAACCAGACCTGGCCCATTTACAAGAGATGAAATGACCTTCTTGCTTCAAGGCAAGGACGGATTATGGTGGAAGTTGGACTGATACAAATGTTATCTGCTCTGACACTAGTATAAAAATGCCCTTAAGCAAACTTCATTAAGCTGTATTTTACTGGAGACCTCGGTGGATGTGTTACCTCACTCAGAACAGCAGGTCCACCAGCCTCTTTGCATTATTTTATTTAGCTGGCACACGATACATTTGATGGACCATAGCTCCAGGGGACTGCGGTTCAGTTCTCTTCCACATTTCTTTTACATCTAGTTTAGGTTAATTGGCGTATCTGAATGGGCCCAGTTAAGGAGAGTATGAGTGTGTGTAAGTTGTCCCTGCGCTGGACTTCAGTCCTGTCCAGTGCTGGTTAATGCCTTATGAAAATGTGTCATGGATAGACTTTCTCTCCCAGTGACCGTGCTAATGGATTAAACAGGTTCAGTTTGTGGAGGGATGACTGGGTTTTTTATAAACCTTGAATTGAATAAATAAAGCTGACCGCGGTGGGCTGGCGCCCTGCCCGGGGTATGTTCCTGACTTGTACCCTGTGCTGACTGGGATTGGCTCCAGCAGACCCCCGTGACCCTGTAGTTGGGCTATAGCAGCTTGGATAAAAGATGGATGGAAATAAAGCTGATAACAGTTGTTACTTTAAGCCAGCTGTTCAAAGATGATTCCTGCCTTCCACCTGATGCTTCTCAGAGACTTTGCTTTGAACGAGGCTTGGCATCTTAACCTTTGAACTTGTGACAACTAGTGTGCGATTGCACCCACAGTAATTTTCGGCAATGAGTGGGTTAAATTGAAAAATGTGGTGCAACTGGCAGAGCAGCCCCCTTGTCTATTTTGGATTATATGGTTGGTGTAGTCATCCAAAGGCAATCTGTAGGTGGTATGTGAGAACAAAAGATTTACACATTGGTTTAGAGTGTATCTGAATGAATGTTCTTTTCTTTTAACATCCACCCATAATACACCTGCTTATTGAAATGGATACCATGCTGCCAGATTGTGAGAAAAAGAGGCTTTTTTTTGTACTGATATTTAGTTTTTTTCATGCAGTATTTTCATGGCTTTGTTCATTTTTAGGGTCAGAAGGTAGTATTTATTCTCCTTTAGGCTGATTAACATCAAGACATTATACATTGATATGAGATATTAACTCAACTGGCACATGATATTCCTAAAAGCTGTTAAATGCATTCTGTGTTAGCTCAGTTTATGAGATTGAACCTTTCTGATGAGAACTCATTAATATAAACTAAATTGGGCTCCAGTTGGAGTTTGGCAGCCACTGAACTCTAGAAATTACAGACATGATACTCTTCCTCATTCGCTGGTGGTCTTTGGTTCATTCAAAATAAATTCTCAAGCGTGGTCCCTACAGCATGTCTCTAGTCCTGTCTGGGTGGTTCTTCAGGAATTCAGGATTTTTCCCACATCCTGTATGTTAGGTTAACTGGAAAGTGGAAAGTCTCAGGTGATAATATGATTGTCAATTTGTGAATTTTTCTTCACTTCATCTGGGAGCAGTTTTTTAACATGAGAGGCTTTACTCATCCAAATAAAGAGTATAGTATTTGTGTTTAAAGAATATAACCTTTGGAAAATAGACAGCTTTCTTGTATTCTTGTTTCATTTGTAAATCACTTTTAGACCATGTGCTCTATAAATATTAAACAAAAACATACTGTGTTACATACATACACAGTGTTTCATTTTTTAAATTATTGTTGCAGATTCTAACCTTAGTCTGTGCATTAGAAGATGACATTTGAGACACAAAAACTGTCCTGTGCAGCACACCTACCTTTGAAATTGTACACATTTAGATTAGAAGAGGTCGAGCTCCTACAGTATATCTGCTGGCAAGCTAAGCAACTGCATCATTGAAGATGGCTTGGGTGAAGACAGAAAATCTATATCATTCAACTCATTATGCCTCCACCGCAAAGACAATGCATTCATTATAATAATTACAATTAATTACATTTTTTAATCCTCTTAGGCAAACAGAAATCTGTGTATGGCACCGGCAACTGTACGTGACTCAGTATAAGCAAAAGCTTGAATTTCTCAAGTTCCTCCTCCTTAGGATTTCCAGTGCTTAGAGCTGAAGCATTTTAAAAAAAGATTTGGCTACTTACTGACGCAAAAGACTCTCTTCTGTTTGTATTACTTTGAAGAAGCTGTGCTATTCATCACGATGGTCCTTATTTTTTTTTCTTTATGCCTAATCTGCTTTCAGAGTCTTGATTATGTTTGCATTATTTATTGGCAGAACCCACCAGACACCGCTAGACCCAGAATGAAATGCCAATCCAGCTTAGGCCACCGTTTACCCCAGTGAGCATTTCAGAAGTACTCGTATAAATGCTCAAAACAAAGTATTCACCTTCAACTTAAGATCTTGTAAGATTGCTCGGTACTGGCTAAAACTTTAAAATTCATCATTTGTCACTTGAGCCTTCCATCAAGCTGCCAGCGGCAGATGAGTCACCTAAAATGTATCCATTGCTGAAGCGATGAGGAAAGCACACGGTGATATTCCACCTAATCGACAGATACCTTGGTTTAATATTACATAGAAAGGGAGCCTTTGGTGGCAATTACCAATACATTACTTCTGTCTGTCTGTGTGTCTGTCTTTGTGTGTGTTTGTCTTTGTGTGTGTGTGTCTGTCTGTCTGTGTGCATGTGTGGGTGTGTGTTAGTCTGTCTGTCTGTGTGTGTGTGTGTCTGTCTGTCTGTGTGTGTGTGCGTGTGTGTGTGTGTGTTTGTCTGTGTCTTTGTGTGTGTGTCTGTTTGTCTGTGTGTGTGTTTGTCTGTCTGTCTGTGTCTTTGTGTGTGTGTTTGTCTGTCTGTCTCTGTGTGTGTGTTCTAGGTTTTACATGGGTGTAGTCACAGACCAGCAACTAAATGTAACTCTCCACATGTTAAGCAGGTGATTTGCCAGGCCTCCTGTTTCCCAATTGGCCTTCAGCTTTTCAGAACTGATAATTAACAGCTTCAAAACTCTTGCTTACTTAGGTTTCCATAGAGAATGCAAATAACTCTTTCATCGCAGGAAGCAGGCGGCTAAATGTCAACAGGTTAGAGAGAGATAACGCAGTTCTTTTATGTGATTTACAAAATACACAAAGGTTTAAGCAAGTGCCAGGAGAAATCTGGGATTGCTTTTGAGACGAGAGTCTCCCAGAGATGGAGGGAGAGCTCCATTTTTATTATTGCATGATTACCTTATTCCGTTTCAGAAAGGCATTGGTTGCTTACAGTAAAGGAACAACATGTCGGTTAGATGTTAGTTACTCTGTACCTGTATTTGTTATGCTTGTGAATTTTGGTGTTTGGTGTTTTAGACGTGGATCTAAAACTCATTCTATTCTGAACACCTTGTACTGTTCAGGCTGTAGCAACGATTGGGATATTGATTAGAACGTACAAGCAGGAATTTATATGTGCTGATAATTACTTGTATGGTTATAACCTGTATGGTTATAGTAATAGTATTGTCACATGTACACTGGAGTTCTGACTTGTATGGCTGACTGTGCCATGATAAACAATAATGTCAGTCAGTCATTATCCAACCCGTTATATCTTACCTACAGGGTCACGGGGGTCTGCTGGAGCCAATCTCAGCGCGCAAGGCAGGAAACAAACACCGGGCAGGATGCACACACACACACTAGGGACAATTTAGGATCGCCAATACACCTAACCTGCATTTCTTTGGACTGTGGGAGGAAACCCACGCAGACACGGGGAGAACATGCAAACTCCACGCAGGGAGGACCCGGGAAGCGAACCCGGGTCTCCTAACTGCGAGGCAGCAGCGCTACCACTGCGCCACCGTGCCACACTAAACAATAATGTATTAAGATAAATTAATTTTGCTAACAGGAACACAAATCAGCTTACCTGACGTACTCTTTAGGCCTGTTTCCTATTGCTGTGTTGTTTAGTTACCCTATCTATCTATCTATCTATTGTTTAAACTGTGTATTATGTGCATTGATAATAAACACTTGGGACAAAGATTGTGACTCCCAGCCTTATCCCATCTGTGTGGTCATTCTCACCATATGATTGGGTGGTCTCTGGGAGCTCTGGATTCATCCCACTGAAATGTACAGGTTAGTCTAAATGGTAATTCTGCATTTACCCAGGATGATCGAGTGTGTGTCTGTCACATGTCCTGAAACCTTTCCATTGTTCTTTGCCCTTTGTCTGTGGGTTGCTGTCTCAGTCAGAGTATCTGTTTGGATGTTGGTCTATTACAGGGCCCACTCAAGCACAAAACCATGATCATGCACAAACAAGCCAATTTAGAATCACCAGTAAGCCTAACAAGGAATACGGAAGGAACAGCAGAGTGACTGGAGAAATGAACAAAGAATGCAGACATTACAGATAATGAATCATGCATGGGATTCAAACCCATGGCACTGGATGCATGAGGTGGCAGTGCTAACCACTGTGCCACCATGCTAGATTTCTTTCATTGTGTCTCTGTTTAAAGTATATGTGGGTGTGTTAACTTCACTGTCTGCTCCATGGTTGGAAGAAACAATTTAATAACTGGCCATATTGTGTTCTCGGCATTGTGACCCCTAATGGTCAACTATTGCATTCTGTCATTATGCTGTAGTCAGTCTCTCTGGGACTCTGCTCATCTGTAACAGATGTAGGGTTTTTCTGCATTTGTTCATGTGAGCATTAATTCTAATTACTTCTTATTGTGTGCTTGCATGCTGTGTCAGTGGCGGGTTAAACTGGGGCATGCTGTTACAAATGGGAGAAGAGTAGGCAGTAGACAGCCTCGTCTTTGTGTCCACAACAAGGCAAAGTGAGTAAAATTTAAAAAGATGACAAAATACATCTGGACTTAACATGTTAGGAAGTAACATATTCATCAAGGCCCAAAGCTATGGAGAGCACCTCGGTTTTAGAGCCCAAGGGTCTCTTAGTATTGTTAGAAGCACATAGAAGCAGAACTGGGCACTGTGGAGTGCCATGTGTAATTCTGATTAGAGATTAACAAGGAGATAAGCCTGGCTGCTTTCATTTTCCACTCGAGTCACGTTCATTTCCAGTTGAACCCCTGTCAAGTCTGCTGGTGCACATGGGAACGCAGTTGGGATTTCTTCATCACTTTTTTTTTAACCAATCAGTGTAATTAGTACTCTGAATTATAAACATAGCATAGTTTAATTTCAGCCATGTCAGTGCTGTCTAATTATTCATCACAAGGGAACACTGTAGACCTGTCAAAGTCATTGATCATTTTCAGGTCATCTTCTACTGGCCGATTTCTCTCGGCCTACTGTTATTTCTTATACTACAAATAAAGCAAACTGATTTAACTTCTTAAGAATGTTTTTCATGATGCTTTAATGGCTCATGTAATACCAAGGCACTTCCTGTGAGCAACACAAAAGGTGTTTTAACAAAAATCCTCTGTTGAATTTGCAGCACAGGTGAGTTTACAGAGAAGAAGTGGTGTGCCCTGCTACATCTTACTGTGTACTCGGTATTACCTGACTGAAATGTAAAGTCATCTGATTCATTACAACCTTCTGTTAATGCTACTTCTGTCTGGCAGACTCATTAGGCTACCAGATATAAGAAGATTCTGACCCACCCGTACTGCGAGAAGTTTGAATTTAATATGCTGAGCTTAGGTTTGTTGAAATGCTTGAAAGTATCAATATGTCTAAATCTAATCTAATTACTGTTGCTCCTGGGATGTGTTAATTCTTTTGATATTTTATTGCTATGGGATTTATTACATCAAGCACTATGGCACTGTGTTATGGAAATAAAGTAAAGATATGTGTTCAGATTTGGAAAGTTTGCCAGTGTTCTGAATTCAGCTTGTCATTTCCAAATACACATGCCAAGTTCATTGGTAACCCCAAGTTGGCACAGGACTGTGCCATTAGATTGTTTCAGCTAATCTGGAGCACAGCAGCTTGTGAGGCTCATACATTACTCCCTTACTGAGTGCCCACTATTATCTACTATCTGTATCTCACCATCATTTGAAATGCATTGATGGCTTACTGGAGTGCCCTTTATGTCAGAAGTAAAGTGGCAGTGTAGCTTCTTCACAGGTTTTAGAAGTGATGTTCTATCGTCCGTTTTTGAAAAGATCGATGGCCTAACCCCTGAGGCCCATTGTCGTGACACCCTAAATGTAAATTTGTGTGATTTTTTCTAGGAAGCATGGACTGTAAACACATGTTTGTCTGTTCAGTTGCCACCCTGGACTTACTTGGTTATTCACTTTGGCAGCCATCTCTCACGTTATGTGACAAGAGTAATAATATATTTGCAAAAACATACCTAGGGATGGTGTTCAGTCTGAAAGTTGATAGATCAAGTTATAAATTTTCCAGTTTAATCTCCACCACAACCTTCCCGTGTGACCTTGAATAAATCACATCACCTGGTAGGGCTTTTAGTAGAGACATGTATTTTATCTTTTGTCAATTTGTAGTATACACTGAGCAGCTGGACTGTAGCACAGTGTCTGTGATTTAGTTCTTTTGTTAGCCAGTGGCCGCTCACTTTGCATTAGTGAGTCTGCTAAATTAATTAAGTGTTCATGCAGTGGTTGCGTTATGGTTTATTTCACTTTACCTATTGTGTGGAGAGCATTACCAGCTAAGAGCATACGGAGCCTTGCTTTAGTTTTAGGGGGGTTTGCCCCATTTATGGCACTCAAAGACAAAAATAGGCTACATTTATTTAAATAACAGTTTGTAATCTGTAATGTTTGTCATTTTATAACCCCCCTATTTTAGATGATTTAAACACATCTGTCGAATATTATAACTACGCTCTCTTTAAAGAGATATAACCTTATTTGTATTTTGTATATACAGTAAATAATATAGTATGAGTATATAGTATAGTATTGGGTTAAGATGAATGGCATGCTGTGTGCCACTGCATGTCCAAAGCATAGAAATAGCCACAGATTGAGACTGGATGTAAATTTTCTTTTAATTTAGCTGTTGTCAGTTCTGGCACGGTGGTGCAGTGGGTAGCAATGCTGCCTCGCAGTTAGGAGACCCGGGTTCGCTTCCCGGGTCCTCCCTGCGTGGAGTTTGCATGTTGTCTGCGTGGGATTCCTCTCACAGTCCAAAGACATGCAGGTTAGGTGCATTGGTGATCCTAAATTGTCCCTAGTGTGTGTGTGCCCTGCGGTGGACTGGCACCCTGCCCGTTGTTTATTTCCTGCCTTGTGCCCTTTGTTGGTTGGGATTGTCTCCAGCAGACCCTGTAGTTAGGATATAGCGGGCTGGATAATGGATGTTGTCAGTTCTAAATAATGGTAAATGATGTTTTTTCTTCCTCTATGCTGTACCCAATGATTGAATAAACATGTCATTAAAATGTTAATCAAAAAAGACTACTTGGTGGCGACCAAGGTGATTTAAGAAATGACAGCAATTATTGGTCTTTTTCTTGAGAAATATCATAGCGATAGATTCACTTGTGGGTAATAAGCATGTCTGATGCTGTTGTCTGCACAAATCCTACTGTCTCCCAGCTGTCTAATGTAGTGTATTTTGCAGACTCCCGGTTGTATATTTTAAAAGTAGGGATGGTTCAAGAGGAGGAACGATGCCTCAGTCAATCAAATGATCTTTAATTTGCAGTCAGTTTGACGCTGTTTCTTTGGTCACCCATTGTCTATCAGACTTGGGGTGTATAGTGACAGGGTGTCCTTTCCACCTTCACTGAGAAGCCTGGCACTTTTGTGTTTGTGATTATATGTACATTTTCACCGATGAGCATGGTGCTCTTTTACCTGCCTCTACCTCTTATTCCCTTAATTGCTCCTTAGCTTCATGCAGTAGCTAGCATGCAGCACTTCAGTAGCCTAATTAGACAAACAGCATCAAACAATTAAACAATAAACCAGATAGAGATATCTGCAACAAGCGGCTGTCAGTTTTTCACATCATGTGTCCTAGCATTGGCACCCAGAGTTTAGAAATGCTGTGCCATCTATTCCTGAAACACTATCCTCTTCAGAGTAGATCAGGTCGCAATTGGATGTCCAATAGCAGAAAGTGATGCTGCCGTGCACCTCCTGGTGGCAGTGAACTTACTGTAGATCTGACTTGGAGACTCTGATTTCATAGTCAGACACGTCAGCAGCAGCACTGGCCAAGCAAAACTGTCAGATGGTGTATGACAGGGCTAAATAATACAAGCATTATGGAAAGTGATGCTCAACAGTATTTTACATCATGAAAGACTGGTGCTGGAGAACCCATTCTCGATTTCTGTTGCAATGTCAGAGTAAATCCTAGCCAATGTTCCCATACAACACTTCATAATTTCAATTGCAGACATATGCATTATCAATGCAATAAATTAACAAACGTATTATGTAACCTCCTGAATGCTGCGCTTTTTAATGCCTGAGAGCCGGAGCCTAGCTTAGATCACAGTCAGATCTAGTCCTTTCGGAGTAGTTACATGGACTTTGGAGTATTTTTTTTATGTTGTTTCTTTTATTTATTCTTTTTTGTTATTTATATTCTTTTGTATTGCTTGGTGATAACATAAGTTTGTTTGAGCACACTTTGCATCTGTATTTATTTCTCCTGTTGCGTCAGTTTCTGATGTGACTAACACCAGATTATTTAAGACCAAAGAGTTGCACTAATGTCCGTTTAGAACTTTATCTATAAAGTAAAGACCCTTTGCAAAAACAAAATCGCTCATTTATGTTTTATTAAAAACTAGTTTATTGTCTGCTATATAAATGGTGATGAGTACTTAATTCAAAGTCAGTTAAACTTTCTGCTTGTGACTGTTGCTCAGTTTCTCTTTCGTGAGGGACATGAATAGAGTTATTTAAAAACACCAGCTGGGGCGGCACGGTGGCGCAGTGGGTAGCACTGCTGACTCGCAGTTAGGAGACATGCAGGTTAGGTGTATTGGTGGTCCTACATTGTCCATAGTGTGTGCTTGGTGTGTGCCCTGCGGTGGGCTGGTGCCCTGTCCGGGGTTTGTTTCCTGCCTTGCGCCCTGTGTTGGCTGGGATTGGCTCCAGCAGACTCCCGTGACCCTGTAGTTAGGATATAGCGGGTTGGATAATGGATGGATGGAAACACACCAGCTTTAAAAGGTGGGGATCCTTTTTATCCTTTTGAGCCTGCAGAGTCCGTGCTTTTTTGTGACATTACCCTGTACCTTTTTCATCAGCCATATTCTTCTCTCCATGAAGTCAGGACGGTGTGGCCACAATAATGAGATGATAAGTATCACCCACAATGAAGTCAAGAGCTATCACAGACTGCGGCCTGCACTTTTTGACATGTCTTCACTCCTGACCTGCATCTTATTTTGTGAGCCATTGGAAACATTTTGTGTCATGTGTACTGTTTCCTGTGCATGTGTACCACCCAAGTTAAGCAACAGCTTGAAGTGTGTTGGCTCCATTCTGAGTTGATCTTCTTCCATATCTGATTTGAACCTGGCCTGGAGCTCCAGCATGAAGGAGGCCTTAAATTCCAAGCTATAGCATTTCATTTATTTATGCTGTGGACTTCATACCACAAGAATCTGAAGTGCTCAGTAGCAGGGGACTTGGTCTGCCTGTGATGAAACTGTCAGAGTATGAGTTGTTATGTTTGTAGGAGTACATTGCTTTAGGGTATTGTTCACCATCCATGTAATAAATTTGTCTGGCAGACAGCTTGTCAAGAGACAGGCTCTGCTAGGTTAGAATCCAACTCTTTGCTGCCCAAAACTAAATGGATTGGTTTATAAAATAGATGAATGGCATTTATCTAGCCGCTAGAGTGCTGTAAAGTGTTCTTCGGGGGTGGCAATGCTTCTGTGCCAGCTGGTGCCTACAGAACAGCCTGCTGAACTGTACTTTGGATATCTGATTATTATTGTTGTACTTCTGTAACTGTGAATTTATATCTTTATTTGCTCAAGGTCTGTGTCAAACTGAGGAAATGTAGCTCATTGCCTTAAGGAAATCGGAAAGTTAAAAACTTGTCTCCTTCTGACAGGCTTTGTTTCCTAAATATTTCTGGAACAGTCTTGTCATCTGTTCTGTAGCCTGAAGCAAAGGTCAATGAATACGAGCTGCCAGGACAGTCCAGTCCACTAGCCTAAGTTTTGCATTTCTGACTATGGCAAAGGCTAGGCATTCTTGGTCCTGTGCGTTGAAGCCACTTTGAGGCACGCTGTGCAGACTTCTGTTTTCTTAATAATATGCTCTACCATTGAAATCTTTTTTTTCTTTCTTTCTTTAATTAATTTAATTGCAATCCATACAAATCAATCAAGTTTTAAAAAAAAAAAAAATTGAGTTAAGGACTGATCAATCCCCACCCCTGAGAGAGAGAGCAAGCCAAACAGCGTAAAATTTAAGGCTTGTAAACATACCTAAATTAATAAATTCTCTGTGCTTCATGACCTTATTTTAAAATGTTACTGATTAGATCCTGCCATGTTTTGAAAAAAATCCGTACAGATCCTCTAACTGAGTATTTGATTATTTCCAATTTCAAATAATATAACACATCGGTTTCCCACTGACTTAAAAGAGGAGAGTTAGGATTCTTCCAGTTTAGCAAAGCAAGTCTGCGTGCCAACAGTGTAGTGAATGCAATCACAGTTTGTTTGTCCTTCTCCACTTTAAACCCATCTGGAAGAACCCCAAACACAGCTGTTAATGGGTTAGGAGGGATTGTGACACCAAGGCTGTCTGAAAGGTAATTAAAAATTTTGGTCCAGAATGATGTTAATTTGGTGCAGGCCCAGAACATGTGACCCAGTGAGGGTGGGACTTGGTTGCAGTGTTCGCAGGTTGGATCTTGACCTGGAAACATTTTGGAGAGTTTTAGACGAGACAGATGTGCTCGATCTATAACTTGGAGTTGAATAATTGTATGCTTTGTGCATTTGGCGCTCGAGTGAATTCTCTGCATTGCTACTTTCCACTCCTTTTCTGATATATTGATTTTGAGATCTTTTTCCCAGTGTCTTCTTGTACCATTGAAATCTTAAACTCCACAATGGAGCTACCAGTCCACTGTACACTCAGGGATTTTGAGACAATGTTAGCTATCCAGCCAGATACCATTACTCAAAACAGCATCAGCTCTTTTTTTCATCCATGCACATTATCTGAATTAATTAGGATCATCTATTCCCAACCAAGTGAGCCACCTGGAGGGATGTTACGACAGAAAAAATGGTCATGTAACATTATCCATGATTCATTCCTCTAATGGTGTGTATGCAGTGCCTCTCTGCTACTGGGGGTTTAATTGTGTAGCATTTTTCTGGCAGCTAATTTAGATGAACACACCACGGAAGATCTAAAATAAATGGAAACACTAAATCTGGATTCTGTTGGTGTGCAGACTCACCTTTTTTGTTGTATTGGGCTCCTGAGGAGTACTGTAAGGCTAGCTGTAAGAACAGATAAAGCGAGGAGAGGCTGTACTGAGCAACACACTTTGGACCACCATGTAGTCAGGCAAATGCTTATAAAAACTGTTTCAAAAATCCAATCTGAGATTAGAATCTGTGATTTGGTCTTACTGTGTGCCTTGTGTGAATTGTTTAACCTGCCTATGCTCGTATACATTTAAATAGCCATCCATCCATCCAGTATCCAACCCACTATATCCTAACTGCAGGGTCACGGGGTCTGCTGGAGCCAATCCCAGCCAACACAGGGCACAAGGCAGGAATTAAACCCTGGGCAGGGCGCCAGCTCACCACAGACATTTAAACATACATTATTCAATGCACAATTATTCCGATGCTTTATTCATGTGTTCACTGTACAAAAGCCAGTATATTAAATAAAGTGTATTTGTTTGTTTTGCTCATACTGTTTGTGCAACACACATCAGTAGATGTTTTACCACCATCATCACAATCCCCTTTGGCTTTCATCCATTATAGTTAAAGAAAAACACTGTACAAGAACTGCAAATGGTGGATGGTTATTGATCTACAGTAATATCCAGTTTGACAAATCTTGAATTGCCTACTGCTCTGTGAGTAGTATTTATTTGTTTTTATATTGAACTCAAAGTAAGTGACAGACTGTTGTGTGAAGAATGTAAATGCCGTTCCTGAGTTACTTTCATCTCCTTTCGAGCAGGTTAGGCGTTTTAGGAAATGATTGGTTTAACTAAACCTAACAGTTCTAAGTAACCTGACTAACTACCTAACTGTTTATGAGTGAAGACCATTATGTTTTCTTCTTGACTGAACTTCTCCTCAGCCTTTACAAAATGTTCTTCATTTTACACCCAGTCGTAGCAAAAATCTTATGATATCTATCTATCTATCTATCTATCTATCTATCTATCTATCTATCTATCTATCTATCTATCTATCTATCTATCTATCTATCTATCTATCTATCCATCTATCTATCTATCTATCTATCTATCTATCTATCTATCTATCTATCTATCTATCTATCTATCTAAAATGTATTACAATTAGAATTAGAAAGCCTTTGTTCCCATTGTACCAGTACAATGAAATTGTAAATCTACACCTTTAAATGGTGCAAGTACAACAAACAGCAACAAACAAATCATATTGAAAGCACACATCCTATAAAAAATAAATACTGTACATAAATACATAAGGTACTGAAATTATTATCCACTAAAGCAGTCATAATACTTACTAGACAAAAACAATGTGTACATATTGTACATACCAGTAAAGTCTGGTGCAGCATGTTGCAACCTTAAATTGTATTACTTTGAGAATGTTGTGTTCTCTTCTACGGTTTGCTGAGCTCAGATGAGGATGCTTTTCCACTCCCCTTGTAGCATAGAGCAGTCGACCAGTTCAGTTTGGCCTTAGGGCTTTCCAGCATGCGGCCATCAACACAAGCTTGATAGATTCAAAACCCAGTATTGTGTCTCACTGCTGCTTGTAATCAGCAATATTGCTGTCAAGTGAGCAGCTTGGGATCAATGAAATGTGTTTATTTCTAGCAAGTCGAAATGAGTGCTGCCACTGGTGAAGCTCACATCATGTTCACACAGGGAAGGAAACCATACAGGTGGTAAGGTATTGTCAAAGTTTATGGTTTGAAAATGGTCATTTAAAATTCCTAACACGATCAGGATACTTTGAATGTTTTAAAAGCCTTTTCCATGATATGGGAATGGTGGAAAGAGGTCAACACTTATGAGAGTGACGATCATTATTGTGATAAACCTTTTGTGCTTTCTCAGCCAGAGGAGGAGTTTGGGACAGACAAAACCTTATGCTTGACCAAGATGCATTCAGACATTCCCCACCAAGCCAGATTCTGATAAGGGAAGAATATGTAGCTCTGTTTTGATTTTCTCATATTTGAAATATTTAAAATGAACAAAAATACTTAATTTGGGAGCATATGGTTATTGTGGGTAACGACCTCCTGAGAGCATGTCTGTGTAAATTGTATTTCTTTAAACACATACTGTTATTTGCTTTTACCAGGCTTCATGTCTCTCTGAGGAACTTTGTTTTAATGAGTTCTGAACAAGGTGACCATTAGACTTAAGTTTTTTGTGCCCTCCGCAGGCTCTCCTGACTCACCACCATAATAACTTTGTGATCCATTTGTGCATTCTCTGTCCAGGACTCACTGGTGCCCACATTATTTGGTATTTCATTCAGTCTGCACAAGTGCCTAAGTAGTAATTGGGACTATTTTGGCACCACTAAATGGATGGCTCATATGTATGGCAACATTACAGTCTAATTTGTGGGAATATAGTGCTTTGTAAACTTGTGTGGAGAAACATTTGACTCATCTTTGCTGCTTCTGATTGTTAAATACATGAAAGTACAACCCACCATCTGGGAGATGGTATATGATATGGCTTGATATGGCAAAGTTGAGGTCTTCACCTCTACTTGCCTACCAACTGTGAACAATGTAGAGGGAGCATGAGAAGGAAAAGCCTAAATTGGTTTTGTTGAAAGATAGCATAGGATTGGCTGCACAAGGGCACAAAAACATGGTCAGTATGCCAGCTGGATAGGAAAAAAAAACTATATGTAAACACAAAATCATAGTGGAGTTTCAAACCAAAGCATGCAAAAAGAGTTAAAACTGAACCTCAGGGAAAATAAACCAAATAAGCAAAAATATTAAAAATGAGGCTTAAAACACAAAGGAAATGAACACCTGGCACTTCCTTAAGGATACCAGTAATTAGAGTAAATTTGCCTAAGCATAAGCATGGCACATGCCCAAAAGGTGCTGCATTTTTGCCTACAAAGTGTTTTTGACAAAATTGAAACCATTTACTGATCTAACTTATCAATAAGTGGTAGAACCTTAAGAAAGCGAGTGGACAGACAAGCAAAGGAGGAAGCCTATTCCTCTATATTGATCTTTTATACCGTAATTTCATTACAGTTGGTCTGTAAGAGCTATCAATGGAATTAGTGAACAACAGCAATAAAAATAAAAAGGAATGCATAACAAAGAATGATTGATGTTTGAATTTAAACAAGAAAACAAGACTTCAGCACTTGCAGCTTTTCAATAAGTGTGGCTGAGACTCCTTTTCATAATGCAGCTGATCAACGGTCATTAAACAGCCAGGACATAACCATTGTTTAAACCTGACGAGTGTAGCTGAGGAAAATGAAGCCATTCCATTGGCAATGAGTCAGAAAGCTGTTACCATGCTGGTGTTGTTATCTCACAGCTTTAAAGTCCTGGGTTCAAATTCCTGCCCAGTCATATGTTGGTGAACTTGATGTGTTCTCATGTCCAAATGGGTTTCACCTGAAAGACCAGGTTTAACCCAGAACACGTAGGTTAGGTTGATTGATAGCTCTAAATTAGCACGTGTGAAGTGGACTGGTGTTGATGCCTGTCAGGATAGGCTCTGGTCACCTGCAGCCCTGAGGTAGAAGAAATGTGTGTGGAATATAACATAATACTCTCAAACTTACGTCACCGGAAGATGAATGAGTGAAAAAGACTGCAACTCACACAGAAGGTGGAGTTGCCTTTGAGCAGAAGTCAAGAGCAAAACATTCAACTCTCTCTGATTTCCTATTTATATGGTGTGCGTGTCTCCTACTGTACGTCTGCTACATTTACTGCAAAGTCAGCAAAAATGTAAATGCCATTCATAACTATGCAAAACCCTATTATAGTGGTTCACCTACATCCCAAAGCCCTGCACTTTAGGGTAATTGGTTCTAAATTCTCCATGGATGAGTGAGACTGGCTTTGTACACCTTCTACTTCCTGCCTATTGCTGTTAGAGTAGTCAACCCTAAAACTGGATTATGTCAGTACAAACAATAGATGGAAGTAACCATGTGTGCATTTAAAGACCTTAGGGACAGGATGTTCTGTGACAAGTCGATACATTAAATTAAAATTGATTTACAATAAGTATTTGACATGACTAGTTCGATAAACCTGCTTGCATAGTCTTAATGCAGTGCCTTATCTGATATTTTTCCCCCGGCGTTGTGCAATGGAGAACAGGATGGAAGAGTTGTTTTTTTTTTCTCTCTCTTTGCCTCCTGCAGAATCCCATTGTTAGCACTCTGTGTGTTTGTGATGTTCATCAAAAGGGTCCTGCCAAAAAAAACGAGTGTCTCGACGGCAAACCTTCTCAGAGTGCAGCCGTCATGCTGTTAGAGAATCCCTAATCTCATTGCCCTCAACAGATGTTGACATTTCCTGTACCTTTGTAGAGTGCCGAGCAGCCTCTTGAGTCCTGAGCTTTGCACTGCTACTCTCTCTCCCTCCACAAACCCAAGTATCTACACTCATTTGTTCCCTGTTGCCATTGCCTTACTTTACTTTGAATTCAGAACGGGACTGAGGTCTTTGACAGCTTTGTGCACTGATCTGAGCCTGAAGACGACTCTAAGGCCAAGTTTGGCCGCAGTCAGAGGAATGCTTTCTGATTTGACTGAAGCTAGAGACTGAATTGCTGAACTTTGATCCTGGTATTCAGTCTGATCTACACTATCTAGGCAACTCAAGTCAGTTGTTTCAGCAGACCTACTTTCTTTTAACAGCAGTCAAGATTTACTCCATGACTGCTGTGAAAGAACAACAAAAAGTTGGATTTTTGAGTAATGTAAATTAATTTAATTTAAAGTAATTTCCTCCCCCACACTATGCAACTCTTCAATTCCACCCGGGGGAGTAAATGCTAACATTATTCAAAGTTATTGTCTGCTTTTACATGCTTTTTTATTACTATTTAATTTAATATTGTTTTTTTTTTTTTGTATCAGTATACTGCTGCTGGATTATGTGAATTTCCCCTTAGGATTAATAAAGTATCTATCTATCTATCTATCTAATGGTAGTGGCGAGTGCCCTCTTCTACGCGGTGGTGTGCTGGGGTGGCAGCATAAAGATGAAAGACGCCTCACGCCTGGACAAACTTGTTAAGAAGGCAGGCTCCATTGTAGGATTAAAGTTGGACAGTTTAACATCTGTGGCAGAGCGACGGGCACTAAGCAAACTCCTGTCAGTCATGGAGAATTCACTGCATCCACTGAACAGTGTCATCTCCAGACAGAGGAGTAGCTTCAGTGACAGACTTTTGTCACTGTCCTGCTCCACTGACAGACTGAGGAGATCGTTCCTCCCCCACACTATGCGACTCTTCAATTCCACCCGGGGGAGTAAATGCGAACATTAATTTTATTTTAATTTTTTTTCATTTTTATTACTATTTAATTTAATATTGTTTCTTTGTATCAGTATACTGCTGCTGGATTATGTGAATTTCCCCTTGGGATTAATAAAGTATCTATCTATCTATCTATCTATCTATCTATCTATCTATCTATCTATCTATCTATCTATCTATCTATCTATCTATCTATCTATCTAATGCATAAAAATATTCTATTGCAAACAAGGACCTTATTTCTGTGGGATAGGTTATCCATTATGAGGATGAGGATGAGGTTAGGAGCCCACACTGATACAGTGCATTGCTGCACCCACCACACGACAAACCAACTCAGGATCCAGAATCAGAACCCGAGTGCAGCCATGCAACGGGTGATACCTCAGCACCACACTAGTTCAGATGGAATGGAACAGTGCGAGGTTTTTTATGGTGGCAGGAGTGCCAATTCTGCCACCAACCGCCAAGTTTTTCGAGAGATCTATATTTTTCTTTTAGTTAATATACAGTACGACAATCATTTAGTTCTAACCTGAATATTCAGTTTCATTATTATATAATTCTTTGGGCCTGAAGTTATATTTAGAATGGCTGTCAAAACAGTAAATAGTTTACAATTTGTTGAGTAGCTTTTGTTCATAGTGAACCCACCTGATGGATCCCCCCACATATCAAATAGGTCTATAAACCCACAGTCAAAGCCTGGACATCAGCCAAAAGTACCTAAACTCTGCCATCCCGTGAGCCTTGAGCAGCACACAGCAGGTTAGTACGATTCTGAATAAGCTGTCCAGGAATAGGCAGACCGAAATAGAGATTTGGAAAAGACAGAAGTGCATTGCAATATGGGCAATCGGAAAAAGCTGAAGTTCAGACAAACACGTGATGGATACTGCAGCCTCATGGGTCGTGTACCTGGTTGTTGTCAATGTGGAGTTTGCATGTGTCACGGTGTCTGTTTAGGTTTAAACTTGGATTCTCCCACATTTTCAAGTGTTAGGGTGATTTATGATTTTTGTTCCCAAAACAGAAATTCTGTGTTATAATATTTTTTGTGTAAATATTTATATCAATATTTTGATCATTATTAATTTGCTTTATGTATTATTGATATTAATTTACTTTACATTTAGATGTCCTCTTAATGTTGAACTTCAATTTTCCTGTCATATTACCAAAGACATACAGATTAGGTAATCAATTGTCAATTTCAAATTGGTGATGGTGTGATTGTGGCCCCTCGACAGTCATGAGTTAGACTAAGCAGGTCTGAGAATGTTATGTTACGTTAGCCTCAGATGACAAACCACTCATAACTGATTTTGCCTTGTCATTGTTTATTCAATAAAACCAACCCAACATACAGAAGCTGTGTCAAAAAAGAATGCACACCCTTCCTGCATCTTTCTTGTTTAAGAAGGTAAAGGTGCTGCTAATCAAATCATTTGATTACTCATAATTTGTAAGCGCTACTCCCTTGAAACAGAGATTAGCAAAGACAGGCTCCATGACTAATATTTAATATAAAAACACTGGAAACTTAATGCCTTTCACTTGACTTTTCAAATCGTTTCTTGCTAGTTTCTTGTTAATCCTTCCTTGGTAATGCTGCTACTTTTGGAAGATCTCGGTTTATACTGCCTGACTAGCCTTAGTACCTTGACTGTGTCTCCATGCCCTGAAATAAGAGTTTTCACCAATTTGCTTTCATCACAGTCATTTTATTGTGAAAAGTGTCAAAAGCAAATGTTTTAGCACAGCTGGGCCACTATACCCAATAAAACGTATAACTGATAGGTCATAGTTTTGTTAGCTATTAAAAAGCAGGTGCAGAACAGTGATAGAGGAATTCAGTTGCTTTAACGTACTAATTCCTTTTTTTCTGTAAAAAGAAGTTACATATTCCATAATCAAGAAATATAAAGGATGTTGGAAACACCACTTTTGCACCAAAAAGCCTTTAGGCTGTGTCTTTACTCAAGGGATGGAACTTTTTTCTAGTTTTGTTTTCTCTTCTTTGTGGTCTCTTCTTTCCTCAACCTTTGCATTCATTTTTATGAGTAAATGCTCAAATATTGGTTTATCTCTAAACACATCCATTCAAATACTTTCTGCTAGCTCTTATATGGTGGTTTCAGTGCATCGCCCAGTAACTTATATGTTTGGACACTGTCTTCATATGATCAATGAGGCAATTCTCAGATTTAGCTTCACTTGAATCTTATCTGTTCAGCTTCTCATGATCATAACTTTTGTGTTTGCTCCATCAATGTTACAGCTTTTTGACTCCAGCTTCACTTTCTGCCTGGTTCCTGTTTTTGATCTAATGGGACACAAAAACCTTTTTTCTGTTTCACTATATTTGGAGTAGCACCATATGAGATTCTGCTCAGTCATCATCACTGGCACAAAGAGTCAAAGCCTGCTTAATTCTAGACACCCAACAGATGGGTAAAAGTGACCACTCTTTGAATGCTTCTGCCAAATTTCAGCATCAGTGTATCCTCATTTTGATAGATGAAAAAAAACAAACAAAAGTAATTATCCGAAAGACACAAGCCCTTGTATTGTGTGATCTCCTAATAATATTTTACATGTACCCAGTAAAATACACTGTAATTATTATATACAAATATTGTGAATGGTTGTAAGTTTCAGGCTAGGTGGATTGGCGATTCTAAATTGGCCCTAGTGTGTGCTTGGTGTGTGGGTGTGTTTGTGTGTGTCTTGCGGTGGGTTGGCACCCTGCCCAGGATAGGTTCCTGCCTTGTGCCCTGTGTTGGCTGGGATTGGCTCCGGCAGACCCCCGTGACCCTGTGTTCGGATTCAGCGGGCTGCAAAATGGATGAATGGATGTAAGTTTCAGAAGCCCAGCTAGCAACAGAACAGAGAAAAATATAAAATCAACATTAAAAGTGAATGAATATATAGGATGCTACAATCTCTGTGGAAAGGTTAGGGTTAGGGTTAGGGTTAGGTAACCGGTCACTCAATCCTTCCTTTACAAGTCTGTTTTACAGCAGTGTGTGCAATAGTAGTTGTATCTGATGAGGGCTGGTGCTAGTGCTTGTGACACGTGAATTCATTATGAGATCCCATTTTAAAGGCCTTAAGAAGGCCAAAATAAAATCTCTTTTCCTTTAATTGTCTCATTGCGTATGCATGCCTTTTACAGGAATACAAAAACAAAGCACTTGCAACCCAAGTGCTGCTTCCACGGTCATTTTTCATTTTAAAAATGCCATAAAGTCACTGCCTGCCTGGGGGACCTTAACGATTTAAGGTATGCTGACTCTGAAATCCTGTCACACACCATTGGCCGCACACAAACAGCCACCAATCAGCTGATCGTGTGACTTGTTAAGACACTTTTGTATACTACACAACTTATTGCTAAAACCTTTTTCATCCCTTTATGTTCTTTTTTTCAGACTTAAAACACTACAGCATTCACTTTTTCACTAAATAAAAAGATTTAAAATGTTTTGAATTGAATTTTAATTCCACAATTCATTTTTAAAGTACTGTAAGTAGATTTTATTCCCCTCTACCAGATACTTTTATACTCAGAACAGGATACAAAATAAGGTGTATGCATAAAATCTTCAGCACAATTATTAGCCGGATATGACCTCATCAATTGTAACTTGCTCTGTACATTTGTCTCGTCCCCTTGGGCTGCCTGTATACTGAAAGAATTCAAGGTGGCACATATGAAAAGCTTGAATTAAGTGAGCAAAATAAACTATTAATTAGCCTAATGAAATGGGTGTTGGTAGAGATCTGGAAGCACTCCTTCCTGGGCTGGATAATTAGCTTTGGTGGGCATTGCATGTGAAGTTGTTTAATAAGCAGTATTCTCTAGAAAACTTTTAATTACATATACATATAGTTTGCACTTGCACATAAAGCATCGGGATTTTGTAGTGAAAGCACAAGATTACTTTCTCTGATTTGCTTAATCCAAGTCAGAGCTACAGTGATTGTATTCTATCCCAACAGCAAAAAGTGCAATTGAGGAACTAACCCTGGATTCAGCAGCAGGGATAACCACGGGGATAACCTTCGTTAAACGTTAGATCAGTAGGTGCTAAAACGCATGGCTCACTTCCTCCCAGTACTGCTTAGATATTGGCCTTAGATGTGACGCCAGTCCATCTCACTTCCACAAAATGATTATAGAATTATTTAGATATTCACTCTCATTTTGAACATAATCTAGTCATCACTTTCCTTGGTCTGCAGTAGTGTTTTATTTACAATCTCTGTATAAGTTGTGACTCTCATCCTTCACGTAAGGAATATGAAGTGTTACACAGTAGCTTCCCATCAAGGAGCGACTGCATGCAAAGACCTCTTCTAAACTCACTATTCAAAAACTGAGGTTCATTTGAAGAGTCCAGCTGTATCACAGTGGAAAGTTCTTTTCGAGGCGAGGCATTTTCTTCTGTTTGAAAGTGGTGTTGTTTCTGGTCCCATGCCTACAGTTAGAATGTTTGAAATCAGAAGTGGACTGGCATCAGCATGATGAGTATAATCCAAATGTAGAATCCATTTAAGCTGTTTTTTTTTTTGTTGCTAAAATATTTTAGTTTGCAAAGTGCATTTGGCTTTCAGATTGCCTACATTAAAAGTAATAAAGGCAATGGAAAGATCACAGCCTAAAAAGAAGAGAGTGTATGCCAACCTCTTGCCTGTTTTTTTTATATATATACAGTACTGGCAACAGCATAAAAATACCCATAAGCCCATGAAGGCCCTGCTTTTAGAAGACAGGCAAAGAAGATGATACCAATTATCCTTTAAGACTTAAGCAGATTTTATTATTTTTACACCCATTCATTATTTCTGCACCAATACCTTAATAGCAAAGACTTGCTGGGTTTGGTACACAAAAACTTGGATCGCTGTGACACAGCCATTAAGACTACAGGTTGCTCATTTTGTCAGCTTCTGGGGTTTCATGCTTCATCTGGTTGTCATGGTAACTTGAGGAATTTTTATTTTTCAATACGTTAGGTTTTTATATTAACATTACTTTGTAGTTTCAGCATCAGGGAACTGGCAAGAACATTTCCCCAGTATTTTACCAAACAACACTGATATAAGACTGGGGTGGACAGCTTTAGTCTCTAAGGGCTGCATGGGTTGCCTCCAGCCTTGTAATTACAACTGACTCTGAATTAATTTTTTAATTAATTTTTTCAACATCATTTTGCACTTATTATGTAAAAGAGGATTTTTTTGGAAATTGTTGTGTAAATTTGTATTGCTCTACAGAATTTTTGTGTATGTATTCATCATGATGTACCTGTTTTAACAAAATATTCGGAAAGAAACGGAAGAGAAAAAGTGAGGCACTGAGGATTACTAATCTTCTCCAGTTCACACATTATTTGTATGATATCCTCAGAAAAGAAATGACATAACGTGGAATGTGAAAGCCCTAACATGTTGTCAAATTAAATGATTTCTGCTAAGGATTGACTTCTTTATAAGTAATTTAGCAAACATTTTGTAGCCACTGCAGGGCTGAACCCCTACGTTAGAGTTAGATTCTGTTGACAGCCATGACACTACATATATTTTGTGTACTTTCATCAGTGCAGAGGTGGCTGTATTTTTTGGAGTCTTAGGTTGTACAACTATGCTGCATGTCTGCCATAAAATGCATAGCCCAAAACTGACTGAAGGCCTTATATGATTTATCGAACTATTTCATAAGATCAATTGTGTGTAATAAAATAACCAGGGACGCTTACGGGAGGTTCACAAAAATGGGCTTCGTATAATAATAATGTAACTTCCAATACAGTGTACCTAAACTTTATTTGGGAGTAAGTTATATGTGCATTTTACTCTTTTATTTGTCCTTAAAATGAATCAATTCCTTGCATTTATATAGCGCTTTTCTCTCACTACTCAAAGTGCTTTTCATAGTGAGTGGGGAGCCACTTTAACTACCACTAATGTGTACCATCAACCAGGGGGATGCCATTTTTGCGCCAGTACGCCCACCACATGTGAGCTGTTATATGGTGAAGTGGTGAAAGAGAGTTAGCCATTTGGAAACAGAGGATGATTAGGGGGTCAAAATGACTAGGCTGGGTGGGCAAGTTAGCTTGGACCTCAGGATACACCTCGTTCTTTACGAAGAATGCCCTGGGATCTTTTATGAGTACAGATAGTCAGAATCTTAGTATTACATCTCATCCGAAGGATGGTGCCATTTTTGTGGGAACAGTGTCCCTGTCACTGCAACGGGGCATTAGGGTCCACAGACAACAGGGTAAGCACCCCCTTCTGACCTGACGAACACCTCTTCCAGCAGCAACCCCAGATTTCCCTAGATGGTCTCCATTCCAAGTACAGGCCGGGCCCAGAGATGTTTAACTTCAGGTGGATGACCTGTTCTGAAGTGCATGTGGTATGGCTGCTGGTCATATCAAATGTCCTTAAAATGGCTTTTACTGTTCATAAATACATAAACTAGTTTAACGTGGCACAATATTGGGTTTGGACATGGATTTGACTCCTTGACCAGTCTCTGTGATTGTGTTTATCATTTTTGTCTTTGAGTATGTAGGTTTTATCCTAAGTGCCAAATACATGTATGCTTGGCTGATTCCTGACTCTAACTTTACCTGGTATGAGTAAATGTGTTTGTGCCTTGTGTCAGTCTAGGGTTTCCTCCTGCCTTGCCCAATATAACTGGTAGTATTAAATCTACATAGGATGTTGCAGAAATGCTTGTACTCCACATCAAATATTTTTATGCTGTGCCAATTCAACAGTGCAGCTTGCTCCCTTGTTTTCTTTCATGGTGTACCATATTTAAGTCATGAACGGTAGTGAAATTTGTGAATAGCAGTGGACTATCTGCTTATGGTGCAAACTTGAACTTTTCAATCCCAGTTCACTGTTCATCTGTGATGAGTGGACAACACGTAACTCTCATACAATGTTTCCAGCCTTCAGAGCCATTCCTTATGCCAGAGCTAAAGCGCTTACTTGGCTCAGTTTTCTTGCCTGCACTGCTCTGTCGTGTCAGATGCTGTTGGGGATCAGTGGTAACCATGAGCTCCATTTTTAATGTGTCACTGTCTATGCATTGAGCAATCCCACAAATTGTGGGGTCTTGTGTTGAAGAGTTCCCCTCTTTAAGAGGTGTGCATCTTTAACTCAGATATTCATTATAGTATATACTGTACAATACTTGGAAGGGTCATTCTTTGTTCCAGAATATGCCTTCAATGCCAACTGGGCTTCCCATGGGTGAATAATGATCAGGGAATTGTTTTAAACGCAGCTCTTGTCATAATGCAGCCATAGTGTAAACACACCTGTTGATAGTAATGGATATTTTATCTCCTTTGTACTTAGTGATTCATCAGGATTGTGAGAAGGTACTCCTTTTTTTTTGTTTTTAATCTTATCCCTACATTTAAATTTCGATACAACATGCTAATATGAAACGTACCAGACAACTGCCTTTGATTCTTCTCTTGCAGTCATTTGATTCTTTTCATTTTTCATTGGAGACATAATTCTTCTTAGAAGGTTTTTGAGCTCTGCGGGCCAAAGGGCTTGAAGAGCTTTTTTTATGAGCGCTTCGCTGAGTCAGAGCTGCTTACTGCTTTTGATGGCTCCTTTTCTCAGTCTCTCCGAATGTGTTGATTTGGTTTGACAGCCAGCTGTCTAGTGTTTTTATGTTACTGAGCTCCTCTGGAGAAACTACATTTTTTTGAATTTCTTTCTTCTTGGAAATACCACTAGTATAAAAAAGCAAATTAACTTGAGTTGTATTAACTGAATAGCATGAAAGGCATGGCAAATTAGTGAAGAACATGAAATGGCAGCAATTTGATGACTGAGTCTGGCCAATTTCTACACTTGCATGATCGACAAATATATTGCCTGGCAGTCTGGATGTCTGTTTGTTTGTCTCGTTTATTATTGGTCCTGTAAGTCCAACAAAAAGAACATCTGCTGCTGTTGATATTTCTGCACGCAGCTCCTTTAATTAGACACTTTACAAGTGAGTCACGCAACACTGTTGATCAGACAAGACATTGGTACTTAAGAATAAAAGCTTTTTCTATCTTGGTTTGTCACCAGTTCATAGGTGCTTATTTAAAAACATGCGTCTACAGGGTATCTGCAAACACTGGTGCTTGATAAGCCTGATTGTTGATGCATGTGTACAAATGCAGGAAATGTTTTGACTTGTCAATTTCGTTTTCAACATAATACCAAGCTGGAATTCAAAGGTGCCAACTATACCTCTTGATAGAATATCCCTTGTGTTCTTGGTTCTCTGAATGAAAAAATTAATAAGTTCACAACACTTGTGTAAAGTTTAACTCTAGTCTGACTTTCATCTCTTCCCCCTGCCTCTTCGATAAAGAATGTATTTTAAAGAAATAGCTGATATCAGCTTTATTTATTTAGCTCATCTGTTCATCCATTGTCAGACATTATGCACTCTGTCCAGTTTTAGGATTACAGAGATGTCAGAGGTTTTTCTAGTAGCTTGAGGCAGGAAAGGGTGCCAACTCTTCGAAGAGGGCATCCACACTCACTAATTCACCCACCCATTATCCAACCCGCTATATCCTAACTACACGGTCACGGGGGTCTTCTGGAGCCAGTCCCAGCCAACACAGGGCGCAAGGCAGGAAACAAACCCCGGGCAGGATGCCAGCCCACCGCAGACACTCACTAATACCAGGCCAAAACAGAGGCATCAGTTAGCACAAACATGTTAGGAATGTGGCTATGAAAGTAAAAGTACCAGACAGACAAATGATAATCCCTTCACCTGACCACGTAGAGTTTCTCCTGGTGTTTCCAGCCTTTTTATTGTTTTTGTGACCTTACATAGTGGCATGTTATAAAATTTACTTCACCACATTTTGCCATGTGTTTTCCTCATCTCAATTTGCTTTGGCTGAAAGATTCAACTCTTTCAGTCTTTTCTCCTTACACCCTGTAGTCTTAGAATTAGTCTAGCTGGTCTTTGCTGATTTCATTTAGCCATGCTGTGTCCTTCTTGTAATATGGAAGTCAAAGTTTCAGATGTGACCTTGTAAGTGCATTATATACTTAAGCATAACCTCCTTTAACTTAGCCCAGAATCCTATTAGGTAATTTAATTGATTCTGTACTCTGTTTATGGACTGTGCTAAAGAATTCTTTACTATGGCACACCAACATTCTTTTATTAGAATGATTATTTTTACTCCCTATTTGTGTAGAACACTTTACATTAAATTTAATTTGCCACTCAAATCTACATTTTTTCAAGTCCATCTATAGTGAATAACTGAGGCTCGATGATGTGCTAATGCATCTGGTTTAGTGTCATCTATAAATGTCTCTTTTTTTTATTTGAATGGTTTAAATAGATTTAAAAAGAATAGTGGCCCTCAGCACTGACTTCCTTTAATTTACAACCCTCCATCCACAACACATTGTTCTTTAAGTTTATTCCAGTACCACTGCTTGTAGCTTGGTGTGTAGTCAGTCATGAAATTCTTCATCAAAAGCTTTTTGGATATCAAGATGTATATTGTCAAATGTTCAGCTGCTATCATATGTTTTGTTATAAAATTTCAACATATTAGTAAAATGGATCTCCTCTGTTTGAACCTGTATGGGCTACCAGTTATTGCTATCTACTGGATAGCTCATTTTCTGTCATCGTCATTGATATTTTTTTCTTTCAGATACTTCCTTCACCAGCAGTACAGTGCCAACCTGTTAACCTAATGCTTCATAAACCTGTGTCCCACCTTAGGTCTTTTGATGTTTTCTACAAAGGTTGAATCTCCAAGAAGATCAAGTGACCCATGTTGGCACAGGTCCATCATTTTGCTAGTAGCTTGCTACCATCCTCTTGAAGGTAGTCTAACTGCTATCAGACAGACGGCACATTGTATAAAAGTTCTTATACTTTGTCTGATAGATGAATCCCTTCTTCCATTACTTCCTTCTTTCTGTTGATGGGATTAATTTTTTCCTCCTGGTTTTCCCCAGCCTTGCCTACTACATAAGAAATGTCAGAGTTATTTGTCATCTCCACAAGTAGCTTTAAGGATTTGGGCATCTCTTTATCTTGAGCTGATGCTTCAGTACAGTTTGTACTCCCTTAGCTCTCATCTGACAGTGATCCTCCGGCCTCTCTGGCCTAGTGTCCCTTCGTGCCTCTCGGTTGTGAGTACATTATCTCTCTGAAGCAAATTGGAAAAAATCTTCTAACTATATGTAGAAATTATTTCAATTCAGGCCATCCAACTCCTCAAATTTTACAGTGCCAAGAAGAGTGATGCACCCTAACATCTTAATGGAAGGCTTCTCCAATGAAGATAAACATTCTAAGTCTGATATTGGATTAGATTCATCATGAAGAATTTTTGGGGAGAAGACTTTGTCAAACAACAGTGGTGCGGCATAGATAATAGTGACAGGTTGTACAGAGAGAATAAAGAATCAGCTGGAAGTTAAAAGTCACACTCCTAGTTATAGCAAAGGCCAACAGAGCTTAAAGATGGATTATAGTTTGAAAGGAAATTAGCTATGACCAATACTATCAGGCAGTTGAGGTAGACAATTATCCACTCAGTTCACCCACTGAACCCAACAAGCCATGCCTCAAAAGAAGAAGTAGTAAAAAGAGCCTTAACTATAAGTTCCAAACTTATTGCTTTTAATACATAGCCTTGTATTACCAGTTATAAATGTATAAACAAAGAGATAAACCGTGGCTTCCCAGACAAATTTGGTCACCCAGATGAGAAGTCCAACCAAATCAATCTAACATGGACAATCACTGTGAATGAAGTCAACAACATATCCTGTCATAATCAATATTCATTTATTTACTTTCCAAAGCTTGATTAGAAAAATAAGAATAAAGTGGATCTGTAAATCACACTGGCATCAGGACCAAGGCCAGAACAAGCCCTGAACGCACACGTTCACACTCACACTTACTAACAGCAGGCCAGTTTATAGTCACTAATTAACCCACGGCACAAGTATGTCGAAGCAACACTGGACAACCCAGAGAAAAATCCACACTGAGGCGACAAATATTTCACGCATGCGCATGATACTATATTTGAGTGTTAAGATGATGATACATTTTAGATCTGTTTGGCCCAAACTGGTCGGGCAAACATTTCTACTAATATAACTAGAGGGCTCCACCCCCTGCTTGCTTCGCTCGCCCACCCCTGGGGTTGGTTTACCGGATATACAATTTAAAGAGATTGTTATTTTCATGGGAATTGTTACATATGCATTATTTTCACTTTTACTTTAAAACTTTTGTAAAAACAATACTGTACTTGTCCCTTATTTCCGGCCCCGGGCATGGTTAAATCTCTTTCTCACAGAACGTATAACTCTGTTCGCGTTGTGAAGGTTTTGGCTGAAGATACGCTAAGGAGAAGCGGTTGGATTATCTGCTGGCGAGCTGCTGCTGGCGAGCTGCGTGTTCTGCTTGTTGCTTGTCGTTGTTTTAAGAGCTGGAAGCACATGAAGCGTGTCTGCCAAAAGCATTCCAACAACTGCTAGGATAGATGTCCGTGAACTTGTTTTAAATGTTGTCTCACTGCCTTGTCTCGTGTGACATTAAAGTGTCTCTCGTGGGACGTCAAATTGTCTTCCAAGAAAATCTGAGAAGATCACGTCTCGTCTTCCTAGTCTCGGTTCCAAGATTTTTTTAATAACAGAGGGATGTGAAATGGATTATGTACTGTCATAAACATCCTGTCATTTTAACGCAGAGTTACTATGCACATTGTGTTACTATGTATATTTTATTAAAGATTTTTGTGTAGTAATTTTCCTTGTACATATTCAGTGATTGGAAAGAAATTAGTGAAATAGTTGGATCTTGCAACAGGCTAATGCTGTAGCTGGAATTGTAAAGAAGAAAAGAGACAAGTGCTCGCAAATAAAAAAATAACACTATACATTTCTGTGAAAGTCTGTCATTGTGAACTAGCAGTTTATTAGACGTTTTTGCAGCTTTGCAATGGTACCATTGAATTATTATGGTCAACTAAAGCAAGTGTCACACAGCATTATTTTTCAGCCATTTTTAGTCATAGGCTTCATTTGTATAATCCTAGTGCGTAGTGGACAGATGCCGTGCATAGTTGTGATAGTGCGACACATCATTGATTCAGTCATGCTGTTTTGTAATGAGTTACAACTTTGTGTTAAGTTGTATGAGTGTGATATTGTGTATGTGGGAGTTGATCTGTGAACTCAATGAACTCTCAGCTGAAAGTGCAATGCACACATTATGACTGCAAAGAAAACTGGGTGTTTTTGACTGCACAAACTGAAGAGAGAATTGTCTCCTCTTTATCATACCATGACAGGATGGAAAACAAAATTTGGATGTGTGCGTCAGTAGGCTTTGCGCTCGAGGAACCAAGTTACCCAAAATATTCATTAACGTTTTAGTAATTATTTACCGCTCTGAGGTTGATCTTTCTGATCATAAAATAGGCCATTATGATAGAAATTGATGGAAAGAATTCATAATTAATTACAGAATTATGGTATTTGTGGGTTTCTGTAGAGTGCCTCTTTTTCTTGCATGATTTGGCTCAAAAACTAATTGGCACATCGTCATCTCATAGCAGGCCTGAATTTTGAGTTTGATATTTTTCTGTCCAGCTGTTTTAGATCTAGACCATCCCCAAGAAACTGATACACACAAAAAGACACACAGACAGACAGACAGACACACCTATCATCGAGATATCTATGTTTTTGGTATTGATGACCCTAAAATGTCGAGATCTGTCGAAATTTTAGACGAATCTAAAACTTTCACTCCTTCCCCGTACACTATAGGTTACGATGGGGGACGGCACAAAGCAGGAGATACACTGGCCAAGTGTATAGCTAAAGTCACCTTACTTGGAAAACCTTCATACAGAAGCTGGAACTTTCAGAAAGCATATTAATTATCTATCAAATGTGGGAAGCACGTAATACTTTGGAAATTTGAAACTGATGTGAAAAATTGTCCTGTGATTCCTAGTCATATAACCTGGCATCATCAAGGCAGCAAGATTCACTAACTGCTGTTGTTAAGTGTGACATGCTGTGTGACTTGAGCCTGGGTGGGATGATGCCGGCCTAAGTGTGGCTTAGTGACACACTGGATAGCAATGGTGCCTCACAGCTTCAGGATATTGCATTTGTAGCTTGACCTGGGTATTCTTTGAGGAAAGAGTATTTACTTAATGCTGCACAATACAAATCAGAGAAAATTCTTTGTTTAAAATTCTTCACTTCCTAAAAATAAAATAATAAGTAATGTTGCAGAATAATTAATACCAACATTCGGGGAAGCACACAAGTTATGAATTCATCTTCATTTGAATGTAAGACTGGCACCTGATGGCTACAAAAGCTTTGCTTCCTTATATCCTGCACCACTGACTAAGATTAATAACTGGCATACACAGCTTGTTTGACTCCAAATCTTCAAAAGAAATTGATTTGTATCTCTGTAACAAGCTCTCTGCACTGTGTCTTAATTAGTGTGGATTGAACTGAGGTTCTGCTTTTCATTTCACCGCTAGTTCCTGTTTCTTTATTCGTTTTCAAAGATGTGTGGATAACAGCTAATTGCCTACCAATGTTGGTTTGCAGCAAGCCACTCATGATGATGATACTGCTCTGCTTAGGGGAGAGGGGTTCCTGGAACTGTTAGATATGTAGGTGTTCAAGGTCTAATCACAGAAGTCAAGATGAGAGAATTCTGAAGTATGGTCATAAGATGCAGAGAGCTTGGAGAGGGCAGTGTCAAGAGTGTTATGTCTTCTTTATAATTGGAATTAAATTAGGGGAAATGTTTAGTTAAGTTATGATGTAACAAAATAGCAGGCATAACAGTGAAATGAAATCTTTGTGGCCAGTTTTAATAACTGGAACAGGTATGGTACCTTAAAAGTCAAGTGTTCTCTCACAGGCTTTAACAAAGTTAAGAAACCTTTAATCCACATTGCCAAATAATGGAAAATAGCACATCTTGAACTGTGTACTGTATATATATTCCAGCCATTTCCCTACATCCTGCATGCCCCTGCCTATTCAAGAGGCATGTCTTTAGCCACTTTTAAGCAGTCAGTGGTCCTTGTTTTTGGCCTGTTTTTTTGTGGGGTGTCCTATATTGGCTTCAACTCCCACTTTGTGAAGAACCTTTACTTGATCTGCACTATTATATTTAGGTTGAGAGTTACACATGGTAGTACAGGATAAGTATTATTCTAAGTATAAGTGTGGTATTGTTACGCTGCAGAACTCTGGTTTGGAGCACAATAGTTTTGCATTAAAAGGGTTGACAGCAGCAGTAAAAGTATTTCAGCTCACACTGGTATCAAGCAGTTCTGGATGGCTCACTCAGATATAGCTGCCTAGAAAGGGTGTACACTTTCAGGCCTTTTTCATGTGTGAAATGGTATCTGTAATTGTTGGCTCATCTTATTAGTTTCTAAGGCACCCAAAATAAACTTTTCGTACTTGTAGTGGAGAGAAAAGATATGAAGATATGGTAAAAGTAGTTGTTTTGTAATTGAATTGTTTAAGGATAGTTTAGCTTTCCCAAATGATTATGCATACAGTACATCTATGTATGAAGGCAGCCACCAGATTTTCCAGTAGATACTGATATAGTCTTGTTATTAAAGTCGTTATCAGCGGGGGAATAAACGTGTCAGAAATAGGTACAAGTACTAAAATATTAACAATCTAAATGTCAGATTGTTTTATCACCATCTCTAGGAATCTATAGGAAGTAGGTCATGTTTAAATCCATAACCTTTAATTATCCTGTAAGCATATGTTGAAAACTCTTTATATGTTTTACTTTTCACTTCAGATCTACAGTACGTGGTTTTCTTATAATTTTCCCTGAGATTAAACACAAATTTAAAAATCTGTTCCTAGGACTCCTGCATTTAGAGATCTTTCCAAGCAGCAGCGCATTTGCAGTGTAGATGTCAACTGGAGCAGAGCGGCAGGGGGAAAACAAATAATGGAGTGAAGCTGGATGGAAAAGGTCAAGAAGGGCTAGCAAACATTACACTTAATCCAATCCTCTCACTCACTTTATTACTATTATATCTAAAATCACTATGTACTGTTATTAAAGTGAAGGATAATTGGCTAACTCCCCATCCATGGCTGGTTCTCTCATTCGTCCTGACGTTGACAGAATAGGCTCTATCAATCTGATCTCCACCTGCATTAAGCTGATTTAGGAAGTGGATGAAATATTATTTAACTGAAATTTTTAATTTTCCTTTTTTATGTAATTTACACCATGGACACTTTGTTAAACAGTGATTAGTCCAAACGATTACACATTATATGTCATCTTGTTGTCTACTTTCTGGTGAGAGTTTTAATTATTATATATTCGATTTCAAATGTTTTAATTAAGATAAAACGTTTTTGTATGTTCACATTCTACAGTGGATGCATATTATATTCCAGAGAAACTTTTAATTAATTTTTAATTCCTCATGAGAATTATCATTATTATTAGAGTAATATACTGTATTTCTCTTTCATTTGTTATGTTATTAAGGAGGACATACTTAAATATGATGTCAGAAAACAATGGATTTAAGAAAATCAGAGATCATAGCATATTTAAGGAAAAAGAATGTTGGATTTCTGTGGTGGGCTGGCGCCCTGCCCGGGGTTTGTTCCTACCTTGCTCCCTGTGTTGGCTAGGATTGGCTCCAGCAGACCCCCGTGACCCTGTATAGCAAGTTGGATAATGGATGGATGGATAATGTTGGATTTAGTGATGATATGTGCAGTAGTAAACAGCTTGAGAAGTACTTGTATAACTAGTAATGCTGAATTACAGTAAATGTTGAATTACTGTAATAACACCATGTTGTATGTTGAAATGCTAACACTAGATATATTTTAATAGGAGTGTTATCATCCTATTAGTTTGCACCATGTTAGACACACACTGCCACCGGTAGTAAATTGGTGTTGACATGTGTATTCATTACAATGGGTTGCTACAGTCAATACTGCAAGCTCTTTGGGTCAATATAACTTATTTTCATTTTCCAGCTAGCTTAAATGCCCTCATGTTTTATATTGGAGTCATTTCATATTTCTCCCAGTATTATTACAAACTGGTTATGGTGGCGGGGTGTAGTCAGAAGAGAAGTGTAACAAAGGAGGTCATCTTTACATAAATTAGTAAAAGGTGCGCTCAGCAAAGAGTGCTCTTTATCTGTTATTGAGGATTTCATTAAATGCTCAAGGATCTCATAGTGTTATGGTTGTGAGTTTGAAGATTTATAGCTGCATCTTGTTTTCTATTTACTACTGTTTTATAGGGCTTTTAAAATCTTGATTCAGCAGGGACATAGGTCTGCAATACATAATATCCTTATTTTTTATTGCATTTGTTTTCAGGTAGTAAAACGATTACTCTGTATCAGCTCGACGAGGGAGCTACCAGATTGTCTGTTTTCTCCCTTAGGACTCCTATTCTGTAGTCCATTTACACTGTAATACTGCATCTTCTGTTTTCTGTTGAAGGCTCACCTTTGTACTGTAAGTGGTTTTCACCTTTACTTGGATAAACCTAAGTCTGGACTTAATACAATATAGGCCGTGCCATTGCCTCCAGGTAAAGTTAGTTACATTGCTCTAACCTTTAGCATGCTTCTTGTTTAGTGAGCTCTTGGCAAATACTTTCATTTCAGCCTGGAAAAATGTTTGGTTTCAAAATCCCTGCTCTTATATTTACTTAATCCAGTCAGTACAAAAGCAGATTTATAGGATACATACTGTCCTAATTGTTTCACTTGAAATGGTATATTTTTTATATATTTAAGGCCAATACTATCAGGTAACGTTTAACAAGATTGCAAAACAATGCAATGTATTTTTCTGTGCAACTTCTCCATGAATTGCTCTACCATGAGTGTAAATTGTGAGAGGTTTTGGAACTGGAAGGTGTTAAGAAGCTGTAAGGAAGAGATGTTGGCATCACACATCAATAATACTAAAGGAACTTTTATTTTTGAGTAATGTACCTCCCTTAAAACCAAGGGGTAAAACCAGGGCGCCCAAGAAAATTGGTTGAGGTTGGCCCTATTTCTGAATAATGAATCTTAGATTAATGATAAGCAGCATTTAATTAAATGCGGTTGACACATTTGTTTAACATTTATTTAAAATGAAAGGACAAATTATTTCTTATATCAAGAAGCTAAGCTGGGCCACAGGCCACGTTATCTTTCATGTCCTATGCGTTTACTGTCTCCTAGCAAAACTTCCGTCATTTTCTGGTTTTAATTCCGAGAGGTACTAGAAGAATAACAGTCGTTATCTCTGTGCCCCTTTTTTTGTTTGTATTGCTGTGAGGTTCGTAAACATTTGATATCTTGTAAAACATGAGATATGGGGCAGTTAGCTTTCAAACAGTGACCTTCAATTTTATATTTTTTATGAGTGGCAGTCCAGGCTTCATCTGTTCACCTGCAAGATTCTGTGTAGATTGTTAGCTGGACTCTTTCTTATGTTTTACAGTGTTGTTCATTCCATCTCATTTTATAGCAGCTGATTTTTTTTTTTTTTTTGATTCTGCTTCTCTGGCCTATTCCAACCCCCAAATGCAGCTTACAGCTGGTGCGTAAAACTGCCTGCTGCTAATCGTGGGTGTTTTGTTATTTAACACTATGTTAGTGAAAAAAACTGAGATACTGCCCCATTACAGTTTTCATCTAGATCTACTGTCCCTCGACTTTTTGCTAGCGAACTAGTCACCTGCTGGTTACAGGAAATGAATGTGTCCATTTGTTTAATTATTTATGCAATGCCATCAGTCTTGTTCTCAGCTTGCAGTCAGCTGGCCAGATCTCCGTGAGTGAATGTAATTAAGTATGGCATTTATACACTGCCACAACAGCAATCTCTGGAATATAAAATCTGCCAACCAGAACGCTACATTACAGGAAATAATCCCTCTTAGTTCCAGTCTTGCTCAGGCAACTGAAAGAATAGCTTGTATTTTGTCCACAACAATCAGAGAAATGTTGATCGTATTTCCAAATGCACTAACAGTAGTGTGGATCCTTGTTAACAGATACTACTCTCATTGACTTGAAACCTTATTGTTGAGTTCTGTACAGTATATTCATGTAATGAACCAATTTGCTTTCACATACCCATTTCAATAGTTATAACTTATTTTAACTTAAGAGGCCAGTTGTGTCCAAAACAGAAACCCCACCCGTATTCATAAAACAGAGAAGTGACCAGTGGAGATACTACTAGAAAGTGAATATCCTTCTCTCACTCGTAAAGAATGCTATAAATTTGAAATGCATAAACCAGTCCTGAGGTGTATAGCCTCAGACAGGAAATGTATTGACCCTTTCTACATGTATATTCTATAATTGTAAATCGGATTGCTCCAAATGAACCAGAAATTGATAATCACTTGATGACATCTGTGTCCAGTTTTAAGTACATGATTTCAAAGTCAACTGCCCATTGTGAAATTTCAAAAGTGTTGCTTTTATGTTCAGCCCTGAGCATTTAGTATCTTTAAAGTACAGTACTTGCATGCTGTCTGCCATGCCTCTTTTCTATCTCCACATTGACCATCCATAAATTTTACAAGAAGAATAACATTCAGTTTATCAATTCAGTGTCTGTTGACAACATTAACAAAGTACCTTTTAAAAACTGTTTCTGTACCTTATACTTTTGGCTCGATTTGCAGTGTCACCGTAGCCATAAGATCTGATGTACACAAGATTGGTCTGTTGCTCCCTGAAACTCTGAATTTAGTTGCACTGACACAGATGGCAAAAGATTGACAAATATAAAGATGATACCCTTTCAAGTAAGAACAGAGCTTCAATGACAAAATGTAATCGAGCTTGAAGGTATCAAGCTGGGAAGTGCTGCTTCATGGCAGAGTGGATGATGAAGAACCGAAATATATCAACTGGCCATAGTTCAATAGTTAGTTAATGGACAGATATTGTTGGCTTCCATTAATATTAATTGGTTTCTATTTTGTTTTTTGTGTGTTTTAACAAGTTTCTATGTGTACTAATTCTCTGTAAATTCTATACTTGCATTTTACCGGAGAACTTGCCACAACGCTCTGAGACTGCAGTCAGTGAAGAACGCAATACAAAAATAAATTGAATTAAGTTGAATTGAATTGAAAATATGCAGAACAGTTTCATGACTGAATAACATCTGGCACACGCATGCAGCCCTAAATATTCCCTCCAATTAGAACCTTGAAATGTCACATGAGAGTGTTTTTACTGGGATGTAAGAAGCAAATTAGAATTGGCTCAAGATACTGATCACGGAAATGTTCACAGTACAGTAGGTTTGCTGTTGCTGTATTAGTCATGCTATGCATTAGCTGTATAGTTGTCCTCCTAAATAACTAGTCCAGCATCTTGTGAAAATGGTCACATGGTGTGATACTATATACTGTTTTGCACTGCACATACAGTATCGTAACCAAGCTCTTGAGTTTCCTTCGTCTTGATCTGTATGTTGAGAGGAGTTCATCCACCCCAACAGAAGTTGGTTTTGATTCATTCTGAACAAGGAGTACAGCAGCTCATCTCACCACCTTCTACAGCTTCAAAGCTCGACTCCTTGAATTGCTGCAGGAGCTCTTTAAAAACCCAGCTCTCAAACACTGGCATGTAGAACAACTCCTCTTTTACTTATTTTTTTTTCTTATATTTTTTGTTCAGAGTAACCCAGCAGCATGAAAAAGATTAGACTAAGCAATGCTGTCACCCCTGAGCTGTGGTTGACATTTTAGGCTACAGCAGTGCACGTTTGTATATTTTTCCAAGTGTTTTCCTTGTGAAGATGATTACTTGTTTTGAGTAATCTAGACAGAAATAAGAATATCCCTATCACGAGCCACAAGTGAAGATGTAAATCGTGCAAGCAGAGTACAGTGTCAATAGCACTTCAGTCCTGTCAGCAGTGAAATATTTTGGCATTTATTCAACAAGAAATGATCAGCCTGAAATTGAAGAGACTAGAATAATATTCTATGTTAAATAAAATAAAAAAAATCCGATTCATTACAACCTCACATACTTTTGTATCTAGGTATACTGTAGACATTTAAGCAAGGATTTCATCTGTAAGTATAACAGAGCCTTTTATTTAGAGTTTCAGTTTAATTAACACATTGCAGCAAATGAATTCCCATCCCCTTAAAGTTTACGTACACATGCTTCAAAATCCTTGTAAAGAGAAGGTCAACAGCAGATCTTCTTTGGAGTGAAATGATACAAGAGCAACTTAAATGAGAACATCTCTGAAAAATCTAAAACCATTTGGTTACTTCCTGCATACAGCATGGTGGACGGTCTCGGGCCATCCTCAGATCTGGTTAATCTAATTCAGGGTCACAGGCAGCAATCAGTTCAAGGTAGTAAAGAGCCCAGGACACGACAGCAGTCCATTGCACTTCCCCATGCTATTCCCAGACACCTTTGCACTTGGTTAATTTCCTGTTATTAAATCAACCCAACCGGCACATCTTTGGGGTTGTGAGAGTAAGAACTGGAGCCCCCACAAAACAAAGTACTTCTGCCATTATTAATTACTGACTCGGTGGTATAAAAATCTATAGGCTATAGTCTATACCAACAGAGATGGGCATCTCTGCTGTTATTCGGGCATTGTGGATGACCTGCTAAGGAAGCAGACACTAGATGCTGGACCAGAGGTAGAAAGTTGGTCTTAATCTCTTCCTGGGACTCTGAGGCTTATCTCCTAACTATACAAACGGTCAGATACTGTAGCTGTGTACTTGGAAAAATATTTGGAATGATGTTTATTAAAAAAAAAGCATACTAAATATTGTGCTAATTAATTAATGTGCTAATTAATATAACCTGCAGTAGATTGATTTTAATATTAATAATTATGCCTTTCACTTCTTTTAGTTTTTCTGCTCTATTAAGCTAGTATATAATAATATAATACAGTAAATATTTAGGTGAGCATAAATGTAACTTATACATTCTATGTCAGAAATTCAGTAATGACTTGGACTATGATGTTAGACAAAGAGCAAAAATGTATTTTTTTAATATAGCACTTAGAGCCCTATACATATTTACAAATACAACATAGTTAATTGACCTACAACATAATCTGGCCGTTATAAAAATTTAAGTAAAACATAATAATCCATCCATTAACAAACACATTTATCTGGTTGAGGGTTGCAGAGCCCAGACTCTGTCGTGGCAAAGGTGGGCACAAAGCTGATCTCAGTCCTTCGAGGGCATAGGGCACACATTCACACGATTTCACTGTCAGTGTAGAGTTGCCACTTAACCTAATATCTGCCATCCTTGGTATGTAGGATTAAACGCTGGCATTGGCAAAATGTGCAGATTCCATGCAGACAGTGACCAGATTGGTATATGGACCAAGGACTCGGCAACTGTGAAGTGCCAGCAATACATTCAATAAAAATAAAATAGCTTCCACTGCTTATCTTAAATTTGCATTCAACGTGACAGTAGGCCCAGAGCAAGTGACATCCATACAATAAAAAATCCATTGATAATGTAGCCCATTAGTACTCCATCCATCTATGTATGGCCGTGGAGAGTTGCAGCCCAACACATGCCAACACAACACAGGGAGGATGTGTAAACCTGCCCAGACAATGAAAGTGCGCGGATTTGATCTCAGGACTTTGGAGATTTGAGGCAGCCATGCTAATAACTGCATCACCATGCAGAAACCCTTACTTAATAATTAATGAATCAATATTATTAAAACCAGCAGTTTCCTTGAACCCTGTTTGAGTGAAAATACGTATACCTGGTCTACAGCCATACCTCTGATTTGCAAGGCCAAAATTGGCATTTAAAAGAGGACCATAAATTACTACAGCAAAATTATGACTAATCAGTTAATTTGAGAAGAAAGGAAATGTTATATAAAAATATAACATCAGGCGTCATCATAAATGGTTTATCTGTGAATTCCTTATATTTGTCCTTTGTAGAGATAGCGATGTTAAGAGTCCATATAGTGAGCCCACTCCAGCTGTTAAGAGCTTCACAGTACATTCAATGTGAGTCACATTGCTGCTGCTATGTAATTCAAATGAGATGCATTGTTTGGTCACAAGCAAATAAAATTGGGTCACAGGATTTTCTGCCTGGCTGCCTGTATGCTGAAAAAGGCATTAGAGGCTTTAGCTTTTGTCTTAGTTCAGAAATGGGAATGTTAAGCAAGCAGCAGCTTGTAAAATTGTACCTCAATCTCATGGAACCATGAACGATGTGACATGAGGGAAGTGGAGATTCTCAGGTTACATTGTACGGTTTCCTGCTCAAGTCTAAATTTCTCTGAGTTCCATGTTGAAGTCTTGAAATTTTGGTGACTTGTAGTAAAACACTAAAAATTACAGCACTAAAAATTCAAAATTATCAAGGAGTGAGAATATCTCTGTAATCTGTTTGTTATTCTGTGTGTTCAGTGTGGTACCTTACTTGACCTGTGCTCTATAAACCTGCTCATGACAATGTTGAGATTCATCTGCCACAACCCGGCTACGTACCGTCGATGATTCAACCTCTAATGCTATGAATCATTCACACTACATATGCCTGCGAGCACAACCTTCTAAACAATCGCTATAAGTAGGTGCAATCAGTGGTTACAGCATCTCTCGGTCACTTGTACATTTTTACTTTCTTAATGCGTCACCCGCAATATTAGTGCATTAAGGTCAGGGAACTGGGATTACAAAGCTGCTGGACTAGAGCTATGCAGCAGACTTGGTAAGGGCCCGATTTATAAATGGTTCTGCACATTAGATTTTGTGTGGCTTAACTTTGAGCTTCTTTGCCTCATGCCCCACATGCCAGTGTTTCACCTCGCTTGATGGAAAAGAATATCTGCCACCCCCTGGAGATTACTGAGACACGGGCCAGCCCACTTGAATGTCAGCCACAATCTGAAATCCCTTTCATCCAAATCTTTCTTTCAGCACAAATTGTGACATGGAGTGCTTAGGATTGCTCATTAGATTGGAGTGGGCGATAAAACAGAGGTACAGAGATCAGAACTGCAATATCCTCCCCTCCTCCTCCTCAGTTTGGATGATCAGCTTAAATATCTGTGAGCAATAATCCTGTTGGACCAGCCTGCTTGTGGAAAATCTTCACAGGTTTAAAATAAGCATAGATTATATGGCGCAGTGGTGCTCCCATCGTCACTTGTTCATCTTCAGTTAAAGGGGTGAGGAGGTTTTCTACTTTTATGAACGAGATGCAGAAATTTCTCTCTTAATTATTTGAGCGATTGCCTGGAGTGGCATCACTCAAGTGGATTTCTACCTTTCACAAAGCATGGTGTCTTGGAGACAGAGGTGCATCTTGTATGTTGTGGTGGGAAGAGTATTTCTGGTATGGCAGAGGGATGAACCGAATGTCTCTTGTTTACATGATTTAAGCCCTTTCCCATTCCAATTGATATCATTCATATCCAACTTGACCCTATAATGTTGAAGTCACAAAAAATCACTAGATGCATAAAGCAAAATGTTAAAACAAAAAAATGTACAGAACGTGTGCTCCCCAACTGTAAAGCCACACCCTTTTCTACATTACCGTGACGTGTCACTGCTTTTGACAACCCCATGCTGCAGTGCATTATCCAGTTAATGACATGTCTCTCTGTTGGTGTGGTCAGGCGATGTGGTATGGCTTTAGGGAAATGCCCTCCTCATTGTTCGTAAATAACAATTTAACCCTAAATGCATTGTCATTTAGATTCAAGCTATTATCACATTGTCACTCCACCCTTTTGCTGGATTGTACGTTATGGCCACATTTTGGTGCCTAAGCTTTAACATTATTTACTTCTCACCTTTCTTTAACACAACATTATGGTGGTTGCATTTTCTGTCTCTAAGACGCTATGTCTTAAATGTTATGTTTTCAAATACACTATATTTTTGGTGGCAATTGTCATCTTAACTTTTCCTATATTATCCTGGATAATATCCCTAAATAGCACAATAGCACAATTCTGGCAAACCACAGAATAGATCTGAGAGAATGGCATATTCAGGTCAACAAAGTATTACAAAGTATTACAAATTATGACCACTACAGATGTAGTAACACTTTCAAATGCTTGAGGAACCTGTTTGTAATTTTTTGCCATGGATTAAGGGAAGCCCACATTCACAAAGTGTGGAATGTTAAAGGGATTAAACGGAAAAAAAAAATCCAAATCATCAGGATCCTAGATTATGAAAACTGGAACACATGATGATCATTTTGCAAAATATTCATCATATTCACAGCAAATACAAAAATATGCGCAAAAAATATCCATTTAACAATACAGTGGGCATACTGCATCGATAACATTAAGTCAAAAAACAAATGCTGGATTTATAAAATGTATCAGAGTCTCTCTTAAATCTTATTGACTGTAAATATGGTAGTTTGTGCACTTTTACTGTGTTGAGGAAAGTGAATTTGTTGAAGTCTGACCATGAGGAACAGAAGGTAGCAGTACTGCCTCACAGCCCCTCAAAGCCGAGTTGAAATCCTGACCCTGTCTGTGTAATGTTTATATGTTCTCTCTCTATCTACATGGGCTTTCTCCTGGTATTTCACAAAAACATGTATATCTGGTTAATTACTAACTCTAAATTGGCCCTGTTTCCTGCAATGGCAGGAACCCTAAATATAGTAGGTGGTGTGCCAGACCTTGTGCCTGACGCTGGCCTTGGATTAATCATGTTCACAAATGAATGGATGTACTTAAAAGGTTGGGTCCTCCACATGTTGGTTATGTTTATGTAATGTAAGTCTGATTTAGAATAGTTTCCCCAAAAACTGCAGGAAAAGGATCTGATACCACATCCTGAAAATGTATGGATGGTTGTGGCTTATTCAAATGATCCTGATAAAGAAAATCCAAGCCACTGTTTATTAATACTGTTTTCATATTACACCCAGATCCAGTCTGAGCAAGCCTGAAATCTCCTTTCCTGAACTATACCACTTTCTAAATTGGAGTAATTAGATTTGGATTAATCAATCTGAGCTAAATGCGTACAACCTCGGTGTAAAGAAAATTTGATGCTTATCAGAAGCTTTTGCCTTGTGCATTATGTAGCATGCCAAAAAGTACCTGGGGAATCAGAAGTTCTAGTGTATCATGTAAAGTCAGGGAAAAAAATAGAAAACCCTGCCCCAAAGCTTTGCCACTGCGGGCCTCCACTAAATCTGCATTTACTGGAAATTTTGCTCTTCAAGCAGTCTAATTTTTGTCAGGGCAAAGTTGGTGAGACACCCAGGAAAAACAAATGAAAGCCATTGTACTTACCGTTTGATTATCTTCATACAGCTTAAGGTCATAGCCGCTGAGCTCCACACAGAATATTATTGCGGTGACCCCTTCAAAACAGTGAATCCATTTTTTTCGTTCCGAGCGCTGTCCTCCCACGTCTACCATTTTGAATGTCAGCTCTTTAAAGGTAAACTTGTTTTCTACGATCCCAGTTGTCATGTCTCGGGACCGGAGAATGTCTTCAACAGTGGGGATATAGTCAACTGCAGCGATGCGGTCAAGGTCATTAAGATAGTAAGCAGCGTTATCCTCCAAGTGATATTCATTGGAGCGACAGAAGCACTCTTGGACACCTGGGTCACCCCAGAGCCTCTTCATGACCCCCTGTAGCTCTGGTGTGATCTCCCCTTTGCTCTCGGCAGGACCAGTCAGTGCAAACAGCTGGACAGCATCATAGGCTCTGTCAGGGTTGTGAAACTCAATTTTGAGGGTTGCCAGGGCTCTTATGATTCTTGTCAGGGAGTCAATAGCATTGTAGATGATCAAGGGCTTGTACTCTTTGCAGGCCTCCAAGTTAAAGCCACCACTGTGGATAATCTTCATCTGCTTCACTATGGTGCTTTTTCCTGAATTGCTGGTGCCAAGGAGAAGAAGCTTGATCTCACGGCGTTGCCGCTGACTCTCAGAGCGCAGGTGTCGGTCGATTCTGCGAGAACGCCGAGCGGCCTCCTTTTCCTCCGAGCTTTGACGACATCCCATGTTCCTCCTGAGAGAGAGTTAGAGAAGGAGAGAGAGAGAGAGAGAGAGAGAGAGAGAGAGAGAGTATGCGTGAAGGAGGCTGATGAAGCAGGGACACGTTTAGCTCTGCTGTAGGTGAGTGGACAGCCTTGGTGACAGGTGCTGCTTCCCAGTCATATACAATGCACTGCTACTTCTGTCCTGTTCCTGACACACACAATGGCCTTCCAACTTGATCCTAGCACAAGGTTGCCAGACTGCAGAGCTGTCAGTTAGTGCTTCTTCTTTCGGCCAATGTCATAGCATTTTCACATCCACCAAGCAAACTGTAGCACATTCCTGTTAATGGAACGATTTGCCTCTCCTCTGCTGTTCCACTGGAAACAGAAAATCCCTCTCCCTCCACCTCTGCATGGTTACTTCATGTCCTCTGTTCCAAAGGTGAGGTGCACACGCTTATCCAGCTGGCTTCTGCTCGCCTCCCTGTTTTTAATTGTATTTTCCCTGTTGCCGTGGAGATGGGCTGTGTTAGGTGCAACAAGTAGTCGTTCTGATTGTGTCTTCTCCCTCTAGACCTCAGCAGCCTGTTGCACACGATCAGCACCTGTATGCCTGCAAGAGAGGGAAGTGGCCGTTAGCGCGGCGATCTGGTTGGTGTGGAGAGGTGAGAGACACTTGACGGAGGCAACTCGCATGCATAACAGCAGAGCAGGAAAAAGTGAAAGGAAAATAATCTGTAAATCTTAAAAAACATTGCTGGCGCCTTGCTTCTGGTGACCTTTTAGATAGATTTGTGCGTGACATAAATAAATAAATAATTAAAAGCCACCCCTTTCTGAAAGCCACACCACAAGGCAGCTAGGCCTAGAAATATGACATTTGAATAACTGAAGTTCAGCCATGTTGTTCTTTTATGCATATATATTTAGTGCCTGTCTTTTCAGAAACTAATGAAGCTAATTTCACAACTAGTCAATGAGCTGTGCCTTTTTTGTTGCATGAGTACAGCAACATACCCATCCCAGTCTGTGTATGGGATTAAAAGATTAACTCTCTTGTCACTACACCTCAAGAGATATGACACCTCTATTTGTAGTTTACAATCCTACAGTTGTCCCATTTAAGCTGGTTTTGAAATCTGTCTAATGCCATTTAGAACTGGGTACCAGGTAGACCAACGGTGGTAAAGATACTCAGCAGAATGTTTGTTAAAATGATGTTACTGTCAAGTAGAACAGTTATGAATGGGATTTGCAAGGGTGAGAAAAAGATTGTCTTTCACAAAATTGATGTCAGAATTGCATTGAGCAGGAAGCAGTCTCAAAAGAAATCTGAGAAGGGTAAATAAAAATGTGCGAGGCATCCCAATGTGGTAAAACAGGGGCCATCAGGTAATCACAGTACATGTCCTATTAGTGTGAATGAACTCCTGTAATTATATCCTCCAAAAGGATCAGTCTCCATCCTGGATTCTGCCAGAATAATAGATGGAAGCAGTTATGGAAGTATAACTTGTGGCTCCCTTCTGACTATTTAAATCTTCTGGGCCCAGTCTTCACATCATTAGGCCAGAGAATATCCTCCATCCTTACAGGTGGCAGTAGACAGATACCACAGGAGCGAGGTGCCATCATGTTATTCTAAATAAAGATATAACTTGGCTGAAGTCTGACCCCTTTTAAAGGGAATGTACTGTAGTACTTTAAGGGTGACATTGTCTTGTGGTGTCCATGGGAATCTCATTTCCTGGGAATTATTTTGGGGCTTGTCCAGGAGTCTCCCAAGATGGGATATAAAAGGCCAATTTCTGTCAGACCAAACCATTTAAGGGAGAGTCAGGGAAAGGTTCAATAATGGAAAGATGCAAAGCCAAGAAATATAGGAGAGGAAGAGGATTCAAAAAGAGCTGCACAACATGAGGAGTTGGGAAAGTGGGGTAGCTATCCCAGGAAAGAATCTCAAAATTAGACTTACTTGTACCCTCCAGGAATTCAAATGAAACTTTGACTAATACTGCTTAATTATTTAATTCCTGGATTGCTACTGTCCCCAATTCTGTTTTCTTGTAACTGATGCTCTTTTTCATTTTGCTGCAGTGGTCTGACTGTGGTCCATTTACCTTTCGGTTTTCTGACAATTGGGTTATCCTAAAATATTTACCTCTTGGCTCAGCCTGTGTTAAGGTGGCCTGAGTCATTTCCTTCTTATGGGTGTTTATCCTTACATTTCCTATTACGTTGTGTTTGATTTCATTAAAAAGAAATGAAAATGAGATTTTCTTTGCTTAGCTATAGCCTTTAATATTTTGTGTTTTCCCCCATTACCTCTTATTTGTGTGTGTAATCATTACTTGGGTTGTGGGGTCTGTTTATTCATATTTTATTTGTTCTTCTTATAAACATCTGTCTCTTTTGTGCATTAGTTAAATAAATGCACCACTATTGTTAAATCTATGTCCACAAGTTTATTTTGTATTCTAGCAAACCCCGGTAGTGCTTTCATTGACAAGTAACAGTCTCATCATTAGATTTTGTGAAGATGCCGCACTATCACACAGAATAACCAATATTGAGGTGGCAGCTTTGACAAAGCAGTGTCAAGGTAACCAGCTGGACCTGAATAGCACAGACAGTGTTGTTGAGAAGGGTCAGATCTTAATGTTGAACCCCCAAGGTTGCCAATTCAGTCCCCTGCCCCCTGACCTTTAGAGAGTCGGTTTACTTAAGTGTATGAAGAAGTCTATAACATGTGCTGAGCTTGTGAGTCACCTTGGGTAAAGGCGTCTCTCAAATATATACAGTAATAGCATTGAAAAAGTCATTATAGATTTGAGGAATCCAAGAAAGCTGCATTACATCAAGACCATGGCAGCAAAAGCTGTTTGCTGATTCAGATGCAGCCTGGCTTGAACCCAAGCCACAGAGGACACAAGAACATTCTCAACCTTGTGTGATTTTGGAGTTATAAACAAAGACCTTTGAATTTTTATTTCTGTGCCGCATCAAACATTCAAGCTGTTGGTGTCACCCATATGGTAAGACAGCCACACAGGACAGAAGGGCCATCCAGAGGTTTGCGGCATCTGCTCCAAAGTAATAGGATATGGTTTAACATCAGGGATAGAGATCCCTGCTGTGACATATTGCAGGATTCCAATGTTGTCTATATGGTCAAGCAGATGGTGCCACAGCTAAAATCCCAGACCAGAAGCTTCAAAAGCCATTTGTAAAGTGACTGCTAGTTTTTAACAATGACGTAGAATTATAAACTATACAATGGTGTGGGATTGACAATGTTATATATTTTTGTTTGACACAATTCTTTTGTATTGTGTGGCTGCAGTATTTACCCATCCATTCAATTGCTGGACCTGTGTAACCTAATTCACCTTTTTAGTACTAATTTCTCATTCATACAGGACTGAACTAATCCCCTGTGTTTGTTGGTCTAGTCCCCATTGCAGAGTTGACATTTCCTGCTTCCGTTTTTGTCCTGGCAGACCTTTTGCCTCATGGATGTGCTGGTCTGTGTATTTCACTGTCCTTATCTGATCTGATTTTTTTTTAGCATGGCACAGTAATGTAGAGCTTAGCTCTGCATGTTCACAGTTTCAAAGACCTGCATTAGTATCCTAGCCAAGCCACTATCTGTATGGGTTTTGCTTGACCCTCATGTGGGTTTTTACCTAGGAAGTCCTCATAAGTGTAAATTAGCCCAGTGCCTGAGCTTCTCCTATTCTGGGTGCAATGCTGTTGAATGTTTTTTATTTCCTTTCTTTATAGCACCCTTCACAAAGTACTCCCCTACAAATTGCTTAATAAAGCAAAACTTACAATGATGCAGAATTAGAATTTATGTTTTTGATAAGGTTAATAGTACAGGATGACAATTCAACACAATCAGGATCAGTTTAGTTGATACAGACATCTATTATTAAGTCTGCTTAATCCATTTGAGGGTTATGAAAGGCCATGGGACAAGACCCTGCAGAAGTCCTTCAAGGGCATATTCACACACATGGTGTCAGTTGAAAATTTTCAGTTAAATCCAAACAGAGAAGTGCCAGTGCTCAAATTTCACAGCGACAGTGACCATTGGAATTTGAATCCAGGATTCTGCTACCAGTGCCACTAATTTCCCTGCATTTGGGATAACAGACTTTAATTAGAGACTATGTTTATAGGTGTTCCTCTTCTGTATTACAATAAAGCCTACCATGTGTACTGTATATTTTAATCATTCCTATGTATGCTCTATATTTGACTGTTCTTGAGTATGTTTTTTCTCCGTATATTAATTGACAGTATTCTGAGTGCTATATAAAAATAAAATTGTAGTTACATTGTAAAGTTGACAGCATGGCGTCACAGTGGTTGGCTCTGCCGCGTCACTAATCATCATCCATTGTTCATGACTGAAATCCCATACCCTGATGTCTGTTGCATATTCTGCTGGTGTTTGCATGGGCTTTCTTTACAATTCCCCCAAGATCTGCAGGTTAGGTCAATTGCTGTCCGCAAATTGGCCTCAATTTTGAGAAGGTGTGTGTCCTGTAATAGACCGGAACCCTGTCCACAACTTGCTTCCTATTTCATGTCCAGGGCTCCCAGGTTAAACCCTTGTAGCCCCAAAATCCTGAATTAGATAAAACATGTCCGAGAATGTACTATAGATGTACACTCACCTAAAGGATTATTAGGACCACCATACTAATACGGTGTTTGACCCCCTTTCGCCTTCAGAACTGCCTTAATTCTATGTGGCATTGATTCAACAAGGTGCTGAAAGCATTCTTTAGAAATGTTGGCCCATATTGATAGGATAGCATCTTGCAGTTGATGGAGATTTGTGGGATGCACATCCAGGGCATGAAGCTCCACCACATCCCAAAGATGCTCTATTGGGTTGAGATCTGGTGACTGTGGGGGCCATTTTAGTACAGTGAATTCATTGTCATGTTCAAGAAACCAATTTGAAATGATTTGAGCTTTGTGACATGGTGCATTATCCTGCTGGAAGTAGCCATCAGAGCATGGGTACATGGTGGTCATGAAGGGATGGACATGGTCAGAAACAATGCTCAGGTAGCCCGTGGCATTTAAATGATGCCCAATTGGCACGAAGGGGCCTAAAGTGTGCCAAGAAAACATCCCCCACACCATTACACCACCACCACCAGCCTGCACAGTGGTAACAAGGCATGATGGATCCATGTTCTCATTCTGTTTACGCCAAATTCTGACTCTACCATTTGAATGACTCAACAGAAATTGAGACTCATCAGACCAGGCAACATTTTTCCAGTCTTCAACTGTCCAATTTTGGTGAGCTCATGCAAATTGTAGCCTCTTTTTCCTATTTGTAGTGGAGATGAGTGGTACCCGGTGGGGTCTTCTGCTGTTGTAGCCCATCCGCCTCAAGGTTGTGCGTGTTGTGGCTTCACAAATGCTTTGCTGCATACCTCGGTTGTAACGAGTGGTTATTTCAGTCAAAGTTGCTCTTCTATCAGCTTGAATCAGTCGGCCCATTCTCCTCTGACCTCTAGCATCAACAAGGCATTTTCGCCCACAGGACTGCCGCATACTGGATGTTTTTCCCTTTTCACACCATTCTTTGTAAACCGTAGAATTGGTTGTGCGTGAAAATCCCAGTAAAAGAGCAGATTGTGAAATACTCAGACCGGCCCGTCTGGCACCAACAACCATGCCACGCTCAAAATTGATTAAATCACCTCTCTTTCCTATTCTGCCATTCAGTTTGGAGTTCAGGAGATTGTCATGACCAGGACCACACCCCTAAATGCATTGAAGCAACTGCCATGTGATTGGTTGATTAGATAATTGCATTAATGAGAAATTGAACAGGTGTTCCTAATAATGCTTTAGGTGAGTGTATATATGTCTTTTAAAGTGAATTTCTGTACTAAGTGCAAAAAGGCAGTACTTACTATGTAATCAGTAGTATGTGACACATCTGAAGCAGTGTGATTATGTATCACTCTGTCTTTACTTATTTATGGTGATTCTTATATGCATACAGTGAAACCTCGGGTCATGAACGTCTCAGAACACGTACAAATCGGGTTACTACCAAAAAGTTCACCAAACTTTTGCATCTGTTCACGACCACACACTCGGTTGACAAACAAGTCAGTTTCCCTTCCGGTTTGTACGCGCTGATGATTTTCACCCGTCTTCAGTCTCTCCCTGTACGTTGTTCTCGGTCAGATGTGCGTTCATTCGCTGTTAACTCTTTGTGTTCTATTTCGTGTGCTTTTGCATTAATTTTGCAATTAACCATGGCCTCTAAGCAAGTGAAGAGTGGTAGTGTTGGTGAGAAGAAAGGTTAGAAGAAAATTGAAATCAAATTAAAGAAAAAAATTATTGAAAAGTATGAGCGTGGCATTCGTGTTACTGATCTTGCCGCCGAGTACAAGAAGTCAAAATCTACGATTTCGACTATTATAAAGCAGAAAGAGGCCATTAAAGCAGCTGATGTTGCAAAAGGAGTTACAGCGTTGGTTCTCAACCTGTGGGGTGGGCCCCCTAGGGGGGCGCGAAGATGTGAAAACAAGAATCAAAAATATGAAAAAAACATTTGTTAAAACCAAAACAAATTAACTTAAAACAACATTCTGATACTAGAACAATAAATATAGAGTTAGATAAATGTCGATAAAAGTTAAGTAGGTATAATAAAATATGCATCTACATTTCAAAAAAATGTTAGGGGGGGCGCAATTAAAACTGTTATGAAAACTTGGGTCGCAAATACTTAAAGGTTGAGAAATGCTGAGTTACAGTGTTAACCAAGCAGAGGCCTCAAGTGCTGGAAGAGGTGGAAAAACTGTTGCTAGTGTGGTTGAACAAAAAGCACCTAGCAGGGGATAGCGCGTGAACTCTTGCAATGTTAGTTTTCTCTGTTCAAGGTTTTCTCTGTGTTATTCAATGTTTTTACATTTAGTTTACTATTACGCTGTGCATTCTATGGTATAAATAACTATTTTTCTGCTTAAAAATCTTTAAAAAATATATTTACATACAGTTCGTACGGTCTGGAACGGATTAATTGTATTTACATACAATCCTATGGGGGAAATTTGTTCAGGTCACGACCAAATCGGGTTGCAACCAGAGTTTTGGAACGAATTACGGTCGTGACCCGAGGTTCCACTGTATATGAGATACTGCTTTGAGGAGTCTCCATGTGTTGGTATATTTTTATTTTCAGTCTGACGCTAATAACTTTCTTCTGATATGTACTACTTCTGTGAAGATATTATTTTTGTGATCCTTAATGTACATATAGGAAATACTCATAAAGTAATGTAACTTTTTAACTAATTTCTCCAGATGGAAAAGGTCAATTCTTGTAATAATTCACTAAACAGAACTTTATTCAAGGGCTGCTAAACGTGTCTGACTTATTCAAGCTAAGGGACGGGAGACCATGAAAACAAAAACTGAGTGCGCCTTACAAATAAGAGAGTCAACGTCTTCCTTTACACCACAGTATGTTATTGGGAATGGAGTGGTGAGTGCCCTGTTATATCTCGATTACTTCCAGTTTACCTCCTTTAACAGGCACATCTTACTTTCATTCACTTCACAACTTTAAATAATTAAATATGTCCCTTTAATGTCAGAGAAGCACACACTTAGAATTCAGAAGAAGTTCCTCAAACCTCTTTCAAACACAACCAGATAAGCCCATTCATATTCAACCTGTTAAGTAAATAGCAGAACTTTAATCTGTTTATTAAACAACTCCAATGACAGTATTTTCCAAACTTGCTAAGCTTGAATCCCACGTCCATATGTAGTTTCCACCTTCTTTCCATCATATGTGTGTTTTTTTTTTCAGGACTCAATCTGAGTGCTATCCACCGTGCCAACCTGTTTTGCTAATTTGTTCTTGTTAATGGTGTATATACCATATAAATTTCACCCTACTATTGTGATGTTCAGTCAATGAGGAGTGCTTTTATTTCGGCCTGTTCTATGTGGAGACATAGCCCTAAGCACTCAAAGGTCATATAATAACAGTGCTGTCCCCAGTTCAGCCTGGAGGCCTCAGTAGAGATGAAGGGTTAGTGAGGTGAGCCACGCCTCAGTTTCAGTCACATGTGCTTTCATCGGTTTCATGGAGCAGCTGCACCTGAGGCCTTGCGCTTGTTAATATGCATGGAAGCCCACTATGACCTTGTGAAAAATTTTCCACTGCAACTTTCCTGCCATCTTCTTAAAATGTTCTGCTCTATAATTTGTGTGTAATGACAAATAGCAGTAATTGGAATGGTGGGACTGAGCAGAGCACACTTGAGCTAACATGAACAGGATTATTACAATTTGCTAGACTTCCTTGTTGCCTAAAAAGGCATTTTTCTTTAAATTGGAGGTCTGTTGTGTCCTTATTGATTATTTTAGAAATGCAGAACACTAATCTAGATAGACTCTAAAAGGCATGTTTCTTACCAATGTTGTAACCTCTGACCCATGCTCTGACACCTTTGTGTGATCTATCTTCTGTCAGAGGTGGTCCGGATTTTCTAAAGTAGAGCTGTGATGATTATCAGTTGGGCTTTCCCCAAAGCTAATACTTTAGTTGCAATGCATAAATAAGTCTTTAATAAACAAAAATGCAGCATTGTATGTACATGCTCATCTGGCTATTGTACATACTGCTCACTCACAAAGATGGAAACAGGCATATTGTGCGTATTGAAATTTATTTTTCAAGCTGTTTAGAATTCAAATTGCTACTCTGATTTTTCTCCCACCTTTCCAGAAACATGCACCAAGTCATGTCCAGGCTGTACTTAACATTTGATATGATGTGATGCCTGGTCAGTAAGAGGTTGTTAGTTGGAAGGGAACCACACGGATGTAGCACAGCATCTAAAGAATATTTGTGACTGAAAGAGAAGAGTGCACTGGCAGTTGGAGGGGTCCAGGGACTTAACAGTTCAGCAGAAAGGTATGCCAGTACAGAAGAAAGTGACATATTTGGGATAGGAATATATAATGTTTCCCAAGGACACTTGAGGGCTCGTGACCCAGCCGGTCTCATGGATACATAATCTTCTGCTAGCAGATAGGTACAGAAGACAGACAGAATGGGATGGCAATAGGCTGCAAGGCATTGTGTCTAATATGTGGCAGCAAGGTGGCACTATCTTGAGCAGCTGGATACAGAATCCTCTTGTCTAACAGATAGGGTGCAGTATTGGTGCCCAGAGTTAGAGGACTGTGTTGCTTCTTTTTTAAAAGAGAGGCTGTATTAGGAACACATCTACTTACCGAAAACTAAAATATCAAAGATGCGGTGGTACCTGGGGCAATAAAGACATTTCTGGGTGTCTGTGTCTCTGGGAAAACTAGAACTACCTCTAAACCCAGAACTGGTTCTGCAACTGTCCCCAGGGGAGATATGCAACGGGGGGTTTAAAACCACCTATAGTATAGTCTGGAGTTGAAAAGAGAGTTCAGGGTGAGAGAAAACAGCCCGGGTCACGAGAGATACGTACAATAGTAGTGCAGCTTACCTCACCCCACTAGTTATAAGAGACTTCAAGAGCTGATGAGGAAGGATCAGGGTGGCAGAGGGTTTTTGTTGTAATCTGTCCTTTTGTTTTCCTTCTCGTTTTCCTTCATTTTCCCCTGCTGCTATGATTAATTGTGAATAAGCACACCATTTAAATACTTCTAGATATGGACTGCTGCTATAAGAGCAACCTTTCCTGTTAGATGGAATAGAATAGTGGATCATATTGATACAAGGTATTTTGTACCATAAAGATATATATAAGCACTCTCTCTGTGATGTGGCCTAGTGATGGGAGGAAGAATGGAAAACAGTTCCCTCATCTACATATTTTAATCCCCACTTAATGTAGTTCATTCATTTCTTAACTCACTTAATTTAGTTCAGGAATGCAGTGACCTAGTGATGGAACAGAACACAATTTTGTGCAAGTTTCTCCAAGAAACGTTCTTCTGAATCCAAAGAGAAAATTGAAGCAAGTTTGATTTAGCAAGCAGTTCATTTACACATGTAAACATGCAAATGATTATGAGACTGCTTGCAATGAAAAGCAGGGGTCGCCCATGACCCTTTATAATGGAGACTCGCTCACTCAGTCTCAAGTCCTAGACTATGTACAGTACATCAGGATTATACAATGGTGCATAGAGGTGTAGCAACGACGAGAGGGAGTGAAACTTGTGTGGAGCCCCTGTAGACTTAGTGAAGCCGAGGATGGCCATTCTACTCTGCTCTTTTAAAGGAAGACACTGGTTCAGCTTTTTCAAACCACCTGTCTGTTGTGTTTTGCTGCACTGTCTGTTTTTCCTTGAGTGTGATCTGATCCTGTTTCACTGTAATTCTTCAAGGCCATTTAGCACTGTGCTATCTGCTGGCAGGTGCTTTCTGTGGCATGCTTAATCAATCTCATATTTTTCAGATATTATCGTTGTTTTTGCTTTTTGGAAAAAAGGGGGTGTTTTCAGGATGAACATTTGTACTATTGAAAGGCTAATTGAATTTCACCAGCGGGCAGGACGCCGACGCAGGTTCAAGCCAGCTCTGTCTGTGTATACGCACTGTTTGCATATGCACTCTTTATTTACTTGTTGTGTTGCTTTTTATAAATTATTTCACCCACATTCACTTTGCAAGGTTTTCTAGTGCTTAGAATTTGGTCTTCCGTGGCCAGACATTGAGAAAAGAGAGAAGCACTCACTTCACAGGCTGTATTGGCCACTTATGCAGTAATGTAGGAAGCAAAAAAATAAAAACAACTTTTGTTATTTGCTCTTGTTTGAGTCTGTACGTACATGAGATGTAGAGCCTCCTGCTGAGTTACACATACACGACTGCAGTCAGCTTATATACTCTTTAGAAAATCAGCAGGTTTGTTATGTATTTTGTGGTCTATTTTCCAGCTAGCTTTAAATACTAAGCACTACTATCCAGCCCGCTTTGTTGTATTTACTGGGACATAGTGTTCATATTGTTCCACTTTGTTGTAATAAACTAAAGATATTCTCACCATTCAGTTTTCATTTCTGTTTCTTATGTGTTAAGATATACATTTATTTTATTTTATTGTCTGTAAGCATAGTACATGTTTTTATTTCCTGCATATAACCTGCTTTGTTTTCATGTCTTTAGAAAAAAAATCAGTTGCCAAATGTGAGCTTTAATTGCAAATTTTGGTAAGTTTGGCAAAGTTATTAGTATTGTAAAATGTTAGAAGCGCATTGATTCTGAGCAGAATGTCTTCATTACACTGTAGCCCTGTGCTGGATTAACATTAGTGGATGAATAAATACAATCAGATAATTTCAAATTAGAAGACCCTTGTCCTCTTGTTCACTTACTATGTTATTGCCACATCTTGGCCCTCTTAATATATCTGGCATTCAAAGGGTTTGGATTTTACCAGAACAGTACAAGTATACACAAACTTGCATTACCATCCCAGTTCTTCCCACTAAACTTTTGCTATCTGATTATTCTATTATGTTGCCTCTTTATCTTGCAAACTGCAACCACTTTGATGGCTCTGTGGGAGGGAGAAATAATTAGTTGCTGAGCATAAGCTTCTAAACAGGATATCACATCTAGAGGACAATATGAGGCCTCTGCGTGTTCTGGAAAAACATCCTCTGAAGTACTTTTCACCATTCTATCAAAGCGCCTTGCCCAGTGGTACTGTCTCTGTAAATCCGAATCAACAGTAATATTTCTACTTTTCAGCCAGCTGTGTGTTTGTCTGATGGGAGTGTGTGCCAGTCAAACCCATTGCAGAAATGGGAATCATCAGGGTTAAATCCCAGAAAAGGGGATGCCACAGAAGAACACCAAATGCTATCCCAGTTTGATTTGCTGTTCTAACCCAGTATCATAGCGTGAAACTTAGAGGAACATCATATCCTATATTTTAAAACTGTGTGACCCAGAAGAACCTCACAGTTTTGTATATGGCAAATGACATTTTGTACATACATTTGTAAACATGAAATTTTGGCCATATCAGAATACTTTTACATAAAGTTACTGTGTGCTGTGTAATACACCTGATTTATAGATAGTTATTTCTGTGGACACAATCACTAAACTTCTACCATTTTACAGTGCTAATAACTGTGCCAAGTTTCATTTGGATTCATAAATATATTTTTGAGGTATCCTGTCCACAGGCCCCGACCCCACAGACAGACAGACATTCTGAGAGTGATTGTGTTCAGGTATGTATAAAACGTGTCAATTAGTTTAAAAAAACCCTTAAAATACTGTTCTTTTATATATGTAGGAAGGAAAATAGTCTGTCCCAAAGGAATATGTGTAATATTAAATCTTCCATCCATTATCCAACCCGCTGAATCCGAACACAGGGTCACGGGGGTCTGCTGGAGCCAATCCCAGCCAACACAGGAACAAATCCCAGGCAGGGTGCCAACCCACCGCAGGACACACACACACTTAAGACAATTTACAATCGCCAATCCACCTAACCTGCATGTCTTTGGACCGTGGAAGGAAACCCACACAGACACGGGGAGAACATGCAAACTCCACACAGGGAGGACCCGGGAAGCGAACCCAGGTCTCCCAACTTCAAGGCAGCAGCGCTACCACTGCGCCACTGTGCCACCCCTATTCAATCTTCTAACCTTATATTATTAAAAGGGATGTGGCACATCAGGGCAGTATCCTACTCTGGGCAGTTATTATCCTGGAGTAATTCAATACTATATTAAGATGATGTCCAGTTTTGATCACTATGGTAGTGTGAGGCCAGTATTTCATCTAGGCCAGCTACTTTATACATTATACAAGTGAAAAAGCCTGGATCCATTAGGCTTGTATCCAATTTTTGACCAGTTATTCTAACTTAATTCAAGTAATGGTGTGCAGCTTTTGAAGAACATCAGGTTCTCTGTCCCAGTACATTTATTGTATCCTAATTTCAGTAAAAAAAATATGACTCAGAGTAACATCAAGAAATTACTTTAACCCCAGTAATGTTGTTCAACATTTGAGACATTTTCCAGTTTGTGTAACTATCCAATCCTGATCTCAGTGTAACTCATATGGAAATCTGAGTCATTTCTGAGTCTGACCAGTTCTTCTAACCTAAAATGGACTCATAAGGGCCATGTGGGAGTTTAGTAATTATAGTCTCATTACAGTAATTGTGTATATCATTCAAGAACTTCAGACACAGTGTTCCAATTTGAACAAACCTTAATTTCTTAGTGCCATTCCATGACAACATCCAAGGAAATAGCAGGGTCTGTTTCCAGTTTGGCCAGTTATTCCAATCTAACTTGAGTAAAAAGGCTGTAAACCACATGACAATGGGGTACTGTACTTCACTGTAGCTTCTACTTCATTCCGAATGAAAGAGTGTGAACAAAGTAAACTAGGAGCATTACTTCCAGTCTTGACTGATTTGATCAAGTGAGCAGGTCTCAACAAAAGGTCACATTGATATTAGATTATATCAATCCAGAATATGTGTGTTAGTTTTAGTTTACAACAGTGTAGCTCTCTTTTATGTTGTACATCTTCTCTTCTACCTAACTTTATACTGTACACCATTCGATGTTAGTTTTTATTTTATATTTTGAATCCCATTTGCATCATCAAATTCAAACTTGCAGTGACTTGGAAATTCCATTAATTACCATCCCTCCATTTCATAATCTGCTCATCCAATCTGTTTAATGTGCCACTTGTATTTTAGGGTAATGATTCAGTAAATATTTTCAAGTCGTGGTCCATCATTAAGTAAAAGCAACATGTGAGCCTTTAAGCAAATTAAAAAAAAAAACACAAAATGCATGTTGGAAGTCTCACCCAAAGGTTGTGCCAAGATTGTGTCAAAGCTTTAATAAAAGCCACTTTGTTCCAAAAATCTTCAGTGGGGGCACTGCAGTTTTTTCTCTGGACATTTTTCTTTTAAAGCAGAGGGTTAAGGTTTTTTTTTCATCTCAGGGTCGCGTTGTAAATCAACTCAAGTGCATTAATTAGACTTGCCTCTATGTCATTGTATTGTCCCATGCTATGATCTACATGAAAGTATAAGGTGATGGCTCCAGGCTGACTTGACATCTGTCTGAGTACCATGGTTGCCCCATCACCCACCCCACTTAGTGTTCATGAAGTTACAAACATAATTCAGGAAAATCCAAGTTTTTTCAACAAGGGGGAGCTTTGGAAATAATTATACTTATCACATTGACCACAACATTGCTGGGTCACTACTCCTCACTTCATGTATTGCACATGAGGAGGCCTTTTCACAGGCATGGTGTGATACATTAATACGTAGGTAAGCAGACTGGCAATTCATCAGACTTACGAGTGAGCTGGCACAGACTTTGAGGTGAAAATTTTGCAGTTAATTAAGAGAGAGGTAGTCTGGCAAAGGCTGAGCAGAGAAACAAATTTAAATTTTACAGTTAGTGTTGACTGGCAGAAGAGTTATTATAGTTGGATAGATGGCAATAATTCAGAGATGTGCAGATTGGCAAGCTGGGCAAATTCTAAATAATGGAGTGAAAAGTAGATGATTGTGTGAGTAATGAAAAGAGACCAAGATGAGGCAAGATCTTCAGTGGAATAACATGGTAAATAAGTACAAGTTGAAAATATTGTATTTCTCATAGTTTAGAGAGCTAATTTATTAATATCAATATTTTTGTCCATTTCTTTGTTTTTTTTTTTTTGTTTTTTTTTTCAGCAAACCCTTTATAAAAAAAAAGTATCAAACAGATCCCTGTGATGCATTTGTTTCCATTTTTATGTCGTTGTCTTTCTGGTGGGTAAAGGGACTTGCTCAATGCAATAGCATGAGAAGATAGTGGGGACTAAGCTAGCATCATTTCATTTCAACATCAACGCCACATTAAGAGTGAGTGAACATTCAGTAGTTAATAAAAATATAAGGGTTGAGGGTGGCTGGAGATTCAAGTGAGTTGAATGGACTCAGATGTGCACTATAGAATAAGCCAATGTGTGAAACAGTGTTAGGGTCACACCTCAGAGCTTAAAATGCCTGTACTCCAAATGTAGTAAAAATAATATATATATATATATATGATATAAACCAAATAAATTATGTATCTGTGCATGAAATGTGCCTTGGGATGGTGTTCACAACAGAAAGGTGCCATACAAATAAAGTTTACGCATTTGTAGCACTTTTCCTCCCAGGTTTTTTTCTGTCCATGATTACTGATAGCTCATTATTTATGTTAAATCCATATTTACAATTGAAACCATAAAGGAAGTGTGAAAGAATAGCACTTTATATCACCATTGCCAGGTTTTTTTAGTCGTTGTTGGTTATTATTCTCCAGTTACAATTCACACTATGAAGCATTTTTTAACTGTTTTACTTATTATATTGTTTGTCCTTATAGTAAAGGCAGTCAGATGCAGGAGTTAATCACTTAAGTCAGGGTTATTTAAAGTCAGTTGTTAATCATAATATCAAGTCTTTAGACCAGGGTAACAAGTGGAAGCTTTCAAAATCATTGGTAGAACATGCAGGCTTAACAGGCTAAACAGGGAGCAGACCAGGAGCAAACCACAAAGCCTCATGCAGTAACAACCTGATGCCCAGTGTTTATATTTTTAAATTATTATTTTCTGTTGTAATTAGTATATCAAATTAATTTTTCTCTGCTTAGTAGCTGTATATTTCTAATTGAATATAGATATTATAAAAGTGGATAAAACATGTACTGCAGATCACCGAGCTCTCAGTACAATTCCTTCTGGTGTCTCTCCTTCTGTGTGGCCCTCTTCTAGTCACTGAACCTGCCTGTGCTGTTAGTTATTCTGTGCTGTCGATTGTGATAAAGTATCCCAATGACTTACGTCACCTCAAACAACGGTGACAACCATACAGACCATAATCATAAAAATGTAAGCAATACACTTGTCCCCCATGAACCAGATGAAGTGAGTCTGATAATGTCATGCTATGTTAATGTAAAACATACACAAGCTTGGTCCCTAATGAAACAGATATGTGTATTTCCACTAGCAGCCACAAAGCAGCACAGTAGATGATTATAAAACTACAGCCCCAGTATTTCCTGTCCTATTAAAAATTAGTTTTAATAGCATGGGAGGGGACTGAAGGCACCTTTAGCAAATGCTGTCATACGTGTTTTGTGTTTACCTAATTTTTTCCTTTAAGATGCCCTTTTCACACCTGGTAAAGTCTCGTAAGACGCGTTTAGCATCCCCTTCATCCTATCCATTACTGAATCCATTTTAGGTGCCAGTGTGGGGACTTTCACATCCTCAAATAAAGTTCCTATTTTGAGACATCCAGTGGCAGGAGTGTCAATGCAACAGCTGTTGTTTCTGCACTCGCCTTACTCAGCATGGTGTCAGCAGATGTGTGGCTAATAGGCCTTTCATTGCCAATTAGTACTTTACACTTGCATCTCTTTTTCTTCTCTTATGGAGTTTTTGGAAATGGTTTTCAATTTAAGAGTGAAACTAAAAACTTTTTTTCTTTTGTTGTGCTTTCTTCATCCATGCATCAGACCAGCAAGGTTAAAGGTTGCCTATTATATTCTGAGGGAGGCATCAAGCTCAAAAAGTGTTTTGCTGTGACTTCTATATTGGATCTGCATTGCTGTCTTGTGGACAAAGCCTTGGCACTTGTCCCTGTGAACCATAACTAACAAGCACCACCGTTAATCTTCAGTCCATTTCCAAACTTGATTTACAGAGTGCCACAAGGTCAGACTGCTGTCAAAGCTGTGATTCTTTTTTTTCTTCTTTCTCATTGACACATGTGGCCTTTTTGTCTACCAGTTTGCTGTTAGTTTTATGAGATGGTAATGTAACATCAGTGACCTCTGCACCCTTACCTTATTCCTCTCTGTTTTATGTACTCCTTGAATGTCCAGTATCGATCAACACGGTCAGTCTCTATCAATCATCACGGTGCACTGACCCACTCAAAGTCATTTCTTCAAAGTCACTGTCTTCCCTGTTCAGCACATCCACTCACCTCAATTCTGTGGTGTTTGCAATTCTGAACATTTGTCTGCTGCCCTAACTCTGCTCTAATCTTGTCTGAATGGTCTGTGGCTATTTGTTTTGGTGGCACTTGCAATATTTTATAGTCTCACTGCACACTTATCTCCTTTGTTTCAATCTGATTTGTACATCTAACTGACAATTCAGTTCTTATATGTGCATCTGCTTCTGTTTAGACACTGGGTCCTACAGTATGTCTTGTTATGTGTAGGCTCTCAGTGCTTCACCTGGTCATGTGCTGGTATTATGTACTGTACATTTGATTAAATTCAGAGACTGGTGTTCATGTGTGCTTACACTAAGACACTACCCTCTGTGTCTGTCTTTTTTAGGTGCTGGCCTTATTCTTCTTCTTCTGTAACCTGTATGTGTGTGTGCTAGACCATCAATTATGTTTTCTGTTAGGCTTTCTCTGAATTTACTGTCTTAATCTTCTTTATTTATTTATTTGGTTTGTACAATGCTATATACTGTATACCCTGCCGTTCTTCCTAAACTCTGTGAAGTGCCCTGAGCTTGGGAAAGGCGCTATATAAATAAAATGTATTAGTATTATTATTATTCTTACATTTAGGCCCGATTACTTCTAAACATTGGTCTTTGTGTCTAGTTATTTTCAGGTCCTCACTTCTATGTCTGGATATATTTAGGTACCAGTCACTGTATCTGGTTATGTGCACACCGTCATCTCTATGCCTGATGGTGCTCTGTCTGTGGCCACTGTGTCTGGTGTGGACTTTAGGAGGTACTTGTGAACTGACCCTGAAACCAAACCAGACACAGCAGATGAACATGTTTAAAAGTATTTTTTTTTTAATATAAGTAGGAATAACTGCAGTAAAAACACAAGGAAAGCTACACTGATGGATCAAAACAACATTATTTAAACTTTATAGCCTTGTACAGTTAATTATCCCGTGGGCCAGATGTTTCACATATCCACTGAAATCTACAATCTACAATACCTTCCTCCTCACAATTCAAAACAAGCCGCTCTCCTTCTCCTACTTTGACCTTACTTCCTCCCACTAGTTGAACCCTGGTCTCCTACTTCCTTCCAACTGAAAGACCCAAGTCCTCTGGCTGGGGGAGTCTTTAAGGTCCTGGGCCTGTCCATGCCAGGCTCCCAGGTGTTTCCTGCCTGTTCCCCGTACCATAGAGTTGTACACATGTGGACTAGATGGGCTTGGTGAAAGATCGACACTATATATATGTATTTTATTTGTTTAGTCTGGGTCTTGGCTCACCCAGATCTACTCTGGTGACAGCCCCTTTGGTTATAATAGATATCACTACCCGGGTTTTTTCACACTGGTTACTTTTTTAGAATTGGTATTTGTGTCTTCTTTTGTTTAAGCACTGCTGTCCGTGTTTGGTTATACTTAGAAATAGGCCTGGACGATATTGGAGTTGGGGGTGTTGTGTGGGGTTCATTTATGGTGGTTACATAGATTGAAATATAGCATAAATGATTCATTTATCCTCCCTGAAATAAATTCTTGGCTACACCCATGTCACTGAGTTTCTCATCTGTTCACCTGATGGCATTTAGATATTGGTCTTCTGTTCTGGTCACTTTGTCTCATTATTTAGATAGATGCCACTTTATTGACACCCAAGGGTGGGCCCTCATTTATGTGTCTGATAACATTCAGCTACCACTGTCCATATCTGGTATTACGTAGCTGTTGGTCTCTGGGTTTAATTCTATTTAGACCCTTGTCTACATCTGATCACACAGAGATTACCTTAGGTTTTAAGTTTGCTTTTGTTTAGGAACAGATGTTTTGATCATTTACATCTGGTTAGGGTGTCATTCTTTCTATAAACCCTGGATGAGGCTTTCATTTCAGTGTCTGGCTTATAATGTGGTGCTACTTTATGTGTCAGATTAAATATGGATTGTAGTTTTTTTGTGGCTACCTGCTCCAAAATTTGACCAAAATGAGGTACTTGGAGAGGACAACGCGTACCATGTCCTAAATACAGTATATGAGCAAAAAATGTACATAATTCTTCCTGTGGTGTTGATGTAAGCATTAAACTGCAAGCACATCATTATGGCTACAAAATTAACATTATAATGATGGCAGTAAATGTTCAATAGTGTGGTGTGCTGAAGTATGAGGTGTTTCAGGGTGTCATCTTACAGTCCATTATTCTAAAAGCTGAACCCTGCTGCTACTCCACACATGTCTCAAATCCATCTAGGCCTACCTCTGTCAAGTCGCATGATAGACCTTCTACAGTATTCCATTGATTTATATCCTATTTTTGGCCACCTTGTCTCAAGTGGGCCAACATTTACTGCCCGCTTCCCACGTTAAAGCCAAGTCCTTGATAACATGTTTCATCACACTCATTCTCTTTTGTGATCTTCTTACCATTTTTCATGTAGATGAACTGTAGTGCAGATTCTACACTAGTGCATATTTGATTCCATTCCATTCTAGTAACTGTTTTAATGTATTGACGGGTGTCACTTGTGTGGATGTCACTTTTGAGCTGATTGTGTGTGACGGTGCATCTGTGCTTTTTTAATTGGTTACTTCAATGTGTGGTAAAGCATCTGCATGTTAATAGAGAAAAGTATACTAAAAGAAAAAAGGGCTTTATTGATTGTGCACATTGAGTTGCACCATTTTGATTAACAATACATTGTCCATATATTTCACATTGGCAGTTACCTGTAATTAATGTGTTTAAGAGTGTTAGGGTGTTGTACCGTGTTAGGCATTATGAATGTAGAGAAAAGCCAAGCAAAATGACACCTTTTACTGGCAAACTAAAAAGATTACAATATGCAAGCTTTCGAGGCAACTCAGGCCCCTTCTTCAGGCACGATGTAATCTTGGTTATTCTTGCTTCAGCACTTGTGCTGTTCAAAATCTGACATACCATCTGTTCTCTCGCCCCAGACTGCCCCTTTCTACTCGTACCTCTGTTTATGGTATATTTATACATCTATCCACTGGACCATATTATTTACTACGGGCTTCCAGCCATCCATTCCTACATTTTCTTGATCTGCTTTGTCTAGTAGGGAGAGTCAGTCTCTTCCAACAGTGTAAGGTGCCATGAATCAACTGTGAATGAACAACTCATCCATTACGGGCTCTACTCCTGCCTTTGTACAATGTGCCATTTTAGAGTCACCAATCCAGTTAACAAAAGAGGTCTGTATCAAACCTCCACTCAGCTAATCCAAAATTTCAGCCTCTGAAGGTCTGAGGCATTTTGCAGACCACTGTATCATCATGCCACCCTAACACTCTTAAAATGTGTGTTTGTATATATGAAAAGATACCTTAGCCTAATGGAGTTTGGTTTTGTTTATGTCAATTTGTTCGATTTATAAGGTCCATTGGGGATGGTGGGTGATGAGCACGCCTCTAATCTGCTTTGCACCAACTACAGTTACACTCCTGGCAGCCTTAGAAGAGAATCTGTCTCATATTTTTAGGTTCTTCAGCCATCTCGGCTACAAATATAAGACCATATCCCAGGCGTGTAGCAGCTTGCACCCTAAGCCTAATGCCACTTTGTTCAGTGTATGCAGTTAATGTGTTGCTTATTAAATAATCAGCTGGCTGATGCATTTTTGGCATCTGATCTCCTTGTGCTCCCTGTTGTCAGCACGACAGCCAGCTTTCTGCCCCATTTTCCCACTCGGCTCTCACCTGTGTTCACAGTGGGTCACTAGTTCAGGCATGGGTGCTGGAAAGGCGGCTCCAGGCAAGCAACAGAGGGTCAGGTGCATGAGAACACGTGACTGGGAGTTGTAGTGTCCCGAGAGTCACCAGAATCATGATGACTGATTGCAGCTGAATGTTTGCTCTGAGAGTCTGGAGTGAGCAGCACGTTGTCTGCAGCTGCAGCGTATCACTAGACCTCACTGTGGGTGTGTGGTGTTCAGAGCTTTAACAAAGTGGGCCACGCAGCCTTCTGAAAGGCACTGTAAAAAGCAAAGCCTGGCTAACAGATAACCAAGCCCAAGGATGCCTAATAACATAGCATACTAAAAAGGACCTGATGTTCTCCTAACCATCAAGGCAACACTGCAGGAGGATTTCCAGCCGCACAAGAGTTTTCATTCTAGGGGTCAGCCAAACTTCAGAATTCAGAGGTCGACCTCCTAGTTATGTAACTTCCCTGTTCTAAATGTCCGATTGTTTTGACAGAAAGATCAGATTGTCTACGTTTTCTTGCGAAGCGCTCTTTGGAGTGCTCCTCCCTCCAATCCCTCTGTCCAAACCGAGCCTGCATCCATCACTGTGCTTTAACAATGAGTGGTGCAGGGGGTCAGAGCACAAGGTGAACCTCTTGGGGAAAAGAAATGCTAAGATGAGAAGCTGAGCAGCAGTGCCGGGTGACGCGTAGTAAAATCCTCTGGCACGGTCCCTGCAATAGGGATGGGTGATGCCTCTTTCCTACGTTTTGTGAAACTGCACTCTAGCACAATGGCTTGCTGCTGTCCCCCTCCCAGCATTACTGCGATTTACAACCCCGTTGGCTCCCCTCTCGGTCGGATAAAGACCACGTTTAACACTCCAGGCCAGCAAACAGCACAGATGTGCAAGGCAAAAAATAAATAAATAAATAAAAAATAATGCACTCACCATGTCATCTCCACTTCCCTGCGCTGTTCAGCTGGCCCCCTCCCTCTTCACAGCTCCATCCTCCTCCTCCTCCTCCTCCTTCTACCTTCCTTGGGCACTGGAGCTGCCTGAAATGATGCAGGGTCACCAGGGCAGGATGCGGATGTAGCAGGAACGAAAAGGCAGAAAAATGCACAATTCTTTCTGATAGTCAAAGAGGATAGCATGGAAATGTGAGGCAGAGAGAACGAGGGGAGAGGGAGAGAGAGAGAGAGAGAGAGAGCTATAGAGACAGAGGGTGCGGGGAGGGGGGGTTGGGTGGTCTTGCGCTTGTTTCCTAGCCGACCAGCTCACTTCACACAGCAAGAAGGACCACTCAGAGCACAGATGCCTGTGTTTGAGGTACCCGCTCACTCGGCAGAGACACTCTGAATCTCCATTAGCTGCTGAGCCTGATGGATGCCTCTTGCAGCCAATGGCTGCTGTAGGAAGGAAGACCATGTTTGCAGCACTGTTGTTTAGGGAGGCAGGGAGAAGGCTAAGGAAGCGTTGCAGTTTGTGGACTGTGCTGTTTGGCCATATCGGTGTATGCAACTTATTAAGTATTTCTCCAAATGCTGACAGTCAGCTTCCTTGTGTGCTACTGGCTCACAGAGTAGTAGTGTTTGCTTTTTAAATGTTGATTCGATTTTGACTAAATTTTCTTTGATATTTCCAGGGGGACCTGGGCCTGTTTCAGTTTCTACTTGTAAAAGAGGACTCTGACACTAAGGAAGGAGGGTGGCATGGTAGTGTAGCTTCAGAGCTTCGGCTCCTGGCTTGGCCATCATGTGTGTGGAGTTTGAATGTTCTTCCCATTTCTTTGTGGTGCTTCCCCAGGTGCTGTATACGTCCAGGTAAGGTTGTCTGACTATTCTAAATTGTCCCAGTGTGAATGTGCTGCATGCAAGGTTGTACCCATCACTGTTTGGAAGGACTCAAGCCCCTATAGTGGAAATTGAAAGTGAATTCAATCAATATGTTTATCAGCATGTTTATGTCCATCTCTGTGTTTAGATGTTCTTGGCTGGCTAGGACCTGTTTTGTGAGGGCTGAAGGAATTTTCTTATTATGCCTAAGTGTTTTCTTCCATGTGACCACATGCGTCTTTTTGGTTGATTCATTAAATGGGGTGGATTCTTGTTACTGGTAACAAGACTGTTAAACCTGACCTGCAGTTTAGTACTGTTGTCCAAAGACATAACCAGTACATGTAGCTGAATAACATCCTTTATATGAAAGCATAGCTAATTCAGGAGAGGGGAGACTTGTTAGTCATTTTAATCGCCTTCCATACATATTGTGGCATCCGACCGGGGCTGGACACCGGCCGGGATGCCCATGAGGACTGGAGGAGGGCTTGTACCTCCTCCAGACCGCGAGGGGGCGTCCGCCCTGGTTATGTTGGCAGCCACGGGTAAAGGGCTTGGAAACCCAGCCCTGCAGGGACCCGTGGCCACCGCCAGGCGGTGCCCCAGTGCCTTGACAACCCTGGAGTCCAGCACTTCCGCCACACCAGGAATTGCTGGGGGGGAAGACGACAGGGGACACCCGGACGGGTTCCGGGTGCGCAGCCGGCACTTCCGCCACACTGGGGCGTGTCTGCGGAGGTGTGCCGGGGAGCAGCTGGAGCCCATCCAGGTTCCTATTTAAGGGGCCGCCTCCCTTCAGTCGAGAGCGGAAGTCGGGTGGAAGTGGACAGAGCTGGAGAGAGGACTGGAGGCGACCAAGAGAGAGGCACGAAGGACTGTGTGGCATGGATTGAGGGGGATCGGTGATGGAGGCAATGGGGTTTGTTGTGCACGTAAATTGTAAATATTAGTGTAAATAAACAGTGTGTGGTGGAGCCAACGATGTCCGTCTGTCTGTGTCCTGGCCAGCGTTCACAATATATATATGTATATGTATATTGTAGGGTGGCACAGTGGGTAGTGCTGCTGCCTCGCAGTTAGGAGACTTGGGTTCGCTTCCCGGGTCCTCCATGCGTGGAGTTTGCATGTTCTCCCCGTGTCTGCGTGGGTTTCCTCCCACAGTCCAAAGACATGCAGGTTAGGTGCATTGGCGATTCTAAATTGTCCCAAGTGTGTGTATGCCCTGCGGTGGGTTGGCGCCCTACCTGGGGTTTGGTTCCTGCCTTGCGCCTTGTGTTGGCCGGGATTGGCTCCAGCAGACTGCCATGACCCCGTAGTTAGGATATAGCAGGTTGGATGATGGATGGATGTATATTATACAGGGACTGATCCTCCACTCTATCTTGTGTAGAAGATTGAGTTTGTGTCAGAATTCACAAATACGTTGTATAACATTTTCAAACCTGCTTAATCCAGTTCAGGGACAAAGCAGGCCAGACCGTATTCCAGTAGCATTGGGCAGTTGTGCATCTCTTGGCCTCTGATTGTAACACCCACATTCACACAGGGCCAATTTAGAATCACCTAGTAACTTAACATGAATGTCTTTGGAAATGTGGAAGGAATACTGGAGTACCTGGAGGAAGAAGGGACAATGGGCCAACTCCAGATGGTCAGTGTGTGATTCAAACCACAGATGCTGGATTCATGATGCTGTCATGATAACCATTGTACCAACCGTCCCCTCTCTCTTTAAAAACATTACACCCGCAATTATTTTTTTAGCAAGTGCCTTTTTTTTAAAAGTGAATTCAGCATTCCACATGAAGAAATAGAAAGGGAAACTGGGAAAGGAGAGAAAAAAAACACAAGTAAAACTAAATATTTGATTACAAAAATAAACCACAAATACATTAAATCACATCACAGTAAATACAGAGGTTGAAGTTCAGAATCAGGTAATCCCATGATTCTATTTTGCAGGTGTTACAAAGTCAATGTTTTATAGAGGGAACACAGGCCAAAGTGGTGGGCCTTCAGTCAAGGCTGGATTGGCCATTCTGATTGTGATGGATAGAACTTCCTCCATTGGGAGGCCAGGGCTGGACCTTTTCATGCCAGGAAGGATTTTTGCCAAGAACATGTGTGTGATTAAGAGATGTTCACATATGGATGCTGGTGAAAGTCAACATTGGAATGGATCTCTACAGGTAAGAACAGAAATGGATGTGTCTCACAGACTGAAGAGTCCTGCATTAGAATGAAACTAGCATTTAATTTAAAATGTGATGATTCACTGTGCCTGACATATCATGGTAAAGTCATTGTTCATCACAATGACCGACTGAGCAGGAGTGCATTTTGCGTACATGTTGATCCAAAAGCAAATTTTAACCATAATGGTACAACTCCCCCTTCTTGCAAATCAACAGATATAATGCTAGCTAGGAGACGTGTAACCCTGATGGCATGCATTTCTCTGTCTTGTTGTTGAACCATTATGATGAATAAGTTGCTTTTGGAACAACATATCGGCTAGGTACATGTAAACATATGCTGGTACCTGGCAGGCACTAAGGTTCAATTCATGTGCTGTCAGACAGATAGGTAATTGGAGTTTCACAGTCGACAATGTCATGTGAACATCCACAAATAGGAAACTCCAAGTTGAACAATTCAGAGAAAACAATGCTACCGAAATTGTCCAAGTTGTATCATAACTCTTTTCTTTTACATCAGAAAAATATCCTGGTCAACCAGAAACTTCATTTTTGTGGCCACATTGTATTGAGAGTGACATTACAGTTTTAATATGTTTACGTTTATTATTTTATATTCACATAAAATGAAGCTTAATGCTTTTTGTGTGAACATAACTGAACATTCTCAAACCTACTTGATCCAACTCAGGGTCACTGGGGCAGAGGGAACAGTTCTGGACAGGACGCTAGTCCACTACAGGGTCTGGTCAGCAGTTCACCTGACAAGCCTATTTTGGAAATGTGGGAGAAAAACAGAAGTACACCCATAAAAACAGAGAGAGAATGTATTCAATCATCATTTTTTTTTGGTACCTACGAATTGCATTTCACATTTGTGGTGGGCCTATCTGAATGTCACTGATTTCAAGGTAGGAATCAGTCCTGGTAAGGTTGCCAGTTTATTGTAGAAACTCTTCCACCCTACGCACACACACACACACCATACTGTAGTCAACAACTAAATTACTTTTCCCACTTAGGAATGTGGGTGGGAAGAGGAGTGTTTGGTGAACAACCTACACAGATACAGGGAGAACATCCAAATTGCATACAGAAAATGTCTCAGTGGTTGCCTCAGTTGCATCACAACTCCACATTAAGATTTGCACCCTCTGTTCTCTTCATGTACAGATCCCTCCCTTATGCATTGCTAACCTGGTTTTAACTGTGTGGTTGACACAAATCACCATTTGTAATCCACTCATTGTTAAAATGCTTACAATTTGCACTCCAATGCAGTTCTTTCCACAAATATCCTTGTAATGGGCAGTTCCATTGAGGACGATTATTGGATGTTGAGCATAAATCCTTGTGGATTCCATTTCTACTGATCTGCTTCTGTGATACCTGCATTGAGCAAGGAAGTAATTTGCCTTGAATATGTCTTGTGACTTGGCAAGTGGGCCCAAACTGTGCGTATTTTAGAGTATTTTTATGGGTATTGCTCTATACAGTATATGTTTCAGTGTGCTTAATGAGCAAACAATACAGAGTGATGGGCTCAACAGCACCTCCCTACAGATCTGATGTTAGCTCCCAGACCTTGAGTGAGCAGTGTTTCAGGGTTTTGTTCCAACCTATTTGCTTAATTAGAAGCCAACTCTTGCCAATAACAGACATTAATTAATTTCATGACTTGTTAGTGTTTTAATGTTGCCATATCAGGCAATTCTTATATTATCATATTTTTATCCTTTCCAAGGATATCATCCATATGATTTGAAGCCTAAAATGAATGAATAATTCTCAGTCCTTCACTTTTTTCCCTTCAGTTTCCTTCGAAATATTTCATTCGATTCAATTTGATAAATATTTATCCCCAAAGGGAAATTTAGATGCATACAACAGCAGAAAACAAAAATTAAATTAATTCAAATGGAAATGGAAACAAGTTAGATGGAGAACTGCTGGTTCTATTGTCATTTCATTTACATCAAATTACTAATAAAGAGCAATTAAAACAGTGAATGCAGTTGTTTAAAACTAAAATAAGCAATTAAGGGTGAAGAACCTTAACAAGTGAGTCAACTGAAATGAAGTATTTATGCAATAAGTACTTTATCAGCCATAATTGACTTCTTATTAAGAAACTGGGTTGAATCAAAGTCCTACAGCCACTGCGGCCTTGCAGGACTGATGTTGCTCACCCCGCTCCAGACTAAGTGCTAGCCTTTAAGTCAGTGAGTGAATCACGTAACCTTCTTGTGAAAATGCCACACAAATAACTGTAATGTGAAGTGTCTTACTATAGATGGGCACTATATAAAGTGTGGTGCGTTTGTGTCCCTGCCAGCCTTAGTAGCATGTGTTCACTCCCTCTGCTTGTCACACAGCCTTTGTGTACAGCTCTCCCTGTGGATGCTTTCTGAGAGCTCTCTCATGGCTCCAGAGAAGCCTCAGTGCCACACTTAGTACAGTGTTATGGCTTCACACCATGTGGTGTCGCCAAGCCTGAGTGAGAATGTGGGTTAGTTTAAAATAGGACAGCCTTGGGATTGTTCGTCTCATTGACATTTCCATTTTGAGCGCTAGTGTGCGACATTAGGGAGTAACTGAAGCTTGCCTTTTATTGTTATTATCATTAGCTCTCTCATTAGCATCGCTTTCAGTTGTTAGACACATTACTGTTCAAATGTGTTTTAGATATACATGGATGAAAAAAAAAGCTTACAAGGCAGCATACAAGACAAACCTGAGCACAGGAATGAAGATGGCAAATCTCTGCCTCTTGGTAGGCCAGGCATCCCTCCCGGCTCTACGAAAATGAGCATTAAAAAGAGACTGGGCAGAGCACATCAGACTGGGAATGACTGCTGTATCTTTGACCAGAAGAGGGCAGACTTGAGCACATAAAACTGGGAATGACAGGTACTGTATATGTGAATGTTAGATTGGGGATCAATTGTGTGAGCATTCATAAAGAATGGTCAGCTACTTATATTGGATTATAGTTTAGTCTGTTTTTTTTTTTGTTAATTTTGTTAATCATTTGTTTCTATTATTATTAATAAACACATTGACTGTACATGTGATTGTGTGTCTATTAGGCTGTTCAGTGCTATTGAATGAAACTGAACAAGATTTCAGTTTAGGACACTAGGATGTTATCTGTTCATTGAATGTTAGAAACAGCTACTGGATTTATCACAGCGTCTGTAATATATTAGTGGCTTTCATTACCTTTGTCTATCACAAGGCCATCCGTATGTATTTGTCTATCTATCTATTTAATTCCTTTCATCTATCTATCTATCTATCTATCTATCTATCTATCTATCTATCTATCTATCTATCTATCTATCTATCTATCTATCAATGATAGCAATTTTAGTATCTCCCTCTCTTTCTTTATATTAATCCAGACTGGTGCAGAATTAATCACACCAAAAATCTGAATCACAGGTCCTTCCCGTTCAGGAACCACAGGGACGGGTGACTGTTTAACTCTAATTGTTTGCACATTTGAAGTGCTGACAGCAGTGCTCTTCTCATTAAGTCCAAATGACAGCATTAAAGTAAATATTACTTGATAGAACTTTGTTTGCTGAAATTATCAGAAGTTACACTCTTTGCAAACATGAACTACCCAGCGCTCGTGGCTTTTTAATTTAGATAGCGGTTATGCTGAACAGTGTTTACTACTGTAGATCAAGCAATGATTTTCATGTGCAGTACCCAAGTATTCCACAAGGTGGTAGTACATGGCTCATTTCAACCTTGACTAAGAGTTTGAATTTTTGCCTTGTGTAAGCTCAACAGCAGTAAATCTTTTCTGTACTTAAATGCTGATGCCATCACCATGGGCTGTACTTTACAGAAATAAGAATGCACAATTTGTTTTAACCAAGACGTGTACCTCCTTAAGTAAAGTGAACATTGGGCAGAGTGATTAGCCCATTGTTAAACCGGAATGCTTAAGTTAGTCACTTGGAGTAGCAGATTTTCCTGTTATTGAATGCAGATTATAAACACTATTCCACAGCATCTTTTACAGTTTTTGATAAAATACATGGAGAATCTTTTTTCAATTTTAATTGATTTCATTTTTAATTCGCCTTTTCTGTTAAACAATAACCATTAACTGTTGTTTCTTTCACATTAAGCACCATTACAGGTATTTTTTATATAGGTTCACATGGTAAATTCTTTTTAAAAGTGCCTTTTTTAAATGTCATTCTCCAGAAATGATTAGCACTGCTGCCTTTCAGCTCTAGAGACACACTTTGTATGGAGCCTCCTCGTGCTTTTGCTCCCTGTGCCTCTTTGTTGTGGCCTATCACAGACTGGTAGCTGGTCCAGAATTAGCTCCAGACTATTCCCTGGTCACTACTGTCCCTAATTTGGTAGGCTAGTTATACTTAAGCTCTTTTTCCACCACATAGTCAGTAGGAGATAGCAGGGTCTTGTGCATGTCACATTCAGCCATTCGTCTCTCTTCATTTGCACATAAATCAACTGCTTTAGAGGGAGATCTGTTTGTATAAGTTGACTCCTATCTTAGTGCTTTCCAAGCCCAGCTCGTTGAGCCACCCAGTGAAAGGACGGAGTAGCTCACTAATCCCCTTTTCATTTGACAGGCAGGCCTCTATTGAATCAGTCAAGTAAAGGCTCTTGTGAGCGGTCACCACTCTTTCCACACCTGTCTCCAATCACCAGTGCATTTCCAAATTTGCATGAAAGTAAAGGTGGTCACTTCTGCTTCTAAATGCCAACAACATAATCAAATACAGCTAATCCAGTCTGGCACAAGACTGGAGTATCCTCAGCCATCTATGACTTACAGGGTGGACATAAACACCATATGCCATTTATTTTTTGCTAGGATTTTGACAGCTAAAATGACTGGGCGATGTCTGCTGATGCCAACCCTTCACTTTAGTACTGGGAATTATCTCTGACTAGTCGAATGGCATGATGAAACATCCAAGGCTGGATACACATGGCACCTCTCACTCTCACTGTTCTGTGTCTCCTGGTCACTTCTTTCTCAGTTATACAACTGAGGTTCACTTTCCTGATCTTAGGCTTTCAATGTATAAGGATTCATTTTGTGTCCATCTTAACATTTGAGCATCTCTTGTGTAGTAGATATTTTATGTTATTCTGGCATTCTTAATATCCATCCTGTACTACGTTGTTTAGGTTTCTGAACATCCATTTTTATGTAGCCCCAACCCCTACTATTTTCAGCTGTATAGTGCCTTTCATACTGTCTGTAATGGGGAAAATGCTTTTTACATCAGCCTTCATTTTATTTAATACCTCTCACAATGGCCAATTTTTTTTATATTATTTTATTATAGCTCCTTTCATAGTGGGTGCAAAGTGTTTTTCCCCATTACAACGTGTAGCATCTTTCATATTGTGGATAATGCGCCTGCAAGGCAGGAACCAGCCTTGGATGGGATGAGGGCGGATTAGTATTTTAGAATGTTACATCGTGCTACATTTACAGAACCTTTTTAAAGTTTGGTCACTGGGCCTTTGATTCACTTTAGAAGATGCATCAGTTTAAGATGTGATTACCAGTGCAATACCATGAGAAGGCTTTTGTTGTGTTGATCCAAAAAGAACCTGGAGGATGATGGGAACACTGCTGGCTGGGGTTCAGGACGGCTTACGTCAGGTGGCGTCTGTTCACACATCCCCCGCACCGTTTGGCGCAGTTCTTGTGAAGAGAGTTTGCCTGCCAGGAAGAAGAGGAGCGCCGCTGAGAGAAAAGGCCAGCTGTTCACACGATTCAGAGTCCTGCTCCAGACAACCTGCGCAGATGGCGCCTAGACGTTCAGAGCCAAACAAGTAGCTTGATGTTTATTATGTAAGGTCATGTATCTGGGATTCAGATATTATATAGGGTGGTCCAGATCTAATTATGCAATTTTCATTATGCTATAACTTATTAAGTTTATTACATAGAGAATTCACAAAAATTATTTTTGTTGCCAATAGATGGCAGCACCTGCCCTGCATTCCAAAGTGGCGAGGAGATGGTTGTCAGTCGAACAGCGGGTGTGATGTGTTCGCCTTTTCATAATTGCATAATTAGATCTGGACCACCCTGTATAGTGCCTTTCATAGCTAGCAATCTTATTTAGTGTGTTTTATATCTATTCATATTTCAGTCTTTTATAGTGCCTTTATCTATCTATCTATCTATCTATCTATCTATCTATCTATCTATATATCTATCTATCTATCTATCTATCATAGTGCCATTCATATCCCTCTACCTTATATAGTCCCTGTCCTATTTGTTTAGTTATCTATTGTAGGTGGTTTTATACTCTTATAAATAAATAAATAAATAAATAAATAAATATTAAAAAAAAAAAAGAAAGAAAATTGTAAATCCTGATTTCCCTTCTATAACTTTGGTGTATATTTTTAAAAGTATAAACAGTGTCACTGTGAGCAAAGGCACCTGCAAAATCATAAACACTGCATTCAATCTCTAAATCAGAGTTTATAAATTATGAACAATTTATACTGAACAGACTCAGGTTCAGTTGCTCATGCCAATGAATGAGTGGCATCTCGGCAAGGACTAGCTACATCTCTCCGTTTGGTTTGTTAAAATATAGTTGCATGTGCAAGACCATTAAGATTCTTATGTGCCCCATTAATTTTTTGTCTCTGATTTCTGAGGAACCAGTAATAGTGAGACTGTAGCAGTGAGCTTTATTAAAGATCTCCTTATGATAAAAGACACTGGAAATAACACCAGCCAACACTGCTGCTTGAAGTACAGTGGACTTTCTTGTGCGACCTGATATTGGTTTAATGTCGCTGTAAGGGAGGGCACATTGAATCTTTATGGATCCAGGGTTCTGGGTTTGAATCCCACTCCTGGACTGTTGTCTGGGTGGGAATTGCATGTTCTCCCCTGTCTCTTTCCCATGCCACCAAAATTATTTGCATTAGGTTAACTGATGATTGCTAATGGGAAATTTGTGGGTGTGTACAGGAGTTGGCCCAACAATGGACTAGCACACTGTACTGGGTTGGTTGTTCCCTTGGGTTTGACTCTACCATGGTAGCCTGCAGCCCTCTGCCACACTGGATTGAATTAAGTAGGATCTGTGAACGTTACTTATATGATGCTATGTTTCACACCCTATTGTAAAATCTTACAACAGTGTAACATTTCCGTCCACTGTTTCACAGATGTCACACAATTCTAACAGTAAACGTTGAATAACGTTGCACATTGTGCTTCCTTTCCACTCCTGTAGATATCTCCCACATACCAACACCTTGTGTGTTGGATTAATCAGTGACTTTAAATTTGTAGTTGTGTGTATAGATAGATAGATAGATACCTTATTAATCCCAAGGGGAAATTCACATACTCCAGCAGCAGCATACTGATAAAAAAACAATATTGAATTAAAGAGTGATAAAAATGCAGTTATAACAGACAATAATTTTGTATAATGTTAACGTTTACCCCCCGGGTGGAACTGAAGAGTCGCATAGTGTGGGGTCTCCTCAGTGTGACAGTGGAGCAGGACTGTGGCAGCAGTCTGTCGCTGAAGCTGCTCCTCTGCCTGGAGATGATCCTGTTCAGTGGATTCTCCATGATTGACAGGAACCTGCTCAGCGCCTGTTGCTCTGCCATGGATGTCAAACTTTCCAGCTCCATGCCTGCAATACAGCCTGCCTTCCTCACCAGTTTGTCCAGGCGTGAGGCGTCCCTCTTCTTTATGCTGCCTTCCCAACACACCACCAAGTAGAAGAGGGCGCTCGCCACAACCGTCTGATAGAACATCTGCAGCATCTTATTGCAAATGTTGAAGGATGCCAGCCTTCTAAGGAAGTATAGTCGGCTATAGTGTATGATGAACTTGTTCCACAGCTTTTTCCTGTTTTGCACCCAGCACTGCCAGGATAGGCCGGTTCAGAAAATTAAGGGATGACTAGGATAAGCAGGTTGAGGAATTAAAAAAATTAATGAAATAAACAATGTAATATACTGAAGCAAAAAAAAGGTTGTTTGGGAATATAAAATGTATTTATTTCATTATCTATTTCTTTTGATTGTCATTGAAAGTATCTGGTTTTACAGCGAGCAGGTAACCTATTCCAGCATTATTATGGTACACGTGAGGAATCAAGCATGGACAGAACACACTCCAACACATGCACACATATCACAGGTAGGTTCATGTAACCAGGTGCATTTTAATTGGGCAGTGTCCTCTACCCAGCAGACCCCAACAGGGCTGCCAGGATGCAAACTCAGATATGCATCCCACATGGAATATGGAAAGCAACCGTCTTTTCCAATTCATCCAAAATAGAGTTGTGTCTACTCAAGTGACAAATCTGGTGTGGGACTGCCAGAATGTTCCTTCTCCACAGTGCGTTCATCCCATTTGAGCCCTTCTACACTAACATGGTCATCTTTGGGATCCGGGTGGAATCCTTGTGGAAAACATGCAAACTCTGCACTGATGGGGGCTAACTCTGCAAAGCAAAAGTAAAATGTAGCTTTCACACAACAAGTCTTTTTACAAATTTGGTTCTTCACCTTGTCTAGAATAATCCACAGTAAACTGCTGTGTCATTTGATCCCAGTGACTCCTTGCTAATACTAATCCAGGTCCAAAATTCCTGGTGGCCGTTATTTGCTGTAACGTGACAGTGAGTCATTTAGATGGAAGAGGAGAGCAGCTGTACCTGCTGTTTGGTCTTCTTTTGGAGTGTCTGAATTGAATAAAAAGGCATGTGGCGTGGTTTCTCTCAGTGTGACCTACTTTAAAACTTGTTCTTCAGCACTGGGACTGAAAATGGTTTGCTGTTCAGCCAGATGACCTTGATTCCAGCAGGCAGACGCCTAATGCACTTCATGAGTTGTGAGTTGTGACCGTTGTGAAAATGTCACCGAGAAACCAACAAGCACATGTTAATGTGCCATCCACTGAAATGATATGTGACTGAGTGCATGCATGCAGTAGCTGGGGCCCAGTCTCATTATGACATTGTATGGTCCATGACCCTCTAAGTAAGTATTGTGACGTATGGTGCACAATGCAGCCTGTCATGTGTAGTATACACTCTGAAATGTCACTGAATCAATTGTATCACACCCTTTGGACCCCTGTATGTGTACTGTGAGCATGATCTAGTAGTGGTGCACAGGCATGTGCTCTTTCGGAAATACAATCTGAAACATGGCAGTCTGTGTATATTGTGTGCACTCTGGAACGTAACCTGATAGCATATCATACTGTATTACACAAAATGATATTGATGCTGTGCATGTGTAGTACACACCCTGTCACTGGCACTGTACACATGACCTGCTTGTGTCACTACATGTGCATAGGGCTCATGCTGGCATATATCCTTTTCATGTCACTGGGTACACTGCGACCATAAGCCATATCCTTTTGCTTTACTATTCTCTGAAACACAAATCGCACACGTTCTGCAGTGGAATATGTTGTTTTACCATACTTTTAAAAACAGTCTGAACGTCTGGGGATTCTTTAGAATGTGACTCGATAGTGTGAGTGAATATACACATTCAAAAAGGGTATGATCTGAAAGTGTCACTGTAAATGTATTGATTCACAAGCTGATAATGTACTGTGCATTTCATCCTGTGACACATGGTCTGATAGCACTGGTGTGTAGGCCACCTTGGAAATAACCTGATATTACAAATGTGAATATACACACAACAGAAAGAAGATGGGGGGGAAACGTGTCCGAAGGCAGGAGGACAGGAGGAACGTAAAGAGAGTAGAACTGAGGGTAGGAACTTTGAATGTTGGCAGTACGATTATCAGCAAGAGTAAAAGGGAATGCCTACAGGACGGTAGTGAGACCAGCTATGTTATATGGGTTGGAGACGGTGGCACTGACCAGAAAGCAGGAGACAGAGCTGGAGGTGGCAGAGTTAAAGATGCTAAGATTTGCACTGGGTGTGACGAGGATGGATAGGATTAGTAATGAGGACATTAGAGGGTCAGCTCAAGTTGGGAGACAAAGTCAGAGAGGCGAGATTGTGTTGGTTTGGACATGTGCAGAGGAGAGATGCTGAGTATATTGGGAGAAGGATGCTAAAAATAGAGCAGCCAGGGAAGATGAAAAGAGGAAGGCCTAAGCGAAGGTTTATGGATGTGGTGAGAGAGGACATGCAGGTGATGGGTGTAACAGATCAAGATACAGAGGACAGAAAGATATGGAAGAAGATGATCTGCTGTGGCAACCCCTAATGGGAGCAGTCGAAAGAAGAAGAAGAACATGATCTGAAAGTGTTACAGTGGTGCACACCTTGTGTTATTAACTGACATTAAATTGTACATTTATACATGATCTGAAAAATGATGTGATTTTGTCACTGTACATGCATTTGTATGGCGTGGTACAAACTAAAAACATTATGGGGTAGAGTAACTTTGGATATGCACATAATCTGGGCAACTGTAAAATCAAATATTTCCTGATTGTGTCATTGTGTGTATATCCTGGTGTTAAACTGTATGCATACAAACTATGCAACATGTCACTGTTTGCATAAACAGTAGTATACACTCTGCGCATAGCCTGGTGGAATAACTGTGTATACAGACTCCATGACATGATCAAATAGTGTCATCGTACTGATATACGCAGGTACAAACAAAGGAATGTAACTTAATATAAAAAGTTATCTCTCTATTATAAAAAAAAATCCTGGGAGGGAAAGTCTAGGGAGAAGAGACGTGATCTTCCCGAGAAGATCACAGAAGACACTTAAAAGACCTGCGAGATGAAAGAGATTGGCCATGGAGACTTTGTGCCAAGAGATTGACCCAGGACCGTCTCACAGGGACGTAGAACATGAGATTCTTGCAAGACACACCCTACAATCAATATCAAATAAGACCACAGGCAGCAAAACACTTAGTCGTGTTTTGGATTTGAGCACACACAGATCCAGGGCTCTCAGCGCATATAAAGCGTATAAGGACAATATGTTATAGATGAAACGTGGACGACTAAGTGAAGAAGAAAGCAGCGCGAGGAAAAGAGACTCAAAAGTGTTGGTGAGGAAAAAAAAATGCAAAAAAGAAAAAGAATAATCTAGATGCAAATTCAGAAAATATGGAAAGTAATTATCAGCCCGGAACAAGTGGAATTGAAAAAAAGCATGTCCAATCTGGCTCAGAATTAAAAGACAGAGTAAAAGACAAAGTAGAACTTCATAAAGATGTTCACAAACGTTGGCACTATACATATGCAGAGCAGGTTAGAGATAATGAAAACAGTGGAATTCAAAAGACAAAAAAAAACCGTAGGCGCGAAACACATGCAGAGCAAGATACAGAATATGAAAGCAGAAAAAACGAAAGTGTCAAAAAAAAAGAAAGTAAAGATCGCATTAGCGCAAACAAAGAGAAATTATTACTCAGAGAAATAACGAAAAGGCGACTAGAGATCGAATATATGGACATGGGTGATATGTCAGAAGTATCTAAATATTGTAAGGCTTTGAAGTTTAAGTCAAAGATTTCAAAAACGTGGCTTACCTCACATGCATTTATTGGTTTCTTTGCAAAAAAAATTAACTGCTGATGATGAAGATTGTTTTGTCTGTGCTGAAACTGAGAAACCTATCCTGAATTATGGTACAAAGTCATTAAACACATGTCTCGATAACCTAATTTAAAAGATTCAGCATTTTGGGACTTGAAAGATTCCAAATATTGTTTTTACATAAGTTCTGAAATAAAAGGGAAACTAATGAAATAGCAACAATTCAAAGAAAAAAAAATCTTAAAAATGTGTATCCGGAAAACCAAACATGGGGGTTGGCGAGTGAAGCCCCCTAGTATTATAAAACATAATTTTTCTGTGCCACTAGACATACATACACTTTAAGATTTGAACTATGGCATAGTTCATTACATTCTGTGGAGATTAACGTGATAGGTGCGTATTATGTGTGTATGTGGTCTCAATTGTATAACTGTGCACTTCCTTCTTTGTTGCTTAGCCTGATGGCGTCATCAATGATGAACCACTAACGCAGTAAGCACTTTGGAGCATCATTTAACAGTGTGTGTGATGTTATCATGACTCTGTGTATGCCGTCATTTAATTTGTTAGACAGGAACATTTTCTGCAATTTACTCTAAAAATGTCGTATTGTGTGGCCAGTCAATGGATGTTGATGTTTCATACTCAGCCATGCCCAAAATGGGGTCTTCATTTCAGCTTCATTTTTATGTATCTTCAGCAGCACCCTACTATTAGCCTGAAAGTTAGGAAGTGTGCCGTAGTGATTAAGGCCTTGGAATTTAATCCTTGGGGTTATGGGTTTAAATCCCGCTACTGATACTGTATAACCATGATAACGTCACTTCACCTGCTTGTGCTCCAATTGGAAAAGAAACAAAAGAAATGTAACTAATTGTATCTCAAGAAATAAAACAAAAATTGTAAGTCATCTTGGATAAAGGTCTCAGACAAATAGTAAGTAATAAAATATGAGATCTTCCAGAATATTCTATAAAGATCTTTATCATGACAGTTTTACTGGCAGGGCACTCAATTTTTCCCCAGTGCCCCACAGTTCAAATGTGACTTTCTCTTCCAGGTGCAGCTGGGATTGTTGATGCTGGCCTTGTTCCTCAGCTGGTTTTGAAGTTGCCATCAGAGCTGGTGGAAATTCAGGAGATCATTTTGGACACCTTACACTTCTGCCTGAGGGTGAATGTCTCGCAAGCCCTGGCCAGTGGTGCCATCAGCATTCTGAAGGAGAAGCTCTTGCACGACTCTGTCGCCATTCGCAGCAAGGCAGCCCAAGCATTAATGGGGATCTGGTAAGGAATTGAAAACTACACTTTAATGGGCTCAATAACTGAGACCAATTCCACTCCTCTCAGTGACATTCCACCACATTCTAACTGACAGGGTTCCAAAGAGCACTCCATTTTTTCCCATGTTCATATTCACTGAGTGAGGTCAGTGCCTGGTGAAGTTCAAAGGCTTTTAATTAACTGTATTGGTCAGGAACTGAGTTATTTATATAGCTGTATACATTCGCTATTTTACATGCATAATGTCTTTATTTTTGACAGTCCATTCCTAACCTAAATAAGTGGATTAAAAATTGGATGGATGGACAATGAGATATCTACTGACATTTGGCTAATTTTATCTTTACATTGTTCTTCATGTGCAGCTTGGTTTGCAAGGAAAATGCCAATAATATGCTTAGGAACATTTGTACTCCACCAACGTTGAGTTTTGTGCAAGAACTGTATTATAGGAATATTCTATTATTATTCTTCAGCATTATTATACAGCAATCCATTGTATGCGCCATTTTATTCTATTTAATAGTTGCAGGGAGCTAGAGGCTGTCTTAGCACCATCAGGCATGGAGGTAGGAACCAACACTGGGAAGGGTGCTAGTCTTTCTCACACACCTTCACAGTCATCTAAAGGTGTCAATCAGAGTCATTTTGTTATGTGCTCAATATTTTTCATTTCATTTCTTTGGGTTAAATGGCTAGTATTTTAAAAATGTGAATAATCAAACCTCCTGTACAAAACTTGATATCAACATAATAAAGCAACCCCCTGTTGTGTACATTTCCTTGCCTATGGAAGCACAATAGCAATAGCCATTACTTAGCTTGGACTTTTTTTTATAAAAGAACCGTCACATTTTTCCCAATTGATTCTGGGGTTTGTCAGGGGTGTGCTCTGCTCCTACTCTGTTTAATACTTGCATGGGTTGGGTGTTGAGCAAGGTTGTGGGGTCCAGTGTCTGTGAGGCATCTGTTGGTGAAGAAAGATTCACTGATCTTGACTTTGCTGATGATGCTATGATCTTCACTGAGTCAATGGAGGCTCTGGTCGGGGCTCTTGAGACACTGAATGAGAGTCTGAGTGTCTGGGCTTGCAAGTGTCCTGGATAAAAACCAAGATCCAGGCCTTTAATGACCTCTTAGGCACAACCATTAATGACCTCTTAGGCACAACCATCAGCAGCATGTCTGTCTGTGAAGAGAGTGTCAACCTTGTCAAGAGGTTTTCTTACCTCAGCAGTAACATTCCTGGCTCAGGTGACTCTTCCTATGAAGTCAGTAGACAGATTGGGAAAGCATGGGAGGTTATGAGGTCGCTGGAAAGTGGTGTGTGGTGCTCCCAATATCTATGCAAAAGGACAAAGGTCCAAGTCTTTAGTGTCCTGGAGCTTCCTGTCTTGCTATATGGTTGTGAGACATGGACGCTATCCAGTGACCTATGATAAAGACTGAACTCCTTCTGTACTGTGTCTCTTTCGAGAATCTTTGGGTACCGCTGGTGTGTCTCATGAGTGGTTGTTCAAGGTGTCCCAAATGAGGCACATTATCTGCATTTTGAGGGAGCGTCAGTTACGGCACTAAGGCCATGTGGTGCAATTCCCTGAGGGTGAACCTGTGCATGCTCCCCAACCTGACCTGACCTGACTGGAAATGCTTTCCAAACCAGAACTAGAATAAATGAGCTTGGTAGCAGATGCGTGGGTGTGCTAGTAATGGCATTAGAGAGTAATCGAAAGGGGTTAATGCATACATTACCATACATATATTCATTGTTTCTGCCAGTGTAAATTGAGACTAAGGGTGTTTCCTTTGGTGGACCTTGTTGTGACTTAACTTCCTTGGCTGTTCAACATGGGATAGGAATAGTCAGGAGGGAGAAAAACATTATTGTATTATTATACCTGTGCTGTAAAATAATACATAGTGCACATGGAAAAACTGGACAGTCACTTGGCCGACCAGGTCAGCTAGATGTAAATAATTTTTACATTTGCCATGGACTCTGAGCCTCCTGAACATTCACTTCAGCATCAGTTGAAATTTATTTTTTTGTCTGTTCCATTTTAAGGTGTTGTAGACTTTACTCAATATTACTTTACCACTATAAGAAACTGTTAGAATCCTAATGACTGTATAAAATGTAAATATGAATATTGTTTGGGTGTATATATATATATATATATATATATATATATATATAGTAGGTGCCACACGGGCTGGACGGACATCCTCGCCAGAAAAGGAAGCAGACCTGGAAGGAAGAAATGGACGGACAGCCCCTATAAAAGCAGAGAGATCACTCGGGAGCTGTTATTCTCCCAGCATGCTAGATGGCAGCAGTCCTGGATATCTCCACCCAGTGGGAAGCCAGCAGGACATGCTGGGAAATGTAGTCTGGCAGGGCAGCCCTGATGGGGTCGCATGGTTCCGTAAGAGAGTGTTCTAGGGAAACAAGCTCCCTATACAAAAAATGGACTTCCGTGTGACCCGGAAGTACTTCCAGTTTTGCAATTAAAGGGACCACACTCCCTTACTCAGGCGAGTCGGAGGTGGGTGGTAGAGAGGCAACACTTGACTGGAGGAGGGCAGTGCAGTGGAGAGAGAAAGACCAGTTTTTGTGATACTTTTGGAGGTACTTTAAATAAAACCTTTTTTTATTTTGATCAAGGACTGAGTTTTGTGATCGTGTTGGGGTTTGGGGCTCACTGACGCCTGGGGTTTATCACAATATATATATATTGTGGTGTAGTGTACCAGCACCTTGGCTGTGACAACTGGTCATAGCATCTACTAAATATTAAATGATTTTAAAATCAATTGTGTGCTGTCCAAATTTGTATATTTTATCTGTCACTGTGTGTTCTACATCAACTGGTTTCAGTATGTACTACATTAATCCAGATTGCACTATCCTTTCTTAATATTTCCATGATGACGTCGCCACACCACCATTGTTTATGTTGTGGTGCTGTCAACAGTCATTTTCTGATGAGCACTGTCTCCGCACTTCTCTTCATATGATTGATTGGCTCTTCACTCACATGCCTCGATCCTGCAGGATATGTTAATTCATAGCTGTTACAAGGACCACAATCAGCCATTGACAATCAAAGCAAAGAACAAATTAAGGGGATTGTATTTAATGAAAAATGCAAAAAGTTTGGAATTTTCTTTTAAACTCAAATCAAATTAAGTATTAATTGCTTTGTGGGATTACATAACTTTTTTGTAGAAGGTAGAGCTTAGTATTAAAATGCGGTTGATATCCTTTGATTTTGGAATTTCCTGTGTTTGTAATTTTATTATGTCAAGCACAATATTCTGCATTATGGTACACATAATATCAAATTTTAAACGTTATGTTTCACCAAATAAACAAAACATGTAGTACTAGCAGTCTTGGCCTTTATATACTTTCAAAGTACCTCAACCTTGGTCCAGATGCAATGTATGTGTACTGCCACCTTTTTGTTCACAATAAAAGCACTATATATATATATATATATATATATATATATATATATATATATATATATATATAGTGTGAGTAAATGGATACTAGATGGTACTGTTGCCCACCTTTTTCCCAAAAGACAGTACACAGGACACGGGATAAAATCACCAAGAAGTATTTTAATTTCTTTTGCCTCCTTGTAATGTGCCTTCAACGTACCATAGCCACAATAAATACAATTAAATCAAAACAAAAACACAATTCTTCTTCTACACTACACCACCCAGCAAGCTCCTTTATATAGTTCTTGACCTGTAAGTGCTCCTTCTCTTCTTCCCACGTGACTTGCCAGCACTTCCAGATCAGATGGAGAATCACAAGTCTTTAATCAGCCTGGAAGTACTGTGGGGCTTCTGTCCTCATGACTCCCCAGGTCCTTTAATAGCTCCCCCTGGTGGCACCAACGGCACCCAACAGGGCTGAGAAACTGGACTCCAAGTCACAGGATGGCCTTCGGGAATCCAGGGAGCTGCCATCTAATGTTTTGGGGGAGGCAGTGTCCTAAAAAAGCTGCCTTCCCCCATCCTTCCACTTCAGGGGCATCCTGGCTGGGTTGAGCTGCCGGCTGTCATTCGATTAAATATATATATATAAGTATATATGTATGTATGTATGTAAGTTTGTTTGTGTGTGTGTGTGTACGTGTGTGACAACTGAAGTGTTTTTTTTGGCCTGCAATTGTCTAATAATAAGGCAGCTATAGAACATTAATTTTAATGTTATAAAATGGTATAGAACATTTTAATCAAAATGGGCTCATGACATAAGGTCTCACAATCTGAAAGTGCTTCTCTCGGGTATCTTTGGAAGTTGCCTTTAAAATAAATGTCTGAGGGAACTGTGGAAGAAATCTTCCTTGCCCATCATGTATGGCCACTGTGATGGTGAAAAAACACAGGAAATGAAGTGATTTTAGAGATGAGAATAAAGTCTCATATGTCCATATTTGCTTCCTTGGTATTGTTGTCACTAATTGCTGAATCTGCTTAACAATGTAGTTGCCTGGCAGTCCATTTGGCAAGTGAGGGGCCGGCTTCTGGTTGTTATGGAAACAGAAAGTCAGGTCACAGTTTTGAAGGACATGCAGACATAACTGCAGAAGAGCAGCATGCAGATGGACTAGATAATGTATTCATCATGATTGTCAGAAATATTTTGGCAATGCATTTGTTTTTCTTTAGTAGTCTACTAAGTCATATAAAATCCTATGTCACCTGGTCAAAGTGAACTCGAGGCTCAATTTAAACTTTTAAATGAGGGATTTATTTTGTTGTCAAGAAGCAAAGGCAAAACTCACTCCTACTTGATTGCTTTATTTGAAGACTAAAGAGTATTTCCTAACAACATCACATCTCATGAAAGTTATCCTGACAAGTGCTCTGAAGTGCAAAATGAGCAGTGGGCCTTCAAAGCGAGTCATGAGCGGAAAAGCTTAAAAAGAGAAATTCTCTTTCAGACACATGGATGGCAACAACAGGAGAGACACATTTTAAGAGGTTTTACTTGACAACTAGCCAAACACAATCCTCAAGGTGAGAATCTACTGCTAGGGTGGTGATGTAATGGGGGGAGTTACACAGGGAATTATTGGATAAAACATTAGTCTTCATCACATCTTGACCCAGCAATAAAGGGCTGTCCTTTACAGCTGGCCAATTTTGGTCTTTAAGGAAGCCTTGTAATTTGAGATTAACCAATCTCAGCCCCAAGAGGAGACATTATATGGTCTGATCTAGTAGATGACTTGCAGTCTTTGAGAACACACTTGTAAAACTAGGGTTCAATTTAATGTGATGATCATTTTTCTTGAAGAGGTGATGTAATATTAATGCCTGACCTAGTGGGCAAGTCAAATTTGCCGAGATATTGGAAATACTTGTCACATTTCTTGATATCTGACATTTAATTTTAAGGTTTACTGAAATAACTTCCACTGTTTTTCAGGATATCTACAGTTTGTATTGAGATCTCAGATATGTATTTCATCCATCAATCCATTATCCAACCCGCTATATCCTAACTACAGGGGGTTTGTTGGAACCAATCCCAGCCAACACAGGGCGCAAGGCAGGAAACAAACCCTGGGCAGGGTGCCAGTCCACCGCAGGGCACCCACACACTAGGGACAATTTAGGATCGCCAGTACACCTAGTCTGTATGTCTTTGGATTGTGGGAGGAAACCCACTGCAGACACGGGGAGAACATGCAAACTCCACGCAGAGAGGACCCGGGAAGCGAACCTGGGTCTCCTAACTGCGAGGCAGCAGCGCTACCCACTGCACCACCGTGCCACCCTTATGTATTTTATTTTATCTTAAAACCATCTCACAATAGGCATGTTTTCTCTTTGTGGCTCTCTAGTAAAATGTATCATAAGATATTTTAATGTAGACAAAGAATAGTGGTTAACACTGCTGTCTTACATCTCCAGAGTCCCTGGTTCAATACCAAGCTCGGTCATGCTCTGTGAGGAGTTAGCATGCTCTTCTAGTGTCTATTTGGGCTATTCTCCAAGTCCTCCAGTTTACACAGGTTAGATTGTCTTGAGACTATGGCATGCTACTGTGTATACGAGACTGTGCTCTGTGATGGACTGACCTCTTGTCCTGGGTTGTCTTCCTGTACCTCTTAAATCGGATAAGGGAATTTAGATAATGATTTCCTCTAATAGGAAGGAAATTGTGTTGAGGTATCTTGAAAAATCAGTTAAAATCAATAAAAGCACACTATACAATGGTTATAAATATGAATGAAAAATGTATATGAAGCTTGAATATAGAAACAACTTGGATACAGTAGTTCTAAGACTCCCCACACCACTGCTATCCTTGTTCATAGCCTTGTCACTTCTTGTCTGGATTATTGCAATTTCCTTTTCTTTGGTCTTTCTCGCAAATCTCTTTATAAGCTTCAACTGGTCCAGAATTCAGCGGCGTGGATTATTACTAGAACCTCCTCTATTCACCATATCACTCCCGTTTTGCAGCAGCTTCACTGGCTTCCACTTGAGTTATGCATTCAATTCAAAATTCTTCTGTTAACTTTTAAGGCTATCCACAACCTTGCCCCTCCATATCTGTCTGACCTCCTCCATGTTCCCATTCCCTCCCATAAGCTTAGATCCTCTTCCTTCATCTACTTGACTGTCCCCTTCATCCGTCTTACCACCATGGGGAGCAGTGCATTCAGTTGCTCTCATATGACAACAATTATGTTTGGATAGAAGGCATCTAACACTATGTCTGTCATTTCTGACTATGTACAGCAGGTGCCACCACAAATGCAGAAAAGTGAAAATAAAAACAGAAAAATGTTAGTGATGGCAAGAGTAGAATAACTACTACAGTTAATTTAGTAAATTTGACAGCCTTAGCAGCAGCTCTAGCAGGACTACACCATGCTAACATAATGAGTCTTCAGCCTTGACTTAAATTCTGAGACAAATGGGACCTCTCTAATATTTGTGGGTAGGTGTTTTGTCTTGGTAGAGTAATATTTTACTCTACTTTCCCCTTTTGTAATTTTTTATTATGTAGCATGCATGTAGAATGCCTCAAATCTCACAGACTTACCACTGTTTATAAGGTATTGTACCATAAAACTTCTCCCCACGTTCCCTTCTAAATTTATAACCTCAGGCAATTAGGTGTAGTAAAAAACAAGCAGGAGTGAAGTTACACTTTAAATAATGTATTATTGATAATATTCATAAGTAATAACAATAAGCAAAGTACATTTGAATACTGGCAACCATACAACCTAATAAATGCTGATGTGTAGTTTCAGGCTGCACACAGACTTGTTAGTTACTTAAAATGTCTCAAGTTAAGTCCTCATTTTGTGGTCAGCTTTCTTCGGAACAGGCTGCATGCCTGTCTCAATATGGCTGCCGAGCTGTGCTCTTCATTGTCTTATCCTTTTCAGTTCATGGTGTGTGAGATTCTCTTTCAGCAGATGTTTGTATCAGAGAGAAAGAGATAGGTAGGGGTAAAGCAAGCAAATGTATAGATTCTCTATCCAAACCCTAGAGCCAATAGGGTGTAATGGTACTTACAGGCTACTGATACAAGCCAATTGCAATCAGCCATACTTTATACCAATGGGGCACAGAATACCTTCACACCTGACCCCAAAACCATTTGTTGAGCTAATGTTTGCCAGCTAGGCATTCTGGCTTTCCTGTGGGGGTTGATTGAGAGAGTCCTGCAGAGAATCACTTGCAAAACTGGTTTGAGGCACATTCCCCCAAAACCTGTCATAAAAGTGTAAAGAGACTCAGTCCTAAAAGGGGGTGATGGTACTTAACCATACAAATAAAGACATATAAAATATTTATCAACTTGTATGCAAAATTTCACACCACAACAGTAGGCCATTCCAGATTCGGGTGCCCTATAGCTGAAGGCTCTGTGTGCCATTCTAGTTTGATTTATTCTTGAAATCTGAATGCATTTTTATATCTTAAAATGCATTAGGGCATCTTAAAATAGACCTGCTTTTTGAGAGATCTCAAAATAGATGTTTACTCTGAACTATCTGAAATTCTTTTATAGTTTCACAGTGCAAAACAGGTGTGGATTTGTGCATGTGTGTGCCTTGTACTAAACTGGCATTCCATCCAGAACTGGCTCAGCCTTTCATCTGATACTGACTGCAATATCAAACTTGGGTTCAGAATATAGACAAAGAGATCAACTACACTTCAGGATAAATGTGAAATATGTTTCTGTCCTTTTTAAGGAATCTAGGAATAGACAAGACATCGGAAGATTTTCAGAGATAGTTATTTTGAAATACGGCAAACCACTTTGCAGATAAAATTTAAATGGGTGAAGTAAGCCAATTAAGGAGGGAGAATACTATTAATATTTGATCTTGTGGTTGTTTCTTTATTTTCAGTGTTCCTTTGGAGGGCAAAAATGAGGTGTGTAAGCAGAACATCATTCCTATCCTGGTTCGGCTCCTAAAAGACAAGCACCCAGAGGTGGCAGCCAAAGCTGCAGGCTCTTTGATGATTGCCACCATCACAACACAAGGTAAGACATAATTTTAATTCTGTTTAATTGTGTGCTGTCCAAAGATATTACTCACTTTGCAATCTCTATTCTCAGTTCTTTTTGCCCTTTCACAATCCATGCAGAAGTAAAACTGAAATGGCTTGTAAAGATTCAAAAATGAAGATTTCTATTGTAAAGAATACTAAACTGTGTAGATGTCATTTTAAATCCAACGATTACATTCTGTTAAGTACACGAAATCTTGAAAAGCTCACAATAGGATGTATTTTCACTTACCTTACCCAGAATTTATGTATCATCCATGAGTTTGCTGCAAACAGTTGTGCTGCTGGCTAGCCACAGAATCTAAAATTGTAACTATTGTGACAGACGACCAGGGACCTTGCCCCACCGGGACGCCTAGAGCAGGGAAAGACCAGGAGAGGAACAATATCTCCCCTGGGCACAAGAGGGCAGCCCCGTGGTTTCCATCAAGGAAAATTGATATGGAGCTAGGATGCTAAACCCCGTGGGGGTCCGTGGCCACCCTCAGGGGGCGCCTGGATGGATCCTGAGCCTTGGAGGACAGCACTTCCGCCACACCAGGAAGTGCGGCCGCTCCAGGAACTGTGTGCTTCCAGGTGCAAGGGCACACCAGGAAGTGCTGCCGGAAGACCATCTCAGAGCATAGACATAGAATTACTAGACGCCGCATGACCAGCAGCATCGTACGTGAACGTCGCTGCCATATTGCGAGTGGCACTGCTGTGGAATGAAGTAATGAATAATGTGCTGCTTGGGATTGTTGTATGCTTATTATTATTATATAATTGCCATTATTAGTGCATAAATGGATATAAATAATTGCATGTAAACGATTTGCCAAAATCTGTTGTATGTAAACGATACTGTTTTAAACGTCATTGTTTTTTCATCAGAAAACCCAGCACTTTTGCCACTCGCAATAGGGCGGACATGCTGACGTATTGTGTTGACTGGACAACACAGTGAATGTGGCGTCTATCTATATATGTCTATGTCTCAGAGCACCTGGAGCACATCTGTGGTGTTATTAAAGGGACCGCCTCATTCCATTCGAGGAGCCAGAGTCGGGAGGAGGAAGACGGAGCTTGCGAGGGAGGAGCGGAGGCAGCCAAAGAGAGGAAAAGGACAGAGTAGTCGTGTGTGAGTTGGTGGAACCAAACTGTAAATAAGTCTAAATAAACACGTGTGTTGTGGACATTGGTGTCGTGTCTGTCTGTGACCAGGCTATCTTTTACACTATGTTGGATGTCAGCACCAGCCTTAAAGAGTTTGACTCCTACTTTGTGAAAAGTGATTCAAACACTATGAAAATGTTCTGAAATGGTTCATTTTCAGTCAAAGCTCACTATAAAAATTTTGATGGCTCCAATATTTTATTTCCTTACAGTATGTTAGTCACCTGGTTGCTTATAGCTTCATACGCTCTTTATAAGAGTGCTTAGCAGAGTTTAAGGTCCAGTTTTCATGTTCACAGCCCCACTATGACACAAACTCATAATACATCATATCTGGCACAGCAGTGATCAATCTGCCATGATTTCTGGTCATTTAAGGAACATTCATCTTTAAAGACGAGTGCCTGCATTTCAGCTTTGGGCTAGTTTTGTATCATTAAAGCTCTTGGCATCCTTTTCATCTTTGGCACACAGTTTTTTTTTTATGTTTATTTTGACCACTGCCTTTGTTTAATCCTTCCAGATTAGTTCTTGCCTGATAATAAAGTGGTATTGCTAATTGTACCAGACCTTTGGTGAGCTGTTCTTCACTACTGCATACACAAAGATCTGATGTTAACCTTGATATTGAGGCTCATGATGAGTCATTCCTAACATCAGACGAATACACATCTAAAGACAATTCATCACAACAGGGCTGATCTTAATTTTCAATGGCAAACAGCATCAATTAGTTCGATCCGTTTGGAAACAATCTGTGATTTTATGTCTGCATTCAGTTTGGCCTGGAAACTGTCACAGAGCTCACTGGTATCAAGAGCATTCTATCTGTTTTATAAAATATAATGAGACAGATCAGTGTTGGTGTGTACTTAGTACTCTGATATATAATGGGGCATTCATGGTATGTTCAGAGTTCTGCTCAGCAGTTTGGTAGGTGGAGTCCTTTTGTTTCTTGTAAGTGAAAACTTGAAGGATGCCCTTAGCATTTATTTTTTAACAGTCCTGCTGCTTGTCAAGTAATGGAAAGTAAAATTTGGGTCTGGGTGGTTTGTTCTTTAAGAGCAACTTGTTAAATAATAGATGGAAAACTCTGTGATTTTAACTCTCTGTATCAATCCAGTGAGGCAGTCATTTCTGCAGCAAAACCTGCACTGTTTTCTCATTGCCTGTTTTTATTTGTTTATTTACACAGGGAAGTATGCAGCCTTGAAAGCAACAGCTATCCCACCATTGCTGCAGCTGGTTTCCAGTCCTGTTACTGAGGTCAGTCTCAATGCCATTAAAGCCATCACCACGCTGGCAGAAGCCCCCGAGGGCCGCCGGGAGCTGCTGAAGCACGTCACTGTTCTGGAAAGCAAGCAGAATCACTCCAGCGAGATCATCAGAAGGGCAGCAGGCACAGCTGTTCGGGTCATAACATGGAAGCCATAATTACTTTTATATTTTACTAGAGCGCCGTTGGGTTGTTTGGTACTTAAAGTACTTTAGGTCTGTCCTTGTGCTCATCCTTTTAATTTGGTATTTGGTACACTGTAATGAATCAAACATGGGACTCGAACAGGTGCTTGAACATGTATCTTCTATACAACTGCTTGGGATAAATAAAGTACTATCTATTCTATATATTGTCTTGAAGAAGACATTAAGGTGACTCTTTGATGTGGGATATTTTGGGCTTTTTTTAAATATATGAATTATTGTCAAATCTGAACTGCATGGCCCCTCATCAGAGTTCCTTACACATTTCTAGTGATCAGACACTAGAATATTGTCACTGATGGTGTCAAATGGTGAGGATTTATAACATAGATTAAAATAAGTGAGGCTTATTCGATAATTTGTTTGTCACTGTGTAAATTAAGAAGACTAAACTTCTGTGATGGTGGATGTTAAGAGAAGATATGACAGTAAAGGTGGATATGGAGCAGAGAATATATTTTCAGTGAAGAATAAATTTGAAGAAAGACGACGAGGATGATGGGCAAAGTAAATATTGTGAAAAATTTGTCCAAATAAATTTTTGCTTTCTTATCTTTCATGGTTTTAAAAAATATAAAATTAAAAGTTAACTTTTGTGCACATTCCTATCTTGCATGCATGGCATTCTTTAGACATACCAAATACATGTGTCAGTTTAAGTGGCATCTTTATACTGGCCTTGTGTGAGTGGTGGTGGTTGCATAGGTGTAGACTGCGATGCACTGGTGCCTCATCCAGGATTTCCTCACAGCTTGTACCTGATGCTACAAGCCATTGATTTATCACAACTCTGGATAAGAAAATGGATGAGCAAATCTAAATAAAACTTTAAATAAAGTCCCTTTTCCATCAACACTGATGATCCTGATGACGCATCCTTTAAAGGTAGAAGGGTGAAGGTAGAGACAGTTGGAGCTCTCCTATGAGCACTTTATCGTTAGTATGCATGTACCAGGGGTTGATTCTGTATGCATACTGTATACATGCAAGTGCCCACCACACGATAACACAAAGCATTTCATGCGCTACATAGTTTATGACGGGGTTTGAGAAAATCTAGTAGATTAAATATTCATTTTAGATGAAGTTTAGTTTAGTTTACGATGTTCTACTTTAATGACAAACTACAAGAATAAAGTCAACATGTCGACTTTAATCTCGAGATAAACGGCGAGAATAAAGTGGAAATGTCAACTTCATTCTCGACATAAGCTTAGCAGCACTACACAGACTGCACAGACAGACACTGAGAACAAAGATTGTCACTTCCTGATGCCCTCTTTCTGATATCTGATAGGCTGGTTCTATGAGTATTTTTTTTTATTTTATCAGTCCTCCTCTCGCCTGCCCACCTCTCCATATTCCTTGCTACTGTAATTAAACTGCTCCGCCCCTGCTATTACCATGTACACCCCCCACTTGAAAGCCAACCTCCTCATACTCTTTTCTTGTGAACTACGCTCCGCCTCGTCCCTGCTATTAGCTTTAGCACCTAGGCAACTTGCGATCCTACCTCTAAAATATTTGCCCAACTGCCCGCTCGTCCCTTACCATCTCTGCAGATCATTAGATCTACGGCTGTCATCTCACAAGCTCATGCGAGATGACAGCCGGGCGCTCAACTAAATTAGCCGGGCGTAGCACCCGGCTAAAAGACGCTAGGGAGAACACTGCAGCTGAGATGTGATATGATAAATATTAAATAAATTGGGTTGTGCACTGACTTACAAATTTCTGGCAGTTAATGAAAGTCTTCATGGCAGCTTTTGGCCTGCAAATCTGTATGAAATCTCAAGATCACTTCATAAATCAGCTGGCTGCTGCTCTCATACCCAGAAATGTATGATTTAAAGAACTGTGATAAAAAATTAAAACTTTCAATTTTACTGTGTTTTAAGAATGAACCACCTGCTTTATCCTAACACTCTGAAAGTGTCTTAAAATTGACCATGTTGATATGCATCAATATCAGCTTTATTACGGGTATGAAATGGCTCTGAAACATTAAGATTCTACTTAATTATTGAAAAAGGAAGACCAAAATGAACCTGCAAGAAGTAGAACTGGACATTAGAGCATCAGGGAAAGCCCAGTCACTTGAATCTGAACTTGGCCATGACATAAACTCTGTCCAGGGTTTATGAAAGCACAGTGTATTAAGTGAGTTGGACAACAAATGACAAGACTGGACAAACTCAGTTCTGAACTTTCCTGCATGTTTAAACATTTTAAAATAAGGTATTGTTACACATAAATAAAATAAAAACTGTTAACATACTGCGTATGTCTCCATTACAGGGATATTTTTTGCTTAAGATTTCAGAATGTTTTACAATTTATCTTTGTGTTTATTGCTAATTCTGTATTTTTATTTTTATATTTCTGCTGACTTTTTCTGAGTAAATGATGAGTGTACTGGCTTCCATTCAGCCAGGGAAAGACCCTCACCACAATATCTCTTATGCTGTTCCTTGTAACTTGAATTTAGTGAATTTAAGAAACCGGAAGTACAGTACTCTAAAAGCAGATTAATGTCCCGCATGAATAACATGTTAGACAAGATAGATAGATTGATACTTTATTAATAAGCTATAATGCTCAAGTAAAAGAGTGACGCTTTTATTATGCTGCGGTATACAGCAATGATGGGTTAAGGGGCTGTTTTCTAGAACCGCTTCCACAGCTTTTATTTATGAATCCATGTCTTCCATTCCATGTCGCCGATGAGAACGCTCCTTTGTCATCATCCACAGTAGTGTACTACCGTAAGCACGTGGTTTTTGCATTATGGAAAACTCCTTTACGTGCACATTTGAAGAGATGGAATGTATCATTTAAAGGGTCCATTGAATGAGAATTTAGGGTTTTGCGAGTCTTTAGAACACCCTGGTCTGCGCTTGCCACGAATCGCATGAATGTATTGTTCACTGTAATATCCGTTACCCAAAAAGCAAACAACAAAAAAGCGCACTACATTTCCCATAGTCCACATCGCGCGGGGCTGCTTTTTTCTTGTGTAAGTAGATTCTTCTTCGTATCCTCGCGTTTGATTTTATTCACTTGGAGAATAGTTTTCAAACTTTTTTTTATATCTAGACTCGTTACAATGTACACCATTTACCTCTTGGCTTGCCGATCTCTATCTCTCTACGAACGGTCTACCCGGTCCTCGTTTTTTGTTACACCAGTTCGCCGGAAATTACACCAGTCGCGAAGCTTCACACGCCTGCGTAGTGTGACCTCCTTGCTAGTCAGTGCAGTAAGGAACTGCTGTTAGTAAACAAGCTACAGGAGAAGGAAGGGTTTGTTGAAAATGTAGGACAATGTCTGTTTTGACTGCTTTCCTGTACGCATCATGAAACTTTCAGATAATGCTGTGTCGGGCATATCTTCGTTCAAGTTCTAGCACTTTGTCGGCGGGTATTTGGAGCAAATTGAGGAAAAACAAAACTCATCAAAACGTATAGTCGTTTGTCCCGACAGGTCCGTCAGTCGAGGTGGGTGGCATGTTTACTAAAGCGACCGTTATAGTAAATGAAGGCTCTTTGTGATACACCTTCTAGTTTAAAATATGTTCAGGGACTTTGCTTTTACTTCTGCTAAATGTGAAAAAGCGAGGAGGAGAAAGAGTATTAATTTAACTTTATATCTGTGGCTGTTTTAGGCTATTGTTGATTTGAACTCGGCTCTAACGCATTAAAACGGACATGGTGTTTAACGACACAAAACTTTGAATGCTGGTGTGGAATGAAAGCGTCGAGTCCACTACCTGGTCGGGATTTCCACTGTTTCACCTGAAGGCTGCGTTGTGAGCACGACCTTCTGCACCTTTGCAACCTGCTTTTTTAGTATCGAGGGTGTTCGCTACATATAGGAGTCAGTCCACGTGAAATCAACAGAAGCTTCCCGACCAACCGTCTCCGATTTGCTTCATGCTTACTGAAAAAAATGTCCTTGTACCCACAAACGAATGCGTGACAAACGTGTATTTTCATAATTTTTTGAGAAATTGAGGCTTTAAAAAAGGGAATTTTTGTCCCAATTTATTGAAAAGCGAGTGCCACTTGACAAATGACAATGTTCCATAGGTCATGACTTTTGAACTGTTAATACCTTGTAAGTGAAGTATTCTCGTGTTGTTTCTCTTTACTGTCTTTAACATCCAAATAATTGGTTAATAGTTGCTAATTTATGGCTTGCTGAAAATTTTGTAAAACTTTCTTTTGTGCCTTTGAGATATAGGCGTGAATTTGTTTTTTCACTTTTAATCTCTCATAAATCAGATGGGCACCTAGTTGTTAAAGAGGAACTGGCCATCAAAATCTGAAAGATCTAATGTGGTTTAGTGTAGAGCTACAGAAGGCCACTCTGAAGCATACATTCATTTTATTAATAATACAGCCTTCAGCAAGCCATAAATTAGAAACTGTGAACCAATTATTTTAGATGCTAAAGGCAGCAAGAACAATTTGAGAAAACGTCATGCATTTAGCATTAAAAGTTCAAAAGTTTTATTTTATGGAATATTGCCATTTGTTTAATAGCACTCACTTTCAAGAAAATAAGGACTAAAATCCCCTTATAAAGTCTCCATATCTCAGAAACTGAGCATAGAAAAATGATCATTTTGCATGCTAGTTATTGGATACAGTGACATATTTGGCAAATGTGAAATAAGTTGGAGATGGTCAGTCAGGAACTTTTACTAAACTGTATTGGTTTGACATGTGCTAAGTCATATGGCATCAGGCTTTATTGTGTGAGGTGTTATTTCTGAGCTCTAGTCAGAGCATTGCTGTTAATACAGTACAGTGCTCTTGTAATGGAATACTCCACCCAAATGCTGTATACAATGCAAGTTAATGAAAAAAGTCCATTAAAAAAAAGGAGTAAAAATCTTGTAAAACATGTATCACATTATCCACATGTCAATTATCCAGTCATAAGCTAAACCTGTACAGAATGTATGCATTTGTCGGGTAAAATATTGTTTAATGGTTTCTTTCATTGAACATCATAAATAGCAATGTAATTTCCTCTTTATGATATGTGAAGTAACCATTAAATAATATTTTTGAAAAAATGTGTTTTGCATGTTTTGGGCATACGACTTGAGAAATGACATGTGATTGCTTTTTACATCTTTTTCATTTTATGACATTGTCGCCATTGGCTTCTTTTATTTACATATACAGTCAAAGTAAAAAGTATGTGAACCCTTTTGGATTATCTGGTTTACTGCATGAATTGGTCATAAAAAGTGATCTGATCTTCATCTAGATGATATACTTTATTAATCCCAAGGGGAAATTCACATAATCCAGCAGCAATATACTGATACAAAAAAACAATATTAAATTAAAGAGTAATAAAAATGCAGGTAAAAACAGACAATAACTTTGTATAATGTTAACGTTTACCCCGCCGGGTGGAATTGAAGAGTCGCATAGTGTGGGGTCTCCTCGGTCTGTCAGCGGAGCAGGATGGTGACGGCACTCTGTCACTGAAGCTGCTCCTCTGCCTGGAGATGACACTGTTCAGTGGATGCAGTGGATTCTCCATGATTGACAGGAGCCTGCTCAGCGCCCGTCACTCAGCCACAGATGTCAAACTGTCCAGCTCCGTGCCTACAATAGAGCCTGCCTTCCTCACCAGTTTGTCCAGGTGTGTGGCGTCTTTCATCTTTATGCTGCCTCCCCATCACACCACCGCGTAGAAGAGGGCACTCGCCACAACCATCTGGTAGAACATCTGCAGCATCTTATTGCAGCTGTTGAAGGACACCAGCCTTCTAAGGAAGTATTGTCGGCTCTGATCTTTCTTACACAGAGCATCGGTATTGGCAGTCCAGTCCAATTTATCATCCAGCTGCACTCCCAGGTATATATATGTCTGTACCCTCTGCACACAGTCTCCTCTGATAATCACAGGGTCCATGAGGGGCCTGGTCCTCCTAAAATCCACCACCAGTTCCTTGGTCTTGCTGGCGTTCAGGTGTAAATGGTTTGAGTCACACCATTTAACAAAGTCTTTGATTTGCTTCCTATACTCCTCCTCCTGCCCACTCCTGATGCAGCCCACAATAGCAGTGTCGTCAGTGAACTTTTGCACATGGCAGGACTCCAAATCGTATTGGAAGTCTGATGTATGTTGGCTGAACAGGACCGGAGAAAGTACAGTCCTCTGCGGCGCTCCTGTGCTGCTGACCACAATGTCAGACCTGCAGTTCCCGAGACACACATACTGAGGTCTGTCAGTAAGATACTCAATGAGCCATGCCACCAGGTGTGAATCTACTCCCATCTCAGTCAGCTTGTCCCTAAGGAGCAGAGGCGGGATGGTGTTGAAGGCGCTAGAGAAGTCCAAAAACATAATTCTTACAGCACCACTGCCTCTGTCCAAGTGGGAGAGGGATCGGTGTAGCATATAGATGATGGCATCCTCCGCTCCCACCTTCTCTTGGTATGCGAACTGCAGAGGATCGAGGGCATGGCGCACCTGTGGCCTCAGGTGGTGAAGCAGCAGCTGCTCCATGGTCTTCATCACATGTGACGTCAGAGCAACAGGCCGGAAGTCATTCATCTCACTAGGACGTGATAACTTTGGGACTGTGGTGATACAAGATGTTTTCCAAAGCCTCGGGACTCTCCCCTGTTCCAGGCTCAGGTTGAAGATGCGCTGTAGAGGACTCCCCAGTTCCAGCGCACAGACCTTCAGCAGTCATGGCGATACTCCATCTTCGCTGGCACGAAGTCTCCTCAGCTCTCTGTTCACCTGCACTGCTGTAATTGTGGGTGGGGATGTCTCACCTATGCTGGTATCAGCAGAAGGATAGGTGGAGGGTGCAGTACTCCGTGGTGAGAGTGGGTTAGGGTGGTCAAACCTGTTAAAGAAGTTGTTCATTTGGTTTGCTCTCTCCACGCTCTCTCGACGGTGGCACCCCGCTTCGAGCTGCAGCCAGTGATGATCTTCATCCCATCCCACACTTCCTTCATGCTGTTATTCTGCAACATCTGCTCCAGCTCTCTCCTGTACTGCTCTTTCGCCGCCCTGAGATGGACTCGGAGTTCCTTCTGCACGCGGTTGAGCTCATGCTGATCACTACCTTTAAAAGCCCTTTTCTTCTGGTTCAAAATGCCCTCGATGTCACTTGTAAACCATGGCTTGTTGTTAGAATAGCAGCGTACTGTTCTTACTGGAACTACAATGTCCATACAGAAGTTGATGTAATTAGTTGTGCAGTCAACAGCCTCTTCAATGTTCTCACTATGTGACCCCTGCAGTATATCCCAGTCGGTAGTTCCAAAGCAGTCTTTTAAGAGCCTGCTCTGCCTCAGGGGACCACTTCCTTAATGAGCGTGTAGTTGTAGGTAGCGCCTTCACTCTTGGTTTGTAGTGAGGCTGAAGCAGATTCAGGTTATGATCTGCTTTCCCAAGCGCTGGCAGCGGGGTGGCGCTGTATGCGTCTTTAACGTTTGCATACAGCAGGTCAATAGTCCTGTTTCCCCGGGTGTTACAGTCCACATACCGGGAGAAGGCAAGCAGGTAATGTTTTGTCCAGCGTCACTTGGTTAACGTCTCCAGCGATTATCACAAACGCCTTGGGGTGCTGCATTTATAACTTATTAACTGCGGAATGGATGACGTCACTGGCTATCTCTGCGTTTGCTCAAGGGGGGATGTAAACAATAACAACAATGACGTGTCCAAATTCTCTGGGCAAGTAATAGGGATGCAAACTTACGGCCAACGGTTCGATGTCCCTGCAGCCAGTGGAGATTTTAACGTTTACATGTCCAGAGTTGCACCATCTTGTATTGACATAGAGAGCGACACACCCTCCTTTCTTCTTAGCACTGGTATTTGCGTCTCTGTCTGCTCTGTGCTAAACCCGGGTAGCTCCACGTTAGCATCTGGGATGGTAGTTGTTAGCCACGTTTCACTAAAACACAGCAAACTGCATTCTGTGTAGATCCTGACATTTTTCACCAGCGTGGCTAGTTCGTCGATCTTATTTGGTAGTGAGTTCACATTTCCCAGGATCACAGAAGGCACCGAAGGCTTGTAGCACCACTTTCTTGGTAGTCGCTTGGCTTTTATTTTAGCACCGGCTCTGCTGCCCCCGATAGCACATTCTTAGCTTGTCAGGTAAATAGGGAACCACACCGGCACGGGCATTCTTCTCAGCGCTTGAAGTTGACTACTTGAATAGACGAGTCTTGGTGTGTAAAAATCCATCTCTCAAGTAGTAAAAAGTGTTCAAGGAACGAGTCCACATAAAAGAAAGTGGTAGGAGTTAACAGTAAAATAAAGAAAAATGGAGAAAAAGGTAGAAAGATAAAAGACTTTAAAGATAAAGTCATACACAGAGCTCCTGGAAAGGCTGCCACTTGCGTCGGCGCTTGAGTCAGTCTAAGTCACAGGTACTGATATACACAATGAGCTTAAGCCAATGACACACAATAAATTCTACTCTTTGATGTCTTTATTTTAAAAACGCATTCCACGTTCACAGTGGTAGTAGAAAAAGTAAGTGAACCTTGGGATTTAATAACTGGTTGACCCTCCTTTGGCAGCAATGACCTCAACCAGGCGCTTCCTGTAACTGCAGATCAGACCTGCACATCATGCAGGGGGAATTTGAGCCCATTCTTCCCTACAGAACTGCCTTAACTCTTCCGTATTGTGGCTCTCTTCAACTCATTCCACAACATCTCAATAGGATTGAGATCTGGGCTCTGACTGGGCCACTCCAAAAGGCGCAGTTTGTTCTTCTGAAGCCATTGTGCTGTGGATTTGCAGCAATATTTGAGGTCATTGTCCTGTTGCATCACCCAGCCTCTTCTGAGCTTAAGTTGATGTTGATGGACAGACACCCTCACATTATCCTGTAGAATTTGTTGATAAACCTGTGAATTCATTTTCCCCTCAATGATGGCAAGCTGCCCAGGCCTTGATGCAGCAAAGCAGGCCCAACTCATGATGTTTCCTCCACCATACTTTACTGTAGGGATGATGTTTTGATGTTGATATGCAGTGTCCGTTTCACGCCAAATGAAGTTCTGCTTGTTCCTCCCACATGTTTCAATTTTGGTTTCATCACTCCACAAAACATTTTCCCAGTACCGTTGTGTTGTGTCCCAAGGGCTCTTTCACAAACTTCAGGCGTTCAGCAATGTTCTTTTTTGATAGCAGCGGCTTCCTTCTTGGTGTCCTGCCATGGACTCCTTTCTTGTTCCCTGTTTTGCGTATAGTTGACTATGAACAGAGATGTTAGCCAGTTCTAATGACTTCTTCAAGTCCTTTGCTGTCACCCTAGGGTTCTTCTTTACCTCATTGCTGACTTTGCGTTGTGCTCTTGGGGTCATCTTGGCAGGGCGTCCACTTCTAGGCAGAGTAGCCAAAATACCAGATTGTCTCCATTTATAGACAACTTGCCTAACAGTAGACTGATGAATATCTAAAATCTTTGAGATGACTTTGTAACCCTTTCCAGCCTTATGTAGATGAACAATTCTCGATCATAGCTCTTCAGACAGCTCTTTGGTGCGAGGCGTGATTCCTATCTGGATATGCTTCTTGTCAAAAGCTCAAACTCAAACTTTATAGTGTTTTTGATCAATGAAAGCAGGTGTGCTAAATTCTGACTGCAATAAGCTTTTTTAAAAGTCATTAGCTTAGGGTTCATTTACTTTTTCCAACCTTCAGTTTCACAGTTTGAATGATTTATTCAATATGGTCAAAAATTCTTTGAAAATCTGTTTATCTTTAGTTATGTTCTGTGTTTGTTCATTATTGTGACTGACATGAAGATACAACCAGGTTTTATATGGGAATTAGACATAAATATAGATAATTCCTAGGGTTCACATACTTTTTACTTTGACTGTATACATATGGCCATAGAGTACATGAACAGGACATGGATGAATAATACAAGAATACCTTTACAGTACAAGTCATTATCAGTGGAACCTTTTCTTATGTCTTTAGGAGTGGATTAATAAGAGTTATGCTTAAGAAGAACTTGCAACTTAACTGTGAGGATTTTGGGGAAAGCCGAAGAGCTTCTGCCTCAGGTGAGTTATGCTTAAAATGTGCAATGGCCAAATTTGAAATCTTGAGACAGTGAACCATTCTGCTAAGAACATACAGGATGCATCTACTGAAGATGGGTGATCCTTATTTTACAAGAAGAGTACAATGTTGCTAGAGAGCTGAGAGAAGAGCCACTCTTTGTTATACTGTAGTATTTGAACTGTGAGGAAACAGGTTGATCTTTATTTATGTGATGGCACATACTTGCAGACTAGACCTTGCAGTGTTAAATATGGCTTCTGGTAAACCCCATAAAAAAAGTTGTACTCTCACATACCAGGGGAAACTAGCAAATTCACATTTTAGAAGACAGAAATAGGTGACTGTTTTCATGTGAAGTCATTTTAAGATGGGACGTGAGAGAAATGTTTAAAATTACTAGAGGGGAATGCCCCCCTGCTGTGAAAATGATCTGCTCAGCAAAAACACAAGGGCACAGGTTGAAGCCGATTAAGGGTAAACTAGCACCATATTGCGTCATGGTCAGACAAGAATTTCAGTGTAATCTGGACATGTGACAATATTACTGCTGCTAACCTTTAACCCAGAGTTGACTGCTGCTAATTTGTCAGTCGAAATGCAAATCAAAAGCATATGCAGCGCAACTATGGATAAAACCTGTGTCCTTCCCTCAAATCAAAAATGTATATCCTGGCCTATGGTGTTGCCATTCCTTCAGTCCTTTGCAGTTTAACCTGCTAGGTGACCTAAAAAATCAATTGGATCCTATTTCCCCTTACCTTTTAGCGTGCAGGAAAATTTTTTGGGAGAGCCCTCTCAGAATGTCCTCAACAGGGTAAAATATTCTAGAATGGGAAGTCATTTAAAAGGTTGGCAGATTGTGATAGCGCTTCTGTATCTGTGATGGTCTGTGAGGGTTTGGCAAATAATAGAAATAAAGTGGAGAGCAATCAGTTGCAGCAGACACAGATTTCATAGCTTTGACAAGTGTGGTGACCAATGGCCAGTGAAGCAGGACACTAGTGAAACTAAGAGATCCGCTAGTACAGACTCATCTGTTCTGCTCTGAAGACTGCAAGGAAACAGTTGGCTGATGCTGACTGAATTTTAGTAGCTGACCTCCAGACTGACAAAATTCCACTAGTCCAGTTCTCAAAAGAGCTACAAAAAAAAGCCCAATCTCAGCAAACAGTTCACCTTGTCCACTTCATAATGTATAGGGGGTCTTGTGAGTTTTCTATGCCCTCAATGGATGAGGCTTTACCAGTTTTTATGGAAAATTTCAACAAGTACCAAGCCAATTGGCTCTGAACCTCACTGACCTACCATGCTCGCATGGTATGAGCTGAGTAAGGATGTAATGTATATATGCAAGAAGTTGCACTTTCATTTCTTTTTATTGCTGCACTCTTACAGGTGTTGAAATTCCAGTGGCCTTCATGGAGTGGCACATGTAGGGCTTTTCAAGACTTTCAGCTATCATCATGAGGACCAACAAAGTGTATAAACTTGTCATCCACAAGAAAGGGTTTGGGGGAAGCGGTGAGTTAAAGCTAATCTTAGTGATTTGTGTCCTTGAAATGTTGCTGCCTGATAATAAATGACCTAAATTGGGGTCCCTGGAGGGCTTCAGTGGCTGCATTGTTTTTTATAGTTTGAAGTTTGTAAAAAAAAAAAAAAAAATTGATTTCATTCTGTTAAGATCAGGTCTTTCTTGCATTGTCTTTTTTTCCCTTCCAAAGATGTTGTCAATTGGTTTGTGGTTAAAAAAAGATCTGATATATTTAGTCCTTCATTTTTATTAAAATAGAATGTTTTTGATGAACGCAGACACAATTAAATGAGATACTTTAGATAGTGACCTGCTGTCTCTTTTTTGTCTTACTGCTAACAAAACCACATTGGAGTTAAGGCTAAAAATCATGTATGGGTTGGAAAGCTTAACAAGTTTGAGTTCATGAAAATGTTGCTTGAGCAGTAACTGATTCGGCAGCGATAATTGGCTTCTCATTAAGAAACTGGGTTAGAGCAAAAACCTGCAGCCACTGTGCGCCTTCAGGACCAAATCTGGGGGTCCCTCCGCTAAGCTCTGGCCTTTGATGGTGTAGTCTTTCTACTGTTTATTATAGACTATGTGCTGTAGTAGGTACGTTTACCCAGCATTATAAGCTTATCTTGTTGGGCTCATTGGAAAGGGTCTTCATACATGATTGACTACAGTATACCATAACCTGAGCCTTTCCTCTGCTGCATGCAAATTTAGTAATGCTAATCTTTTGCCACTTATTGTTTACTTACTAAAATAGGTCTATGTATACTCATAATAAAATTACTGTTCCTCTTTTATTTGCATGACTAAAATCACAAGATCATTCCAGATCCTTTAACTTTCCTCTGTGTGAGGTCTTAATCTTAGCTTATCCAGTCTTTCATTATTAGTAATTTGTGTTTTCACAGACAGAAAGCAGCCTTGTCATTAAGGCAGGTACAAGTCACACAATGTCATCCCTGATTTTCCTGTTGCACACACATTTTTTGTGATATTTGCTAATCAATTATATGAGTAGTTAGGAGGTGCATTCTTTGAGTTGTTGCAGGCACCTCAACATCTTTAAGCACGTGTGAAGTTATTGTCATAAATCCTTGCAGTGTGAGGAGATTTATTGAACAGTCATGAGCAACACCTAGCAATAGCATGAGAGGAAATCCAAAGGACAAGCTTGAGGCAACTGCAGTAACAACATCTGACATGAAAGTAATTGCACTCTGACAAGAGCAGGAATGGCTGTATGATGTCTCATCTGAAGTTGATTACATCCATCTCTTGTGGTGCCATTTTGGCAAAGTCACACGAAGAACAGTCACTTTTTGGGTGTTTTTGTGAGATGGGCATCACATTTGTGAACCTTGTCTGCATTTGATTGTGCAGTGTACATACCACAAATGTTGGTAAGAAAACTGAATGCAAGAAAGAATGCCAAATCATATAAGCATCAAAGTACTTTTTGGTATTTTGAAACTGGTGTAGTTTGATGTTGTATATTATCTAAAATTGGAAATAAAATCAAATTCTCAGAGGATCTGTACAAAAAATTTTCAAAACATGGCAGCATCTGATCAATAACATTTTGGAATAAGCATTTAAAATAAGGAAGTGGATTCTATCCCCTCTTTTTTATTTCTATTTATTTTTATTCATTTATTTACTTACATATGTTTACTATTATTAAAGGATTAGTCTACTGACCTAGCTCTCTTTTTCATGGGTGGCGGTCGATTTCTTTCGAACCTAGTTTTGTTAAGCTTGACTTGCACGTATGGAATGTAATCTGATTTTGATACAATTAATAAAATGTTATATTAAAAAAGAAGAAAGAAAGAAATTGGTGTAGTTTGAACACACACTTGCCCGACACTAATTTGATATATATCATCTGGTTTCCATCAGTATTTTGCTTTATTGAAAGTATTTAATTTGGCAGCCATGTAACGTTAGCCATTCCAAACACAACCACATCATGGATATGCATGGAAAACACAGTGCATTTCTTAGGGTGTTGTGTACAGCCGCCTCCTAAACACAGCAACTGTTAGGCAGTAAGGGAAAGGGGAAGACGTTTACAAGGACACTATGTGCTGTCAGTGTTTCATCAAATGATGTAACATTTTTCTATGAAAAGGGATGTGGCGGATTGAGGCCACCAATTTCAAAAGGTACTAATTTCATCTCATTTTTCTGTTTTGTATTTATAACCTTTTATCAGCCACATAAAAAGCAGCTGTTGGAAATTTGGCTTTTTACAGAAACTCAATAAATAAACAGTAATATAATGAAAGATAACAAGCCCCACCCAACACCCGAGTGAATAAAAAGAAATTAAAAGAAAAAGATACTGAGATTAACCACAAGGTATCATTGTCCAGAAAGATTTTTAATAACTGGTTTATCCAAGATTAGCAAAGCTTTAGACAACTGATTGTCCAAGTGACCAAAAGTTTTACTGTGAGCTGGATTCAGTTGAATCCTCCTAGCCACCATCTCTGACGCTGGCATCACTGAGGTGGCCCTCGGGAGGCCTGAGTCCTACCTATTGGGTAGATCCTACCGTGTGTCTTGGCATGGAGAAATGTCAGGAGTGCATGAAATGAGTATAGGGGTGCCCCAAGCATTGGTACTGGACCCTCTCTTCTTCTTCTTCATATATATCTCTTTGATACACCCTATCCTACAGTCCCATTGTTTCTCTTATCAGGTCTATGCTGATGATACACATTTATGCCTGTTGTTCCTGCCAGTGGACTGCATGGCATTAGCTAGAATCTCTGTATGTCTCTCTGATATTGCATTCTGGATGAAGGAACACCATCTCCAGCTCAACCTGACAAAGATGGACCCTTTTGTAAATGATTGGCAGAATTGCCAATTCTGCAATGTACTTTTTGACCAACAGATGTCTTCATTGATTCTGACATGTTAATCCTTGAAACAGTTGCTGAATACTACAAAGGAGAGAGTTTAATATAACGTTTTGCTATTAATGCATTTACAAAGGAGAGAGTTTAATATAACGTTTTGCTATTAATGCATTTACATGTCTGAGAAGCAGCAATGTTTGATCAGACAAGGTGTCTGGTCTGATTATAGAGATAATAAACCCTTTAATGCTAAGTTCTTTTAAGGTTGGATTGGTGGTGTCAATAGTGTGTTTACCTTAGACAAATAAACAAAAAAAAATGTACAAATGGTAGACCGTTATACCACCATTGTCCAGTAGCAATGGAGGTTATTATTGTTATGGTATTGTTTTCCCTCATTTTAAACTATGTTGTAAATACATTTTAATTTCAAAAAGTATCATTTGTTTCCAACAGTGGCCTTTAAAATATACAGAAATGTGTTATCTTTTTCCATGTAAACAACCAATTTAGCACCTTTTTTTATTTGAATGGCAGAAATTTACATTCAAACATACAGTTTAAATCATTAAATAACAAATAAATGCAAAGCTACAAGTTGTATAACTGCCTGTCAAAAATAATATGCAACAGAACAGTACAATAGACGTTTTAAAATCCTAACTCCTGTCTCAGGATGACCTGCATGATTATTTAATCTGGCTTTAATGCAGTTTGCTCTGTAATGGCAGCGTACCCAGCTGTAGTGAACCCGTGATTAGAGGGAATGCTAGTGGCGCAGACTGTTTTTTATATAATTTGACAGCTCATTACTTATACATGCTCCTTACGTCACTGCAGTAGAACTCTGGGGTACTCTTTTCAGAAGCATGCAGACTATCAACTTTTTGGTCGGAGATTGCATTGTCAGCGCAGCTGAGGTTGTCTTTATGTTGCTCAAAATAGTACCCATTTTCAGTGTCACTCCGCTTAATTATTGTTATCTAAGGTTACTAAAGGGGCGGCATCCTTTTTTCCCCCCCAAGGCATTTGTTGCAAGAAATATTAACTGTAAGTAAGGGCAAAACCTCTCCAGAAATTCTTCAGAAGAACTTTATTCAATTATGTTAATTATAGGTTCTTTACAGAGTTGCACAGTGTAGTTGCAACAATATTGGTTCCAATTGGTCTGTCCAAGTCCATCTTTTTTTGATACTTAAAGTTTTACTTGTTACTGCTTGATTGCCTTTTATCAGTGCAGGGTGCTCCTTTTTCAAGTGTTACCAAAAAAAAAAAAACACGACACAGGCCCTGGTAGGATCAGCAGTTAGGAAATATGTGAAAAGCAATTCCGCTCATACTGTGCTTTGTGTGTTAAATACATTTGTTATATTGACCATCTACGCTTCTTTGGACAGAAGTCCTTGCCACATGTCTGTTTGTTGTTGCTTAACTACATTATATGGGTATTTTTTTTGCTTCTGCAGATGATGAATTAATGGTAAACCCCAAGGTATTTCCTCAGATCATTCTTGGAGATATTGTTGAGATTGCCCACCCTAATGATGAATACAGGTAGGTGATGAATATATGCTGTTGCGAATTAGTACTGTAACAGTCAGCCATGTTTGTACTAATTGAAGCATTTTTTTTTAATATTTTGTATGAAATTGATCCACTGATTGCTACACTCACTTCAGCTAAAGTGCCTGCAGAGCCTGGGCAAAAACATTATTTTCAGCTATGCTTTTCTACTTCACTCAACATGAAAGTAAGATGCACAAGATGCCAGTGGCTCATGAATCAGTAACATACAGCAGAAAACAACTCAATTTAGATGTAGTTTAGAGAGATATGTGGTAAAGTAAAGCTAGCTTTAGTAGCCTTTTTTTTCCAGCATGCACTGATTACCAATTTATTACATACAAAAAATACACATTGCCTATTACTGTACTTGTCCCCTGTTCATACAGTTATCAAAAATGTGAATGTGTTGCTTAAATATTGCAGATCAGTAGATATTAGATCTGTACTCTGACTTGCTTGCTCCATCTCATTCTACAGAAGCTTGACTAAATTGGGAGACCACTATCTGAAAGTGAACTCCCGGCCATTGTCCTGAAGCTATTGTATGAGCTTCTGATTCTTGGGGCATAAAGTTGTCATGGTAAAAAAAAAAAAAAAATTGCTTATAAATAGGTGGGCTATTCTAGGAAGGGATATACCAGAACAATGTTCATATAGCACATTGATTTGATATATTACATTCTGATATACCACTTTTACTACCACAGTTGTACAGGGAATCCCTTTATGCAATATTAATAAGGGTCAAGAAAGGTCAACATATAATGGTTCTTGAAACATGCATGTCAATAGTTACTGTGTTTTTTGTGACAGAATGCCAAACAACTGAATATTTCATAAAAAAAGGTGTCAAGTACTATCTTGAGAAAAGAGGGCAAACTGGATCAAACCAGGGTAGAGAAAGAAGGGGAACACCCAGATGCATAACTGCATGAGAGGAAAAGGACATCAGTGTGTAGTTTGGCTACTTCATTAAATTCAAGCCAAATACCAGTGTAATCTTTAACACAGAACAATAGCTAACAATAGGCTGTTTTCACAAAAAACAATACCCATGAATAAGTGTCTGTCTGTTTAATTTTTCATCTTATAATAATATACAAGTACATTCCGAATGCTTGATATTCTGTTTGACACATTTTGGGGCATTGTTGTTAGCTCACAGCATGTGTTTTTTAGCTAGATGCATCTACACTTCCATGAGACGCTGCGAGTTTATGACTTGGTGTTGGATTACTAATGGTATTTAACATCATCTGTAAAGTACTTTATGAAGGAAAGAAAATGTCAAATTGATACATCCCTTTGATTTATCTATTTATATATTGCTTATTTCTCATAGTTTGCAGTTTACAGAAGTAAGCATAACAAAGATACAGAACAAATCTATCAATTGTGTTATGAAATGTTTTTAAGTACTCTCTTCCAAATCTTTTAAACTGAAAAAGACCTTTTGATATTTATGCTGTTACTGGCTTCAAGTAACATTTCGACATGCATCATTTCCTATTTCCTTTAATGCAATTTTAATCAACCAATTATTGTATGTCCCCTTATAAAATAGCACAACATGTACCCAACTCCTGTCTCAGACTAGCCTTGCCTTAATTTAGGTCTTGACTTTCAGTCAGTTATCGAATTAAGAAACTTTAGCCACTTCAATAAGGCAGCACTAGCATGTGAGACAGGAGGGGTTAACTTCTGGAATTAAAAATGTTACCACTTGCAGGCACCTTTGTGCCGTGAAGATTTAAAACCACAGATTGTCCACTGGGTTTTTAGGCTTTCTGGCCAATAAGGAATTGCACATTCCTGGTAGTCACTTGCATCCAGATTAGTGTGTCTTATTTAAAACTAGCAAAATACCCGTGCTTCGCAGCGGCGAAATACTGCCTTAAAATTTTTATTAACAACAACATTTATTTATATAGCACATTTTCATACAAAAAATGTAGCTCAAAGTGCTTTACAAAATGAAGAATAGAACAATAGAAGACACAATAAAAAATAAACATAAGTCAACATTAATTAACATAGAATAAGTAAGGACCGATGGCCAGGGTGGACAGAAAAAAAAAAAAAAACTCCAAAGGCTGGAGAAAAAATAAAATCTGTAGGGATTCCAGACCAAGAGACCGCCCAGTCCCCTCTGGGCAATCTACCTAACATAAATCAAACAGTCATCTTTGTATTTAGGGTTTTCATGGAAGGACTTGATGATGATGGTCACGTAGACTTCTGGCTTTCAGTCCATCAATGTTGGTGCATCATGATGCTTTGAGTAGGTGGTGGTGGCGCAGGCCAAAGAAACCGGAAAAAGAAACAGAAGAGAGAGTAGGGGTCAGTACAGCCTATTGTATATGTATTTATAAATGGAAAACAAAATTGATGTAACCCAAAAGAACCTACTCGAGCACACTCCCATTTTGTGGGATTTAATCACTCAGCATTTAGGCCAAAGATGAAGAAATCCTGCACAGCTTAATTTTCTTCATTCTTTTTGATTGACATACATATCCTTACCCTTTTGCATTCTTCTAAAGAGTTCACACTTAGGTTTGGCACGCACAAAGGGAAAAAAAGACATTTCAGTACAGCGAAAGTACTTCTTGGAAAACACCACTCTTCTGGAGTGGTATTTGTCAGAGAAGACAGTTGGAGCCAAGGAGCAGTGATAGTTTACGTAGTCCTGCATCATTTTGGTATGAAAACCTGGATGAGGATTTCATCTCTTTGAAAAACTGTTAAGTGTCTTTATTCTGGTCTTGTTAAGTAATTGAGAAAGATTGATTTATTCAGTGAATTTAAAGTAAGCAATCACTGCATTGCCTAACATTCAAGCTGCCCAATGTCTGCCAAGATCTGTTTTTTTTCCCCCATCTCTCCATGTTTTACTATGCTTGACATTGATGCCCTTGAGAGTGTCTGCCTGATATATGTGCAGTGTTAATATGCACATGGTGTTACTTGAGTGAATAACCAAATGTTTTATGACACTATCTTTGATTAGCTATTTAACTGTCTTACATGAACTACTGTGGTGTATGAAGTTGATAGTGCTTTAAGTGGTTGTTTTAGATATAGGTGGCTACTCTCTGCCTTGGATGATTTTTCTAAATATGGTCTTAATGTTTTTAGCCCTCTTCTGCTGCAGGTCAAGTCCCTTAAAGAAGACCTCCAGAAGGGTATGAGTCTCCTTTTGTTTACTTTCTGATTTGTGTTTGCTTCTTTTTGCCAACTGCTTGCTAACTGGAACCTCTCTGCTTTTAGAAACAATAAGTGTGGATCAGACTGTGGCTCAGGTGTTCAAATTGAGAGCATATCAAGATGTTTATGTCAATATTGTTGACCCAAAGGTGAGTGACACCCAAAGACTTTTTAAAAGTGTTTAGCCTTCTGATACTTAATGTATAATTAAAGAAAGAAGAAATAAAAACAACCTTCTTTACTAAATAGGAATATGGTTTGTCAAATAAGACATTTTATTCGTTGTCTGTCTCCAGTTGTTTAAACATTTTTATTGTAATTTAACTCTAAATTGTAAATTTGTTGTTTGTTTTTTTTCTCAGGATGTAACTCTTGATCTTGTGGAACTAACGTTCAAAGACCAGTACATTGGCAGGGGGGATATGTGGCGGCTGAAAAGAAGCCTGGTGAGAGTTGGGGTGGGGTGAGTGTGAAAGGAAGCTCTATAAAAAGAAATCCTGTGTGATGTGAAAAGAAACCTAGTAAACCTATTAGTAAGCGAATTCATATCCTGTAGGCAACCGTTGTAAGAGAATGACTGATTTAGAAACACGTTATCAGTCAATACTTTTATTAATTTATTTTTGCATATGGCACAGGACATAATACTGCTTTTTTTATGATTTGTGAAAATACATTGAATACTGCTAGGGTAGGGATGGGCGTTAGGATTAGATATGCACAAATTAAATTTTTCATTATGTAGTATCCTCATAAAGAAAGTGAACATTTGAAATTGAACAACATAATAACATCAAGACACAAAATCATGCAATATTCTTCATAGATACAGTACAAAAGGGTGCTGAAGTTTGTGAACCCTTACTTGTTATTAAGAGAACGACAAGATTCATTGGTTTAATTAATATGACAAGTATAAATGTGTGTAAGAGAGTCAACCTCAAGAACACAGTTTATGAGGTCCAGTATTACACGAAAGTATGAAGCCTGACCATTTTTGTTATGCCCATTCAGATTGGTTAAATATATTGCACCTTGGCATGATTTTAAGGGACTTCATGAAAGACAGTTACACATATGGAATGGTCTGTCTAAACAGCTGTAAATGGTAAAAAAAAAATGTTTTGGAATGTGTTTTACATAAAACAAGTGGTCTTCACAGTGTAAATGTGAAATACCCTCAACATCACTCCACACAATAACAAGAAAAGTCACACAAATGTTTAAAACAACTCCTGCAGATTCCCATAACTTCTATGTGTAGCTGACCTCCCCATTCACTTCTCAACAGTTTAATGCAATCTAAATAGCTGTGCCAGTTATGGGAGAGTAGCCAGGCGAAAATATTTGGTTACATTTGTTTGCTGCCAAAGCTGCTAAAGCATGCATCATAGCTGATTGAATCAAAAGGTACACTTATTTTCATAATCAAGAATAATGTATTTAAGTTCCCATTAAATAAATATGCATTATTTAATGCATTTTGGAATTGCACTGCATATATTTATAATATAATAATATTTATTTAGTATCAGAGTAATTAATCTTCATTAACTGTACGTTTTAAAGTATTTTTCACAATACAAAGAATGAAGTGTTTGATTTTTTTATTTTCAGTGCTGTATATTTTTTCTCTCTCTCATATCTTTATTTGCAGGTCAGCACATGTGCCTATGTTACTCAGAAGGTTGAGTTTGCTGGCATTAGGTAATTCATATTGATTGAATTGTAGTTGTAATGATTCATTGGCATTCGTCATTATTTTACCATAAATTCTGTTTTTTGTGATGTTTTTTGGAGTACAGTATCTCAAGTTAAAATTCTACCACTTATCCTGGTCAAGGTGCTTACCTCTCCTGTGTGTACATTTTATACATTTAATATAAAATTGTATCAAACATGTTGTGCCTTCGGTGATAGTTTTCTAGGGTTTTGTGGGAAAAAGAAAATTCTTATTAACTCTGTCTTTTAGAAAACCTTGTGACTTTCAGTGTTACTAGATGTATATTGAAGGAATAACCATGTGACAAAAAATATTAGCATCCATAAACTTGCATTGCATAGTTTTCAAAAAAGAAATAAGACTCTATGGTTTTAAAAATAGAAATGCTTGATGAAAAGTAAAATGCATCTTTAACTTAACAATTCAGATTACCTATCAGTGTAGCAAAGAAAAACAATAGTAGCCTCTTGCTTTCTATAACCCCAGTCAGCTCCATTAAACATAAAGTCATGTGAAAAAGTAACCTGAAAAGAAAGAAATTGAGGGTTCCATAATGGCCAAGTGAAAGCCCAGATCTGAATCCCATCAAGATGCAGTTGTGGGATTTGAAATGGTCTGGATAAGCAAGGCATCCCTCAAATGTCACACAGCTGAATACATTCTACATGGATAAGTGGGAAAACATTCTGACAGTTGATGTCAGAGAATGCTACTCAGTTTTAGGAGACCTCTCCTTGGAGGGTGTCTGTTAGAACAAAGGGTGTATGTACTTTATCCACAGATGTAAATGGTATACCTGTTAATTTCGTTTTAATTATTGCAAAGTCAAATTTTAATTTTTCTTTTCTTTTTAATTGCATCACCTTCATTTAAAGATACTGTTTAAGTAAAGATTACATCTTGATATGTCCACAAAACATTTCATGGTGTGTACTTACTTTTTCACTTGAATATATTTCTGCCTCAGTCTCATGACAGGTACAGTTGTTTGTTCATTAGGGATTGCTTTCCTTGTTTAAACTGAAACATTTATCACACTTCTCAAAAGGTTTTACAGGAATTAAGTGTAGGTGTAATTTGATATTTTGAATTGAGTTGGCAATAGCAAGTGGGGTAATGTGATTTTGTAAAATTAATATTCAGTTAAAAGTCCTGCTCAATACTATGCAAAGTTTATAAAAAAAAATACAAAGCTTGAGAAACAATAGTACACCATTGACTCAGCTGCACTAATTGACATGAAAGTGCATAACACACATCCCCACATCTTAGCCATGAACTCAAAGCAAAGCTTTGTTGAGAAAAAAGCAGCAATAAAAGCCTGGAATCTCACCTCTGGATACAAACTTGGACAACTTTTTAAAGCTCTCCTTTGCTGTTACTTATTCTTGCCATTGTAAGACAATAGTGCTGTACACTGCTGCCTCCTCTAGAGTACAGCACGTGACATGATGATGGTATTTAGAATGCACACAGACAGAGTTACAAGTGACTATAAGCATTAAGAGGTGTCGTATTTAACAGGGAAACTATGAGAGAGGATTCATATATCATTAATATTCACTAATTCATTTCACTCATACAAACAGTGGGTATTTAATCATTTATTATATTATTATTTACTAGGAGGCTTCGCCCACCTCCCCTGTGTTTGGTTAATTGGATATACAATTTGAATTTTTTTTTTCTTTGGAATTGTTTCAATTTCATTATTTACACTTTTACTTTAAAGCTTCATTAAAAACAATATTTTTTGCAGACACATTGTGACAATGCAACGTATAAATGCCCGTGAGTGAATATTGTTTCTGTTTCTCTAATAATCTGACTTTTTCTAATGTTTGTCCCTGTGATTTATTGATTGTTATAGCAAAAGCTATTCTCACAGTAAACTAAACATTTTAATATGAATGGCATATCACGATCTCCTTTGGTGTGTAATATTCGCGGAATATATACGTTACCTTTCTTTTTGCCTTTTAAAATTTGCATCACTTCCCTGAATTGTGTATTCTTTGTAATTCAACTTGTCGTTGCTTTAACTGTTGCAGGACCACAGATTTTCAAAGCATATGGTCTGTTATTGTGTAAATCCACGTTTTGTGCATAAGAATGATGCATTGCGAACTCTACTCATTGCCTTTTATTTCTGACCTCGATTTGTCCTGCTCTTTTTTCAATTACACCTGGTTCTGATGATTAATCACCTTTTGTTTTGCAGTAATGCAATCTTTTCTATCTTTTCTTTGATACTGTAGCGACTCACATGTTAAAGTGTCACAAAAGTTTTACTTGAACAAACGCTGACTTCATAATCCCAAACACAACTTTCTAGCACCCTCTCCAATCCCTCATCTCCCGCGCCTCTCCCCCCTTAACGCATCAATCAATACCCCGCTATCAGTCTTCCGTGCTGTACTCCACCCTCCCTCAATCGGACCAAACAGTCCCTTAAAACCAAAAAGGCCGCAACCTGGCTGGGACGCTGCCATACTTTAGAATGTTACTGGTTTCATCTCTTATCTGCCTTTTTATTTTTCTCCAGCGCCTTTGGGTGTCTATTCTCCGTATTGTCCTTATACGCTTTATATGTGTTGAGAGCACAGGATGTGTGTGCACTACGTGCTTTTACACGACTGACTGTTTTTTGATGGATGTCCTCTTACATGATATCTGTTGTAAGTAGGGCATGTCTTGCAAGAATGTCATGTTCCACGTCCCCGCAAGACGGCCCTGGGACAGTCTCTTGGCACCAAGTCTCATGTTTACTGTCCCAGCGAGACGCTCTGTGGCATGTCTCTTTTGTCTGACAGGTCTTTTAAATGTCTCTTGAGAACTTCCGAGAAGATCATGTATCGTCGCCTTGCTTTTGCTTTCCAGAATTTATTTTTATAATAGAAAGACTTGTATTTAGATAAAATACTTAGTCAAGATCAGCGGTAACTGCCAGGTAAACATCTCTGATTTTGCTTAAAAAATTGCTGTCAAAGTTATATAATGATGATTTATATCTCATTCATTAATTAGTCAATATCCCATATTTTAGAAAACAATTCCTGTTGAGTGCCAGCTTGAGGTACTTCACAACGCAAAGTAAAGCTAAGTAAGTTTGTGTTGCCCGGTCTTTGCTTAAAGGGTGCATTTTCTTGGTACATTTGGATTTATAATTTTCCAAAGTAAAGTTGCCACATCTTTACAACTTATAAGGCATTTGAAATAAATAAGTTAGACGGGAAAACCAAGGATCTTGTCAACTCAAACTATTCCTTTGAAGTACAATATATACATTTACATTATACATTATTCTAATTGAGTTTGATTAAATCAGTTGCAAATTGATAACACACTACTAATCTGTGGCTTTTATTCAAGCCTATGTCATTTCACCGACTGTGAACTCTGCAGCTACGGTTGACCATTAGGAACAGGGTTTGTGTATCTTTAAAGTAGATTACATCCTCTACAAAATGTTAGCAGTTTTTGCAGTAAAATGTACCATGTCATACCATTTTCCAAGCCTACTTAATCCATACCATGTATGTGGATGTGCCAGAGCCTATGCCAGAAAATGCCAGGCAGGAGCAATCCCGTGGACAAGGTGCCAGCCCAGCGCAGGGGAACGCACTGTCACACATGCACATACCAAATTCACACTAGGGCTAATTTGGTTTTGCCATTCCACCTCACCTGCATGTTTTTGCACTGTGGGAGGAATCCTGGTGTTGTTTTATGTGTTCATGCTATCTTAGAATAGTTCCCCTGACTTTGTATGATTTCTGTATATGGCAGTGGTTGACCATTTACAGAGTATGCAGTCTATGGCAAGTAAACTTGCCAATGTTCTCTTCTGAATATACAGTAATTCAGAGACCCTACATTTCCCTAATCAATCTTGATTGCCGTCCAGTGGCTTTTTTCTTACAGACTGGCATCCTGTCACAACCTGCTGGTCCAGTTCTTTATACAGGCAATCATTTTAGAAGGTTTAATTTCTGAAAAGTATCCCATTCATGTTCTCCAGACATAAATGGCAAGTGATACGACTTTTTCAGTGTTCCTTCAATGTCTCATTATTAAAGCTGAATCACGTTATTATTCTCATTTTCTGTTCAGAGCACAAGCCAGTGAGCTATGGGTTCGAGGTGAAAAGGTGACTTGTGGATACATCAGTGAAGACACCAGGGTAAGCACTCCTTTTCAAAGGTCTTTTGCGTTACACTTAAATTGGCTCAGTGTTGGCAGTCATGTTTGCTGTTGTATCTGATTCTGTCACTCTTACATGGTATCTATATTCCAAGGTTAGCGAAATTTAGCATTTTCAAGACACAATTCTACTTTAATTTTGTCATTAAAAATGCCACAATCAGAAATGTTCACTGTAGCTTCACATATGTTCTCCCAGGTGGTGTTCCGCTCCACATCTGCCATGGTTTATATCTTTATTCAGATGAGCTGTGAGATGTGGGACTTTGATATTTATGGTAAGACTCCTCCTTTAATTACAAACATAAAACATTTTCTTTTGCACCCTGTTGCCTTTGCTTGAGTTTCATGCTTCTCATGACAGCAAGAATACTTAAATATAAAGGTCTGGGGATAGATTAAAAAATTTAACTAATCAATCACGATTAATCACATCTAATGTAACTACGTAAGTCATGAAGTAAATGCACACTGAGTCACAAATTTAATGTAGAATCAACACAAAGAAATTAAAAAAATATAATGGCATAGTTTAATCTTAAACAATGAACTTGAACCTGAACTTAAAACAAAACACTACTTGAGCAAGTATAACCTGACTTTAAATGCCGTCCTAAAAGGCTAGTTGAAAAGAAGGTAAAAAGAAAACAAGGCCAATGTATTAATTATCAAATTAGTACAGCTTATGAGACACAGACGTGTCAAAAAGTAAAGATTAAACGGGTGAAACATCTTTGACCTTTGAATGCACTGCTAAAGACTGATTTAATTGAAATAATACTAACCTCTTAAATGGGCATACATTATAACTTGTGTTAAACGCCTGTAAATACTATCCTCAATTCTTCATCACCATCAACAACTTGATAATTATACTCCCCGCAAATGTTTTTCAACTGGTGCACCATGGAAATAACATTGTAGTACCCCTGCGCCCTGACCAGAGAGAGAGAGAGACACTCCTCAGGTGGTCTAAACCTGTTTGAGGGGGATGAGTGACTACTTGGAGAAGCTGACATAAAAGAAGCTCTGTGATAGTCTTTAATCACACTCGGACTCATCTAACCTCTCTATACTGTCTTCTGCTTCGGTGTTACAGCCCAGAAGCATGCCACTATTTCAGTCTTGCAACCCTCTACTCACTTGTTCACTCTGTGCTGTTTGCTCACACCACGCAGCTCCTTCTCATCATCATCCGTGCTGCAGCCGCCCCGTGTGACTGTTGTGCTCAGCCACAAACGCTGAGCAAAAGCACGTCCATTCCAGCCACTTCCACACTCAAACCCGTGTCTTGCACTCCTTCCACCCTTTTTCCCAGGGCTTCCTCTTCTCACTCATTTGTTTCTTTTGTATAATGCACTGCACCTTCTGAACACACAGTGTTCTGAAGCTGTCCAGCCACATGGCCCTCTGCATCTCCAGCCTGATCAGTACAGTATTATTGTTTTGTAAACACACATGAAAATGCTGCCCTGACAAAAGCACTGCCTGAGGCATTTGCTTTGTTGCCGGCCCTGGATGCGACAACATTTTTTAACACCTTAAATAGGCCACATTAATCTCAAAAATAAATTTGTTAACTTTCCCAGGTCTAATATATATGTATACATTTCTCATTTGACACCGTTAATTCAAGAGTTACATAAATCAATAAGTTAGAATTTGTATTATCTTTTAGCAGTTGATAGCATTTTTGATTTTTTTTTTGTTTAATGAAATAAAATTTGTTACCAATGTGTCTGTTCTACAGTTCTGAGTCCATGGTGAATAAAATATTTTACAGGTGATCTGTATTTTGAAAAGGCTGTGAATGGTTTCCTCTCTGACCTTTTTGCCAAATGGAAGGTAGGATGAGGCTGAACACTTTCATGTCATTACGCTTCTTTTGAAGAAGGTTGTGTCATTCCCTGAATTTGCCCATATCTCTCCCACAGGAAAAAAACTGCAGCCATGAGGTGACAGTTGTCCTTTTCTCCAGAACCTTTTATGAAGCAAAAACTTTAGGTGAGCTCAGTGCTCAAACACTTTTGCATGTAATGTGGCAAGTTTATTCAGCGGTTGGAAGGTGCATGAAATATCCTTCTTGATCAGTCTGACTTTATTTATTTGGATACATTTCAAGTAATCATTTTACATCCCTGAAATTATTCTCATGTATGCTGTTCTTAAAAGAATGTTTTTAATCATGTCTTCAGACTTGTTTCCATCGCAGCATTCTTTAATTAAGAGTTTATTTAGTATTTCTGTAGAATCCTTATGATGTTGTTCAGTTACATTATCAATGCAACCTTCTTTTTTTAAATAGCTGTACTAATATTAGGCCACATAAATGTATTCTCTTAACATATTATGGTATGGATGGAGTCACCCATATAAGTGAGTTTGTGTATACTTATTATTTTATACATAATAAAACTTTGTTGGGAAAGTTATGTGCTGAACAGATCATGTTTTAATCAGTACTTCAACTATACTGTAGTCTTTTGACTTGTAGGAAATTTTTACATGTTGACTATTTCCATCTATGAAAAGTAAAACAAACTCTGAGTATATTTAAATTCACATATACATTCAGAAATGGTAAAAGAAGAAACAAAACTAATCTAGGTGTTTGAATTAACTTTCTGGATTTTTGGCTTGAGCTGAGCCATGTCATTCAGTAAGACTGCTGTTCTATTAAAACCATTCTGAATTATTTTCTGAGAAAATAACTTTGCAAAGCGTAGTGAATTAGTACCTGTGAATCATTAAGAAGTGTTTTTCTTTCTCATTTCTTTTGAATGTTTTATTTTATCTGATATGTAAATGATGATCAAACTATACTTCAGTGTCACTATTGATTCATAGCTGGTTAAAAAAGAAACAAGAACTTAGAATCTTGATAAGCACATGAACTAAAACAAAGTAAGATGTACAGGGTCTAAGTGAACTCTCGTGCGGTTATATGCAAGTCTTTCTTTGTGAAGTAGGAGTAACTTTGCACAAGTAAAAACATCAGAAATGGAGGCAATGAGTAGGTCATTAAGGGATATACTTTTTTGTTATACTCTTGCATATTTCTGTAAATACAGATGCTTTATATCCAATGAATAACCACTCAACCTGCTTTTTTGTATGTTTCTTCTTAGGGTTTTAAGAATTAATCTTGGATGATTATATATATATATATATATATATATAAATATTTTTATTTATTTATTTATTTATTACTATCTAGATGATTTCCCAGAAACCAACCGTTCTTCTATCCGCCAGGACCATGAAGGAAGATTCTATGAAGATTTCTATAGGTACAATATAGGATTTAGTGTTATGCCAACTGAGGCTTTTGAAGTTTGGTTTCTGAAGCCTGAAACCTTGCTCCCTTACAAAGCTAAATGTAATTGTACCATTGTTTATATCTACAGTATATTTGTCATGTAAAAGCAAAGATATTTGTTGTCAAGCTTAACATTGAACAAGAAAAGAAATAAAACATGGTCATTAGGGAAAATGTAGTTTTATGATTTTTTTTTTTTTTGCATGTTGTGAGTTTATGTTATGTATTACAAGGAACCTTCACAGTGTAAACCAGGTTGCTCCTGATGTTTTATGTATTGTTGTAGAGTTGTAGCTCAGAACGAGAGACGAGAGGAATGGACAACTTTGCTGGTGACAATTAAAAAGCTCTTCATCCAGTATCCAGTTTTGGTGCGACTACAGGGAGCAGGTATGTTCTATCCTGCTGATGCTTCCAATTCTTCAGCTTTTAGTTCATAAATTTATAAAGAAATTTTTTAAACATTCAACCACTTTTTATACTATCTTTGGAGATGTGACAACTTCTTTTCATAAAGAATTTTTAGCTTTTTTTCTATTGATAACTTTTGCATTTCAGCCTTTTAAGGACTCTGAACCAGTTGTACTGGCAGATCAACTGTTTTTATGATTTAGATTTTTCTAGAAGGCTGCCTTACAAGGTTGTCATGTGTAAAGTTAAGAGTGTAACTTGTAAAATCATTTGTTTCTCTTTAAAGATTGCACATTAGAGATACAATTGCTTAAGTTCAAATTTAATAAGATAGGATTCAGTGGAGACTTGAAATAAGAATGTTTGTCCTCAACAAGACCTTCTGTTTTATAGATGGGTTCCCCAGTGCCCATAACTCTACAGCAGCACAGGGAAACTACCTGGAGGCCATCAACCTTTCCTTCAATGGTGAGTTGGAATTGTTACTTCTTAAAGATATTGGTATCCTCACTATTGAGCACTTCTACAATTGGTTGTCTTTTTTTTCTTTTTGTCCCATCAGTATTTGACAAGCACTATGTCAATCGAAACTTTGATCGTACTGGCCAGATGTCGGTAGTAATCACTCCAGGAGTTGGGGTATTTGAAGTGGATCGGTTGCTTATGATTCTTACAAAACAGCGCATGATTGACAATGGTGAGCTATCCTTACTGCACTACAGCCTGGCCTTCTCATGAGTGACTCTGAGAAAATGCAGTATGGTAGAAGTTAAACTGGTCACTGAGGTTATCATTGCCTCTGAAAGTAATCTTCATTTTTCAGACGTGGAAGGGTTGCTGAAACATTTGATGGTTATCACAAATGCATCACTATTTTTTTGTTTTGACATGAAACAAGATGTCTGCCTTAGTGATTTATAACCTTGCTCTGCTATAAAAAAAATTTCAAAATTAAAAACATTTGATATTTCTGTGGAAATATGGTGTAATTTTGGAGAACAAGTGAAAACTTTGAAGTGTTTCTTATGTTTACAGGCATCGGTGTTGACCTTGTTTGCATGGGAGAACAGCCATTGCATGCTGTTCCACTTTTTAAGGTGCGGTAAGCAATTTTGAATCTCCCTGTTTTTTTCTAGAATTGAACAAAAAGTCAATTGTATTTTTCTGTGGTGCTCTTTTTTTTTCCCCTGCCTCATTCCATTTTTTGGTTGATTCTAATATAGCATATGTGTTCTAAGTCTAAAGCAAGGCTTACTATACAGTATGTGTGGAATCCTCTCTGTTACATCTTATGTTTTATGATCTCCTCTCATCAGCACAGAGTGCTTCATTTTAATTATACATTTAAAAATGAATAATTTAGCTTTCCTTTGGTTATAATTTTTATGCACTGCAGCACGCACCCCAAGTTAGCTAAAATGTTTTCAAAATTGTGATTGCTGTTTAGGGACTCTAGTGCCATGTACATAGCACAAGCCATTGTCATCCTTTTTTCTTTTTTTTAATAGTTGCATAACTGGACCACTGCTGGAGACTCTCGTTTGGGAGATGATTACAACTTACCCCACTGGATCAATCACAGGTCAGCATTCAGATCATTAATGCATCCTGTCAAGCAGTAAACCACCCCTTGAAAGTAAAAGTAAATCATTGATCAGCAGAAAAAATTATACAAAAATATTTTGCTTTGCTCTTTTAGCTTTTATCCGTCTAAGAGTCAGCAGACCTGCAATTACTTCACACCAAGAATTAAGCTTGCTGGGAAGAAGGTACCATCTTTGTTTTTCATGAAAGTGGAGGTTGATGAAGGAAGGATATTGTACAGCTCCATATGTAAAAGCTGTGTGTGTCACATATCAGCTGGTCTTGTTGCTTGTTATTCAGTGTTGGAGCAGCTCAGGCTTATGTTGGCTAAACAAGTATTTCTCAGCTATATTAGAGTTGATGACATTTCACAAAGTGCAATTTTTCTCTCAACAAAAAAGCAGGTACCACATATGTACGAGGTGTGGCAGAAAAGTAATGAGGCTGATTTTTTATTTACCAAAGTTTTTATTTTTTTCAAATATCAATGTTATCCCCTTCAAAGTAGTTCCCTTGGGCAGCTACACACCGATGGAGACGTTGTTCCCACTGTTGGTAGCAGCGCTGGAAGTCTTCAACCGGTGTGGTCTTCAGCATGTTCATTACACTCTTTTGGATGTTTTCTAAAGTCCCGAAATGACGTCCTTTGAGGACATTTTTCAGTTTAGGAAAAAGGAAAAAGTCACACGGACTGAGGTCAGGTGAATAAGGGGGCTGGGGAACCACAGGAATGCATTTTGAGGTCAAAAATTCTGTTATGGAGAGGGCAGTGTGACATGGGGCGTTGTCATGATGGAGCATCCATTTGTCTGCAATGTCTGGTCTCACGCAAATGACCCTTTTTCTGAGCCTTTCAAGGACGTCTTTATAAAAAAACTTGGTTGACAGTTTGTCCTAGAGGAACAAATTCTTTGTGGACGATTCCCTTTTTGTCAAAAAAACAAATCAGCATTGATTTGATCTTCGATTTGTTCATTCGAGAGTTTGCAGTGTGCCACTCCTGACTTTGCCTCTTGGTCTCAGGATCGTATTCAAAAATCCATGATTCATCATCTGTGATCACACTACTAAAGAAATCTTGCTCATTAGCGATTCTGTCAAGAAGATCAAGACACTTGTTTTTGCGATTGTCCTTCTGCTCAATTGTGAGGTTTTTCGGCACCATTTTGGCACAGACCTTTCGCATGTGCAAATGTTCAGTCAAAATTTGATGAACAGTAAATCTGTTCAAATTTAATTGTTCACTCAACATTCTTAATGTTAAACGACGGTCTGGTCTCACAAGAGTGTTCACACGTTCGATGTTTTAATTGATTTTCGAAGTTGAAGGCCTCCCTGAACGGTGTTCATCTTCAACGTGTTTTCTGCCTTCCAAAAATGATTTGTGCCAGCGAAAAACTTGAGCTTGGGATAAAGAATGTTCCCCATAGGCCTGTTTTAACTTTTCAAACGTCACACTTGCTGATTCTCCAAGCTTAACACAAAATTTAATGGCACAACGATGCTCCAAATTCCGCTTTTCCATTTTGCGTGACGCATAACCAAAAACACAACTTCGCTAATAGCAGTCACAAAAATCACGTAGTTAACGGAAGGAGTTGAAACTCACACTGAGCTATGAGAGGGTACTGATACACGTGCTCTATCAAGGACAACAGTGCAGCGTTGCCAGATCGCTTGCAGTGTTGCCAGTCTCATTACTTTTCTGCCACACCTCGTATACTGTATCTATGTTTTGTTTTATTTAAACAACCTGCTACCACAACTTTTTACATCTTTTTAAGGAGTATGTATTTTGAATGGATAATTTTTCACTGTTTTCTACCTTCGTACATTGTCTTTCACTTACATGGTTTGATTGCAGGTTTCTCACGTGTTACAGTTACAGTGCAATGCCAAGGTGAAAAAGTTTGTCATTCTGTTTTATGTAGATAGTCAGCTAGTCATTGAGCATAAAGATCTATACAGTGAGCTACAGTACAGATAAGTGTAAAAGCAGCCTGCTAAAAGTTATCTGAAGAGGCAAAAGCAGAATGACTGAATATTCCATGTTTTTCTTGATTTGTGGTAGATATTATAAAATAGCTTATTATATGAAATAGTACAATACGATTATGCCTAACTTTTGGCTGCAACATAATGTTCCATTTCCTATTAATTTTTCCCAAAATGTAGTTGTGGTGGGAGATTAACTTAAGTATACTTCTCTGTATGTATTGCCACCAAAGTGAAGACTTTGAATCTTTGTAGTAGTTGCAAGCACACTTTGACCTTTCTGTAATCTGGAGAGCAATAGCAAACCCAATATTTCAGTCATATCTTTGCAAAAAAACAACTTTTATTGGGCAGTGTACCTTGGCTTTGCTTAATGAAGACCATCCTGAGGCATTTAACTTGTGCACATACATACTATAATGGAGTGTATGTGGATTTTCTGTGTTTTGTTTTTTTATTTCTTTATATTTACTTCCTCTCATTTTTTTGTATTAACCTCATCAAACCTATTTGCAAGTTTCATCATAAGATATACAAATGAAAGGGACTGTTTGGCTGTTATACAAAAAAAAGTTCAGTTTCCAGATTTCATTCTGTATATATTTGAGGATAAAAGGTGCATATGTTGTGTAGTTTCAGTAACAGTTTGTGTAGTTTTTATTTGTATTCTTCATTTGTTTTGAGTTTGTTACAATAGACTGGATAGTTGGCAACTGCAATAGTTATGCTTAGTAGCTATCAGCATACAGACATACAAAAACACTCGCTCAATTACACATACTCTAAGCAATTTAACAGCAAGCCCTTTATGACCATACAATACCTTTTGTTAGTAAATCCACACATTGTCTGCATGATTAATTAGTGGCTTACGTTTGTAGTGCAGCCTTAACACGTGGTTGTTTCAGTTGATTGTTTAATTTTTTGACAAACTTGGAATCTTCTTTAGTAAGACACTTTAAAGCTTAGTGATCAAAAGTTACACACGCACACACATATATATAGTGAACAGGACTCTGTATAGCGCCTGACCCAGCACAGACACACTCGGGCATGTGTAAAACACACAAGACTTTTATTTCTCTTCACCTGTGGGACACGTCTTCCCCATTAACCCCACAGGCTATACACAGTCCCAAAAGCACTTAACACAAACAACCTTTCTTCTGGCACCACCACTCCTCCCAGGCAACCTTGTCCTCTTCCTCCCGATTCTGGCCCTGAGTGGTGGTTGCCATTCCTTTTTATAACCCAGCGGGAAGTGTTTCAGGTGCTTGACCACCTGTTTCCAATTGCACTTCCGGGTGGGACTGAAGAGTTGTCCAGCTGGGCTGTGGAATCCATGCAGCATCCCCTGGCGACCACCCCAGCTCCCAACCGGGCTGTTAAGGACTCCATCTCCCATGGAGCCCTCCGGGAGGTTGAGGCATCACCGCCGGCTAAGGAGGCTGCCACCAAGCATCCTGGGGAAGGTATTGAGTTGCCCATGGTTGCTCCCCTGGAACATATGCAGAAGGGGTGTCCCGCCACAATTAAATATATGTATTTATATATATAAATTCAATTTTGTAATCAAATGTACACTTTCTAATAGGCACACCTACCTAATAGAGAGAAAGTTCTTTAATTTGCCTGTGTAATCGCCTAAATGTATTTGGACATTAACTAGACAAGATGATTAGTGTGGCAGTGGGTAGCTGGCATATGTTGACACTAATATGGCTTGTTGTTCCAAATCATCTAGAAGTGGACATGTTCTCTGAATAGGTTGTTTCATCTCATAAATACTAAACTAAATTGGGAAGGCTACAGCTTTAGGTTGATGATCCTGGAATCATTCCAGGAATCTCTTAGCCATCTGGTGTGGAGAACTATCTTCTGGATCAGCCCATTTGCAGATCAGTTCACCCTTGCCTTTAAGGGATGCACTTGTTCAGCAACATTCTTCATGCGTTTTCTGGAGCCGAAACATCTGTCTGTACTTATTTATGGAAAAAAGTTTGTAGAGCAAACATCCTTCTCTGTTAGGGCATCTCCAGCAGCATGCCTTTTTTTTTCTTTTTAACATGGGACTGCCTTTTTCAGTCTCCCAGTGTAGCCTTCTGTAATTTGACATTGTTTTTATAGGGATGCTCCAGTTGATTAGCCGCCAATCTAAATCCATCCGCCATTTTTTTCACTGTAAAAGACACAATTTGCGATCGGTAAATTGTCTGATCTGTTACCTGTTCAGCACCTGCTTTTCTAAGTTATATGGTAATTTAGTTGCAGTACTTCTTTACACAAAGTATTGTGATAGTTTTTTTTTTTTTTTTCTTCTACCCAGACAGCAAACATTCTATATATCCGAAACAAAGCGCAGCAAATGGAGGCTTGTTTTTGCAAGAGAGTTTAGCCTTTACATTAAAGAAAGTGGATGAATAAATTGAGAAAATGGAACTGGAGGGGTTGTCCTGTGCAATTAGGCAAATTGCAAGAAATGCTGCTTTAATGAATTTAGACCCTTTTATTTTGTCATTTAAATTAAAATAGACAATATTTGAGTTTGGACATCAAGCTTTTTTAACTGAGGCACCTTACATTTTTAATTGGAAAGAGAAAAGATAAAGACACATTTAAAATTGCTGCATAGTAAACAGTAGTCTTTGTTAGCTTAACAGCAAAATGTATCTCTTAGTTATAAACTTGTTAAGTATACTAATTTGGTGTCTTCTTGATAAACAACTTATGAACATTAGGTACTTTTGCAGCTTTTTTAAAGGTTTGCTTTGTTTATTATTTGCTGCTGTGTGTCATTGCTAAAAAAGCAAGTACTACATTATTAAAAATGTAATCCTTATTTATAATTACACCTCAAGAATTATGAATGTCTAGTTCATACTTTGAAGACATAAAACGCACACACCTGTATAAATATTGTAAATGTATATTTTAACAGCATAAAGCTGTTGTGCAATTAATGATTTAAAATTAAAACCTACATGTGCTTGTTAATTTATATTTAAGCTGTGTTTAATTGCCAATATCAACAAATTGTGTATGTGTGTGTGTGTATGTGTATATATATATATATATATATATATATATATATATATATATATATATATATATATATATAATTTTTTTTTGTTCAAAAATGTTGAAAAAATTAAGCCTTGTTTCAGATAGGTACATTACAAAAAAATTAAACAATATGACAGCTTGTAATTATGAGAAACATTTTGTTTTCTTTTATTCCATATGGATACATATTTTTATCAGTTAAAGTATATATTTTAAAGAAATGTTATTTACTTTAGTATTTTTATGGTCACTGAACAATAAACCTTCCAGAATTTCATTGCTAATAGAAAATGAACAGTTTAACACCTGTAATCTGTAGTTTAATTATAAAAATACATTTTGATGCAGGACATAATGCTTCTGTATATCTGCGTATGTAAAACGTTTTTAAAAGGATAAAGGGAAAAAAAAATTGGAGTCCCCTCATTAACCCAAGAACCTGATTGGAGCATCCCTATTTTTAGATCATAGAAGTGGTTTCAGCTAAATAGGCAGCCGCCGTAGCTTATCTAGTTCTTAGCTGTATGACTGCCACTTAACACACTTGATGTAGGAAGTGTTGACTTTTCAAACAAGACTGAAAATTTCATCATTAATACTTTAGGTGTTTGTGAACTTCTATGGCTTTTTAAAAAATGGTATTGAACTTAGTACAATAGTTAGTGCAAGAACAACTGAAGGAGCAGCTTTTAAGGTGATCCCACTCGTGACTTGCATCAGAGTTTGGCAATGAAAGGTTTTGTGCTATCTCCCACTGAAAACCAATTAAATTTAAAAAGTTGATATGAGTTTGGAATTTGAAAAACCTAACGCAGTATCATTTGGTTTTGTGTCTTATTTTAGATTCCTACTGAGAAAAGCAGGAGCAACAGGGAGCAAGGTGAGTGTTCAAAAATTTGACATGCTGTATCTGTTGTGCCTTTTTTGTGTATAGGTCTGCATTATTTGATTGGATTCTGTCCTACACGCCAAATTCTGTAACATTGAGTGAGAGAGCAGGCAAAAGGCCTGAGCGTCTGATACAAGGCAGCAACCTGCTGTCTTATGTTAGGATATCCAAATTAGCGCACAGTCATTTTTTGTCACTTAGTCAAACTTTACATCTTGAATCATTGCTTTACTTTCATACCTACTTCTTTCAACTTAAATCTTTTGTTGTTTCTCATCCAGCTATAGGTGCACCAAAAGAGTCGGAGAACAGTCTTCCCATCCAGGTAGATTATGAAGCATATGATGCTCAGGTCTTTCGGCTGCCTGGGCCTTCACGGGCTCAGAGAAGCACGAATTTTAGGTGAGAAGCTCTGCTATCACTTTAAGATGTAGATACAGAGATATTCTTTTAGTATGCGACACAGAATACTCAACAGAGCTATGATAATACTAACAAAAAACAATATATTTAGACAGAAATTTTTGTTTTGTATTTAAAATAAGTTAGTGTTCTGTACAATGTGTGGTCAGACATGTAGGGTTTTTTGACTAGTGCTGACTATGGTTGCGTTTCAGGGTTGTGAGAGAGCGCGAGTCCAGTGTCAGAAAAAGTTCAAGCTCCTGTGATGCATCGAGCAGCCCACCTCAACAGTGCCGTGGCCTGCCACTGGAGGAAGTGCGAAGCCAGGCCTCTGATGACAGTATTGGAAGGTCCTCTCACATTCTGCTTATTCCTCGCATGCATCAACATCAGTATGAAGTGAGCAGTTCACTTGGTTACACCAGCACAAGAGGTGAGTGCATTCTCATCTCTCACAAAGAGGTTGAAGTAGAGATGAATGTGGTAGTGAAGTTGTCTGTGAGGTGAGTAGAACAGGGTATGTTTAGAAAGTATTGCCCTAGATGTTTTTGCTAAGATTTTTATGTAATGATATTTGGTCATATGAAACATGACATATGGTACAAAAAAACAAGTTAATGTTTTAAATGACACAGCAGACCAGTTTTTTTCTTGTGATTTCAATTTAAAGACTTGATTTTATATTTGTGTTTTTCATGGTAGTTTTTCTTCATTGTCAAGCAGATAAACTGGCATACATAAAGTTGGGGGTTCCAGTTCTGTTAAACTCAACAGATGTTACCTGCACTACTTAATATCTTAAACCAAAAAAAAAGGTCAACTGACATATCTTTATAAAGCCATGTCTCTGCCTTAATTGTTGGTAAACTTTAAAGATAATGTTGCAATGTAATACAATTTTCTGTATATTCAGATATCGTCAGTAATGGATCCTGATGTTTGCAACACCCACAGCCTTGTTATTATTTGCTAATGTTAGTGCTATGGTTTAAATGAGCCTTCTTCATGTAATGTATGTGCTAGATCAGGAATTATTTACCTCCATCTTACTGCAATCCAACTTCTTAGTATTTATCCAGTTGAACATGTGTGGATGTGTTTGGGTGATAGGCACCAAAATTACCAATTGTTCTCTGCTATTTGAGTTGACTCTGATTCCAAATGTATCTCTGTAATGGAGAAAACATTTTCAGAAATGATCTGCATATAATCTAACATTAATGTTAGTTTTCATTCCCATATAGCCCACCATCAAAAAGACAAGCTAATAATTGCACTTTTTTGATTAAACAATTATTTTAAGGAAGAAAAACAATTACAGTCCTAGTGTGCCTGCATCTTCTAAATGATGTAATCTGTGTGTGGGCTGCTACTTGTACCTTATCTGCATTTATTTGTGTAGAGTAGCATGATTGAAATTTTTGTATCTGTGACCCTAGTGTGGATAGTTACATTTTGTTCCTTTGTCATAGAGCTTCTAGAGAAAATGATGGACTCTCAGAGGGATTCTAGTGCTCCTGGCCGTTTCCATGTGGGTAGTGCCGAGTCAATGCTGCACATCCGCCCTGGAGGCTACACACCTCAGAGGGCCCTCATTAACCCATTTGCACCCTCACGCATGCCCATGAAGCTGACCTCTAACCGGAGACGCTGGATGCACACCTTCCCAGTAGGTAATGACTTGACAAAGGTAGCTTTCAAATATGTTGTAATTAATCTGTACATTGACACCTTTGGTACCTGCTCTCACAATAGAAGTCCTGCTTCCTGTCACAGCGTAACTAATTGTGGGTTTTTTGTTTCAAGTGCTTGACTGTGGTGGATATTTGTATTTTTACTTTCACTGTATATCTTGTTGGTTTACATGTATAAGAATGTATGTAGATATGCATAAAGAGGTCAGAAGAAATACTTGTATTATCAAGCTGATACCAATATTGTGGTTTTTTCATTCTTTAGATTCAATAAACTCATCTTCTTCAGTATACCTTAACTGAAAAAATAGTTATGTTTAGCAGAAAAAAAATACTCTGTAATTTGACATCTCTTTTTCTTTAGGACCTTCTGGAGAAGCAATCCAGATTCATCACCAGACGAGACAGAACATGGCTGAGCTGCAGGGCAGCAGTCTGAGGGATACCACCCATTCATCTGCTGAACTTCTAGAGTTGGCCTACCATGAAGCAACTGGAAGGTTTGTTTCCCTTCCTTCTTTACTTAGTTCTTTCTCGTAGATACTACAAAGCTGGCTGGTGATGATAGTGGTTTCTAAATAAGCTGTCAACAAAGTTAAAATAAAAAAAATGTTAACACATTATTTGCCTGCTGCTCTTGCTAGGTTTTTTTGGGTGTATGGCCCAGGATAGCCTTCATCATGTTGACAGTATTCTTTTCATCTTCATTTCACTTGACCAGAAAGACCATGGCCCGCCAACAGGAGAATGGGGCACACTTGGCCTGTAATGGAACAGATGATTTTGCTACTAGCCCAGCCAGCAGTATCAGCACAGGTAAGTGGGTTTTGCAGTGGACATTTTAGTTCAGACCTTGGTAGGCCTCATCAGTTAGATTTGTCTTCTACCACAGGCACCCCAGTAAACAAAGGCTCTACATTTGAAGACTCTACGACAAGCAACCCTGATCCAAGTAAGTTCTCTAACGCAGCTTTTCATATCTCATGTAACATATACAGACTTACAGAATTGGAGAAACGTTGGTTATATTCCAAATGCACCAAACTGTGTTTGTGTTTGTTTTTAGCTTATTAAGAATCATATGTGAATCATGTGCCAGAGGAAAAATGCCTTCAACAATCTTTTTTTTTTTTTTTTCCCCCAAAGCCATAAAGAATACTGCAGAATATTTACAATTCATAAAGAAAACATTGCCATGCTTATGTGACATGCCTTTATGTAAATGCTGGTCTCTCCTTTCAGGCTTTTTTCACATTAAGTTCGTGATCCCTATTATATGATTCCTTCATTTGCTTACTAAAGCACTCTTCCGTCCATCCATCCTTTATCCAATCCACTATATCCTAACACTGGGTCACGCTGGAGCCAATCCTAGTCAACACAGGGTGCAAGGCAGGAACAAATCCTGGGCAGGGCGCCAGCCCACCGCTGGTCACACACACACACACACACCAAGCACACACTAGGGATAATTTAGGATCGCCAATGCACCTAGCCTGCATGTCTTTGGACTGTGGGAGGAAACCCACGCAGACACGGGGAGAACATGCAAACTCCAGCAGGGAGAACCCGGGAAATGAACCCGGGTCTACTTACTGCAAGGCCAGCAGCACTACCACTGCGCGACTGTGCCACCCTACTAAAACACACTTACACAATAAATGTCTTGCAACATGTCATATGAAATCCTTAAATAACACTTTTTTTTATCTTTCTGAGGAATTTTATTATGAAAAAGTTAAATTTTTAACAGGAGATTTGGTACGCTTGTGGAATAACACCATAGAAGCCATAGCATAGAAGCACTTATTATAAAAGTGATAATAAATGAAGGGCACAGAATACAAAGCACAAAAGAAGCAAATCTGGACCTTGCTACACTGCCAGTTGTCAGTAAATTGGCTCACTTACTTGCCTACCTTCCAAGTAAAACTATAATGCATTCTCTCTTTACCCTGGCCTCTTTCTGTTTTCTTTACTATCATCTTCCTTCTGTCGGTATGTCTTTGCCCCAGTTTTCCTCTTGACTATAAAATTAACAAACCTCTCTGTGAGTCAGCTTTAAACCTCATCCCAGTTTTACTTCTGGCCTTGCCCTGTAATCACTTCACGGAAATATAGGCAGCTCCTCTTTGGGTATAGCACCCTCTAGCATCCCAACATTCATTCACCACTGTAAAGGGTCAGGTCTTCCATGCACACTCAGTGTGGCTTGTTGTCTTCTCCTTTGTGCTACCTGCAATCCTGGAATCGCCTTTTTGCAAGCCTCGCATGGCACCTGTTTGACTTCAAATAGAGAGAGCTCAGTATCTCCTAGATTACTTGTTTTCTAGAGCAGTAAGGGAACATCTTCTGTTTCCTCCCAAAACACCCCCATTCTATACCCCTATAGTGTCCCTTCCCAGTAGACTTTAGCAGTGCCACACAGCTCCTGTGTGTACACAGTGGCATACTGAACTGCTTTTACCCATTTTGTGCTGTTGTAGAACTTTTGTGCAAGGCTTTGTTAGTGTCTTCTGATAATCACCTACAATGGACAGTCCGTCCACTCCCATTGGCATCTTGTTTGAGAAGAAATGTTTTTTAGGCAACATAAAAATACAAAAAACTTGCTTTCTGTTTTCGTATTGTCAGTTGTTGTTAGAATGATAACACGCTTCCCTACATAAGTAACTAAATATTTTTCAGCAGTACTGGACAAATAAAATTAAAACTATGCAATGGTAAACTTACATCTGCTCATTTTTCCATAGTACTTGGTAAACTCTTAAGCAAAAAAAAGGTCAGAACATAATTTGATATAGAAATAAGATGATTTTGATAAGTCTACAGAATTATAATAAATGGTTGTAGAGATAACCTGGAGGGAGTTGTTCTCGGCTTTCTCTTCTAAATGATTCCTTTGGTTTAATTTAAGATTCAGTAAAGGAACTGTGCAAATATTGTGTTTATTAACATACAGAATTGTTCAGCAACTGTGACTGTTTGGCATTTCAGCTTCAGTATGTTAACCTTGGGCAGTATTAAAATTCTTACATTTTCTTGTGCATTGTTGCCAAGACTGGATGCTGCATCACACACATTGTACTCAGTTTTTTTGGTCTTCTTTTTGTTATGTCAAGAAATAAGTGTGTAAAGTTTTGGGGAAAATTTTAGTTTACCAGATTTGTGTAATTCTCTTTGGTAACAATCAGTCACTCTGTCTTCTAACCTTGTTTGTCCTGGACAGGGTCGCAGAAGTTTGCTGGAGTCAATCCTAGGTAGTAGCATAGGGTACAAGGCAGGAAAAAAACCCTGAACAGGTCACCGGTTCATCACAGGGCACACACTCATTCACACACGCCAAGTACACACAAGAGACAGTTTTTAAGATTGCCAGTTCACCTAACCTGCATGTCTTTGGAGTAAATCCATGCAGACACTGGGGAAGCATGCTAGCTCCACGCAGGGAGCACCTGGGATGTGAACCTTAATCTCCTAACTGTGAGGCAGCAGCACATTTCTAATGCACAACTAATGCCTTCTGTGGGTGCTACTGTGCAGAGCATGGGTTTAGATTGTTATTTTAAGCCAGTCCAAACTGTTACTTATTCCATTAAATCAAAAGCAAAAATGTAAAGTTCTGCACTCCTATGTAAGCAGTTAGTGGAGGCTAAGTGTCTTGAGGCTGATGAGTCTTATTTTGTATTTGAGACTTCTTAGAGCAAAACTCTAGCAGTTTCACCAAAAACATGTGACACTGCAATGTTCTAAAAACAAGAAGCATTTTAAGTGTTTCTCGGTTCTATTTTATGAAGTATCTGAAACTAAAAAGTACAATCCACTTTCAGGAAGTAGTGAGGTAAGGTTTCAAAAGGAAATTAGAGAGAAAAAAGATGTCATTCCAGCGAGTCTTTTATATCAAAAAAGTCATGGTGCAAATAATAAGAGGATTAGAATTTTATACTGTGTTTTAACAAACTCATGCAATTAACTTTGAGCTCAAGAAATAGCATTTCACTAAGAAAACAAATGACTGTTACCATGAAATTATAATCTCATGATTTATAAATGGCAGATACAAGCCAATCCTTTTATAATTAAAATTTTGTCCTTAAGGAGTTGAAATCCCAGAATACTTTTACTTTCTGCAACAGGTGAAGGGGAAACAATGAATTATTATTGTAAAGTTCAGTAAAATTAATAAAAGGCTACAGGATGTGTTAAAGGTTTTTAGAAGATTAGCATGTATTGATGTTTCTCCCCTTAGACCACTGTTAAAAGTTTGCAACTTATACTCTGACGTGCAAATCTGATATGGCCACAATGAGATTAATAGTTTTTATTATTCATTCATTAATTTTTGGTAATATTGTATTCCAGTTGAGAGTAATGGAGAAGCCAGAGGAAGTATATTTTAATAATAATTCTTTTTAAGCCCAAGTTTTATAATTATAACTCGTAATACACTTTTGACTAGTTTATCCATATAGCTCTTTATAACAAAAACTAAAAATATCATAAAAGAAAGCAGGCAGTTTACAAAAAACAAAGTGTCATAATGCACAATAAATAGAACTTTCTTTTCATGCTGGCTACAGGTGGCATTAGAAAGTTGGAATAAAGACCAAACACTTGATGATTTCCAGGGGAAAACAGAGCCTGCTGAGCTGGGGGAAATTTCCTGTAGCCCAGGAAGCTGGGATGTCTGTCTTTCCGGGTCTAAGGTCGTGATTTTATTACATCTTTTGTGGTAACAGATTAACTCAGTTACACCATAAATAATTTATAGGATGCCTTTTTTATGGGCCATGTGATGTTATATTTGCTTGTTTTTACTCAAGTATGTGCAATAAGAACATATGAAACGTGACGAGAGAGTTGACCATTCAGTCCATGAAGCTTGTTTGTTTAGGTCAGGGATTCCCAAACTCTGTCCTGGGGACCCACTGTGGCCGAAGGTTTTTTTTCCAACCTGATTCATAATTAGTGACAACGACTGATAACACTGATAAAATTTAATTGGTTGGTATTTTTCCCCTTATCTTATTCTACATTCAGGAAAGCACAACACCATGATTTTCACATTTATAAGACATTTAGAAATATTTTTATTTTTGCTATAGATTTAAAGGCTTAACTCTCTTTTGTTGATTTCATTATACTTCAGCCTTTCTCTGTGCAGTTTGCTCCCTTCATTGTGTGTTAATAATGACAATTTAAAACGAGCAGAGCAGACACCCAGGCAAACAACACTGACTGTCAGCCCCACTAATTAGTAAATAATGAATTAAACAATTGGAACATCTGGAAAAGTAGACAGACAATCAAGATGAAAATGTTAAAAAGAAAGAAAAAAAAAATCTCCCATATACCTGCTTAGTACATTTTAATGTACTTTTTTTTGCCCCCCCCAAAGTTTTTTAACTTCTATATTGTACCCAAAACATTGAATCTGGGAAATAATAGTTAACTTAATTAGCCCAGGAGTCCAATTAAAAACAGAAGCTGGTTGGAACAAAAAACCTGCAGCCATAGCAGGTCCCCAGGACCGAGTTTGTGAATCCTTGGTTTAGGTAATAGAAAAGCTGTCCAAGTATCTCATCCAGGTGGTACTTAAAGGTTTTCAAAGTTTCTGTGTCAACTACAGGTCTTGGTATTTTGTTCCTGACTCTCACAACTCTTTGTGGAAAGAATTGCTTCCTGGCTTCAGTTCTAAATTAATCTCCCCTTAAAAAGTTGCCAGAAACATGAGTGAACCTCCAAGTTGTACAGATTGCTAGACGTGTTATAACTACTGTATTACACGATGCTCAAACTGAACCCTTGCTGCACTATATATTGTAAGTACCTGATATGAAAGCTGTTTCTTAGCCTTTGTTAATTGTGTGTTGCATTACAGAGCTTATGTCCAAAGCAAGCACACAAGGCATCCTTGCAAGCCTGCTGCCAACATTTTTGGAAATTATCAGTTTGTAGACAAGTGAGAATATGGTTTCCAGCCTGCAAAAAAGATGTTAATTTTCAGACCTTGTTTTTGCACCTTTGTGTTTTCTTCACCAGTGTAATGTTAGATTGATAGTCACAGTGTGTTCTTGAAACAGTCTTTGTTGCGACTGATGTCTTCAGTCTCCTCCTCTATTAAAGCTGGTTCTCCTTTATTTCTCTGCACCCTCGCCCCCTTCTTTACCTCCTTGGCTACAATTTGGCACTCCTGCTGTTGGCTGCTTCATGAAATGCAGAGATCATGTTGAATAATCTGATGTAATCTTCTCGTAATCTTTCACCGCCCCATTGTTTAATGCATGCTGGACTGATTAATGCTGTAGTTTGATTGACGTTCACTTTTTTGTAATTAAGCGCATGTTTAATGTTTGATAGCGCATGTTTAGGAGGAATGGCATTGCCATAGCATCTAATTTAACCATCTAATGACACGGCTTTCCCCTTCTCTTTCTCTGTCTTGCCTCTATCCTTTTGAAACCTCCCAATTTTTTGCCCACGTTTTTACCTGATCTTTGCCTGTCTCCTGCTCTGGAACATCCATCTCACCGTGCCTTACCTCTGAAGTTTTGACGCTGTCTGCTCCCCCCATAGTGCCAAGTTTCTGTTGCACAGTGGGAGTGGACTGGAAGTCCCTTACTACTCCAGCCTGTCTTCCGCTGACTACCGATTACTTCCCAGATAAACAAAGCTTGCAGAATGATTACACAGAGGGCAACTACAACCTTCTGCCAGAAGCAGACTTGGACAGGTATGTTTTGTATACCAGCTTATTTTTTATTCCGCTCTGAGGAATACTGCTCAGGAACTGGCAGTCTGATTCATGTGAAGATTTAGATGCTGAAAATAAAAATTGCATTTTAAGTATTTTTTATTCCCTGTGCTTAACTTGTGATGAGCTCTAAGTCTGCACAGTGTACTGTGTTCTGAATGTAAAAAAATTGATATTTCTTGCTTTTTGTGCCCTTATTTCTTCATTCTTGGTGTATATACAGAATTTAATCCTAACTGGTGATTGATTGCTTTCCTCTTCCCAAAAACCCTTGTCTGGAGAAAGTGAAGCCACTGGCAGCATTGCAAGGTGTAATTAGTCACATACTGCTTAATAATCTTTGTTTGGGTTTTACAGGAGGGATGAAGAAGGAGCTCAGATGACAGCTCAGCAAGTCTTTGAGGAGTTTATTTGCCAGCGTCTCATGCAAGGTTATCAGATTATTGTGCAGCCAAAGAACAAGAAGTCAGTGCTTTCTGGGCAGCCACCCTTGAGTAGCAGCCCACTTTACTCTCGAGGTATTCTTCACTATTCTATAAATCATTTCATTTACTTGTCCTTGGAACAGTACTTTTGTAATTTTTGGATCTTCCATTTTACTGGAAAGCGATAAGATATAGATTAAACAGCTTAGTGCTACACCCCAGGAAATAAAAATGATATATATACTGTGGCTGTTTGTTTCTGTAGGGGATTTTAAATCACCAGTAGCTCGCAAACTGTTTAAACTATTGACCTGAAATTTGGTACACATGTACTACGTGACGTCTACCACCCACTTCCGGGGTGGTGAATGACCTCCAAGGTTATTCCTCTTTTTATTTTTATTTTATTGTAGAATCAACTCTCAGCAGCGGCCATGTGGCGCATGCATACAGGTGCCATTCTCATCCCTACCACCTTCGCCATCACTTCCACTACCACTTCAAATCTTAAATCATTCTTGAGGCAGATTGAAGACTTAAGTGCCAGCTAAAGTGAAAAATTAAAGAAAATGTACTAAGTAATTGCAACACAAACACTGACTTAATCAGTTTTAACGCAGAAAGATCCCTACGAAAGAAGAGAAGAAGCGGGCTACTAGGGTGGAGAATAGAGGAAGCAGCAAGCACCTCAACATCAGAGCAAATGAATGCTAAACGTACAGAGAAAATATAAAAACTATGAATGCTCAAGTCAAGTATATTCACTGCAGGTTATCTTGCAGTGCGCGTTATAATGAATACCAAAGTAATACAATTTTCAAAATAATTAATGCTTTTTGTGGGCCCAGGCAAATGTTCCTAGAACATCATGTTAAACAAATCTTGTTTTAACAAAATATAAATCTTAGTGTAGCAAACGTTTTTTCAATGGAGAATATCCACCGAAGATGATAATGCGATGTAAAGAATACTTAATGCCGCTCCTACACTTTCCCACTTTCCATGCTGGGTCTCGGGAACGTTGAAACAAGCTGTCTCAAAGAGGGAGACAGAGAGTCTGTTGCGAAATTTCCGGTCTCAGACAGGCTTGGTGAGAGTGTAGATGCAGCATTGTACATGTACAGTATAGCCACATTGGGGTGTTGTGTGTAGAATTCTGAGGAAAAAAATGAATTTAATCCATTTTGGAATAAGGCTGTAACATAACAAAATGTGGAAAAAGTGATGCACTGTGAATACTTTCTGGATGCACTGTATATTATATGACTTAATGAACTGGATAATACAAACAGGACACACTCTGTCAAATCTGCTTAACCCAATTCTTGGAAGCCAAACCCTATCCTCCTAGCACTGGGCCAAGGTAGAGATTCATCTTTCCCAGCCTTCAACAGGTTTTTTTTAACAGCAAACCAGTCTCTACTGTAGTATTTCTCTTAATGTGTTCCTTCTAATTTTCCTTAATCAAATATTGCCCTGTCCCTTCAGGTGAGAAGCATCTTCATTGGAGGATGCTGCCTTTTCACGGCCTACCATTTATAGTGCTCTGAATTTTGGCCATGTTCTTACTGGTAAAACTGCAGATGGGCCAATGTTATGCAAAACTCCTGATAAACTTTACAGATGCACAGTTGCTATATTCTCAGCCTCTTTCAATATGAAGTATATTTTGTGAATGAATTGTTTCTGTCATTCAAGTGGTAACATAATTTTGACTCGACCTTTCAATATATCTTTTTTGTTCCCCCTCAATTGTGTACAGATGTATGATGTAGTAACCAGATCTGTATTGTCTCTGACTAGATTTTGCTATTTTTGCACTGCATGTAATCCTATCAATGCCCTCATTTTCTATTCAGGGCTGGTTTCCAGGAACAAACCTGAAGAAGATGAAGATCAGTACTGGCTAAGTATGGGACGCACATTCCATAAGGTCTGTCTGAAGGACAAGATCATCACTGTCACTCGTTACCTTCCAAAGTGAGTTTAGAGACTATCTTCTTTGCTTAGACTCTGGAATAAATACCAGTCTGATAAGACACCTCATTCCAAAATTCTCTGCTTAGGGCAGACATTAATTCCTTATAAGATTTCTAACCTTACCTTTGAAAGTTATATTATCACAGGTGTACTCGGAACAAGGAGGAGGCTCATTTTCTTCATAATCTTTTTTTATTCTTTAGATATCCATATGAGTCTGCTCAGATTCAGTATAGCTACAGTCTTTGTCCATCACATGTGAATGCTGAATTTCTTTCCTGCTGGGTAGAGTTTTCACATGAGCGTCTGGAAGATTATAAATGGAACTACCTGGACCAGTATATCTGCTCTGCTGGCTCTGAGGATTTCAGGTGAGGATTTAGTAGTCCAGAATGCCAGTGGGGCAGGTTTTACATTGAATTACATAACTGGCCATGAGATGACGTCTTCATAGGGCTGGCCATCAGACTGATAAAGTGAAGAAAGTGGAGTTTGAAACATTGGTATAATTGAATATTACAATATTGTTTCATCACAATATATCATTGATATCCTGAATACGAGTTTCTAGATTTTTCTTTGTTAATTTTTGTGCCACATATACATATGGGAATTTGTCTGCTACAGTGTTAATATTTATAGTTGCCATATATTGGTCATACAGCTACTACTACATATTAGCGTTTTTTTTCCTTTCTCAAAGAAGGCATAACACAAATGTTAGCTCTCCTACAGGGTTTTCCATACTGAATGTTCTGTGCATGTTTATTTTGATTTTCACAGTGTTACCGCAAGAAGTCAGGCAAAATGACACCTTTCATTGCCTAACTGAAAAGATTACAATATGCAAGCTCTCGAGGCAACATAGGCCCCATCTTCGATGATTACAAGTTGCCTGAAGAAGGAGCCTTCGCTGCCTTGAGAGCTTGCATATTGTAATCTTTTCAGTTAGCCAATGAAAGGTGTAATTTTACCTAACTTCTGAACACATCCATTATGGCTAACATGGTACAGCATCCTTCTACTACAGTGTTACCACAAACAAGATCTTAATATAAGATATGCAGTATACCAGCATTATTGTATTAAATTCAAGTATACTAGTACACTGTTAGGCCTGTTGTAGTAACAAATGAATTTGAAGGCTAATCGGTAAGGAATGTAGAATTTAAAAAAATATATATATATCAAAAATGAAGACAGTGAAGCAAGAAACCTCAGGTGAAACTGTTCCACACAGATTTCTTTACGTCATGATTAAGTAAAGCAGCACTTTTTACTTAGTATTTCAGAAACAAAAAGTATTCAGTGTCTTTTGCTTGTATGAAAATCAAATAATTTATTAAGAAAACAGCAATTTAATTGTGTGTGTGTGTGCATATCTTATGGTGACCAAAGTATATGTAGCTCAATGAATTTTAAATGTACATTTGTATGCATATTTGTATACATATGTATAAAAACACTGTTTTGAATATGAAGTATTGTAATGTCAGTTATTCTGCGCTATCTGCATCCTTACAGTCTTAATGTCTCAGCATGAATTTTGTTTTAGCTTTAACATTGAATCTTGCATTTTAATTCATTGCAGTTTTACCTCATTGTCTTTATTTTAGTTTTTATTTGCTGAGGTGTGTTGATTGTCACTCTGTACCTGAGGCTAAAATGATTAAATGTACTGTCTGCTGACTGTCTAAGGATGTGGGCTGGGCTCGTAAGTGGCCTCCCAGCTAAATGGGGGCTGCGGAACTGTCTAATGTCTCCTAACTAACACATCTTTCGTTTACAGCCTTATCGATTCTCTGAAGTTTTGGCGAACTCGTTTCCTACTACTGCCTGCCTGTATCACTGCCACTAAGAGAATCATGGAGGGTGAGGCACACTGTGACATATATGGTGAAAAGATGCGCAGTGATGAAGAAGAGTGGCAGTTGCTTGATGGCTTCATTCGCTTTGTAGAAGGCCTGAATCGCATTCGCAGACGCCATCGTTCTGACAGGATGATCCGAGTGAGTCTAGAAATTAACGAAAAGAACACCATACTATTTTTATGTTTTGCTGTATGATATTTATTCTTCATTTTCAGCTACAAATGTTACTACATGGTCAAACTGAAAACTATTTTGTATTAAATATATAAATATCTTCATTATTGCTCCAGCTATGTTAGGGTTCAACATTTAGACTGATCTATATTAACGTATTGAGGCACATAACAATCAAAACTTAACCTGTAGGTAATAGTAGATAGTAATAGTAATTCTTGCTAAACCAAATCAATGAATTAACAACCACAATTGGATTTGACTCTACATATTTTCATTAGCATTTTTTTTTTTTAATAAATATGATTCACATTTCATCTCGTACACAGTAATTTCATTAACAAGTTCACACATTGAACTGACCAGCTTAATTAAAGAGTAGAACAACTCATATATTTGTTAACTGGCTCTTATTACTTATCACTTGTTGGTATAATAGTTCATTGTGTATCATACTTCATGTAACACACTTTACAGGAAAAAAAAAGAGTACTGGTTGACTTATCCTACCTTCATGTATTAACACAGACTCTGTCATAAATTGTGCTTTTTTAATTTAATTGTTGAACTGTAATCAATATTAATATTTCTCTTTAATGAAGATGTGTCTCACAGTTGAACAGTTTATTTTACTTTTCACACAGCTTAATATATGGTTTTCTTTGACTGCTTTTTACCACTAAGATGGTTTCGGAAGATATAAAGAGTTTGGATAGTACCATTGCTCTGGTATCTGTTCCTGTCTGCCTTGAATTATAATATCATTGCCTATCGTTTGAATTACTGGTTAAAGTATTTAGTAAAAAGGTGTTTGTGGCTTTTAACTTCAGCTTATCCAGATTTGCATCTCATCATAGGTTCATGCTGCCAGCTCGTTTACCGAGTTGTGTGGTGCTGTGTTCTTCGGGCTTGGCTTTTTTGCACAACCAATTAACACATTTTTGTACAGGACCCAAACCAAAAATAACAAAGGCTGCAATTCATATATTTTAATCATGTTTTCTGGTAATATGTATAGGATGATGAATCCAATGCATGATGTTAGCTTTTGAGAGGGTGGTCCTTTTAGGAAAGTGGTGAGTGCTCAAATGGGGAGAAGGTTTTATAAAAAGCAAAGTGATGGGATTCTGTGGCATGACGCATAGGTAATTCTGCTCTACTGTAACGTGGCTGGCTAGGGTTAAATACACCTTTTATCAGTCATTTTGTATGCCCATTAACATGATTGTGTTAAACTGATTTCCTGTTGTCTCCTTTTATCGTGCATGCATGCTAGTCTTAAAAGCGGTGAACCTGGATGGGGAAACCACTGACCTTTTTTTTAATGAAACAGCATCCAATTGATCCTTCAGTTGTGTCAGTTTTATTCATGCAGAGGTGGTGTTTTACTCTTTAATCACAGTATAGGCATACTTGGCTGTGGACAGTTTTTATTTTGCCATAAAATGCTGCTCCTTCACTACGAGTATTTGTGAGAGTGTGCTTCTCCCTACAATTATGATCATAGAGGCATATTGTTTCCAGAAAGGAGGTCCGGTCAAAGGGCTACAGGTCACAGGCTCAATTTCTTCATACCCTTCTGAGCCCACTGGTCCTCCCCTTGCAAAAAAGGGTACATCTGCTTTGTCTGCGCTGCTGGAAATGGAGGCCAATCAGAAGTAAGTTATTCTGCTTCTTTTCTGTGCTATGTACTATTTTAAAGAATATGATTATTCAATTTGAAATACTTAAGGTCTAAGAGTAGACTGTGATATTATTGGCTAAGATGGGCATTGTTTTATTAAGAGTATTTTTTTGGTGGACTATTTCTATCATTAAGGAATGGAGCTCAGATATGATATTTGCCTATTTTACTCTGCTTAGAAACCTGGAAGAACAGCAGGCCACAGTCCAGGCTGTGAAGAATGCATCCCAACTTAGTGGTGAGGCCATGACCCCCGTTTACATGGACAGCCCTAGGAAGGTAACCATGGGTCTTAGTTTATACTCCACTTATCCTGGGGCTGTGGTATTTTCTTTAAATTAACTTCTACATTTTGTTAAAATTTGTGTGTGCTAATTCTGCACCCTACTGTTTTTCTCAGTCAAATAATTTCTTGGCTTCCAGACATGTTAGAACATTGGTTCCCGGAGTTTCATTGCCTTGATATGTTGTATTTAGTCATGTGCTTTTTCTTCACATGCTCATGTTGGTTCTGCTGCTCCCATCTGTGGTCCTCATGCATTGGTTGTGGCCCATCCCTGGTGGCAAATGTCCTTGCTCTTGTTATTGTGCTCTGACTCTGTTTCTGCTCCTGCTGCAATGCACCACTCAGGATGGGGCTGTCTTTCTGGAGTTTGTCCGCAGTCCTCGCAGTTCGTCTCTCTACCATCCTCAGGTTAGTCCACATGGGACGGTGTTTTCCCCCCTCCTTTATTTTCTGCTTTGCATTCCCTGTTTGTTGGTCTTCCTGATGGTCAGCTGTCAGTGTTGTCTTGATATGTTCTTGCCATCTTAATATGTGGGTTGAATGTTATTTATCTCAATGTTACACTTATATGATGAAGGGATCTGTGGCTCTTCCTTTAAAAATGGCAGATGGCCAAAGTGCCTCTACAGCAAATGGAGTTCGACTTGGAATCATGCTGTTTCATTGATCAGATGTTATGTTTCATAGCTGTCAACTCTTTTTCCTCCCTTCATAAAAAGGGGAAGAAGTTGGGTTCTTCATAGGGGTGTTACTAACTACGTTCAAGAACTATCAACGATTTTGCATGTATACTAGAAAGCTAGTATTCTCGCTACAGATCCCTATGGAGCAGCCTGCAACAGTTCTTGCCCTGGAGAGTGGAACTATGGATCGAGGAGGTCAAGTCCCTTCTGGGGAGAGGAACAATGTGCTAATGGCCCAACCATCTGCCTCAGTCATCTCACAGAACACTGCAGAACCAGCTTCAACATGGTCATCCATCTCAGATGCCAGGTAGATAAATAAATATTTGTTGTTTAGGTTAGACGTCTGCATTGTTTTCAGGACTTTAGTGTTTTGGTTTCATTTAAATTGGTTATACCAACATTAGCTTTGTTACAGATGCTAGAAGGTTTTCTTCAAGAAATTCCACTTTTTCTTGCTTTCCTAACAATACAGTGATTTGGCATTTCAGAATTGTGTTGTACTGGTATAGCACTAGAGACTTCCCAAAACCCCAAGATTTAAAGCTGGAACTGGAGCACACCAAAACCTCTAATAGTGCCTACTGCCGTAAGCAAAAAAGTGTCCAAGTGTTACAACCTAAAATTAAGCCAAGACTAAGAATTCCTTTACTCTTCAAATTTGTGTTTGAAACTTTTCAAATGTAACTTTTTCTTATATCAACAAATGTCTAGGGTTGACAAAAAAGCACAGTTTTCTATTTGTACTTGATTGTTTTATAAATGAACAACAAGGCTGTACTAATGCAATGCACATCTCTGTACAATTACATTGGAATTTTGAAATCTGCAGACAATGTCTTCAAAGCTGAGTTATTCAGAATGTATGCCTATGCAAATTAATAATACTGTACACTAATAAGTATAAATCTGTTTTGAATGTTAAACGAACTATGATATATTCTTTTTAGGTGGTTGGGGGATCTGGCTCATAGTTGGAGTTAGTGTGCATTTACTTTGATCTTCACATCCCTCCAGTACGACATAACATTTACTTTTTTTATTTTTCCTCACAATGTTATTGGTAAATTCCACACCTGAGGCCATCCAAGGCCCTTGATATCTTAATGTCAGTTGGTACCCCATCTTTGAAGTGGTGGCCCATTCTTTTTGGTAGTTACTCGCATTAAAGTGATCTGCACTTTATATAATGCTGATATATAATATTTCTTCTAGCACAGAGACCAAAATTACCATATAAAATATTCTAGATGAGGTCTCACAAGTTTATTTACTTTTCAAAACCACATCACATGAAAAAGGAGAAAATTCCATACGGGCCGTTTGTTGGGTTGTGATCCATTCCCAGTACTATGAAGCTGCTTATCACTTTACCATTATAAAGCTTTGTAAATTGTTGTTTGGTTGGGGGAAAAAAGCAGATGTAGTATTTTGTGAGCAGACAAAGTAATGTCTTTTGTTTTTTTAATTTTTAAGAAGATTTTAGTAAAGTTTGCACTATGAAGTAAACTTGCCTTGCAAAATAAAATCTTACTTCTTTAATACATTGCTTGTCAACCATGGATGTTCATGAGTTAATCGCATTCTCACTGAGAACAGACCACCAAGACTTAGTAGTTGAGGAATGTTTCTGTGATGTAAACATGGAATGCTTTTTTTCTATTAAATACATTGTTTTTTTCTTTCTGCTTAACAGTTTTTTTAATGGGTATTCTAATGGGTATTTGGGCGGAGTGGTGGCTCTGAGGGTAGGCATCTGCACTGGCCATGAGATAGTTGCTGGGTCAAATCCTGTAAATGACAGAAGTGATTCCATTCCTTTGGGCCCTTGAACAAAGCCCTTAACCTGCAATTGCTCCACCCTGGGTATGACATTAACCTGCATCTAGCCCTGCAAGTAGTCCCTCCAACCTGCAGGGAAAACTTGGGGGTTAGTGGCAGGATTGGCTCTCTAGCCACCATAAAAAAAAACCTCACACTGATTCCATTCCATTTGAACTAGTGTGGTGCTGCTGCAGTGTCACTTGTTGTGTGGCTGTACTTGGGTACTATATCTGGGACCCTGAGGTGGTGGGTGTGGCAACGTGCTGTATCAGTGCAGGCTCCTAAACTCTCCTCTCTATTCCAAAAGCTTCATCATATGATCAAATCTAGTCTGTATATAAAAAAAAAACACCTTTGTCTATTGACATTTGCATATGCAGTGCAAAAATAAATAACACACAATATACATGGATATATATTTTTTACAGTCTAATGTAATATTTCCACCAGTTTCATCTTGTCAAACACAGCAAAATAAGAAAAGAAAATATATTTTTTTTTTACTCTAATTATTTGCCAAAGTATAACTTTTTTTGCATTTACCCGCAACTTTTGAAGACTGAATTGGATAAGTGTTCATTTTGAAGGAGAGAATAATTCAGCACACTGCTGTTGGACAGCTCCCACTAACTGAAATTGCCATGTGACTATAAGGAATGCAACTCATTTCCTACTGTTTGCAGATCATTTTGGGCATCAGCTGAATGAATATTTTTTCTTGTTGCCAATATTGCCATTGGTATTGACATTCATAATTCCCTAGTTTTGTATTAATATATACTTTATGTTGCAGCTTATAAGAGCTGATTATTTCTAATGTGTGTGTGTGCAAGGTTTGCGTTTGTATGATTTAAAAATTAGATACGTAAACACATGTATTGACCATTCACAAATGATGAAAAAGAATGTTGGCTTGTGTGTTTACCAAAGTAGGTAAAAATGATTTTATATTTACAGTGCTCTGCAGTCTTCAGGCTCATCCAGCTTACTCACATCCTCTTCTTCTCTTGCGGAGATCCTCGAAGCCATGAAGCACCCAAAGTAAGTACAATTTAAGTTGCTGTGTAAGCTTGATGAGCACCTTCTAGTGTATGTAAATAGTGTAGCTATATACTATATGTTTCTATAATAGTTTATATGCAGAGAAATTTGTTTACATTTTATACCATTTGTGCTTTCAGCACTGGAGTCCAGTTGCTCCCTGAACAGAAGGGTCTACCTTCCAACTGTTTCATCAGTGCAGAGGTTGTCCACTGGCTGGTCAATAGTGTGGAGGGTATTCATACTCAGGCCATGGCGGTTGACATCATGCAGGTGCCATGTTCCTTATTCTTATTTTAGCTAGTGTACATCTCTGTGATTGCACTTAATTTTTAAAGAAGAATTAGGTATGGTTTAATATGGAGGTGTTTTTGTACTTCATACTCTTCTTAGAGAGCTGTGCCAGGAACACCCCTGCCAGAAAACGTATAAGGATAACCAAACAACTGTAACTGGCTTTTCTTTGTTTCTGAGGTGCTGATTTTTTTTTCCAAAAATCTGTTTTCTGATAAGCACAAAAAGCAAAGGTTTTGCACATAAAATGTCTGTCGCTGCACTTGTTTTGGCATCTCTGCCAGCAGCAGCGGCTGTGTGGGGCAGCTTGATGGCCAGCAGGAATCTGCGGCAGGCCAGCTTGGCTGTCTTTGCACAGCGGTGGCAGTCGCAGTGTGACACAATCTGGTTTGTACCTCTTGTCATCGTAAGTGGCGGTCCTCCCAGGTGCATCAGCGACACAAGCGTGTTCATCACTGCCATCAGTTGATGCTGGTACCTCACTTTTGTTTTCGATCTCCAGATCACTTGCAGCAAAATCGGTGTCTGATTCAGTGATAATACACAAAAGATCATCCACAGAGTATTTCGCTTTGCACGTTCATTTTAGTCTCTCACCAGATCTTGATGCCACTTTAGGGGTTACTGGCTCTTCACTATTCACTAACACACATAGAATTGAGGTCAAATCAATGAAAACGAACTTTTCTTCTAGCAAAGAGAGTCGAACTAAAACGTAACATCGAGTTTTGTCTCAGCTACTTTACAGCTGATTACCCTCCTCTTCCCCCGAATTTCGACAAAAGTCGACATCCGCCTTGAAAGAGTTAAACAGATTTGTCTCTTTCCTAAGGGTGAACATATTTTTATTCCACAAGTACCAGAACCAGATTGTCCACAACAGCAGTCCTGAGTCAAAGTTATATATATTCTTCAGGTTTACCAATAACATACAAAAAAGATAAACAGGAATGACAAACTTGCTCTTCCCTTGAAATATTTGTACAAGCGCAAATAGTTGGTCTGCTGTTCACCTATTTGGGGACAGAGTAGATAAACCATTCTGTTGATTAAGTCACATACTTCAAGGAATTATCCAGGAGGACAAAAAAAATCTTATAGGAGATATAAGCACTGAACCCAGCAGCAAGGGTCACTTCCAGATTCCACCTTTTTCCTTTAAAGGTGGTGATCCTGGCAGCTGCTTGTGACTTCTTTGGGCATCTGTAGTTCTTTCAGCTATCTGTCTCTTACTGGCTAACACTACTCCTAGTCCAGGCTTTAGGATTGGATCCCAGTATCTTTGTTCCAGGCTAAGCTCATACAGTATATGTTTATTGAGAACTATTATGTCAGTCGAAATTTGCATTTCTTTTCCAGTCCCTACCTTAGAACAGCTTGCGAAAAGATATTTCTAGCAATTACACAAGAGTTGCAGTGACATAACTCTAAGAATGATTGTTACACAAACCTTTTCACCACACACCATGCTAAAGTCATGCTGCTAAAGAAGCGTGTAATATAAAAATGTGCCACCAAGTCTGCTTGAGATATATAACCCAGCAGAACATGAGCCTGATATGAGCTCTTGATTTGGAAATCTATTTGACCACAGTGTGATCTGTTTGCGCTCACTGATTCATGCTTATATTGGAGCAAGTTATTCTCTTAACTATATGAATATTTATAACCAAGAAGGTCAAATGTAAAGGAACATCAAAGCTGCCATCTTAGGTGGATTCAATGTCTGAGGGCTCCTAATATAATATATAGAGAAAGCATGCAAGTAGCAGTGCCAAACCACAACTTAACATATCATTTGTACTTTCATCAGAAAATGCTGGATGAGCAGTTGATAGTTCATGCATCTGGAGAGGCCATGAGGATCTTTGTCTATGGGTTTTACTTCTACCGCATTGCTGGAGATCGGGATCTTGACCGAGGTGGGCAGTGCCAGAAAGCACGCAAACTAATATATAGTAGTGTCTTTTTGGATATCTATTCAAATTATAGTATGGACTCTTCTTGCAAGAATGTTTCATGATTCTGTATTTTAATGTAAGAGTTTTGGGGAATGAATCATTTTACAGACTAGTTATGTTTTAGGCTTGCCTTTCCTGTCTTCCCAAATATTTTTATATACATCACAGTTGTGGCATTTTCTTAACCCTGTTGTGCTCTTGGTTGCTTCAGGTCAAGGAAGCCAACAGCCACCAATCTGGCATACAACTGCCGTAGAAGACTTTGGTCTGTTTCAGCGGAAGTGGTTTGAGGTGGCTTTTGTCATGGAGGAGCGACCGCACTCGGATATTCCTGTCTTCTTCCTACCCTGGCTACCAAGCCGGCCAGCGTCCTATGCAAGTAGGCACAGCTCGTTCAGTCGCAGTTTCGGAGGACGGAGCCAAGCTGCAGCTTTATTAGGTAGACACGTGAAGTGGGCCTGGCCGGGCCCGCGAGGGGTCTGGTGAACAAGAGGATGGTCTCACATGGGCATTATGCATAACACATATGCCTGCCCCTTTCTTCTTGCCACAGCTTTTTTTGTTTTGAGAAAGCTGTGGGGTTCAATCAGAGGCTTGCCTCACAATGTAGCAGTGTGCTACACTAATAGACTTCTACTTCTACTAAGTACTGCCTGAGTTTTTATTGCCAACTCATATCCTGCAACAAGGAGTCTGAATAGTTGCCAGAGGCATTATAATACGTTTTTTTTGTGTACAGATATTCAGCCTTTCATGATTATGGCTCTTTGACCTGAAGGAGATGTTGTTAATGATTATTGTTGTAGATAATAATTGTACCCTTCACATTTCATCTCTTTACTTGGAATTATACATTTTTCCTGTGACTCAGGAATTGAGGATACAATAATGGAAGCCTAGCATTTTTATTTTTAGGGGTTAGTCTGAAGCTTCCTTGTAATATTTTGTTATTAAGATACATTATGGAGAGCTCCCTTTCTTTTTATAACAATTGTCACTTTCTATAAACCAGAGCAGAACTCCCATTAAGCCCTCTCATATTTTTCCTTTAACCAGACATGATCTTTTTCATCTTAGTCTCATCTCAGAGCTTAACTCTAAACCATTTTCCTTTGCCTTGCTGAATTCTTCTACTTGCTCATAATATTATATATAACCTTTCATTGAACACAAAGAGGCAGTAAAATCGTAGAATCATTAGGGCTTTTTACCACATGCAAGCTTGTGGCAGTAAACAGTTTGAGACCAGGACTTTAATTAACAAAGACTGGCAAGGCAGAGTGTAAAGAATATAGTAAACAGCAGTGGTGGAGTGGTGTTGATCAGAGCAGACTTTAAGCTTAAATGAATGCTAGACTATGCAGTTAAACTCGCCACTTGAATGTATCAAATGTTTGTTCTCTCCACTTAATAAGTTAAGATTTTTGTTATTATATAAATTGCATAGTTTACCTGTAGAAGTTTTCATATACAGTGCAGAAGACACTACCTGTTTTTTTTCCAAACTGAAGGTATGTAACTTGAGCTTAGAAGGCTGGTGTAGTACTGTATATGAGTCCAGCTGATATCAGAGAACAATGTTTTATTACAAAAGGTAATGGTTCAGGGTCTGCCCCAGGGATTTGGCACACATCTTGTCTTTACATGTGGCTACATTGAGTTATGTACAGTATATGTTCAGATTATGGTTATAGTCCAAATAAAGCATCCTTCACAATGTTAAGAAAATTTCAAGGGGCCTAGACTGTAAATTGATTGAAGGGAAGCAGACATTCTATCAGCATACTGTATACAAAATTATATAAGCCTGTGGAAATGTTCCACATTGGCAATAACAAAAAAATGCCAGGAATGAGTTTGTATCCTGCAGGCAGGCAGCAGGGCAGAGTGCCCCTTACTCAGAGCTTTTCCTAACCTAATTCCATTTTTGCAGTTCATGTGTCACCATCTCCTCTATCTCTTGCTTGGGCCACCCCCCTCGCAGCCCAGCAACACCCTGTGATGTCCTGCATGCAGCGCTAGAATATGAAAGATTCCTTAGAAAATTCTCCTCCATTCTAATTGTAACCACATAGATCTGCATGCCTTGTTTCAGTGGAGCTGGTAATGGTATCCTGTCCTTTTGCTTTACTTAATACCCTTCTGTTGAATGTTTTGGTGGGTGTGTATGTTTGTGCTTATAATTGAATTGTGGTGAGGATTTTACGCTCTTATGCACCGACCTGGAGAGTGGTTGCAGCATGGGCTAATGGTAAAATTATCGGACAGGAGAACAGTGCACACAGCAAATTGGACAAAAGGTGGGTCCGAGCTCCTTAAGTTGTTCACCTTTATTGCTATTGGAGATGAAGATAAATAAGGGTTATCTGATACCAAATAGCAAAGAGTGTGTATGAACATTCAGAAACAACACATAATGTTAAATATGGTGATGAAACATAATTTTCATCAGTAAAAAAGAATACTATTTGATGTACCCCCAATATGACCTATTTTTCAAAACTAGACTGAAATTCTGAACGAAAGTTACTTAAAATATTTCAGCTGGGACAGATAAGGAGCTAATGACTCTTTAATGATTCAAGGACTGTATTTAAATTTAGGTAGTCTTTTTCCTAAATTTTCTACAATTTTATGGGGTGAAATGAAATTTTAAGTTGACTCAATACTGAAGCTAGAAACACATTTGTGTTTAATGGTGTAGAATTGAGTGACATCACAGTACATCCAAGGCCTTTCATACTTGTGATGTGCATAAGTGAGAGTTGCTTCGGTTTCTAGTGCTTGTATACGTGCATATGGTAGCATGGACTCTTCTTGCCGTTAAGGACAGTTAACAGTGCACTAAATGAAACTTAATTTGCTGAAACAAAAAATAGTCACTTTAAACTTTGTACATATTCTCTGTCATTAATTCTTTACAAGCCTGGATGGATGGATAATTCATTACATTGCTTAACTTAACTGACAAACTTGGATTTGTAGATGCTGCTTCATTTTTGCACCATTTAATTTACTATATGAGATAGATGGACTATCTTTTTAAACGTTTCAGACCTAGTTTATGTAATACTGAAATAACAGACATATGCAGTGAAAATGTAGACTTGTTTTGCCCATAGACAATTCCCAAGGTAACAAAAATACTTTTGAACATTTGGATGAACTTTTCCTTTAAAAGCCACTAGCCATAACAGACTAAAAGCGTAGATATGTGCTTCACCTTTCCCAATTTCTTAGAGAGCTGAAGTTGAATTACGGGAGGTTACTGTATGAACTGTGGTGTTCATACATTCTCTCTGTGCCCATGTTAATTTTCTCCAAACTCTTCAACTTCCTTCCACAAGTAGGTGATGTGCATGTAATATTCATTGGTGATTCTGATTTGGCATGGTATATTAGTGCATGTGGGTTTATGTGTGAATATGCCTGGTGATTAGCTCGGGTCCCAACTGGGGTGAATTACAGCCTTTGTTAAAGTGCTGCAGTCGTAGACACCTACCACCAGCAAATCTGCAGTAAAAAAATATGGTTTCAGAAAATGGCTGGCTAGATGAGCATTGATTTCTAAGCCCAGCACTGTAGTGGGTCTAAATTGTTGTCTTTGTTTTTGTTCTCCAGCTGCTACAGTGCCCGACCAGAAGACAGTGACTTTGGATGTTGATGTGAATAATCGCAGTGATCGGGTGGAGTGGTGCAGCTGCTATTATCATGGCAACTTCTCTCTGACAGCAGCCTTTGAGATTAAGCTGCACTGGATGGCTGTCACTGCTGCTGTCCTGTTTGAAATGGTAGGTAAGAGGCAGGCATTGATTTAATTGTGTAAATGCATTAATGAAGAATTAAGAGAAAGTGGTTGAGAAGAGAGGTCCATCATTTTGTATTTGAAGGTGTAAGAGACAACTGAGCTACTGCTGCAGGACACTTACTAACAATCACAGTCTATGGCACAGATATAAAAAAAAAAAAAAAGAAAACAGAGATTTGAGTAGCTCCATCAAAAGCACACTGTACGAGTCTTAAGACTTAATCGAATTATGAAATAGTTTTAAGGCCCTATACCTTAACCAATGTTTAATTTTAATAAAGTTTAATTTATGTGACATATTTTAAAGAACTCTGCATCATGTGTATTGTGTGAAATATAGACAATTTATAAGTTTAATAAGGTGAAGGTTGATAGACTATTAACAACATTGTATGGCAAAAGAAAAATTTTACAACCAGCTCTAATCTTAGGAAGCCAAAGCATTAATTTAAAAACTGCATTTATAAAGTTGATGTTCTTATGTGTTCATGAACTTTTCTGTGTAGCGAACCATTTTTTCTCAATTAATAAACAATATTTTCTATATTCTGCTTATTAACAAGCCTCACTGATGTGCATGTTTTTTCTTAACTAGACAATTGTGGTGTTAGTGTGTGGTAAATGTTTAACTGTGTGTGTGCATTTTCATGGGGATAGTGTAACTATCCAAGTTAATTATGGGTTGGCTTACTCTCACACTCTAAGCTTACAAACACAAATCTGATTGAGTCGCTAGTTTCAGCTTAAACCATACCCCTTGGATATAACCAAGACATAAAGGCTGGCACATTTTCATAATGTACCAGGATATAATCTAGATCTACAGACTGTGACATGCTTTGGTCCTCAAGAATAACCTAGACACACTGAAGCTGATGCACTTTGGGCAATACCACTTACCAACCAATGATGTGTAAATCCCAATGTATAGTCCTGTTTTAGGATGACTCCCTCAGCCTCCTATTAATGTAGATAGTATTGAAACAAAATATGCAGAGAACTTAAAAAATCTAAAAACATAGAATTAAAACAGTTTAACTTATAGCATTACTATTCTAAATGTTTTACACCATTATTCTGTTTAAGACCATCATCACAGTTCGTCTGAGCACAATCTTGTAAGTGAGACAGATGGCATCATGCTTCATATATAGTGCCTACAGTCACAAAATTGATAATTGTCCACTCCCTAACAGTATGGGAAATCGGTGTCAAGTCAAGTTGGGGAGCGTGCACTGGTACAGTGCTTTGCCACACTCACTACACAATGATACAACTCAAAATCCCAGTTTGTAACCCCCCCAGGCAGACACGAAATCTAGTCCCACCCCCCTGGAAATGACCCTTTATCTGCTGCAGCCAGGTGTTACGAGGGGCGACCCCTTGGCCTGGTCCAGCCACTCGGGTTTCCAACAATGAGGATCCTACAAGCCAGATCACCCTCGGGGAAGTGCGCCAAATTACCGTAGTGCCGTAACTGACGCTCCCTGACAATGCAGGTAATGTGCCTCATTCGGAACTCCATGAGCAACCGCTCATTAGACACAAAGTCAAACCAACGGTACCCAAGGATTTTCTGTAGAGACACAGTACCAGAGGAGTCCAGTCTTCGTCTTGGGTCACTGGATAGCGTCCATGTCTCGCAACCATATAGCAAGACAGGAAGTACCAGGACTCTAAATACTTGGACCGTCGTCCTTTTGCATAGATATCGGGAGCGCCATACACCCCTTTCCAGCGACCTCATAACCTTCCGTGTTCTCCCAATCTGTCTGCTGACTTTATAGGAAGAGTCACCAGAGACATGAATGTCACTGCCAAGGGTAAGTAAAGCTTTTATTTCAAGGAAAGCTGTTAATTTTACCAGTTAAAAGTTAAGGCCCCTAAAGGCCAGATAGGTGTATGGTCTCCCCATTTGTAGGATAAACATAAACCCAAATAATGTGATATTTTTTGCAGAATTAAAGACGCTTTTCACTTGTTTGCTATTTTAACTTCACTAAAGCAGCTAGATAATGACATATCTGAATTATCATATTGGTTAGTCCAGCTGAAACCTTCTTGATAGCTTTATATAAATCCTTAATATGTTAATGTATCTTAGCTGCTTTGCAGAGTTTGTTTAATTTACCTGCATATATTTTATGCACTTAATGTTTTTTTTATGTTTTGTGGTTTGTTTTATGCTTTCTTAAATGTTTATTGCCCTTTGCACTTCTAAGTGAAAGTCAAAATGAATTTAAATTGATTAAGTGAGGATGTTAGTGTAATAATCAGGATCTTAAAAAAATCAAATTTCTGAGCTCAATAAAGAATTTATACCACAAAGTTTAAATTTAAAGTTTTTGTTCATTTACAGGTCCAGGGCTGGCACCGCAAGGCCACATCGTGTGGGTTCCTCCTGGCCCCTGTTTTAGAAGTGCCTTTCGCCTTGCCTAGCTATCTGTATGGAGACCCACTGAGAGCACAACTCTTCATCCCTCTCAATATTACCTGCTTACTGAAGGAGGGCAGTGAACACCTTTTTGACAGTAAGAACCTATGGAAGCCTCAGGACTGCTACACACATTAAATCACATCAGACATCTGTCTTTGACTCTCCTTAACATTTTTTTAAGTTGTCAACTTTCCTTAAAATACATTTGAACCATTTTTGAAACAACATTGCAAGAAACTTAGCATTTCATATATCCACTTCCATGGGGTTTCTCCATGAGATGATGATGAAGTTAGGGAGCAAGATTTCTGTAGGGAACGGTTGGTGCAAGAGGAAGAATTTCTAGGGAGACTGCAATTGTTTAGAGACTCTGTATAGTGCAGTTGTGAGAGAATGAGATGGGTAGAAAGGCTACAGTTTTGAGGGCAGTGTCTCTAAGAGACTTCAAACTTTTTTGTACAATTTCTTCTGAAGCCCACAAGTGTATTTTGGAGAGCATGGTCTCTGGGGACTTTTGGTTATCAACTTTACTAGATGCGTCAGTTACAATATCTGAATGATGCAGTATTGGAGAGAAATTGTGGACAATTTGGTTTTTGAAGAGCTGGAGTTTCAAAGAGATCCAGAAATTGCTGGGGGAGCAACATCTTTAAACTGAACACTTTTGGGGAAAATCAATATATTCCTGTAAATGGGAGTGAATCTGAGATGCTTTTTATTCATTTATTTTTTTTCCCTTTTGCAGATTTTGACCCGGAGTCGTATCTTGACAGAATGCAGCTTTTTCAGGAGGCAATTCTCAACAGGTAACAATAAGATTTTACATTTTTGTTCTTTCTTCTGGGGGTTTGACATGTTAGAAGATTATGCCTGCAAATTGGGAGATGGAGGGTTGAAAGGGTGTTGTCACTCTCTTTATGAAGTGGCTGTCTGCTTTGAATGCTAATGCTGTTTTTGGAGACAGGCCAACGCCCTGCTGCTTGCTAGTGCGTGAAGCAAGCAGAGTGTCTGCTCTGTATAGCAGCAGTAGAGATGCAGTGGAAACATTGCCTATCTAATGGCAAGAATAACGGAGTGCTTGCCATCTGTCTGGTTGAGGTAAACTCCCTAGCAGTAATTTTTAAAGATGTTTAGCATAGTCCTGGAGCAAGCTGTGCTCGCACTGTGTAACTGATTTGACTTACAAGTGTTCCTTTAAAATAATGTAAACAAGATTATATAAACACATAGGTTTATCACATCAAAGATCCTGACAGCTCACATGTTCGAGAATAACTAGCTTCCACATAATATCTTCTGATTGTTATGGTTTTTTTTTTTTTTCAGGTTTGGGTTCATTCAGGACAAATATTCTGCCTCTACTTTTAACTTCCCCTCTGAGAACAAGCCTCAGTACATCCATGTCACAGGTGGGTTATTGGCCAACTATGTGAACCTTATAATTGGGTGTGATGTAAGGATATGACAATTTATGAAGTGTTGTGTAGAGTGAGTGAACAGCGTGGTTAGATATAGATATACAGTATATTCAGTTATAATGAAGAACTGAATAATTCCACCTTGCTTGTATCCCATTACATTGTCCAATAAATCTCAGTCTGTTGGTAGTGTGAAGCACATGTTTGTTTGAAAATTGAGAATTGTAGGAATGCCAGAAAACATCAAAAGAGTGAGACACTTTGTAGCGGTGGAGCCCTCGGCATTCAGCACAGGTTTAGTTAGTAACATTAAAAATTTAGGGGCATAAACTGCATTGTTTTATTTTTTTACTACTTAATTTCTCTCCTAACTCAGTCCAGCCATTCATTCTATCCTTTTAAAAATTGTCACATGCTTGTGCTGCACTCATTAAAAAAAACTACCAGATCTAAAATTATTTGCCTTCAAGATGCAGACTTAACTACTATGTCTCGCTATTATAAAAGAAAATCTTACGACGAGACGTGATGTACTGAAGAGAGGCAGACACACTTTAACTTCTCGCGACACGGTCAAGTCATGTCATACTGTCATCCATTGGAAGCATGTTCCCGTGAGATGTTAACATAGGCAAGGAAAGTAAGAATCAGCCCGGAACAAGTGGAATTAAAAACCTTGCAAATCCAAATGGGGTCAGAAATAAAAGACAAAGAGTAAAAGACAGTACAAACTTCATAAAGACGTTCAAAAATGTTGCCGTGATACACATGCAGAGCAGGTTACAGATTATGAAAGCAGTGGAATTCAAAAGGCTCAAAAAAAAAACTTCACGCCATACACATGCAGAGCAAGTTCAAAAAATATGACAGTACTAAAATTCGAAAGTGTCAAAAAAAAAGAGAATACAGATCACATTCACGCAAACGGAAATTATTACTAGGTGAAATAACCGAACAGCAAAAACAGATCAAATATATATGGACAAGGTGATATGTCAGAAGTATATAGATATTATAAGGCTTTAAAGTTTTAAGTTGGAGACTTTTAGATTGTCTAATTTGTGCTGTCATCAGGGAAAACTACTGCTGCTTCCCAGTGAGGAGGTGTTTCCGCAGGAATTCAAAGATTTGTTGTTTGATGAAAGTGAAATCCACAAACACTACAGGCAAAATATATGTGTCTACAATAATCTTTTCACGTTGGCATCATTCAGTGCACAAAAAAGTTGATTTACACGATAATGGACCATACGCTATGAGAATCTGTGTTCCCATAAGAATTGCAGCCATGACAAATTTAATTTCGACAAAAAACACAATTTGGTCAGGTGTTTTACTTATGATCCAACGTACAATCGAAAGAGTTAAATGATGTGACGTAATAGAAATTATACAGACAATAATGGATACACATCCATACATCCAAAGTATTGCATTTTACATGGAATTTATCAGCAAAACATGGACAAAGAAATTTTCTTGTATTTCTATATGAATCTACAAGATCACAATCACATTTATAATAAACCTACATATGACAAATTATCAGTAATAATAATTGCAAAAGACAGAGATATCAAAGACAGAGTAGATATTTGTGTATATCCAAAAGCAAAGCATGATTCGTCATTTATGTCAAATACATTGCCGACCCTTTACACTTTCCTTTGCTTTTCCCAGATGGCGAAACAGGATGGTCGTACAATATGAAACAAACTCATTCAGAAAAACAAATAAAACCCACACAGTATTTCAGGTCAAAAGTGGCGATATGCTCCCATGTATTTAACCCACTTCTATCATTTCAACGTCTATCGCAACATTACATTATTAATGCGTATGTAAAAGTCACAGCTAATCGTCTCTTCTTTATTAAATCAAATCAAGCTAAACTTAGAACAGAACATATGCAAGGTCTCATTAACACTAGAATTACCAGAGCCTACGAAAAAACTTGTAATTCCGTCCCACCTTAAATTGCTTCTTAAATCCCTTCACACCTCTCCGCCAGCGTCCTTTGTCCTCTAAATGTGCTGATAAAGAGAAGCTAGGAGCAGCCGGCTATTCCATCCCCCCACCAATTTAGAACGTGCACGAACTTCTCTCAGCTCATGCCTTGATTGAGTATCTGGGAGTGAAGTGGAGTTTTAGAGTGGAAATAATAGATCGTTATTTGAAACACACGCATTTCATGTCTGTTCCGTTTCTACAGTAATCTGTGTTAAACACATTTTTAAAACAGAAACGTTTTTTATATTCTAGTAGTAGATGACAAAATGTAGGCATAAACTATATAATGTATGAAGCCTGAAGTCCGAATATCAAAGAAACATTTTCACAAGAATAACACAACAATTGCGCTTTTATTCAAAAATATAACTGCAGAAACAAAAAGCTCCCTTAACATGCGACATTGACAGCCGTTTATTGTAACTGCCTCCTTGGTTCAATAGAATCAGTTCCCGCTTGGGAATCAAAAGGTCCCGAGTTCGATTCTGCACCACTCCGTTTTGAGAAGTAAACTGCTCTTAGTCTTACTATTTTAGAATAAAAGCATACATTTGATTTCAGTCTGTGACAGCCGGTGCAATTTATGATCCTTGTAAAGGTTAGCTTTTTTTTTTTTTAATTCACTTTTCATTCCCTCAGTCGCGTTCAGAATCAATCCATACAACCCCATCTGACACGGCTGTTTTCACATAAAGACGCGCTATAGCTCTGCAGTGTACCACAATGCATACTAAAGCTCCCCCCCAGGTTGCTGACACACAACGCTGGCGAAGCTGCCTTCTTCGTATCTCACCGTCACTTGATTTTCTTTTTATTCAGTTTTATTGAGTGTTCCTGCCAGTCCCCGCATGTTGCTGTATGCTGTTTCTTTTGTACTCCAGGACATGCAGAGGAGAGAATGGTAAAGAGCAGTAACTTCGGCGCTATATGCAATAATCAGACACTCCCCATCTGCCCGTTGTTTTGTTATACTTTTACACCAACATATGTTCCTATGTTTGAGCATTCTCAAAAAATACACGTGTAATGCCACGAAAAGTAACTAATGCAATATTATTTGAAAACGAACAGCGTCAGATCGGGTGTGAATTTATGCAGGAACTGGAAATTCTCTGATGTGGGACCTTCCCCCAGGGCAGAAAGTACAGTGTCAGGTGCTCATTCAGTGTAATAGGAACCATAGCACAGAGAGGTGTGTGTACTGCAACAAGTACACATGTCGTAAATGTAGGAAGGACGGTCCTTGGGTGTGTGGGAACTGTTAATATTTGAATGTGATGATTTTATATAGCACAAAATGAAAATCGGCACTTCTTAGCATTGCACCATGCAAGCTGTCGTATCAATCGCCTACTGTAACTTGCTTTCTTTTTTCTTCGGTTATACAGGTAGTCTTGAATAAAAGTGCACTTGTTTTGTTTGCGAAATGAAGTGTCTGCGTGCACTTTTCGTGGCATTACACGTGTATTTTTTGAGCATGCTCAAACACAGGAACATATGTTGGTGTAAAAGTATAACAAAACAACGGGCAGATGGGGAGTGTCTGATTATTGCATATAGCGCCGAAGTTACTGCTCTTTACCATTCTCTCCTCTGCATGTCCTGGAGTACAAAAGAATCCGCATACAGCAATATGCGGGGACTGGCAAGAAAACACTCAATAAAAAGAAAATCAAGTGACGGTGAGATGCGAAGAAGGCAGCTTCGCCAGCGTTTGTGTGTCAGCAACCTAGGGGGCTTTAGTATGCATCGTGGTACACTGCAGAGCTATAGCGCGTCTTTATGTGAAAATAGCTGTGTCAGATGGGGTTGTATGGATTGATTTTGAACGCGACTGAGAGAATGAAAAGTGAATAAAAAAAAAAAAAGCTAACCTTTACAAGGATCATAAATTGCACCGGCTGTTACAGACCGAAATCAAATGTATGCTTATATTCTAAAATAGTAAGACTAAGAACAGTTTACTTCTCAAAACGGAGTGGCGCAGAATCAAAATCGTGACCTTTTGATTCCCAAGCGGGAACTGATTCTATTGATCCACGGAGGCAGTTACAATAAACGGCTGTCAATGTCACGTTAAGGCGGCTTTTTGTTTCTGCAGTTATATTTTTGAATAAAAGCGCAATTGTTGTGTTATTCTTGTGAAAATGTTTCTTTGATATTCGGACTTCAGGCTTCATACATTATATAGTTTATGCCTACATTTTGTCATCTACTACTAGAATATAAAAAGCGTTTCTGTTTTAACAATGTGTTGACACAGATTACTGTAGAAACGGAACAGACATAATATGTTTGCGTTCCAAATAACGATCTATTATTTCCACTCTAAAACTCCACTTCACTCCCAGATACTCAATCAAGGCATGAGCTGAGAGAAGTTTGTGCACGTTCTAAATTGGTGGGGGGATGGAATAGCCGGCTGCTCCTAGCTTCTCTTTATCAGCACATTTAAAAGACAAAGGACACTAGCGGAGAGGTGTGAAGAGATTTAAGAAGCGATTTAAGGTGGGACGGAATTACGAGTTTTTTCGTAGGCTCTGGTAATTCTAGTGTTAATCATGTTCAAAATTCAAATATCAATAGTTTAGACAAATTCAAAATAGGTAAAGCAGTAATATTACCATCATCATATCAAGGTAGTCCAAGAGCATTGCAACAGTTATATCATAATGCAATGGCAATATCCAGAACTATCAGTCGGCCAGATTTATTTCTTACAATGACATGCAATCCACAATGGCCAGAAATCCGCAGCTTCTTGAGAACAATACCACCGTCTACATCAGCTCTGGATATTCCCACTTCCGTAAGTAGATTGTTTTATCAGAAAGTCTTATTTTAATGGAATGAACTCAAAACGGTGTATGGGCAGAAATGAGATCTTGATATGCCATTTGTATTAAAATGTTTACAGTTTCCCGTGAGAATAACTTTTGCAATGAGAATTAACAAATCACAAGGACAGACATTTGAAAAAGTTGGTTTATTTATAAGAGACAAAGAAACGATATTCACTGATGGCCAGTTATACATTGCATTGTCACGCTGTAAGACCAAACAAGGAATTAAAATTCAATGCAAACTTGAAGAAAAGTTCATTTCAAATATTGTTTTTACCGAAGTTTTAAAAGGAAAAGTGAACATAATGCATATGTAACAATTCCAATGAAAAAAAAACACTTTAAATTGTATTTCAACAGGACCTGGGGTTTGGCGACCCAACCTGGTATTGTATAATATCAAGCTTTAAAAAATTATAGCTGCAGGACTTTGAAAGCAGACAACATTCGGCATGAAAAGAATTTGAAAATGCAGAATAGCAAGATGCAATCTCAGAGATAGTAGAGCCAGTGGGTATTAAATTAGGATTGAAGTAATCACTAGTCAAAAAGCTAGGAAAAAAAATATTAGTTTATTAATGATATTAAAGGATCACACTCCAAGTTGGCTGGCTAGCAAAGCACTACATTGATACAAAGGGGCTAGACTCTCAGGAGATAAACTACATAATAATGAAGTCCAGCAGGGTAAGTGCCCAACCATTCCTGCATGACTGGATCAGCATACTAAAATGTTAAGCTGTACAATGCTGAAATGTAATTAGAATAATTGCAAATGCTGTAGGAGTTCAGTTAAATGTGGCAGATTCTGTAATTATCATCAGCACATTTATATCTGACAGGGTCAGACATATGACAGGTAAAAAATGACAGAGGATAGAGGAGAATCATATTATTGAAATCTGAATGGAGTAATCATTATTGAGCATGGAATCTGGCATGTTAACAATAATATTCCACTGAGGTGAAATTATATTAAAGTGAGACAATATTTAGCAAATCCAGTTACTAAGACAGAATTTGGCTTAAGGATGTTGATGCCTGATCAGTTTTGCTTCAAAATTAATATCAGGGTTTGAAAGTATGAATCTGAATCCTTGGAGATAATCCAACAGGATTGTCAACTCTGACAAGATTAGTCTAAGTATTCTTATCTGGCAGAATCTCGTTTCCAAAAAGTGAGGCTACAGAAAGTTGAGATTTGGCTGGTTTGGTATGTCTTAAAGACAGAAATCTGGTAAGGGCAGATTCCCAAGAGGTGAAGCTGTGAAATACTCTGTTCTGAATGGTTTGATAATTAAGGACAGAGAACTTCAAAAGATTGAAATCTGATAGGATGAGTCACCAAGGAAACAACGCTGCAACGTTATGAATTCTTTTAACATTGTTCTTTAAATAAATGAACTGCAGTATATTGATATTTGAAAGGATCTGGCCCCTAGTGTGTGGTTGTGTGTGTGTACCTTGTGATGGACTGCCTCTCTCTCCAGGGTTTGTTCCTTGCCATCTATCCCAGCTAAGTTGGGATAGGCTTCAGTGGGACAAACCGGGTTCGAAATTGACTGACTGTTTCAAGAGGCACATCTGCATGATACTGAGATCAGATGGGATCTGACACTATAATGTAACTGTGCCAGAAAACCAGATCTGATTAAACCAGATCATAAGCTGGCAAGGCAGCAGCCTTTAAAAACCTTGGCAGAATTTGTCTGCAGGGGTGCTGTGGCTGCAAAATGCTAAATTCTGATTGGAACGGTCTCCTGAGGGTAGCTTCAGAGTACTTATATAAAATCTACAAGAGTTGTAAGGGTTGTTAAACATAAACATAGCGCAATGTTCTAAACTGGTTCTTGCTGTGTCATGCTATTCAGTTGGTTGTTGTATGCTTTGTCCATAGGCACAGTTTTCCTGCAGCTTCCCTACTCCAAGCGAAAGTTCTCTACAGGACAGCAGAGACGCAGGCGCAACTCCACCAGCTCTTCTACTCAAAGCCTCTTTGGGGAGGAGAAGATTGGCTATAACTGGGCATATAACACAATGCTGACTAAGGTGTGGCGCTCTAGCGCCACGGGTGATGAGAAGTTTGCTGACCGCCTGTTGAAGGACTTTACTGAGTTCTGCAGCAACAAGGACAATAGGCTAGTGTTGTACTGGGAAAACTGTCTTGACAAAATGACTTCCAGTGCTCCATGATGAAGCAAGCTGGGCCACTTTAAGAAACTGAATGCTGTGTGTTAGCTAGTATGCTTCTTCAGGTGAGAAGGAGCCCCAAAAAATACCTCTTTAAAGGTAGTGAGTTTGAAGAAATAGAACAATTAGTTGTGTGGCTCCATAACCAGCTTTAATGGCCAATTTAATTTACACAACTACTGTGGGTTTGGCTGAACGATCTTAATATTGCGTGGCTTTGTGCCCTTTTGGGACACATTCTCTGGCTGGAGCACCATTTGGTGGACCCTGCTCACTACAGCGATGCTAGACAGTGGTGGGATTTATTTATATAAATTTTTACCCGTTATGAGTGACAACCCAGAAACTTTGGCTCTTTTCCAGTGTCTTGTGCACATACCCTAAATGAGTAGGAACTCAACAATTTTATCAAAAAGAAAAAAATGGTACAACTTTTTTTTTTCTTATTTTTCTTCTCACCGCCCCCAGTACCACCTGTCACACCTCACACACACCCCAACTTTACTTCTGGGCATCGTAAGCTAAATCACTAACAGGTACTTAAAACATTTGACTGTGAGCAGATGTAAGCCACCTTGTCTACTTACAGCGTGGTGAGTGTTCTTACAGATCTAGCTGGTGGTTTGGGAATAAGGACGTTTGGTGGTCCTGGAGTTGTAAAGCTTTGTGTAGTTCCAGTTTGAATGCAACAACCGAACTGGCTTTGTACTGGTATAGGGCTGGGGTGGTACCTGGAGTCCTGCCTGTATGTTCCATCCTCAAAGCTTTACATGTGAATGATGTGTCAAGAAAAATATATATTTGTTGAACAGAAGAGTGGAAAGTATTTTTTTTTCCTTCTGGTCATTTACTATCTTGTAAATAACATTTTGAAGACCTTAACATGTTAAACGAGTATTTTGAAAAGCAGGTGGGGGTGGAGTTCTACAGCACTATTGTTCACTCAGTGTTAATTACTGTTTTTTTCTTTTTGTGTTTACTCTTCTTGTTAAATAAGCATACCATAACATTGTGAAACGTGCTTAATCCAATTGTGGGTCATGAGGGTTAAACAAGCAGCAAAAACAAAAAGCATGCTATCCCAAAACTGCCCTTCCCACCACACCCCAGTCACAATCTCTGTATCCCTTGGCTTCCGTGACTCACTCATGACTCGGTGCTTGTTCTTGTTCTCCCCACAGACAAAGCACTTCTGTGGCAGCTATTAAGTGGAAGTGCTGGCTGCACGTGGGAAATACCATTTCTGAAGTGGTCTGTGCACCTTAGAGTAGCTCAGCTGTTTTAGTGTTCTGCAGCAGAGAATGTGTATGCCCCAACAGGAGGGTAACCACTTTACACATAGCACTACTCAGTTACTGATACAGTTCACTTTGGGAATTCACATTCCCTCAAGCATTTATGATGTCATTTTTTTTTTTTTTTGTGTTTGATTAATAGGAGTGACACCACAGTCGATCTCTCTCATTGCAGGACTAAAGGGCACTAGGTGTGGTTTTAGTGTACAGCCTTGGGATAACTCAGGTGGAGGAAAAATGTTTGGTGTTTGTGCCTTTACTGTTGCTTTTCCTCATTTAGGACTCAAAAACCCTCTTTTCTAAACCCATTGACAACCTCTCCTTTTTTCTTTTTTTAGGCTACATAACTGCCTAACTCGGTATTGCTTAGGTTAAAGACAATTGGTCATATTTAGAGTTATCTTGGTGTGTCACCACGGCATCTGTGTTTTGACCTCCTTAGTCATATTTCAGGATTGTATCAAGCATGTCCAGCGGCATTTGGCTCTAGTGAGGAACCATTGAGTAGTGAGGAAAGTGGTATATATTGTAAATGTAAAGACTATTATTATTATTACTAGGAGGCTCCGCCCCCTGCTCACTTCGCTCGCCAACCCCTGTGTTTGGTTAATCAAATATACAATTTTAAAAGCTTTTGTTTTTCTTCGGAATCATTGCTTTAACTGGTGCGGGACCACAGATTCCCATAGCGTATGGTCCATTATTGTGTAAATCCACGTTTTGTGCATTGAATGATGAAAAGACTTTGTTTTCCACTCTTTGCCTTTTATTTCTGACCTTCAAATTGTCCTGCTATTTTTTCAGTTACACCTGGTTCTGATAATTAATTACCTTTTGTTTGCGCTAATGCGATCTGTACTTTTTTTTTTGTTTTTTTTTTTTTTTTGATACTGTAGCGACTGACGTAATAAAGTGTCACAAAAGTTCTACTTGAACAATCACCGACTTTGTAACCCCAAACACAACTTTCTAGCACCCTCTCCAACCCCTCCTCCCCCGGGTCTCGCACCCCCTTACTGTATCAATTAATACCCCGCTATCAGTCTTCCGTGCTGTACTCCGCCCTCCCTCAATCTGACCTAACAGTCACTTTAAACAAAAAAGTCTTCAGCTTGCTTTGGACGCTACAATACTTTCGAAGTTTACTGCTTTTACTTTAAAGCCTCATTAAAAACAATATTTGGAATTACCTTCTCTTCAAGATCGCATTGAATTTTGATTCCATCTTTGGAGACACATTGTGACAATGCAACGTATAACTGCCCATGAGTGAATATTGTTTTTTCTAATAAATAATCCTACTTTTTCTAATGTTTGTCCCTGTGATTTGTTAATTGTCCTAGCAAAAGCTACTCTCACGGTAAACTGTAAGCATTTTAATACGAATGGCTTATCACGATCTCCTTTGGTGTCTAATGTTATTTACGGAATATATACATTACCTTTCTTGTTGCCTGTTAAAATTTACATTGCTTGTCTGTGATGATAAATATACACCTGACCGAATTGTGTATTCTTTGAAATTAAACATGTCATTGCTTTGACTGGTGCGGGACCACAGATCCTCATAGCGTATTCCACTGCTTTCATAATCTCTTATCTGCCTTTTTTTGTCTCCAATGCTTTTGGGTCTCTTTTCTCCGCTCTGCCCTTTCTTCTTTGCTGAGAGCACAGGATCTGTGTGCGCTTCGTGCCTTTACATGAATTGAGTGTTTTGCTGGGTGCTCTTATTTGATAAGAAGGGCGTGTCTTGCAAGAATCTCATCTTCCATGTCCCTGTGAGACGGCCCTGGGACAATCTCTTGGCACCAAGTCTCTGAGACGCTCCGTGGCCAGACTTTTTTGTCTCACGGGTCTTTTAAATGTCTTCCAAGAACTTGTGAGAAGATCACATCTTGTCACCCTGCTTTTCCTTTCCAGGATTTTTTTTTTTAATGATAGATTACTATTATTACTACCCCTGCAAAGATCCCTAATCTGTCACAGGTCACACTCATGCACATTTATGCGTTTGGTCACACAGAGTTAATGTAAAGTTGCCAAATCGCCTAAACAGCATGCATTTTGACATGGAGGCCCTCACGGAGAAAAAGGAAGAATATGCTAACTCCATATAGCAACCAGGCTGGGATGTGAATACTGCAAACTTGACTATGGATAAGTGTATTGATGTTTATAGGATAGTTCTTGTAGTGAGAGGACCATCAGAAAACCTAGCTAATACAGGTTTATAGGGGCATTACTACTCTTTAATGTATGAGGTAATCAACATGCAACAGGTCTCTACTCTCCAGTGCCATGATTAGTGAGTAGAAGTACTGTATGTTGAAATGGTTGTCTTCCTTACCAAAAATAATGTCAGATTTTTATTAAGGTTTTTTGATTTTATTAATACAGTACTTCAGAAGCAATTGTGTTGCTCAGATATGACCTAAATTGGTTGCAAGAACTGATAGCCTAGTAGAGTCATGTCTTGTGTTTACACCCTAGAATATAGTGATGTGTCACCAAGGTCTCTGAAAGGTTTTATTGGATGGTTCTGGGTATTTTGGCTGTACTGAATGGAGATTGCAAGGCTTCAGTAACATTAGTGGTTATTACTGAGCAATCAGAATTGATTTTAAACAGTTGGGAGAAAAAACGGCCAGCTTTGATTTGTTTGAGCAACAGGTGATCACAGGCTGCCCAGCAATTCACAGACATTCAATTTTTCAACCTTTTTGCTAGCTCCCTGTGGAGCAACCACTGCAGATGGTGACCTCGTAAGACACTGTGGCAAAGTGGGAAATCTTGATTTACTTAATATGTTTAGGCACACTAATAGAAAAAATGTCAAACCTTTAAGTGGGCAAATGTCTGATGCAGAAGATTGCCAAATGCCTCTTTAAATCTATGGACATGTCTGTTACTATACTTTGCTTGCTTACGATTTTGTGAAGATTTAGGTGGTCAGCTTTTTAAGCTGAGCTGTAATGAGAAAGCATTTGCACAATAGTGAAAACCTGATGTAATATAACTTGTTTAATTTGGGGTTAAGGACATTAACACTAATTTATTTTTAAATAAAATTAAGTAAATAGTTATGTATATTTTATGCTTCCAGGTTGGTTACATTAATGTCTGTTTTGACCTGAAGGGACAATTCCAATGGTCACAGAATTCATTTTTAATCCAGGTGTACATCAGTTGAACCTGGTCCTCCCAGTCATTACTTGCCCTAAACTATTCATCAGTCTTGTTGTTCTTTCTACAACCTACTTCGTCTACTTCAAGATTATGGATGGCAGCATCTGGCACAAGACCTGAATGGACCTTTAGTGGAGTACCAGTCAGTCATAGAGCCCTCACACACACGCCTATACTCAGTCACGTACAGCCAAATTCGAGTCCTCTTTTAACTCTAACCTTACCTTCATAGACAAAGGCAGCTGACTGATTTTTATATGAACCCAGGGCTCTGAAGCTGATAAGGTGAACAACTCCGTTACCGAAATAATACATGTGTGGGTATTATATATATATTGTAATAAGAATGAGTCGGAGACATCATAAAGATTTGGGGCAGCCACCCGTATAATTGAATCGGCTGCAAAAAGTAGTTTTAAATAGCACGATGTGCTTAGTTTAGAGTCCAGAACAGAACTGCCTGTACTGTGGCAAGATTGCAGTTTTAAAGGGCTGTAAGGGAAATGACATCATCTATGCCAGAACTGGGAGTGGTGTCCTTATGCCCGGAAGTGACGTCATCCTTTGGGCCGGCAACAGGCGGGATTTCCCAGAAAAGGTCTGCAAGGGACTGAGAGAGATAGTCATCACACTCCGCCATTCCCTGGCCTGGCGTAGAATTACTAGTGTTTAGGCCCTTCATCTGATTCCCATGCGCACATGTGTGTATATATATATACATACACACAATTGTTACAAAAAATCCCAATTTAGAGTATGAAATAGTTTTAGTTCTGAAAGAATTTTGCCATTTAATAAGGAACACAGGGACTGAGAGACCTTAGACAGTAGAGATATTAAAATGCCACTGCTAATGTACTCTTTCTGGTTGGTAATGGCACTGATTGTGTGTATAACTACAAAGATTTTAAATGGATAAGATGTAGTCTGGAGAGGTATGACCAAACTTAACAGAACAAGATGCAGAGGACAGAAAGATATGGAAGAAGATGGTCCGCTATGGCAACCCCTAACGGGAGTAGCCGAAAAAAGAAGGTATGATCAAACTTTACTATTCTTAAAAGTCATCCAAATGAGCAGGGAATCACAGGAGACTGAGCAGTCTCACGAACATCTAATAAACTTATTATAGAATGGATTAACACAGCTGACTTACAGCTCCAGGAGAACAGGTTTGAATCCTGGCCCTATTACTGTTTTGAGTTTGCATGTTCCCCTTGTGTATCTAACCTTTCTTGTAAGTTTCATCCCATATTTCAAAGATGCACACATACTTTAAATGGTGATTTTAGAGTGGCCAGACATGGTACCCCTCAAGTGTTGCTTCCTGCATTGAGCCCATTGTTGCTAGGATTTCCTTGAGATGCCCTGTGACCTGAAATGGATTAAGTGGGCACACATACTAGTGTATCGGTGTAGTAGATAATTCTGCAGCCCCACATCTCTTGGGTCTGTGTGGTTCTCTTTCTCTAGTAGTATGTGTCCTTAAGATGTTCCTGCTCTGTATTTATTGACTTTACACTGATCCCAGTATAGTGAGCATGCCCTTTGATATAATAGTATCCTGTGTACCCGATGCAGCCTCAGTGACCCAGTAAGAGGATTAAGGTGGATAAGTCACTGGATGGAATGGATAAATAGTATGATATAAATTTGGTTATTCAGATTACTTCTCTTTCCTTGTTCTGTTCAGTTGCTTTGCTAGTATCTTATGGTCGGTGATAAGTGCTTTATATATGTAAGCTGTCATATTGATTTTAGCCATTTAGCTGAGGAGTATTGGTAGCAGTAGGGGAGATAGGCCTGGGCTGCTAATTAGCCTTCTGCTCTCTATTGCTTGTCTTCATGGTAGGTTTTGATTCTGGCTACATGTCTTTTAGAAGCTGGTCTCTCATTCAACTTAAGGTTAATCCATTCTCTAGTGTGTTATCAACATGTCTGTAAAAAACATAACTGAAGATTTTGATGTAGAAACATCTAAAAAAATTAAGTGGGGTCCTTGGCAAGCACTGTTTTATATACAGTACTTTAGGTTAGTAGTGAGATTTCACTTTCCAGCATGAAATTCAATCATTGCAGGCAGGTTGCTGAACGCTGCTTGTTACTAGGCAGATATCGGTCAGCTTTGGTGTTCACTTTTCTTCAATGTCAAAGGTCAGGCACTCCTATTTGCTGTAGTGACTTGGACCTTGCAGTAGCAGTTTGGCTACACACTCTGCCCTCATTCATATACATGGAGTTGCCAAATTATTTGGTACAACTATTTAGTGGTGTGTTGGGCCTACTCTGGCCTTTGGGACAACATGTATTTAACTGAAGATGCTGGATATACTGTTCAGGAATGCTGTACCATGCAGAAGTGGTTGTGCTGCATTGGTCCACCCAGTTTCTTATCAGTCAATTTGTGATGCTTCTGAGCCCACTGGATTCACATTTTCTAGTGGAAAAAAAAATCAGTACCCAACATGGTCCAGAGATGTAACCCTTTCAAGACAAAGTCAGTCTGATAGCATTCTAACATCAACGCCAAATTGACATGATTTGTATGGCAGTTGCCCATCGGCTTGCTGATCCTGTTCTTTCCGTTCTCCTTTGAACTCTCTGATTCACAAGCCGTTTTCAGCGATAGTATTGCTTGTCACTGGCATTTTTTTTTTTGCAACATGCTCTGTAAACCCTAAAGAAAAAGGTTGTGCATGAAAATCCCTTGGTGACATCTGCTTGGGAGATGATAGACCTAATGTGCCTTGTGCCAACTATCATGCCATATTTCAAAGTCACTGAGGTCACTTCTTTTGGCCATTTCAGTGCTCATTTGAACACTGGCAGTAGAAACACTGGTCTACCTGATTTATATCACACATTGGTATCGTGACATATGATGTATTATTATATAGATTTTGTTAGAAGGAAGCAATACAGTGTATAAGCCAGTGAAAGTAGGAGTTCCCAGTGAACTAAATCATATTCTAAAACTGACGTGCTGCTGTCCTTGGGCTACCTTGTGGATTGCTGCTACACTCGAAGGCTATCCTGCAGTCATCTTATTATTACAATGGGAACAAGTAAGCACCGCCAGACTTCACTCACCTGTCATCCTCCTGTACAAAAGCAGGTACCCTTTGTTTAGCTATTTAAATAGTAACCACATTTAGACCAGAACAGGATAATGAATCAACCAAAGGCATGTGTGTTGTCCAGAGGCATGGTGCAGGTTCTGTGTGCACCTTTGAAAGCAGTGAGCTAATCGTCTCGGCTGCTAAAATCTCCTGGCTTCCTGTGGTGTGTGAAGGATTATGCTGTGTGCTGTTTCAGTCCCAGCCACAGATCTTCACGCTGGTAAGACTGGATATGATCAGAAAGAGACAGAACAGGAACAGGCAGATACCAAGATGAAGATGAATCGGGGGAGTATGCCTCACCAGAAGAGTATTATGCTGGCATTTCGTAATCACATCCCTGGCATTTGCAGGAGCATCTGCTACAGGTTTATCAGAGTATTTGTTATCCAGGCCTGGGTTCTGGTGACATCTTTTAGTAAGATTGCCTGCTTTTACTTCTTGCCTCACTGTGCCCCCTCTCTTCTCTATTCCTCTTGTCCAGCCCTTTATCACATTATTACATATAAAAGTGGAATGTTTTGAGCTCTATGTATGTAAAATCCCTCCACATCAACACTATTAAGGCTTTTTTTTGGCTCAGGTGTTCAGAGACCCTTTCTGCCCTATTGCACTCCAATAATGTAAGCTCCCATAATCCATCTATTCTCTTACAGGTAGAACATTTTTGTGGATGCTTTCTGAAAAGAGACAGGGTTCATTCCGGCACTGCTTTCTCTTCTACACTTAACAGTCCTGCCGAAGAGCCCCAGGGGGAGTTTGGGTTAAGCCGCATCTTTTTAACTAATGCTTGCGCTGTAATGTTCTGCTTTTTTTTCCTGCCATGTCCTGCTTTTTGGGTGTGGCTCAGGGTACATTTCTGCATGTAGGGGAGCACCTGAGATTTGACAAATCCCAACTGCACTCAAAGCTATGATTCCTCTTTCTCCGCTGTACAACTAATGTCAAAATCTACCTACCCTGCTCTCATCCCAGTGTCCAAGAAATAGGAATAAATTGTTTGGGGTAATATTGTTTTAACAATAATTGGTATTGTTTAATTGTTTTGTAAAATGAGAGTCTAGATTTTCCATACTTAAATAGAAAAAGGGCAGAAGTTGTCAGTGATCAAAATGAAAAGGAGTGTGTCCTGCAGATGTTTTCTCATGAAATCACTGAAGCAGAATAGATGAGATTTAAGTAGGTCAAGCTAAGTGAGTGTTTGTGCCAGACATACCCACCAAGGTTCATATGGCTGTTTTAAAAACTTGATAGGGGTCAAAGACTTTGCCATGGTGGTGCCTCCTGCTTAGTAAATTGTGACTTTGAAAGTGATTGAAGCAGCCACATGAACATCTGTGATCATATGACCTGACTGTCAATCCCATGACTGAAAGAAGCATTCATTTTAATATGTTTATCTTTAATATTTTGCATTGAGACCATTGATAGAGAAGTACTGAAAACATTTTTACAAAGGTTTGCATGTTTTTTTTATTTTTTATTAATTTGGAGAAGGTTTATGGTAGAATGCCACAGCAAGTGGTCTGGAGTTGCAGGATGGAGAAAGAACTACAGAAGGTACTTACTGTATGTGAGGATTGTCCCATAAATGCTTGGGGGAAGTAGAGAGGACTTGGGTGAAAAGCATTGTTGGGGTAACAGAAAAGATCCCTGTTTGAGTAGGTTTGCACCAGGGATCTTCTCCAAGTCCTTACCTCTTTGTTCTAGTTATGGATGTGTTAATAAGAATATATGAGGTTAAATGATTAAAGATCCAGACGTTAGTCTGCAAGGAGAGCTATTAAAAACAGTTTAAATATTATTTAAACTCATATTTAAATGATGAAACAATTGGAAGTTGGTATCAGGAGTACTGTGGAATCGAAGAATCAATGCAATGGTTAAAGTTAAGGTTTTTTAAGAGTACCAGAAATGATGAATGGAGCTAAGACATGCAAGGCAAGGGAGTGCAGGACAAGTTGTTGGATGTGGCAGAAATTAGAATTTTAACATGGATGTGTGTGGAGTTACGAAAAGGACAGAATAAGTAATGAGACAATCAGAGGTGCAATGAAAGTGGGAGAGATATGTAAGGAAGTACAGGAAAGTAGGTTTGAGTGTATGCATGTGTGATGAGTAGAGACAATGAACATGTGGGGGGAAAAAAGTGATGGAAATGGAAGTGCAGGAGAAGAGAAAGTCAGAAGGTTCAAAAGTGGAGGTGGATGGAGGAAGTAAAAAAAGATTTGAAGCAAGAAGGGTTTGCCTGGTGAGAAGGTGCAGGACCAAGCTGGGTGGATATGGCTGATTAGGCACGTTGACTCCAAATAAAAGGGTTCTGCCTGCATCTTTTTCTTTAATGAAGTCCGCTCAGCAATAAGGTGAGCGGGTGTGCTTCATAGTTATAGTAACCTGGCCTCCTGGGTTTCACTGTGTGGATTCATTTCAGTGACTTCAGTTTTCCTGCTTTTCCTAACGGCTTTCATCATGGCCTAATGGAGTCTGCTTCTGTCTTGTGTCTGTTGCCTACTGTGTATGCTGTGCCATAAGAGGAAGGAGCAAAAGTTAATTGGCATATTAACAACAGTAAATGGGCCTTTTATCCATGAGGGAGACTCCTGCCTGAGCAGGCATCTACCTTGCGCTGCTTGCTGCTGGGATATGCTCCATCACACGTGCATGGACACTGAATTCCTACAAACGGCTAGAAGAAGAGAAGACTGACAACTGTAAGTATAATTAAGACAGAATGACACTAAGTGTTCCTCAAACGTAAGGGAGTCTGATCTACACAATGAATGGCTAGTTGACCACATCGTTCAACCATGCCACTACTGCAGCCTCTGTGACAGTCACACCTCCCTCCTGCGGAGAGACAGAGCCGGGATGAAGCAGCCAGCAGGATGGTGGGTGTCAGAGTCGTTTCACCTTTTTATGTCTAGTGCAATCAATCAGCAAGCTGCACAAAATGCAGTCTTTACTCCAAACATGCACCGCCTTCTACTGCAGCGACAAAATGCAGCATTTCCAGGGCGCAGGCGCGGCGCTTGGGCTTCACTGCTATTTATAGTAACTGACGTCACCCTGAAATATTTCCTCTCCCCTCCCCCCTTCTTGGTGGAGACCCTGTGTGCGCTTGCGCGACTGCGGCAGTGTGTGTGAGGCGCCGTGGGAAGCAGGATCGCGAGGCAGAGCGAGTGTGAGCGGCTCGTGCGTTTTGTTACCTTCGAGGTGCGGTCGGAGGAGAAAAATAAAATTCTTCATATATTTTAAACAAGAACAGTCCGCTCTGTGGCTCTGAAAGAGCGCTTCACAAAAGCACTCCCTTCCGGCAGTCCGTTTGGCGAGTCCAGTCTCGTGTGAAGCCGCTTTTGTGAGCCCTGCGGAAAATCACGCTGAGCAACAATGGTGGACCGAGAGCAGCTGGTGCAGAGAGCGAGGCTGGCCGAGCAGGCGGAGCGGTACGACGACATGGCCTCTGCCATGAAAGCGGTAAGGATGAGGAAGAGATCGGTAGACTGCTGCGTGACCGGCTGACAGGCCTGCCTGCTCTTTGAGGACAAGCGTCTCGCCAAAGGGGGGACGCGGCACAAAGGGAGCGGTAAAGGCGCGCAGCCGAGGACGAGCGAGGGGGTGGGACTAACGAGTAGGAAAGGCGCGCAGACAGATACACCGTTGGCGGGGTGCGCGCAGGGGAGGGCAGGGGGTGTGTGGGTCTGGGGAGTATGAAGGGGAATCTAGACAAAAATGAACCGGGCGTCTGGCGTACAACGGTAACCAGGTGGAGGGTGTGGTTCGGGTAGCGGAAAGGGAGTGCAGCAGTGGCCAAGAGCAGGGTGGGGCTTCGGGAGCGGCACGAACGCTACGGCGGGCGGAGGACAGTGGGGCTGGGGCGCAGCCCGAAGTCTGGGGGTGGGGTGGTCGTGGTTTGGGAGACGGGCATGATGAGGACACCAGAGCTAGTGTGCGGGCCATTTGAGCACTACTGGGGATGGGTGCAGTGCGTGATTAGAAAAATATCAGCTGCAGTGATCCATGGTTCTGCACATGGTCCAAATCCATCAGACGGGACTACTACCAGCAGATTGGGCACGGTGTGGTCAAGTCCCCGGGGTCCAAGAATAAAATGATGTTCGTGACAGACCAGCTTGAATTTCATTGGAAAGAGTTAGGGGAGGAGTCACAAAGCCACGTGTAATTTGGATTTAACGTATTCGGAAGGTCAGTAGGGGTAGCCTGCTCTGGGCCCTTGGACAAGGGGTTATTGGCAGTATTCCCTCGTGGAATTATTCCAGTCCATGGGTTTTGCAGGTACCGAGTATCACTTAGGAGAATAGGAGCTGTTCAGAAGGGATATGAGACAAATGGTCCAAGATGAGTGTGACGGGATGCTCCAGCCTTGGCAAATTTGCCTGGAATATTTGTCTGCTTTTTTAATGAATTGATCAGTTGTATTGGAGGATGGGCTTTGTCCATCTCATGGTGATATTTTGCCTACTTAGTTCTGAAATTTTGATCTTTTTTGTTGCTATACATGTTTATAAATTATACTCTAAATGGATATCAATATAACTGTGGTTAGCAGTGGATAGATATGGGTGTGGTTCTGTTTAACATTGACAAGAGTGCCAGTGGACAAAAGGAAACCATCAGTGCTTTCTTTGTTTCCAAGGCAGGATGATGGGGGAGGGTGCGTTCTGGTGGTGTAATTGTTGGCAGCACTATTAAATGGGCAGACTGGCAAATTTAACTCTCTGCTTCCTGATTATTAATTTGTAGAATAATTGCATGGGAATGTTTTGGGGGGGTTTGTCCAAATTTAACCTGTTGTGGTTTGGTTTTACCTAGAGAATTGCTTCCACTGAGATGTATTGTGACTTTTTGAAGGGGGTGTCATGTTTGAGGTCAGAGTGGAGATGTAGAGCCACAGCAAGGCTACTGCTTAGCCTTGCTTATATTTATTCTTCTTTTTAATTGTGACATCTATTGTATTGATTTTACAATGGTTGGGCGTTAACTGCGGTAAATCACAATCCTTCTGCTTGGTTGCTAATTTAATAATAAAATGCAGTTTTCATGTTCCTGTATTCAAATTCATAATCTGTTTGCCACCATCTGGATCAGTGTTTGTATTTCTTTGGTTTGGTCTTAATTTGGTACAATATTTGCAAGGGTTATTTGTAATTTTGGACAGCAGTTAAGTTATTCTGCACATGTACTTTTATTTTTAGTCTTGCAGCATGTTCCGAATAAAGACAATGTTTTCCCTTAGTGGGCTGTCCTTATCTAAAATTATTAATTGCCCAATTGACCTGGTTATCTGAAATAATTTCATTTTTTTCTTCTGTGGAATAATCAGTGCGGTTCTTGCAGGTTAGTCATTTCCAGGTCGTGTTCTCTGGCAACACACAAACCCCACTTCACCCCACCCCAAGCCTGGCTGATTTATTTGTATGTAGGAGCCATACTGCTGTTGGGCAGATCTGCTTGTTACAGAGTGCTACCTCTTTATTTCACATGTTACATTTTGTATAGTCCTTTTTCTTTAGGAGATGTTATTATGAAAATAGGGTTAAAAGTTTTTTTTTGCCCCTACAGGTGACTGAACTAAATGAGCCCCTCTCTAATGAAGATAGGAATCTTTTGTCTGTTGCTTACAAAAATGTAGTGGGTGCCAGGAGGTCTTCATGGAGAGTGATAAGCAGCATTGAACAAAAGACCTCCGCAGATGGCAATGAGAAAAAGTTGGAGATGGTGCGAGCATACCGTGAGAAGATTGAGAAGGAGCTGGAGACAGTGTGCCAGGACGTCTTGACCCTTTTGGATAAATTTCTCATCAAAAACTGTAACGACTCACAGTATGAGAGCAAAGTCTTCTACCTGAAAATGAAAGGCGACTACTACCGCTACCTGGCTGAGGTGGCCACAGGAGAGAAGAGGTCATCAGTGGTGACATCCTCTGAGGAGTCATACAAGGAGGCCTTTGAAATCAGCAAGGAGCACATGCAGCCCACTCACCCCATCCGACTGGGCCTGGCTCTCAACTTCTCGGTCTTCTACTATGAAATCCAAAACGTCCCTGAGCATGCATGCCTTCTAGCCAAGCAAGCATTTGATGATGCCATTGCTGAGCTGGACACTTTAAATGAGGATTCCTACAAGGACTCCACTCTCATCATGCAGTTGCTACGAGATAACCTGACCCTCTGGACAAGTGACCAGCAGGATGATGAAGCAGGAGAAGGCAACAACTGAAGAGCTTGTAGCGCCTCAGATCACCACCATCACCATCCCATTCATAGTCATTTTCGTCTCCCCATCTCAGGTCACCCCACCCCACTGTCACACTGCGTAACTTGATTCTGCTCATGCCTGCTGTTGGCACAGCTGTTTTTATCTGCTGTCTCCCCATCCAAGTACAATCATTTATCTAAAATAATGTCTTCATTGGCAGTGTTGGGTTTGTGTTGGCATTTAAAGCCCCTTTGCTGTAGTCACAATTGAATTGTGCCAATTATTAAAGTTTGCAAGTGAGGCATATCATTTTACAGGCCAATTTAAAATAAAGATTGAGAATATTGATCTTCATTCAGTACTAGTGATGGTAGAATTATTTAATGACAAGTATAGAATCCAGTTGGAAAATAGCTCTGTAATGGATGGGATGCTGGGCAGATATATCTGGTAATATGCCTTGTGCATGCAAAACAAAACTTGATTAAAATAACAAATCAAAAATAATAAAGATCATGTTTATTGAACCTATTGAAGAGGGACAGAACTGTCACAGAAATTGCGTCACTGTGTCTTATGTCAACGGGTTTGAAATCCATGGTGTGTTTAGGGAAGGGTTTTTTTTTTTTTTTGTTTTTTTTTTATTTTGACATGTTGTAATTTATGTGATGCTATATGATGTGCACACTTACGTTTTAATGCATTACATACTTAAAATGTTTTGATATGTGCAAATGAGAAATTTTATCAGTTTTTTTATGATGGTGTCTTTTTTTTTTTTTTTTTTTTTCGTCGTTTCATTTCCTCTTCTTCAAACCTTTTGCCTCAGTCAGCTCTTCAGTGTTCCTGGCCTGACCAGACTGTCTTTAGTCTGCTTTCCAATGCACTTGGGATGGAATGCCAAACTGAAAAATTTAAATGTTTTGGGTTGAATGGATTAAAATAAATGCTGCTTAAGGTATATAATACTGAATGGCCATGTACCTCATTCTCTGGGAGTATAAGCGCATACAATTTCCTGAGTGTTTTAAATGCCTTGGCAGTTTTGCCTAGCAACAGCATAAACCTCCATACTTGCCTGTACACTTTGAAGATGTAAAGGGTATACAATCAAAATGTCTGGTTTAGCCTTGCACTGCACACAAGGAGAACTAGTAGTTTTGAGTTTTAACTTTTGGAGCTTATTTACTCAAAAGTCTGGTAAGGTAGTAGTCTGAGATTATATGCAATTTAAGAATTTTTAAAGCTGCAGCACTTGTATTGAGCCCCAGTGTGTTAATGTCCGAGGTAATAAAGCAACACACATTGTTTAGATTGAAAACCCGAAGGTACTGAAGTTCCTGGATACAGACATTTCGGTGGCTGACATAAGCAAAATTATACTATTACCTGTGCATGAATATTTTGGTTGTTTAATCGTATAGACCCTGATACCATGGCTGTTAAGTGTGTAAAAATAAATTAAGGCTACTAGGGACATTAATTTGTGGGTTTCTACTCAATTGGGGACATTTCTTAATTCAGCCTAATTTTCTTTTTTTTTTTTTTTTTTTGAGCTTGAACATTATTTCTGTCATCTGTTGAGAATGCAAATGTGACTTTTCATTCCCACCCCCAGCAAACTGTTTAACTCTGCCTATTACAACATGGCTTTAAAATTATAATCGAGATTTCTCTGCGTCTGGGTCTCCACGGTTGTATTCTCATTTGAAACTGAACTATTGCCACACTGCAGTAGAAGTCTCTTTAACTGTTCTGCTTTTATGGTTAAGGGTTATGTTTTGGGAAGTTTATTTTCATTTTCCTTTTTTAAATCACGGCAAAAAAGCTGCATTGTTGAAGGGGATAAAGGGTGCTTTAAAATGGTTATAATTACCCAAAGGTAAAATGTTCATTGTTGTGACTTTTTTTTTCCCCCACTTTAAATGGGTGAAGTTGGTTGAAGTTGGCATTCCGTTGACGATGAGATGTGCATTCCATGAATTTAGAGTTGCTTGTTTTTAGATTGCTAAATGATGAATAAGTTGGTAATAGATGTGAGGTCTTCAACAAAGCTGATGTTTTGTTTTTTAAGTGATGGTTAATACTTGTTTCTATATATATAATATATATAAATAAATGCATATACAGAGAGTATGGGCAAACTCTGTATAGGTTGTGCGTGGGGCCTGGATTTGAACAAGATTTATAAATCATTCACCCATTTTCCTGAATTTAATTACATTTAGTAGATGTTGTTAGTTATTCTAAAAGGCACATACCGAGCAAAGAAGTGTTTGTCATTTTTAGAAAATTGTATATTGAGTGCATGATTTTGTTTGTATCCTTTAGAAGATTTCCTCATTTGGTATCATTCTAAGAGCCCACACTGGCCTAGTGTAATTGTATTGCCTCTGCAATACTCTGTATTATTAATAGGCTAACCTTGTACTGTAGTGGCAACGATAAGGCATAATTAGGCTATGTCTGCTCTACTCTCTTCTTTGAAGGTTTTCAACTAGTGCACTCGTCTTTTAAAGTAAAATTCACACCATGAAACTATGGATCTAGCCTTCCGTTTTGTTTCCATTTGTTTTTTATACTTTGGTGGATTTTTGTTCTCATCTGTCCGCTTTCTTCTCCCCCAGGTGAATGGCATGGAAACTGATGTCACTCCCAACCTTTATTGTCAATTTTAAGCAGAGGGAGATAAAAACAGGTTTACTCTGTAGTGCTGGATATCTGAAAGAAACCAGACATTGGATCTTACAATCCCTGGTTAACACCTTGTTTTCAGGTAGGGTGTGGTAGATTGTCTACAGCACAAGGAAACTGCTTTGAGTCAGTCAACATTTGTGAGAAAGCAGGCAAGTCAAACCAATAAGACCCTTGTTAAGATTTCAGTAACCTGTAGTGCTAAAATTGGATGTGATTTCACAGTATGCAGGAGAATGTCTTGGGAAGTTGACTTTTTCATTGCATATCAGGACAGCGTTAGTGTGGTTGAAGTACGAGACACACTTCTAAATGAGAGCTTAAGAGTGCAGTCAGGTGACATTGGATATTTTTCATTTTTTGTTTGTGTTCTTTCCGTTTTAGTTACCTTAAATGACATCCTATGCAACTTGGTAATTCTGCTGTTCTGCAGTTGGAATATGCCATATGTTCTGCACATATAATGGCTCCAGTTTAGATTTCCAAAGCACAAGTCTACTGTTTTCAGGATGGAAGAGACAGCGGTTGAATAGCTGCTTCACTTTATTTTGCTCTAATATTGTATGTTATGAAATGGCTACTTAAAGTGGACATTTCAGAATTCAAAGAAGCTCCTGAAACTAATCTCCACTAATTTTGTAGGCCCTGTGTTGTCTTTTGTAAGCACAGGAATGTTGATATAAAAAGAAATAAACTGAAGTGTCTCGTTAGGATTATTAGATGGGTTCATTACATCTCTCCGAAATCTGGACATATAGGGGAACGTTGATAATTTGAAGTAATCCAGTTTATAGGCTTTGCTACAGAATTGTCTGGTCCTTCCTTGCAGTTCTGTTAATTTATGGTTCATGTTTGAGGCATCTTGCAGTTTACAAATTGCCAGCAATATCCCTAAATGGCCTAGTTTTATCCTCATTAAATTCTTCCTGGACTCTTTATTGAGGGAATGTGTAGCCTGGATAGTGTTGGGAATGAATGTAATACCACATCTTCAATACATGCACTCTTCATCTACTAATTTGTTAGGCAAATTTATATAGTGTCCCCAATTGTGGTGAACAATAGCCAGAAAGTGTGAGTACACCTCAGAATACTCCCACTTGAACTTTTTTTTTTTTTGCCTTCAGAGCATCAGTAATATTACTTACTGGACAATAAACATTGTAAAAGGTAACAACACTTATTGGTGGGAAATGAGTACTTAGTTTTATATGACACCCATCTTTCTTTCTAGAGATAGAAGAGGTAATGTACAAGTTGCATATAATGACTTTAAGTGTACTTCCAGTGCAGTTAAACTGCCAACTTTAAAATGCAGTATTCTCAATAAGTTTTAGTGCTTTGTAAGATTTATACTTCTAGGTCATTGGAAGTGTGGTAACAGCTTTTCAATACAGGAAATGCAGAGCACTGTGGTGCCCAGTAGATGAACTGCTGCTTCCCTGCTTTTTTGTATTCTCGGCAATGACGATGACTTTTTATATTTTGTGTGTGTATTTATGTACAATGTATATTTACATGTATAAAATACTTTTTTTTATTTTAAGAATGCATTGGATGTAGTAAAAAGTTGTTGGGATTGCTTATCCTTGTACCTGATGTTTGTAAGACAGGCTATATCTCACCGCCACTCAAACTGATCAGTCTCTTTGGACTGTTCATGTCTTTGAAAAGGTAATTTCCAAAGAAAGGTATTTGATGGTTATTTATAAATTTTTATTTTACATTGGCATTTATAAGAGCAGTACGTATTAGTGATGTATGTGTGGTTTGGAGGGTGTGGAAGGGAGTAATGTTCCTGTTTAGACGTATCTGTCTTTTCGAGTGCCTTAAAGAGAGGGAGCATGGAGAGCTAGTTTTATACTTCGTCGGACACTGTTATTCTCAGTGTTTCAGCCCTTGTTCTTCCCAAGAAGAAAATGAAAATTAACAGTTAAAAATATGCACATCTCAGCAAAGTAAGGATCTTGTCCTGTGTGACCTTCAGAAAAATATGAATCTTATACCACAGATCCCAGATATCAAGGTGTGGATTGTTTCCTTGACCTTCATATTATTAGAGTTTTAGTCCAGGGGAGGAGCAGGGATTGCAGAGTCACCCTGTGCCTGGCTGATTAGAGAAAGACAGCTGACTTCATAGGTATGCTATTGGTTGTCATCATCAATCTTTTGTCATCAGCCGGCACCCCTCGAAGTTCTTGTTTTCTTTGCGATTAAAACTGCCATTAAACAGGAATGAATGATAGTAGAACAACAGGTAGTCGCAAACCTGGGTGATTTGTGGGAGACTGGCATCATGTTTTCTGATGTCAGCACCAGAGGGTGTCTCTAGCCGTTTACATTCGTATGAGAAATTGGCGACCTTATAACGTGTTTGTGCAATTAGAGATCTCTGCGTGACTTTGTTGCAAAGGTTTGTAGAACTGGAACAGTGAAAGCAGACTGCTGTGCTCTGATGTAATTACATTGAGGGAACGTTGCCAGGACAACAGCATGATGTCGTCTCCAACAGTTTTTCTGTGAATACAGAATTATGTCACTGTGGTCTGTTGCTATGGTGATGTGCTTGCCTGGGTGATATGAATAAGGGGGTTGGTAAGCGGTGATAGGAACTGCTGCATCGGGGGCTTTAAGCGTCTCAACATTGGCATTGTCAGTACGTACGTACGGTTGTTGCTGCCTTCAGTTTTTATTTACAATTACATTTGTTACTTGTCAGGGAAGCCTGATTTTTTTAGTATGTTTATTTTATAATCAGTAGAACTGGACACAGCTGGTGATTGGGATCCGGTGAGGTGTAACATAGCTTTCTGGAGATTGGAATTTTAATATCAGAAGAAGGAGCAAGATGCTGCAAGTTAAATTGGCAGTGGAATATTCTGGAATTTAAAATGCAATATTCATTTGCCCAGCACCTATCAAGCTAAAAGATTAAAGAACACAAAATCCTGTCCAAAAACAGTGATTGGTGACCATAGTCTGATCTTTAAAAGTGATTGCTATATAAAAAGCTTCACATTCGCAGTCCATAAGCTGTGTAGTCAGTCCTTGTGACTTGGGAGCCAAGTACCACAATGCCTGGATTAGATGTTTTTGCGAACATCAAGAATTTAGCACAGGGAAGTTATAAATTATATTAGGCTAAATGTGAATCTGAGTGCTTACTAATTTTCTGCTTTGCATGAAGGGTAACAGGTAGCTCTTTTCCTTAAGGGAAAAAATTACTCTGATCTAGAAGGAAAATGGATTTGGAGGCCTATTCTTTTGTATTGATTTTGTTGGTGCTGTCAGCATCCGCACTATGGTAGAAGCAATGCACCACGTTACTAATCCTTTTTTTTTTTTTTTGCGTGCTGCAAGTGATTTGGATGGTGCTTATGATGGGCATTATACCAAAAAATGGGGTTCAGGATTGTGCTTTACATATGATATCAGCCTTCCAGTTTGTACAGTGATGGAGTTGAAGAATTACACTGTATGTTCAAGAGAAGTCCCTTGGGTAGCTTGACAGAAGTCCCAATATTCTGCTAAAATTTGCACTGTTTGGTTTTGACAAACTGCAGCAATTTGAAGTGTCTGGTAAAGTGAATTCTGTACAACAATTAATGGGAATGACTCGAGGTTAGGAAGAGAATGACACTGCTACTTTGAAAGCGATAATTACTAGGGTGTGCTGTTTTCATTTGATATTACAGTCAAACATGAGCAGTTTTCGTTCTCATCACCCCTACTTCTGTCTGACACATCTTGGAACTGATCACTACTTGCTTGAGTGGCTGCCCAATTTCATGGACACTTGGAATGGAGAGAAGCAAGAAATTGTTGTGCAGACATAATTGGTGGTGGAATTTTGCACTTTGAAATTTAGAGGGATACACCTTTTAATGTTCAAATTAAAAGTTGAATACAATTCTAGTACAATTAATCAGTGTACCTTGCAATGAGATGGCACCCTTGTTCGGGTTTCTTACAAGCACTTCATGCTACAACAATAAGGTTTGTCATCCTTCGTTTGCGGAAATTGGTCAAACAGATCACAAAATGAATGGAAACTCGAGAATAAAGTGAGTGAAACGGTTCACACCAAGTAGTGACTGCCAAGGATTGTTAGTAATGAAATGGAGCTGGAAAGCCTTTGATTTTAAAATCGCTTAAAGAGGTTTTGTGTCTATACAAAGCCAATTGCCTTTCTGTTCATTTCTCTGGGAGATGAAGTCACACTATTCTAAAACATGGAGAACATATTTAGTGCTTAGCAATTTCCAGTAGTGTTTCCAAAGATAGTCCATCCCACCTTATAAATGTCTTGGTTTGTTATTGGACCTCTGGGAGGGCCCTTCGCTTTTTTTTTTGGGTGTCCTAACATTGCTCATTTCCTAAAGAGGAAAAAAAACTTTTGTTTGTTTGCTCTGAAGACAGGATTACGTTGTCTCTGATGTATACAAAACCCCCATCTAAGATTGATTCCTGCTTTACTCTAGTACTGCCAGGACAGTCATCAGTTCACTGCTCTCCTTTGGTTATGTTACTCCATTTTCTACAATACACACCTTTGTTGTACAAAAGCAGTTTGTCATATTTTTTTCAGGCACAGCAGAGTGAAATAGTCCTCTACTGTTTTTCATTCATCCTTTATGATGACCAAACTGGCAGCTGAGGAATGAGACTGTATTTTTTAGGTTTGATTTCCTGTAGTGTTTAAAATCTGTTTACTGAAGTCTTCAAAGTTTTACTTATCATTGAATGTAGCGAAAAGTCAAGCAAAATGGCACCTTTTATTAGCTAACTAAAAATATTGTAATATGCAGGCTTTTGAGGCAACTCGGGCCCCTTCTTCAGGCAAGATGTAAATGGCTAACACGGTACAACACCCTAGTACTACTTCTCATTGAAGAAATTTAACCACATCACTTAAAAAAAAATGTGCTAGTTTTTGTCAGTGTAAACTAACATTAGACACCATACTACTCCAATTTGCAATTGCCATTTACCTAACACAACTCTAGAATCTTTGAGGGAACCAGAGATGGAGCAGAACATACAAACTCAATAGATGAGGAATGGGCATCAGCTTGGAACTCTGAACATGGTACTCTTGAGATCGCGCCACTAACCAGAGTTTCATAAAATACAATTTCAAAGTGAGATCAAATGCCTGTACAAAGTCTGCTACAACTCTTACACATGTTCTTAGACTGTTTCTCAATGTTCACCATCTGTATTAGGCTTGAACTGTGCCATTTCTTTATAACCTCTTGTACTTCTTAGACAAGATCTGAAAGCTGTGTGCATATGGGGGAACTAAGACATGGATGTTCTGGATATATCCATTGTAGTACAAGCATGATATAAATAAAGAAAATATTGGAAATATGATATCTTTTTGACATGAAAATGCTACTGGTTCAGTTATGTTTAAGGTGCACTAAAGGTTGCACTTCAGTCTATAATTAAATGTTGAACTTTTTTGTACAGTTCCTTGATTTTTAAAGAATGTCTTACAGTGAGTAAATTGGAACGTGGTGTTATGTGTAGTACTGCATTTTATTCAAGTCATATGAGAGAACTGCTTTCCTAACCACCTACCTAAAGGGGTTTGGGACAAAAGGGTTAATATGAAGTAAACCCGCTAAGATAAAATATCCAAAAGGGTAGCAGATATTCAACCCTTCCAGGTAAGTAATGACAACATTAATAAAAGTCTACTGGATTCTAAAAGATGGTCAGACTGTTGCTCATAAAGTGACTATGTTTTTAATCTTAAAAAAGGAACTGCTTTTTCTTTGTGTTTATAATGGTTAATTAGGCTTCTGCCGTCTGAGTAAAATACAAAGTGTCCTAACAGTTGGTGTTGTTATTCCAATATTTTTGTCAATTAAGCAGTAGCAAAATATTTTCTTTTCATTACCAACTCCCTGCATTTCTTAGGTAGGCAGTGTGGTGTAAAGGCAAAACCAATGGACTGTAAACTAAAAGGTTACAAGTTCAGTTCCTATCTCACAGTGTGACCCCAATCTTGTACACTACCTTGGGAAGTGGGAATGATAGTAGTCGTAACCATTCTATAATGTTTGGCATTTTGCAAGTGTCTTTGTGTTTGGTGGTCTGTAGGCACATCAGACCTGGAAGTAATTATTTCTACATAGTGCCAGGTGTGAACTGAAATCTTGGCAGTGTGGCTGCAGTCTGAAGAGTTGTATGTGTGTGTGTGTGTATATAATTAAATACATCTATTGTAGAGTGACAAGTCAACAGTTCACGTTCTACTTGAGAAAATCTGACTAGACCGATACTGCTATGCTTATTTAGTCAGTCATAAGAAACAAAGTGTAAAAAGTAGTAAATCAGCCTATAGACCAGGGTCACTCAACACCAAATGCTGGATGACCGAAGTGGCTGCTGGCTTTTGCTTTAATCAAATTCTTAATTGGAACCTATATATTTACTATTAAAGCAATATGTTTTTGGGCTTAGTTTTAACTAACTCATTTGTTACAATTCAGATGCATTAATTGCCTGTTTTAGTTTTAAACTGTTCCATCAAGGTTTTAATTGTTGCCTGTTGTCTTAACCAGACATCCGTTAATAATAAGGTGCGAATGGCCCAGGACCCACCAGCTCTCCAGCTGATGTGCTTCTGTTTAAACCTGTGCCCAAGCATCATGACGTATCTGTGTTAATACAGTGTTATGAACTAAATGAGAGAGAAAGGAACGACCGAGAAGTACAGATCTGTTCTAGACGACAGAAAATATGAATAATGCTCTCAAAAAATGAAAAATCTACAATGATAATGATTTGTAGTGGAAGAATTGAAGTACTAATGGGTCATCTAATTAAATACGAAGTTGCATTATCTTCTAAGGGCTGGTTTCTAATTCCGAAACTGGTTAGAATAAAAACTTGCACCTACTGTGGACCTCCAGGGCTGGAGTTGACTACCTCTGTTTATAGACCTTGGAAAGTTCATAAGTAAGCTACACCATCTTTTAGGTAAGACTAAAAAGTTCTTTGTTTTAAAATAGCAATATTTACTGTATGTATGAGTATACAAATGTTTAAAATTGATTATAGTACAAAATTCATAAAAATGTATTTCCTTCACCCAGATTTAATTAACTAGCTTTCTTAGTAACCATCCACACTTTTATGTTTTACTTTAGAAATGCAGACATTTTCATCTTCTCTCCATGATATCCCAGCATTTTCAATCCACAAAAATGAACACACATGAATCCGACTCTGAAAAGCATTTTCCATAAACTCTCCGTTTAAGCCTGGATGGGCAAAAACAAAGATAACTGAAAATGCTGACTCCGTTGTGCTCTGGTTGGTTCATTCTTACTACATGGATCTTCACTGATTGGATTCTGCACAATACAATGTCTCAATCCCTGATTGGTCACCCTTCAGAAAAGAAAAACATATTCCAACATAGTGGGCATAGAGGAGCTGCTTTCCATTGTGCATGTTGTGTTGCTTACCTGTATGCTTATAAAAATCTCTTTTATACCAGTCACTTACTACAGTTTTGCCGTAAATCCTGTGGGCAATGGCATTACCATTGGAGTGAAAAATTAAGAGCTCCTTGAAAACCTGATTGTAACATTCACATGTGACAGCCTCTTATCAATGTTTATTACTTTCTCTTGATCCATTAATTAAGGATGGGTGCTTTTCCCAGCAAAGTTAATGACACGGCACTTAACAAAATTTCTGCAGAATACAGACGATCTTGCATGAATACAGGGGAAAGACTCAAAAGCATGATGCAGTAAAGTGAAGCTAAAGAAACACACACATGCATGCATTTGTTTTCTTTATTGAGTTAGTTTTACAAATAACTGTTTGGTTCAAGATGCACCCCAATAGCTAGGGACTGCTTATAATCAATCCTTTTGCAAGTGAACATAATGCTGGTCACTTTAAATGTCGGTTTAACATTTGTGGTGATTTTATTTAATGACCAACTACTATCGCCAGTTCTGAAGATCACTACATTAATGTGATATTAGGGGGTCAATTTACTGCTGCTCCTTAAAGAAATTCTCTTTCTATGCCCTGTACACACCATCCCTGTGCATGTTGATACTTTCAAAGTGCATAAAGTACAAGGGACTTTGATTCTCATGGGGCTCTGAATTTTTATATATATATATATATATATAATTTGGATCACTTTTACTTGGAGTTAGTTAAAAGTTCAGGACACATCTTATTCCTTTTTTTTTTAACTGTAACATAAGTAAGTAAGATGATTTTCTCAGTCATTCAGCGAGTCAAAGGTTTAAGGCCCAATGTCTTATCCAGCATTTCAGACAGGAAAATGGACTTCCTGTAAAATGTGGCTCTTTTCCTTTTTCTTAGTGTGGCTAAGCCATTTGGAGTTTAAACTCGCAGTTAACTTTTATTTATTTCCCCTCTGGGATTAATAAAGTGTATCAAATCAAAAAAATGTAATACATTTTGTGACCCTTAGAAAATCACTTTGCCCATCTGTGCTCTAATTTATAAATAAATCCAGTGTAGCCTATATTGGTTATGTTACGTTTCTTTGCATACAGCTGTCCCCCGAAATATGCAATTTTGATAAAAATGAAAATGGGTGTAATCACTTTCAGACACCCTTTGTTTAAAATGATTCCAGCTCTTTGCTTTCCAGAACTTTTTTCATTATACAGTTCTGTGTTATTGGTATATTTTACTAGGTAATTCTATTATAAGGTTTTTTTTAACTGAAACCTAAAACTTACCTTTTTCACAAGTCTTTGTATGGTTCAGGTGTCTCCCCTTTGTCTCTCACCCAGTGGCAGGGATATGTAATGGGGCAAGAAACACACCATAGATAAGTATTGAATTGCATAAAGTTGATACAACTTTCTAAGATGAGGTGTCCTTTTGGTTTATTCTGTAAGATCACTTAGTAAGTGCTTCTTACTAGCAAGCAATGAGAGAAGAGACCTCAATTTTGCCAATCCTAACACCTGTCTATCTGTCATCGTCAGGACTCTCTATATCAGTGCAATGAATGAACTGCCCTTTAGTGTCCTTCTCTGACTGCTGTTAACATGGTCGTCCTTTAAACTGAGTTTGCTCATAACTCTGCTGTGAGAGTTTAATTCTAGACTATCCATCTTTCAAGCCTGTTTTATTTATTTTTTTTTTGTGGTGCTATGGTTAGCACTACCACCTCACAGCATTAGACAGTAGTGTTCGGGTTATGCTCAGTCACCGTCCATACAGACTTCTCACATTCTTAAACTTGTTTGCTTAGGTTTTTGCAGGAGATCCAGAACCCAAATATGGATAAAATAGGTTTATTGGTCTGGTATTGTTGATTGTTTCCTGTGCAGAAATGTATCCTCCCTTCCAGAGTTGGTTCAACAGTATTAGAGGAAACAGGTTTTTAAAACTGGATAGTTTGAAGATGTACTACAGGAATGTACATTTACTTTTTCTGTTTTGTATGCCTATGTAAACTTAGCAAGTTCTCTCCATGACCTTGTGTTTACCTAAGAGTGCTCTTCTTTTACTCCTACAAGACAAAGATGTGTGTTTTTGGTTCATTGAGTAAGTGAGTGAGTGAGTGTAGGTGGGTGTGCGTGTGACTGCCTCGTCCAGAGATAGTTTTTAGTACGTTATGCCAATTTATTTACCGGAGAGTATACACTACCAAAGTGAAAACCAACCATTCCTCTTTCTTGTCCTCCTCCTCCTGATTATCATGACAGGGTCATTACTGTCACTGAAAAGGACACCTTCTTCATATCTGAGCTAAATTTCTGTAGTAATAACTCAGGCAAACAAACATCTCTATTTTATTTTATTGGACTTTTTCACAGTGGCCACTATTCCCAAGTGTTTTACAATTCCAATTGGAGCTCTGGTCCGATATGGAGCTTGTGCAGGATCACATACTGAAGGAAATGTAGAAACTGATCTAGTAACCATATTTTTAGGCTCCAATTCCTTTAGCCACACTACCTGTATAAGGAGAGGGAAAAGCTACTACTAAATTTGAGAGAGAAACAGAGAATTTCTTTTACCAGTAGGACACACTGCCTGCTATATAGAATGGGAAAATGTACTATACATTTCCAAAGTTTAGTAGAAATGCAGTGGTTTGAGCAGGCCTGCACAAGTGGAAACCAGTGTCATCCACATGTGATGTGTTAAATTAAGGTCTGGTGGCTTTTGGGAATAAGTCGGGAGATTTAACTGAACTCGGTCACAAGTTGCCCTCTAGTGGTTAGACATCAGCATGAAAAGCAAGGGGCCTCTCACCTGCTGTAGCTGTGGTCTTGTATGCATGACAGAGACAGAAATAATGTTGGTAAAAAAAAAAAAGAAAACATTGTCCCATTTCATGAGCTACCTGAATCAGAAAAGTTAGGCAGATGAGACTTTTCCTATGGTACTTTAGAAATCATGATGTGTTATGGATGAGAGGTCATTGCTTACTACAGTTTTGCATGACAGTAGTCAACAGTCATGCTGATTATAGGTCACATATTTGTGCTCTTCTTCAGGCATAGGGCCTGGAAGAGGTGTGTTTTAGAGAGCATGAAGCCCCCTTCAGTGTTAGTTAGTTAGTTAGTGTTCAGTGTTAATGAAGTCCTATTTTCGGAGTATACAGGTTACACAGTGGATTCCACCGTATTGTTCCATGGTCCTTAATACCATTCCAGCTATGCCAATTTAAAATGAACAGACTGTTAAAAGAGGACAGCATGTGTAGGGTACTGGTGGCCTCTTACTGCTCACATTAGGGAGCACTTAACCACAACTTGCACAGATTTCTTGAAATGCTTCATTTCAGGGTCCTGCCAGTCCCACATGTAGCAAGCATTGCCATAGAAACTAGCGCTTTTATGTATGCAAATGAGTAGCACCCACACACAGTCCCACGCACAAGCACAGTATGATACAGGCTGACACAGAAATTCAGAAAGAGAGAGACACACACACACACACAACCAGACAAAAACACTATAGAAGAAGATTACAATAAAATGCACATGAACTGAAATACTGAAAAAAAACATGGACCAGACAAAATACATAAGACTGATGAAACCAAGAGCTAAATGAACAATTTGAACTTTGATAAAACACATCAAAATGATGGCGAAAATGCTTGCTGAGTGCAATGCAGATAAGTGAGTGAGAACCAAAGAAACCACTCGCACTGAAATCTAAAGAAGTTTGAAGAGCGTGAGATTCAAGACAAACAAATCGTCAGCCAAGTTCTCGGATTTTAATTTTGGGTTAGGTTTCATATTAACTTCAGTTATGACTGGAGCCCCTGGCTTTTAGAATGGCAAGTATGCTTAGAAGTAGCTTCCTTGAATGTGTTTCAAGAAGCAAGGAATTTATTCCTCCTTACAAGAGAGGGATTAAAGAAGGAGTAGCAAGTGTGGGTGTGCATTAAGTGTGCCCTGTGATGGAAGCCTGGCATGGTCCTACCCTTTAATCCAGTGCTGCCAGGACCCAGAATTAGGTTATGTGACTTAAGAAAGACAAGTGGCTGCAATGAAAGGTGCTCTGGTATTCACCTCACCTCGCTTGAAGGCAATAGATTTGCATCATTTTAATAAAATAGCAGGTTTCTGATAATGTTATTGTATGTTTTTCCTTTTGTTGAGTCTATAAAAAGAATTTTTTTTTTTTCTCTTTAAAAAAATTTCAGGAACTTGAGTTTGCACTTTGACTTCCACGTAAATGAAAGTTTAAGGAAGGGGTCTTGCTGTCAAGTTAAATCTAGATTTTGATTCTATGGTGTTCAAAACATTAGGTAAATTTGACTTGAGCATGGTGTCTGTGGAAGCATAATGTACAACGATAAGTGAACAAATGGACCTATCCTTTTCAAACAAGTTTCATCATGTCTGTCATGTTACAGGCTCCAGGCTTATTGTTTTTGGTGCAGTTTGGTACAGAACTTCTCTCAATAGCCTTCAAAAATTTTTTGACCTATATCCAACAGTAACTACTGTAGATATCCATCCATCCATCCATCCATTTTCCAACCCGCTGAATCCGAACACAGGGTCACGGGAGTCTGCTGGAGCCAATCCCAGCCAACACAGGGCACAAGGCAGGAACCAATCCCGGGCAGGGTGCCAACCCACCGCAGGACACACACAAACACACCCACACACCAAGCATACACTAGGGCCAATTTAGAATTGCCAATCCACCTAACCGGCATGTCTTTGGACTGTGGGAGGAAATCCACGCAGACACGGGGAGAACTTGCAAACTCCACGCAGGGAGGACCCGGGAAGTGAACCCGGGTCTCCTAATTTAAGAAAGATTTTTCCAGTTTGCTCCATTTAGTCATAGGACCAGGCCTATTAATTTGAAAAATTCTTGCACTGGTAGTTTCTGAGATACTAAATTTATTTAAATATTCATACACATGCACTCAAAGAAATGTACCGTGGTGCCTTGGTTTGCGAGCATAATTTGTTCCAGAAATGTGCTTGTAATCCAAAGCACTTGTATATCAAAGCGAATTTCCCTGTAAGAAATAATGGAAACTTGGATGATTCGTTTCACAACCCCAAAATATTCATATAAAAATGATAAATACATAATGTAAAGTAAAAATACATAAATTAACTTGCACTTTACCTTTGAAAGGAATCGTGGCTGTTGTGAGTGAGACGAGAGAGAGGAGGAGGAGGGTTATTGTGTAGGACGACTTTCACTCTAACTAACGGAATCACTGCTATCTGTTGGCTCACTGGAGTCTTTTTTTTTTTTTTTTTTTATGCGACTTCAACAAGGAACCAATCCAATGACAGTTGCTTTTGCCTCCTTTTGAGGATTTCACGGAAATGTGACATTGCATTGTCGTTAAACAGAGTCATCACTTGCACTGCGGCAGCCTTATTCGGGTGGTGGTTTTCTACAAAATTTTGCACTCTTTACCACATTTTACATATCTCCCTATTCTAGTACAGTTACTGAAGAACGGTCACTACACTTGGACACAAAATTAAAAAAATCTTTATGCACACACACGTGGTCACAATGCTATTGTAAACAGTACACGGTCGTACGGATATCGACTATATGAGTGAGGCATGCTGACTGAGACCAAGCATTGGAGACGATTTCCCACAATCCCGCAGCAAGAGAGAGAGAGAGAACCACCATCGGCTCAGTGGTGATCATGTGACGCTCGGCAGACAAAGCGTATTGCAAGACCTCGCTCATTTATCAAGTTACAATTTATTAAAAAAATGTGCTTCTTTTGCAGAAAACACTTGCAGACCAAGTTACTCGCAATCCAATGTTTTACTGTATAAGTGAAGACTGCTTGTTTGCTGTACCAGAGCACTTTCCATATCACGAAGACACATACACGCCACAGTAGGTCTTTTAAGGGTCGATGCACACAGAGGGTTGAAGCCGGCCCTGTGCCAGTCAGTCAGTACTACTACGATCACACTCATTTCAGAATTCATTGTTGTTTTTTTCAAGCACATACCTGCAGCTGCGAATAGCTTCAGTGTTAAATGGGGATTTTCTTATTAATATGGGGATGAATTGATCCATTTTGCCCAAGAGTCCCACCTCCCCTTTTGTTATACAGAAATGGTTTTTCAACTGCTTTGGAAATGTTTAGCACTTTGGTACTTTGTTCAATTGTGTGTGTGGGTTTTTAATATTTTTTACTTTTAAATGTCACTGTTGGTTGCCTGGTGATGTAGTTTTAGTTTGAGTGGTGCCAGTGTGACTCCATAAGTGGTACTTTCATCACAGGAATGTTCTGTACCAGGTGCCCAGTGATGCAAGCTTGAATTTCCATTCCATTTATCACACTTTTCTTACAATGTGAAGCAACTTTGGAAATCACCAAATACAAGTGCGAAATTACCATCCCTTGAAATACAAGGCAGAACAAGTACCTTACCTTAAAACAGACACAGCCGCTGATAGAGAAAGGTGAAGACTCGCGTTTAACAGCAATTGGGAAGAAACAGAGGTGTTAAGAACGGGGTAAAATTGAAGTTTCAAGGAAAGGTAAGGAGATTAAAGCTCAAAGAGAAAACACTTGCACTTTTCATTTTCTACTTCCAGCTGTTTTATTACTGATCTGTTCCTTTTCTGACTCCTAGTTATGCACATTTTTTTACTTTTCTGTGGCTGTCAGTCTGTCTTATAGCACCTTTCCTATCCAATCCATTCAATTATTTTCTTATCATTTTATTATTACATTGCTTTTCTTTCAATCCAGGCGTCTCATCTTTGTCCTAAAATCAGAGCATTTTATATGATGTGATGTTCAAAAAGTATTTTTTTTTTGAAAGTGTGAAGCATAGAATGAGCCAGGCTGGAAACATTCTTCAGGTGTACATAACTCTTAGCACAGTGGGAATCAAAGAACCCTGAATGTGAAATAATCAATAGCTGTGAATAAAAGCAAACGCGGCAAGTGGGAGAGTGAGGCAAAAGTACTAAAGTTTTTAAGAAAGATATGAAATGAGTGAGAGTGACATCAGTGACAGTCATTCAGTTTTATGGAGACTTGTCATTCATGGCCTCAGTTCACTAGGGAGACTGCATTTGTCATAAACAATCGGACATGCTTATCTATTTGAGAAAGGCTGGGGGCCATCATCTTTTTCTAATTTAGTGGAGGCCTTCCCCAGATTTGCCTGTACTTCTGTTTCAAGTTTATTGTTGTGTACATTAATAGAATGAAATTCAATGTTGCGTGTCTCACACAGATTAGTGATATTAATACAGCAAAAAAAAAAGATAATTAGTGAATCATCATGATAAATTGAGGGCAAACCTCGGGTAGGTAGACACATGCATACGGTATACTTGTATATAAAAGAAGGGAGTCGCACATTTCTCGGTATGAGTAGTTTTGTTTGAGTAACTTCATTACATGTGGCTAAAACTGTTTCTTAATGTAGAGGGTTTGAGTGCCAGTGCTCCTGTACTTTTTACCAGAAGAGAAGAGTGGGAAAAGCAACCACAGTACGGCAGAGGTCTTAAACAATGCACTGTTAGGCTGCATGAGTACTACTACTACCCTCTGTAGTGTTTTGGAGGCTTGAACTGAGCAGGTGCTGTACCAGGTAGCCAGTGAAGATGTTGGTGAGCATAGCTGGAGATACTGGAGCTTTCCTCAGACCTCTAAAAGAACTAAAGTCTTTAGTGATCGTTCTTATAGTTTATGATGTTCTCTGCGAACTTCATCACTGATGCTAATTCTAAGAAGTTTAAAACTGCTTGCCTTTTTGGCAGCAACCCTTTTGATGTAGAATTAATTTTAATCTGCCTCTTTCTGCAAGTTTATAGCCAGCTTTTTGGCTTTCCTGGCATTAACTGAGAGAATGTTGCCGTACGCGTCTGTATCAGAGGGTCTCTTCACTTTTAGTGAAGTGTCATCCGTAGGAAAGCAAAAGTTCATCTTGGCCGCCGCTAGTAGATGAAAATAAAATGTAGGAAAGTGAGTGATTTTAACTTGGTTAATTTTAAGTTTTGCCTTTGATAATTCTAGTAATTAATTAAATAATTCGGTAGGGCTCTTACATTATTTTCGTTACCCTTTCTCTGTAGGAGGTGTTTCTCCAGCAATTATATATCAAGGTAACTGAGTGACACTCATTTAAAGAAACAAAGTAATATAATTTATTGATAAACACAAGGATTATAGAAATGTGATTGCTTCCTGTATATCAACATATAGTAGAAGAGTGGACGCAAGACAGAAGAGACAGAGGAGTTCTAATTTGTCTTCACACAGATGAACAGTTTTTTGATAACAGGTCTTTAAGATTGATGCTAGTTGCAATGTAGGGTTGTTGTTGCTCCAAGTTAAAGTCTTCTTGAAGTAAAAGCTGCTTCTCAGTCTCCTTAGACTGGGCTCAGTCACTGGCACACAATCTCTGCTTTCAGGTCACCTAGAGATTGCCAGCTTTCAGCTCCCAAAGGAGGACACTGCTCATCCACTTCTAGGTTTCAGAGAGCACAAACAGATTTTTCCCAAGTAAGACGAGTGCAGCTAGTTTTTGAAGGCAAGTGTAACCTCTCATGATTTGAATTAAAGTCGCATCAACTTAGAAACTAGTGCCTGCTCATAGGTTGCTTTGTCACTTGTTTTTTGGTTGAACTTGGATGTCCATTTCTGGGCCTCTGCATAAATGACAGTTCAACTCTGATTTACACCTTTGTTATCATATGACATACAGGGCTGAGACTGATATGGACTGCAGTTCATCATCTTCATTTGGAATGCAGGTGGGGTTTGTTTGATACTGCTGGGTTTCTGCATCCCTGTTAAATCTCAGCAACTCTACGTTTTGTCAAGCCACACAGTCACCGGTGAGTAAGGAGTACAGCAAAAGGAGTTTAGCACACATTATTGTGGGTCGCTTGTGTTGAGGATAATTTTGGAAGAAATTATGCCAATGTTTGGGTCTGCCAGTTAGGGAGTAGAAATCCAGCTCTGAGATTGACTCCAAGGATACTATGCTGGCATAGCAGTTTGTGTTATCCACATGTGCTGCAACTGAATGAAGCAGAAGGGAAGTGACATCCTTTTTGAGCTGTTTCTAAAGATATCCCAACTGTAAGTAATATTTTGTGTCCCTGCACCTACAAGCCAAAGCATTTCATCACAGTGGTTGCAGGTGCCACTCTTCCCTAGCCATTGTGATTGTTCACTTTTGTTTTCTTTTGGGTACAGGGATAATAGTTGACATTTCATTTATTTTATTATAGATTTTATTTGATGAAAATAATGTTCATTATGTTCACTCGGGGTGGAGTGGTGGCTCTGAGGCTGAGAATGTGTGCTGGTATCCAGAAGGTTGCCGATTTGAATCCCTGTCACTGCCAAAGCGAGATCTTACTCTGCTGGGCCCTTGAGCAAGACCCTTAACCTTCAATTGCTCCAGGGGTGCTGTACAACGGCTGACCCTGTGCTCTGACCCCAAGGGGTATGCGAAAACTAACAAATTCCTAATACAAGAAATGGTATAAGGCGAAATAAAGAACAATAAAAGAAAAAAGTCTTACTTTTACAACAAAGAAAGTAACATTACGTTGACGTTTTAAAGCAGGTGGTTACTATATCATAAGCTGACTTTGAATCCATTGCTGTATCACTGATAAAGAGAGTAGGACAACTTATAGACAAGAATACATGGAGAACTTTTTATCCGTACAGATTCAGTAATGTTTTTGTTTATCTGTAAACCTCCAGAAGGTAATGCCCACAAAGAGGCCAAATCCACAAAGTACGGGTGAACCTTTAGTTCTATACTTGATCTTCATCCATCCATCCATTCTTTCGCTCACTTATCTCGTCTCAGGGAGCTGGAGCCTTTCCTGAGGCCCCTGGGTCAAGTTCAGAATGTTCAGGGTCCAAGTTAATCTGCTCCAGTCATGGCATTTTGGGGTGATGTGGCAAGGCAGGTACCATTCAGCTTTTAGTGAACTCTTTTGATTTGACCCTTAGATTCAGGCTGAAACCCAGACTGTTGGTGTAAAGCTGCTCCAAAAGAGGAGTCCCCAAAGGTTAATTGAATCGAAGTCCTCTGTGATACACTATAAACATTAGGAATCAGTGAAGCCCATAAACTTGTTAAATAAATCTGCAGACCTAATGGTTTGCTAGGCGCAAATATGTAGATGGAATGAAATGGGTCACTTTAGAAAACAGGTCAGCAATTGAGGGGAGGCCTATTTTTTATTGCATTTTCAAGCTTTCTCGAGAACCGAATGTTCCAAATCTGTGAAACCAGGCGGTGGTATTTCCAGCAGTCAAAAACAGACATCCAAAAAACCTTAAATGCCCTCCGACTAGTGGCCTGTTTGATCCACTGACTTTATTCAGTCAAGCTAATAGTTGGACAAAGGATGATGATGATATTCTTTTATTTCACTTCTGGTTTACTCACATCTCAGGGTGGTGTTACATACCATCCAGTACCATCGACTTTGGATTTTAACTTTCTGTTACAGCTCGAGGTAGCACAACAGGGCAGTGGTGAAACAGAGTCCTTACTTGGACAGCGTTTGTTTGGAGTTAGCATGTTTTCCTACAGTCTGTGTGAAATATTATCTGATATATATTATTGGAGCTTGTAAACTAGCTTGGTGTGAGTATGCCCTGTAATTGGTTACCATTCTTGCTCCCATTGCTTCCCGGATGGTCTTGGATACTCTGTGATCTTGAACTGGGGAAGTGAGTTAAACGGATGGATGGCGGCGATCATGAGTCTCTCTTATAGATATTTATTTAATGTGTTTTAACTAATTTACTAAAGGCTTGATAACAAAAACTAAAAGTAACAGTAAAAGTAAAAGTCTGGAGTAACAGAACCTTCTCAGACCTGCTTAGTCCAGTCCAGGGTCTTGGGTGGCTGGCGCTTATCCTGGCAGGAAAGTTGCACATATATTCATTTTCGGTTTCACATGGACACAATCTGGAGTTGCCAGGTAATCTAACATGTGAGCCTTTAGACACAGCAGAAATCTCAGGCCTCAGCGGCCTAATCTGTTGCTGTTCTTTAGTAAACAAGTATTGCAGAAAGTGAAGTGTATTGTTTATGTCTGCACGTACTCTCACTACACTTTGACTTCCAGCTTTTACAATAAGTCCAAAGGTTAATGATCACAAGGATAAAAAGTAACTGGTTCAAATTTACATTCATGCCGTAAATTGTTAACCTTTTCAGTTAGGTTTATGTTAGGAGACAACTGCAGTTCAGAGTTATCGGTATACTGTAACTGTCCTCCCTGATAATGTGCAATTTTTATACTGTGCTTATTTTAATTGTATACAAAACATGTTATTTAATACTGTATGAGAAAATGTGTGATGCATAGCTGTATTAATCCCAATGGCAAGCCAAATTTCCTTCTGTAGACAATATAAAATTGAATAATATTAAATTACCAAAAATGTGCTACTGACCTGAAAGAGAGGTAAAGTAAATAAAATTGGACCAAGGTGTTCTGGGTATGGCCGAGTGTTATCAAAGACCATCTGGTCACCTCTTAATGCTTTTTGATGTGATTACAGGTTTTACAAGCCTTCACTTGCTGTTCTCTTTCCTCAGATTTTGTAGGTCACCAGAAATGTACTTTGAAAACATCTTAAAAGCATTTTATAATTGAATGTTCTACATTTGGTAAATCATGGACCCAATTAAAGACTGGGACCTAATCAGCCCAAGGTACAGATAGGAGACCAGAAGGAAGTGTTATCAGGGTTCAAAACCTTGAAGACAAAAACGACAGGACCATGACTTGCTTGACACAGATAATTCACTTTTATCATTTATTAGTTCTTCCAGGCACATAAAAACATTTTTAATCATTTAAAGAATTTCAGTCATGTAACCTGCCAGGTATTTACTTGGTTAACTATCTCTAAACAAGACTGCTCTTAATGGTTCACAAAAACAATAAATATACCGTATACACTCGTGGATAAGTTCTTCCACGGATAAGTCGGGGCTTGATTTTACCGTTTAATTTCTGGTATTTTAGAATGTCGGGCATATAAGCCGAATACAGAAAACTCACATTATTGGTCCAAGAGATTATGATATGCTAACAGCCACCTGAGAGAGTAGCCACGGAGCACACAGCCTTTGTTTTCCTATGTATTGTGCCTACGTGACCACACGGTAATACCCAAACTATTCTGAAACGACGTTTGCACTGATTTGTGTTTTTTGTATCTCATACCCTAATATACCTTTATCATAGGAGCATCCCTTATTTACGATGGAGTGTTCGATCTGAAGAAAATATGAAGCTGGTTTTAAATTAAATGCAGTTGAAGTGGTGAAAGAAATTGGTAATTGCGCTGCAGCAACAAAATTCGATGTATCTGAGAAACTGATGCGAGATTGGAGGCAAGAAGATTTAAAAAAATATACATATATATATATATATAGGTAAGTGTCACATTTTTGAACGGGCGTATAAGTCGGGGTCTGATTTTATGATCGACTTTTTTGGGGTTTCAAGATCCAACTTATACGTAAGTATATATGGTAATTGATAAAAGTTCCCTGAAAACCTCCACCCCACCCGAGTACCATTGCTTATGTGGAAATCTGTAGTATAAATGTATTCCACAGAGGAAAGTTTGTGAGAAGAAATGACCAGGGTTGTAATTCACTTGTCCATACCAATTTTTAAGGTCATGCCCTTTAAACTTAAGCATCTGATGTGTTGACTTCAACCTCCATGGAAAAAGGTGGGGATCTAAATATCCATTGAAACGAGCATTTTCCTTTTTTTGTTGGAAGGATTGAGAAGGGAAATTATGTTGTTAAAACTTTCTGCTGAGATTTTGTAAAACTGAAGTGTGAATCAACTATGCTCTTTCTTATAAATCGTCTTATAAATTCTGCGAGCCTAGTTTAAAGTAACTGGAAGCACTTAATTTGTGCTTACAAGATCGTTACTAGGCTTTGGTGAGATGTCCTAAATAGTACATGTTTAGTTTACTGTATGGCAGTTATTTCTCCTACTACCAGCAGATTCTAGATTTGCTTCAATTATCATTTCTTTCTTAATCTACCTTGATCAAATACATTGTACTACTGATCTATTTTGATCAAATGGGCAGGCATTACAATTTAGGGTCACATGAAGGACCAGTCAGTTACTAAACTCCCAATGTCAGAACAGTGTACCTGGTGTCAGACATAGAGAAACACAAATCAAGGAGTGGAGAAGCCACTGACAAAATGCATGTGGCCAGAGGCTTCAAAAAATCTGCACACCCACTGAGTTTTGCAGACAATTTGTACAGTGACATTCATAAATAAACATATTACATTTTCGTATACATGTACATTTGCACAGTGACAAGGAGAGAATATGCTTGTTTTAATTCAGAAAACAAAGTCCCATGCAGTATGCTGAAACTTCAAACTTTCTTTCCCTGCTGTGCCACTTTGTTATACTGACCTGATGTTCTGTCTCGTAGTCACATTTGCTATTTCCAGAGTAAGAACTGGATTTCTGCTAAAATGAAATATTATTATATTATACATTCTCCAAGGATAGCAAATGGTCAGAGTGCAATAATCTTTATATACTTAGAATGCCAATGTTTTTAACAGGGCAATGTGGTGTCACCATGTTGGGATATGGGGGTGAGGGAGAGTGAAAGCTCAGTTAATATGGGGTGAAGTGCCATGCGCATTCATGAGCTACCAGTACTCGTAAGGCAGGAACGGCCCACTTCAGGCATTGACTAGTACTAGCAGATTCATTGAGGACTCCAATCGTAATATGTCATGCAAAAACAAAAAAATAATGCAGTGACGTGCAGCTCGGGTCAGCTGGAGATGCTGGATGTGATCTAAATAAACGTCCAAGGAATTAGCCATTGAATGGATTATGTCCTTCCTAAACTGATGACGAAATCCACTCTTCCCCCTATTCTTTATCTTTTGTGATTATAACTTCTCGTATACAAACTGTGTTATTTGTTCTGTGGCTTTCTTCTTTATTCCTGTTTATTTTTCTTAATCTAATTCAGAACTTTGACTTTCATGCTCTTATCTGTTGTTTGTTTTTTTTTTTTTACTTTTGATATTAGTTTTTGTCCTGTGACATTAGTGTTATTTTTGCATTGATTGCTAATGTATTCCTTTAAATATTTATGAAGTGGTCTGACCCTGGGAAAGGTGCTATATAAACGTATTTTTGTTTTTTTTATTCTGATCATTAAAAGTACAAGTGAATTTGGCCAGGGTTCATGCAGTGTTGCGCAATGAGCAGTGCATAAATACTGGGGAATGTTATGTATTTAAATAAGTTGTAGGATAAGTCATATTTTATTATAGTTACAAAATCTATTTACATTTCAAATTCTTATTGGATACAAACTTACTTATTGACCACATATAAGGTATTCCCAGATCAAAGAAGTATTTCATTTACTTCTACATATTTTTATTAACCAAAATTGCCTCATTGCTTAAATATGAACATGTGTGGATTAAAATCTGTACTGTGTTGGTTCCTGCCCTTCCCCTAACGCCGCCAACACAGGCGCCTCGACTGCTGCCCTCAGTCCAGACGATGGATATATATCTTAATGCTATTTGCTCAAGTTGTTTGTTTCTTGACTTTATAATGTTTAAATTGTGGTGCTTGATTAGAACTTTATGTTGCGATGGTAGTTGCATGCTGTGGCCCAATAGGCGTGCATTTGAGCAAAATGTCCCCAAATAAAACAACCAGAGTTAAAGTCAAGGAGAGCAAGGTTAAAACGAGTTGCACATTGTATTACACAACAGAATATCAGCCTCTTTAGGCCAACACGCACAGGGGTCTGAGCAGGTGGGGTGGGTGGCTGGCCCACTTACCAGCCAAAGTGCTACTCTTTATAATCGTGTTCTACCTGCTCCTTCGCTCCTTCCTCTGGGCCTTCTTTCTCCCCACTCTTGCCTCGATCTGCTCTCCCAGACTCCATACTTGGTGGCCTCGGGCGTACACAGTGGGTCAATCTAGAATCAGCAGTTCACCAAACATGCCTGTCTTTGGAATGTGGGACACAGTGAGAGCTTGTACATTATATACACACACACACACACACACAGAGTTTGAACCCAGGACACCATGCTAGCTAGACTACCAATCAGTCAAACTTTTTTTTTATATACTGTAACCACCATGGCAAGGCAGTATACGGATCACATGAAAAAACAGTTCAGATCAACTCAAGTGCAGTGGTTTGAACTATCGATGTCCTTATTCATGGGATTACTCTGCAACATAGTCCTCTGTATACAAAATGAAAAGAGAAAATTGAAGATAACCACAATGAGAGATACTAGTAAAGCGGTATTAAGCTACAAAGGAATGAAAAACATGCTAATGAAATTTATTTAAAGGCATAAGTGCCAAAATCTGAGATCATACACATACGGCAGGAGAAATTCCAAATGCGATAACCTACAACATATGAACGTGCACTGAAAAGTGAGCACCTTAGTCTGGCTCCCGAAGACACTGGCTTGTGTAATCATTACTTCCCTACCAGCGTGAACTTTGAGGCACAAGGGCCTCTTTAAAATGCTATTAGCAAGTCTAATTTGGTGTGTAAACGTCCCGACAGGCACAGTCTAACACCTCACAGAGGAGACCTTGACTACTGCTTGGCAAATTGCAGAAGACTTTGATACCAACTGTATGTGACCCACCAGTCAGCCGCAGCCCCTCCTTCACGTTGCTGTGTAGCCCCCCTTAATAGTCTGCCCTGACTATTCTCCTGGCAGTGTGGCTTGTCATTTTTGACTGAGTGATGGTGACCTGAGCTCAGGAGGGCTGCCTTTTAGGGAGGCAGTGGAACAAGGAAGAGAGAACCAAATTTAATGTGTATGCGATTGCACCAGTGAGTTGATTATTAATGATTTGTGTATCCAAGCCCTGGTTAGCATTTATAAAGAAAAGCAAAGAACTCTGCACTTCATTTTGGAAAGAGGCACCAGACTCCAATGCCAGCATGACAGACGCCAGTCTTACAGGGTCGGCAAGAAGCTGGACGTCCACTCCCTCTCCGTCAACTGATGACAGCATGGCCATCAACAATGCGGCTGATATTTCAGTGATTGTGGTCTACTTCATCCTGGTTTTGGCCATTGGCATATGGGTAAGTATTTTTTTTTTTTTCCCTATTTTCTTTCTGATACCTTATGAGAGAGTGTGGGTGTTTGCATGAGGGTATACTTTCCAGGGTTTGTTCCCTCCATGCTGCTCCAGTCCCATGCAGTAGAGAAATAGATTAGGCAGGTCTAATGATTGGCGAACAGTGGGGTGGCATTTGTATTGGTTAAGGGTACAGTGTGGGGCAGCATGAGGAGGTACAAGTGTAGAAAAGTTGTCAGCCAGTACCCCAGTTTAGAGCTGTAGGCAGGCAGACTTCTAAAAGAAGAAGAGTCAGCACTTCAGTTTGCCACATAATTTCTCTGAGCAATCCAAGCACTGTGGTAGGCTCATTCAGCGAACATCAGAATCGGCGTACTGTTCATTCCCCACCAGTGAGCCTTCACTGTACAGTTTCTTCCAATCTAGTCCCGGCATCACAAATTAAGTTAATCGACTACCCAAGTCCCTAAGTGGCGGGAACATGTGCGTAAATAAAGGTATTTCCTGGTTTACCTTTGAAGGAACGCACAGAGTAAATAGTTGCCATTCTAAAAACAAAGGTCCTTTGAAGTCGAGTGTGTTTAAATTACAGGGAGTTTTACTGTCTCACATTTTCAAGGCTCTTTCACCTCCCACGTAGTCCAGATTTTTCCTACCATATTCATATAGCAGAGGTTGGTGGGCTCAATGAAACATGAAACCTAAAAATGTGCATACCACCTGTAGATATTAACCTGTACTGACTAACTAAGAGGGTTAAAAGTTAGCAGGTTTCTTGCAGTAGTCCAGCTCTTCTGTTTGTCTCAATCAGAGTCAGGAAGAGAGAGAAGATCTTTCAAGGGTTAGGGTTTTAAAAATCAAGAATTTCCAATGAGAAAGAGATTTGAGAGTTGGCGAGGGAAAAAAGGCCAAGTCCTCCTCAAGTGAGCTGTTGGACTTGAACTGTTGTGGTCAGTCAGGTCTCTCTGCCAAGGTTTCTGTTTTGCAGCTGCCTCTCTCTATTTCAGCATGACTACAGTTGCCCCTCATGGAGTCCCAAAAGTGACAGCGCTTGGTCAGAGAGTGAACCTTTTGTCACTTCATGTTGACACAGAAACAAATGCGAAGTGTAGCTTGAATTTTTATGGTTCAGAGATTTGTAGATGTGAACAGAAAGCTCAAATTAAATTTTACGACTGACATTGAGGCAGCAGTGGGATGTACAGAAATCAGTATACAAGTGTTCATCTTATGGCCACATTCTTGTCTGTAATGCACACAATTATAAAAAAAAATGACAGAGCACTTTATGAATGAATAAAGTACATCTTCCATTCATTGTTGGAATCCAATGTTTCTAATACACTAATGCAGGAAGTAGCATTAGGGTGCAGGATTCTTGTCGGTCAAAGGACACAATGTTTGCAATCAGATTACCTTGCATTTGAATTTCAGCAATCCACATAACCACAGGGAGAAACGTCTATCTACAGGCAAAATGGGACACTGGTGCAGCGTGGCAGCAACGCTAGCAGCTTCACCATTATATGACTTGCAAGTTGTACAAATGGTGACTTTTTATAGTGTCTTTCTTAATGAACGTGACCTGCATAACCGTTCACAAACGTCCAATCAAAGAATTATAAAGTGATCCGAGTTTGAGCAGAGGCAAAGCAGTGTTCGGCTCGACCTGTGTCACTTTCTGTGGTGACCTTTGTAGTTAGCGAGCTTTGTCAGATGCTTGACATTTGAGCCAGTGATGCCTTTATTGCACCATTGTCAAGCTAAATCTTTTTTACGTTGATTCATTCCTTGGCCTTAACTGCGAGTGAAACACTTTAATTGCTTTTTCTCTCCTCTTCCTGTAAATTGCTACTGTAATCAGGGATTGTCAACAAGGGACGTCTCCCTCCTCTCTACTCTGAAGTCAGGGAAGTTGGATGAGTTGCACGGTGCTATACAATGCACCTTTGTGGCCTTCGATTTTTTTTAAACCTGCTCTGTGAGGCAGCAGGAGTCAGCACTGAATTGGATGCCAGTGTTGCTTTAATTTTAATCTTATCTGTATTTCTAGACGTTGAATAGAGGTGTAGACGAACCTGATTAGGTATGATAAGATGAGAAAACAGAACTCCACCTTTGGGCTTTTTCTTTTTAAGCAAAATGCTTTACCCTAATACCCCATGATCAAATTGATAATTGACTTTTTTTTTGTTTTTAAGGCAATGATACGCAGCAACCGAGGCACTGTGGGAGGATTTTTTCTGGCAGGGCGCAGCATGGTTTGGTGGCCAGTAAGTATCTGTGTAACAGTGCAAACCACAACTGTTGAGATCATGGAGTGGCTGCTCACGATGACAGATGGAATAGCAAACAATGGGGCATTTGAGTAGAAAGAAGCAGCAAACACTAATAAGAGAGAGATCTCTTGTTGTTTTATACATTTCTGTCATTTGTGTTGGTTGGAGGCCCAATATCAGTTCTCACAGTCTCATTTCATGTGCACTTGTAAGTTCAGCTAACTACACATTATTCCAAACTTAATCCAAAATTTACTGAAGGTAAATTACTGAACACAACAATACTGAGCCATACAGTATGCACATCAACACATCAGTCTTGGGAAGAAGCCCTGGTCAGGGCAGAAGTCCAGTGCATAGTGTATTGTCACCCAAGACCAGATTAGAGTCAACAATTAACCTAACACATGCTGTATGTCTTTGGGGAGGTGGCAAAAAGCCCACCCACTCATGGTAAGAACATGCATACTCTATAAACAAAAACTAGAACCAGGAGTGGAATTCAGATCTTGGATCCATGAAGCAGCAGCTCTTGCCACCTCACTGTCCTTTATAGTCATATAAATGCATTCAGAGGCAGTTAAAAGGTTATAGATAGATAGACCAGTCTCTCTACGTTTTTCATTGAATTAAGTGGTTAAAAGATTAATGTAGATAAGAGGATCTTCCCTGATCCCTCCTGCATTGGCCTTTGTCCTTCTACTGAGATGAACTTGATAAGGTGAGAAGAACCAGTGCTCCAGACACCCGTACAAGTGTCATTGCTTGCTCACTCTCTCTGGACATCCTTACTGTAACTCGGGTAAAACATTTGGTAGCCTCTTTTATGAAGCACACTGGTATGGTTCTTTTATTACCAGGGTAAACACAAAAAAAAAACAAAACACAGCAATGGAACCTTTGCTTGATGGCCCATTAACGTTTTGTGTCAAAAGTACCGTATATATATACTTACATATAAGTCGGGTCTTGATACCCGAAATACTGGCATACTATGAGAGGATATTCTTCTAGTGATGTCAGATTAAACTGTGGATTTCAAAACCCAGGCAGAAGAATACCTCTGTTCAAAACAAGCATCTTTTCCTTCCTTCCTAACCTTAACCCAGGAAAAATTAGTTATTGGCTATAAGTTAAGGTCTCCATAGCTCTCTGTTCTCCTTCAACCAAGCTTCCAAGCCTAATTCCTAGATTATAAGCTCTACTATGGTTTGCTTGATTTCAGATCGGTGCCTCTCTGTTTGCCAGTAATATTGGCAGCGGTCACTTTGTCGGCTTGGCTGGGACAGGAGCAGCGGCTGGGATTGCAATTGGAGGCTTTGAATGGAACGTGAGTATCTGCAACTCTCCTTTTCTGCTCTTCAGTGAAACACGAGGTTAGATATTCTAGGCTGACACATAGGAGTAAAGTGAACAGAAGAGTACTATGCTCAAGATCTCAAGCTCTTTATCACTAAGATGATGCCCACGGTCAGACACACTGTTTATTGATTATATTTCGGATGTTGTAAATCTATTCGTTGATGTAAATGTTGACCTTTACAATTGTAAAAACACTTGCTTGATTCTCTGTATCAGAATGTTAATATAAAACAGGGGTGCCCAATGCATTGATCGCGGTCAACCGGTAGATCGCAAAGGTAGTGCAGGTAGATCACGTTACGTTCAAAACATTTTTTTAAAAGTTAGTCTATCATATATCCTCCCTATGGCATTTGCCACTTGATTGACATACAGGGCGGCCAGTCTGAGATCTTTCTTCTGACACACTGGTCATCCCACACACATGATAAAACCCGCAAGCTATTGCAAAACTCCGCCTATGATCTAGTTAGCCTTCCAATTTATATCGAGTAAAGAAGGGATTTAAAAAAAAAAAATTGTTTGGGGAGGGTAGTATATATATAATCATTTTTAATGTAGGTAGATCATTTTGACCTAGTCATTTTAAAAGTAGCTCACAAGCCGAAAAAGTGTGGGCACCCCTGATATAAAACATAAAGCTAAATACGTGTTTGCATGTATAACAAGCATTCCTTCCATTTGTGTGCAATGTAAACTCCTCAGTTAGTGTGATGTCCGTTTCTTTGACTATTGACCTCTTGGTCTGTCACCTCAACACAAATGTAATGGCGCTGGTTCATGTTGCTAACCACTGCAATGTTTTCTCTATTTTTAGGCATTGGTGATGGTTCTTCTGCTTGGATGGCTGTTCGTGCCGATCTACATTAAAGCTGGGGTGAGTTCTACTAGTTATCCATTCACGGAGCAGTGTTTGGAGAGTCTACATGCCTCATACAATTTCAGGAGACTCATATTAAACAAAATAAGGGGGTATGTCTATCTGTTGCATTTAGAAACATGGACTTCCATGTGGAGAATAGAACTTCTTCAGCACCAAGCAGTCGTCATTTAAACAGTCAGCTGTCAAAGTCACCGTCCTGCACTTTCAGCAAGTTTCTGTGGGCACCAGTAGTTGAACTCGTGAAACTGTGTAAAACACAACCATTTTAATTGTGGCATAGAGTAAATGGATTTCTCAACCTCTCTATTTATTATGGTTTCATATTATTATTTAGCATCTTTTTTTTTCTTTTTCCCATCTTCCACACGACAGGTTGACTGCCAAATGCAAGGATGTCCCATGAATTTGTGTACTGAAACTTCTCAAGTCATTTTTTTTTTTTTTATTGTTGTAGGTGGTGACCATGCCTGAATATTTAAAGAAGCGATTTGGGGGCCAGCGTATCCGCATCTACCTGTCTATCCTCTCCCTACTCCTGTACGTCTTCACCAAGATCTCGGTATGTCTAGAGGGGTGTGTGACCTCAGGGAGGTGCTACTTCAGGAGTGTCAAGTTTATATACTGGAGGGCCACAGTAGCTGCTATCTGGAATAACAAAAGCAGACATTTTTCAACCTGAGTGATGCCTGATTGATAGCTTTTTCTCCCACACTGTTAACAGAACAAATCCTTGCTATACTGCCTGTTCATTACCTTTATTTATAACACACTTGTCCATTACTGAAGTGTGTATACAGTTCTGATACCATTATGTTTATGCAGAAGGCCAGCATGAAAGGTGAGGGTGGAAGGTTGTGGTATGGAAGCCCTCTGATCAATGTTAAAACTGCTTCTTCTATCTTCCCTTTCATGATTAGCTGGAGATTCACTAAAGCAATAGTTGTGCATGTTTACTAATATAATATTTAAGGTCAGGTTAGGTCACCTTTTGTTTATTTGGCATAAATAAAGGAGTCATAAAAAGGGTAGATGGAGCTGCATAACCCTGTTCTCTCATCATGAAGAAAAGCCTGAGAGCCTCTAGTCTGCTATGCCTGTCAAGTCAGTCAGTCAGTCAGTCAGTCTGCTGGAGCCAATCCCAGCCAACACAGGGCGCAAGGCAGGAAACAAACCCTGGGCAGGGCGCCAGTCCACCGCAGTGCCTGTAAAGTGGCATGTCTACTGTATTTCAGGGCCAGGAAGACATAGACAGGGCATGACTTGCACAATGATTGAGTGGCTTACTCACATACAGTATGTCTCTTGGCAGGCGGACATGTTCTCTGGTGCTATCTTCATCCAGCAGGCTTTGGGTCTGGATATTTACCTGGCTGTCTTCATCTTGCTGTTGATTACTGCATTATACACTGTAACAGGTTGGTGACATTGCTATGCATCATGGTGTTAATCAAAACCCCTCTGACCATGGCTTATTGCAGCTATGAAATAAATGGGTCACAGAGAAGCATCAGGGCTTGTTCGTTGTTAACTAACAGCTGTGTAAAGTATTGATACAACGGTGTTTAGAGGTTCAGTCCCAGAAAAATAAAATGATTGTATATACTCACATATAAGTCGGGTCTTGAAACCCGAAAAATCGATCATTTTTTTTTTTTTTACATCTTCTTGTCTCCACCAATCTCACATCAGTTTCTCAGACACATTGAATTTTGTTGCAGCAGTGCAGTTACCAATTTCTTTCGGTTTAATTTAAAACCACCTTCATATTTTCTTCTGATTGAACGCTCCATCATAGATAAGGTATGCTCTTACAATAAAGGTGTATGAGATACAAAAAACACAAATCAGTGCAAACGTCGCTTCAGAATCGTTCAGGTATTACCGTGTGGTCATGTAGGCACAATACATAGGAAAAAAAAAAAGGCTGTGTGCTCCATGGTTACTCTCCCAGGTGAGTGTTAGCATATCATAATCTCTTGGACCAATAGTGTGAGTTTTCCGCATTCGACTTATACAACTAACATTATAAAACACCAGAAATCATACTGTAAAATCAAGCCCCGACTTATCTGCGAGAGAACTTATCTGCAAGTATATACGGTAACTGAATTATGATTGGAGTTAACTGGCAAAAAATATTCACATTATTGAGAGTGACAATCAGCCAAAGATTTGCAGAAAAGTCTTTGAGAGTCGTAGTCAAAGACCTGTTTTTATAATGAGATAATAAAACACTAGTCTTCATATTTGAATCTGGGAACCTCAAATTCCAGCCATTTTTTTCAGCAAGAGGCAAGGTAAGAACAATTAGTTTGAAAACAAGAATGTAGCACATGTATGTCACTAATCATGTGGCTTCTACACTGCACGCCATCCAAAGGTGTTGAGGGTGTGGCATCATACAATATTGGAGGATACCGCACTTTTATAAAGACAATTATGAATTAATTACTGCCCAGTGATATTGGTGAGGGGTTGAGAGCTCTCTTATAAAATAACTTTGTGAAAGAATGGATGCCTGCCAGTCACAACCATCTAGTTAAATGGCGTGTGTGAAAACAGAGTAGCTTTATCACATTTAAAAATGACCTCTGGCTAAAAACGTGTTGCTCATTGCTAAACAAATACATTTCTTCATTCATACGTCTAATATTGAACCTGCTTATCATGCTTCAGAGTATCTCGATAGTTTTGTGCATGCAGGGAAACCACAAAAACAACAACGATAATGTTGGAAGTCTAAAGATAGCAAAAAATTTAAGGAAAAACATAAAATTGATAGCAGCAATCAAAAGTATGTAGCCTTCTTCACAGAGCCCAGTGGCTGATGGTACATGGTAGTACTTCAGGTGAATGGCGCGTGGTGAGCCAGTGGGCTGAATAGCCTGCCCTTGTCCAGATTGTTCTTATATTCTTGTAGTTTGCACATGTGCAGCTGGCTGGAGTCATTTGAAGTTGGACATCAATTTCTTTTTATTTTCTGCCACCATGCAGTAGAGTATCTTATCTTAATGGCAGGCCCTATCCACAGGTTTTTTTTAGAGTGTTTCACTCCTGAATTCTTCTTTTCTTTTATGCTGAGACTATAGTTGGTAGACACCACATCTACAAAGCCCATTGTTAGGTGTTTTTTACAGCAGCTCTTCGCACTGAAAATCTGAACTAATATAAAAAAAATGTCATACCCTGGTGTTTCAGAAATAAGATATTTTTTTTAATGGGTCTTTTAGTGGAGTTACATTTTATATTGGATTTTCTCTTTTACACATTTATATAAAATGTGAAATTGTAGATCATTTACTGTTTACGCCCATGATTTGTGACATAATTAATCAGTGTTGCCTGCAATGCCGAAGCCCACTGTTGATAACAGTAATGTAATAATCTCACAAATTTCCTTTACATTGTAACATTAATTTTTTAAAAATCTTCCATGCTTCTACTATCATCTATCCCAGGACCTTTCAGGTCATTTTGCTCTCTGTCTTCCTAGGGGGTCTGGCCGCTGTCATTTATACCGACACTCTGCAGTCCTTCATTATGGTTGTTGGTGCCTTTATTCTAATGGGCTTTGGTAAGTCCTCCTTTTCCTTTAACATTCAAATCAAGCTTCATGGACCTTCTATTAAAAATATTTAACTGCTGGCACAGATCTGTAGTAGCTGAATCTGTTCTTTTTCAAAATACTCCCACAGCCTTCCATGAAGTTGGAGGTTATAATGCTTTCATTGAGAAATACATGGAGGCCATTCCCAGGATCACCACTGAAGCCGGCTACAACATCAGTGCCTCCTGCTATACTCCTCGACCGGACTCCTTTCACATTTTCAGAAACGCTGTCACTGGAGACCTCCCATGGCCAGGGCTTGTATTTGGATTGTCCATCTTGGGCATATGGTACTGGTGCACTGATCAGGTATGTGAGGGTAGAGGTAGGTAGACATCATGGAAAATTGCTCTGCATCTCCAGCGGTGACCACATTGGGTTGACTAATGGTTGTAAAGAGATACTGAATGACTTTGACATCTAATATGCTCAGGCCTGCTGCTGGAGATCTGACTAACTAATGATAGACAATGCTCAGTGTGTCTTTTTTTGGTAACTATAGGGTATTAAAAAAAAACAATGAAGAACCTTGAACAGTTAGTGGGATTCCAAGACATTATTCATTACTGAACGTTCAATCAACATTTTAAAAATAATGCAGAGGCTTTCTTATCCTGAAACTGCAGGATAACTACAAGAAATGATTTATACATAGGAGTGTTATCAAGATAAAGAAAAAACTTAAAATCTCAAAAATTGGTAAAAAGCACCAAGACCACTATCCATGGATATTCTGCTAACTAATGAATGATCATAATGAAGCCTCGAAGAAAAGAAAGGGACAGAACACATACCAGCCTCAACCCCACCAAAGGCAGTTGTCCGATCTTCTAATGACCACTTTAGTAGATGGTGCAGATCCATGCCTTGTTTTTGGTGACTGGTGTGATATCACTGAACACTTGACTGACTTGCTCACTCAGTCATTTTGCATCTATTTTGCCATTTGAGGGTCATGGTAGAAATAGGCTGAACAGCCCAGACCATACTTAGCCAAATCCCTAGTAACAGTCCAAATCTTCTGTTGGATTTCCAGCCCTTCAGAGACCCATAATTTGTCCAGTGAGTCTTCCCTGGTATACCTCCAGGGTCATCCTCAATAGATTCCTATTCTATATCATTGTACATCTGTCTGTCTGTCTGTCTGGAGTTGCTCAACTCTACTCCGTGGTCCTCCTAGTGGAACCCTGGGTAGAAATCTCATTTTGGCTACCTGCTCATGTGACATCACACTTTCAGTTACTAACCAAAGATTACATGTGAGAGTGGGATAGAGATTAAATGAGGTTCTATCTCCAGTTCCAAAATCACCCATCTAATACAAATCAAACAATAACCGCACCAACGGACCAATATGTCACTCATTTGTGAACAAGAACCCAACACATATGAAATCTTCAGCAAGCTCTAACCGCTTGTTGCTTGCTTATAAAACACAAGCTGCTCTTTTCCTGGAGAGGACCTTGAGCCTGGATGCTTAGGTGATTATTCTCTTTCCATCTGCTTCACATTCAGTAGTGAACCACAGCAGAATGCACTGGAGGTAACAGCTGATACCAAGAACACAACATCCTGTGCAAACAGTAGAGATGCAACTTTTATGACGTCAAAATGGAACACCCGTACTTTAAAGGGGATCCAATTCTTTGCAGTCCTTGGATATCCCAAAAATGAGAAGACAATAAATAGACTTGTTGGAGCCTTGAACCTACTTTAAATAGACTTGAAACCTGTCACTGTCCAAGAACAGATTCCTCTACCTTTTTTGCATTTGAGTTGTTAAACTTTTTTGGGGGTCTACAAAGTGTGTGTGAAATTTGCATAGGATTAGAAAATTTCCAAGGCCCTTCACATTTCTATGCTAGGAAAATAGATGTAGAATTTGGTTACTTGGTCAGGCCAGAACCCATTTTGGTCTAATGAAGCTGAGATTTGACTGATGTTTGGACCCTCGTGTTCTATACCTTGGCATGTGATTTCCCAAGGAGACTGAGGAATGCAGTTATTTGGTAGCTCTTTTGCCCCCATCCAAGTTTTATTTTTGAAGCAGTTACCACCACCTCAGTCTTCTAACCTGTAGTTCCCCATTAACTGCAATACATCTATGCAACTCTTCCAGCATTATCTGCTGGACCTCATCCACCCTGGCGGCATTGCCAATGCAGAGTCTTCAATAAACTCAACGACCTCGGCCACAAACATAGATCCAGTCTCACTAAATGCCTCCCATTCTGCATTTTCCAAAGCCAGCACATACAACAAAGGTTTTTCTGCGTGCATCTTCTACTGCTAAACAACATATTCAGTCAAAGGCAATATTTCTTTCACAGAAAAAAAACCTGCCCAAAGTCACTGAATAATTTGTTAAAGCCTCTGTGAAGCTTTATGAGAGTCATCGATCATGGCCTCCCCAGACGACTGCTGCACATGGAGATTTTGCTTTGGCCTCTGCTGCCATCTTCTTGATGCACCAAAACCTCTCCATCAGTCCCAGAGAACTGACAATTAATTTGAAAGCATCCTTCCTTATTGGTGTTATCCGACAGGTCATAGTTCTTCTGCCTTGGTGGTGCTCCTCTTTTAAATTTGAAAAGTGTTCTCATATCGTCACTCACAACACCTTTCTCTCTGTCACCAGGTAATTGTTCAGCGTTGTCTCTCTGCCAAAAACATGTCTCATGTGAAAGCTGGCTGCATTCTGTGTGGCTATCTCAAATTGCTGCCCATGTTTCTGATGGTGTTCCCAGGGATGATCAGCAGGATTTTGTACACAGGTGAGTGTGTTGTAAAAGCTGATGGGATGGGAATGTGCAGATGGGTTCTGTAAATGATTCAAAATAATTCCAAGAGGAACTATGAATGTAATAAGGTTGGCATAGTTGTATTTTGGATTCCCTGCACCTTTTTTTCTGCTAGTCATGGGTGAAATTGAAAACACGGCTATGACTGTCATGTATTTTGTAATGAAGTGGTCTAATTATAGGACCTGAATGGCAGAATGAGACCTGCTTGGACTGGGGTGACAGTCAATGGTCACAGTGGGACCGGAAGCAACAGCTAAACATGTTATTCTCATTGCAGATGTGGTCGCTTGTGCAACCCCAGCTCAGTGTGAGGCCAGCTGTAAAGTGAGTGTAGGTTGCAGTAACATCGCTTATCCCAGGCTGGTGGTCAAATTGATGCCAAATGGTAAGTGTCTAAACACATGACACCCACTAACTCTGACGGTCACCAGGTTACTCAATGTGCCGGTGAATCCCCTGAGTTAGATCTTCTCTCTAGCTGGTGTCTCTTTGTGGAAAGATTGCAACCCTGAAGATAAATTTTATTATAACCTTTGACTTAAAAATCTATTTTAGATTCTGGCCATTTTTTTAGATCTCCTGTTTTGTGGTTTAGAGGTTGATTTTTGATGTAATTTATGTAAAGGTGTGACGTCTTCAGCCTTTGGCGCTGCTTTTCAAATGTCACTGGGTAATGTACTCACTAGTTTGGGTAAGCTGTTCACTGCAAGTGCCTGACATATTTATTTTCTGGCCTTGGCATGCGTACTATGTCAGTGAAGCTAATTACTATGTGTGTCTGAGGCAGGCTTCATCCAACTCTTAAGTATTTTGACCGTTAGCGTTCATTGTAAGGAATGACTAGATTAAATGTGCTTTTCTCCCCTTGCAGGCTTGCGAGGTCTAATGCTGTCTGTGATGTTGGCATCTCTCATGAGCTCCCTGACTTCCATCTTTAACAGTGCCAGTACTTTGTTTACCATGGACATTTATGCCAGAATCCGAAAGCGTGCAACAGAAAAGGAGCTTATGTTGGCTGGAAGGTATGACCTCCTTGAAAAGCTTTTTTTAAATGAAATGTCTCGGGGCTTCTTGGTAAAGGAGTCTGTTTCCACCGTAATGCAGGCATCACCTGTTAATAAAATTGATCACATGGAATCGTGGAGTGGGGAGTGAAGATCTGGTCAAAGGGGTTCCTGACAAGTCATAGGTCACTTTTGTAAAAATTGGGTTTTTCAGTTTTTTATTGTGCAAATAATAATTAAATAATGAAAAAATAAATACCAAAACAAGAATGTGCCTCCCTGATATCAAGACATTTTTTCCCAAATGTCTCTATAGCCACCTCTCGCCAGTTTCACACCACTCTCTGACCTGTCCTTCTCCTTTGTGTATTTTAGGGTTTTTATCCTCTTCCTCATTGGTATCAGCATTGCCTGGATCCCGATTGTCCAGGCAGCTCAGGGAGGGCAGCTATTTGACTACATTCAGTCCATCACCAGCTACCTGGGCCCTCCAATTGCTTCTGTCTTCATATTGGCAATCTTCTGCAAACGTGTCAATGAGCAGGTAAGTGGCAGGCGGTGGCCTGTTTTTTCTAGCAACTTGTATGTTTGTGTCAGGAGAATTGCTGCTGTGCCTTTTTCTGACAACAGTTTTGTTTGAACATGAGGAGCAGAAGAGCAATGACAAGCTGAAATAGAAGTCAGCAGATCATAGACTAGTGCTATTTTGATTTTCATTTTGTCTTGTTTTATTCTTCTCCTTCTGCCATGTTCAGATTGCAACTGTGAAGCTCATGACTTAAAGCTAACAGAAAAAATAAAATGTGTGGTAGGCTGTCCATTTGTATGTTTCATTACTTAGAGCTCCTGCAGGTAATTACTTCTTAGTGGCTCACTGTTATTTGACTATAGATAGTTTATAGTTAGTTCCACTAGAGGTGCACAAAGAAATTCCTGCTGATTTAGTGGTTAACACATGTCTGCATTGTCAACTGTAAGGTAGTGATCATCTACGTATTAAGGAAAAAATCCATCATAATGTGTTTTTGGCACAGAGTGTTATAGTATTATAAGCTTGTCATGAAATGCATTTTAAACTTCAATTGTGACTCTAGTTTGTAAATTTCTGCAGTCCATGTAATTCATATGTACAGTTAAAAATCAACAGAAAACCTTTCAGTAGTCCAACCATTCAGCTTAATGGACCCATTGTTGTGGTAGCATGCCCAGCCCACAGAAGAATGGCCATGTTTAGTTTTATACTGCCCAGTGTGCAGCGTCAGTTGTCCTGCACTAATGCCGCTATAGACCTACTGTATTTATTCTCATTTCTCCTACTATTTCCTCTTTTTTTTTTTTTTTTACTTCCTGTTTTTGCATTGCACTGCATTAGTCCAAATAAACATTTAGGCGGACCTCTCATAGAGTTGATAAACCTAGAATGATGCCAAGGAGAGCAGAATATTTATTGGGCAATACAATATATGCATGGGGGAAATTAAATAAAGTACAGCACAAAATAGAAAACTGTGGCCTATTCCAGGCCAGCCTTTAAATGGAGGCTTCTGTCTACTGAGTGGGGTGGTATGTCCAGTTGCCCAAAACTATTCCACAATAATGCACTCTTAAAATCCCCTGACTCACTCTCTCTATTTCTCTCTCTTTCAGCTCTGGCCTCTTTATCTTTAGTCTTTTTGAACATTTGTTCCAAATTCTCCTTCTGACTTCACTTTCATTAGTAGGGAATTGCCTTTAGACCCCAAACAATGGTCAGAACAGTCAGGTACACTTGTTGGAATTTCAGTGGCACTTTCCTAGATTTCCATGCGACATCTTCAAAATGCTCACATCGCATTGTATAAAAACTAAATTTGGTGTAAAGCCATGCACATTCTCACACCAGCTCAAACCATTACGTATGCACATTTTTGGCTCAGTTATGCACACTGGTGGCACCCAACGTCAAAGCAGTGCTACTGTTCCTGTGTGTTTCCCTTTATTTTTAAGATTCATATCCCTGACGCGGCTTTATCAAATACACTGATAACCTCATATCGGTTTTTAGTTTAAGGCATCTGATTGTAATCAACCTATAATAATATAATGATGCACGGAATGGCCAAGCTATTCCAAATACCATAGCTGGTTTAGCATTGTTACTCTCAGTGCACCACTCAGAGTATTTTAACCCACTGTATCTGAGTGCTGTACAGCAGATTGTGTTGAGAGCGGAGATCATTATCGGGATACAGCATCAAGCACACATTGCCTCAGCGATATGCACAGTCTATTTGAACCTCTTCCATACTGTAAACGCTTCAGAGCCTTTCCTGTAGGGACCTCGCAGGTCAGAAGCAGTTTCATCCCAAGAGCTCTAAACACACTCAATCAATTCATCAAGTGCTCCCGGTAGAAACGTTTGTACTGATAAGTAAGATAATAAGTATCTCACTGTAAACTTGCACTTCAGTTATAATATTGCACAACCTGAGCCACTTCTGCTTTCATATTGTATGTTTTTCATTGTTTTTATTGTATTATTATTACTGTTATTTTATCATTTTATAGGAAAATAAGTTCTAAGGCAATTTAAATTTCCAAGATCTATCTTCATGGAGTTCTAGATATCATTTTTAAAATGAAATGCATTAAAGTATATATATTACATTATACAGATACATTTTTAACTTCATTTAAATAATGTATACTGTTAATAATTAAATGTGTGGATATGGTAGACAGTGGTAGCAATAAGCTGGTGTCCCATTCACGGATAGTTCCTGCCTCGTGCTATATGCTTGCTGGGACTGGCGTGACCCTAGATGAATAGATGGTTTGGATAATTAAACATATACTACGAAGCTATTTTACTGTTCCTTAAAAGTTTTGAAGAATCAGCGTTCTAAGCTTGGAGATGATTTTGCATTTATTAAAGAACTTATTGTGGTGATTGGAATCGGGGGTTAGTACTTTTGAAAGGGACAGTACTGTTGCAATAAATTATTTCATTGAGGGTCATGCAGCAAGCATCTAGCGGGAGGCAGGAACAATCTCTTGACGGGGCACCAGCTCATTGTTACTTCTGCGCCACCGTGCCTTCATGTTTTATACATGCTTTAATTCCTGTCATCATGATATATCAAGTATACATCTTAGTATTTAATTAGTTTGAGATCTGTAACATCATGAATGTTAATGTATTCTGTGCCAGGTCGAGCGTAAGAGAAAGCCCATTTAAGTAGCACAAGTACATAGAAGAACACACAGAGTACAAAGCATTTAATGTGCTATTTTAGTTACGATGGAATTTGAGAAACTAGTAAATTAAATGATTTTAGGATGGCGTTTATAACGTTCTACTTTAATGACAAAATAAACTACGTGATTAAAGTGGAACTTTTGAGATTAAAGTTGACATTTCAAGTTTTTTTTTTCTTTTTCTTTCAACTGTTCCCCTATTTTTTTTCTTTTCTCTGTATCCTAATAAGCTTCCATAAGACACTCAGACAGTTGGCTACAACTCTCCTTTTCATGGCGACTTTAATATCTGACCACTTCTATTTAATTGCATGTACTGTGCGACTTTCTGAACTTTCGATCAACTTCCTTTTGTTGTTTATATAACTGCTTAAACCAACAAATAGTATGTTTTCCATTGCTTCCACTTGGCATTTGCTGAAATTCTTCTTTTTTCCCTGTGCTTTGCCATTGTCTTTTCACACAATGCTAAACTTAAAGGAATATTTATATTGATTTGCATATTCAAAGAGGTGTAATTCTGGGAGGAGTCTGGGAGGGGCGGCAGGCACGTGCACGAGTGTTACATTTCACGCAGACCGGGATTTATGTAGTGGAATTGCACTGAAGTTGGCTTACGCATGGTTTTCTGCATCTGAAGTTTTTTGTGCGTACGCACATTTCGACTTTTGTCTGTATGCCGCATTTTAATGTCAGTTCTACGCACTATGTTATGCATGAGGCCTCTGATCTCCAGCTCCCGTTTTAAGGGCCAGGTCTCTCTGACAGGCCATGGATAGCCTACCCTGCATTATACAGCAGCACTGATCCCAATCTACTATGTTAAACCATCTTGTTGTCCCCTAATGACCTGAAGGACGACTTTTAATCACAGCCCCGACATTGAAAGTGTCTAGCTTCTGACTCCATAAATTAATTGCGAATGATGTAGCCATTCCCTGCCAGGTGTGTAGGAGCAGCCTTGTTGATACCTTGTGCAAGCCTCTAGTTTGCACATTCAGCACAACCACCTGTGTCCAGCTTGTACACTGTTAACTTAAAGAATGGCAGATTCAATATTTTAGATAAGTTGCACTGTTTGATAGATTAAAAGCAATTCATTTCCAGATAAGTTCTGATTGAAAAAGTGAAGAGTTCAGCTTCTTTCACTTTCACAATACAAAAGTGCTTGTCGGCTGAGCGCCTTTCTTTGGCCTACTTCCTTATTTTGTGAACTCGGTTCCTTTTTCAAAAACTGCAAGCGTGTAATTTCAGACATGTCATTTTTGTATATCCCTATCACATTTTCTGAATTTTCAAGCAACACTGCTCTTCAAGTTGATCATCTGTGCTGCAAAAAGCAGAGAAAAATTCCAAGAAATGTTTGTGTTCTTTCTTATGCACTTTCACTAGCTGTCCTTGTATAGATGACTCATTCCAGATAGGTAGAAGAGCTGCCGCTTTTTCCTAAACCTAAATAAGTCAAGCCAAGTGGCTTTATTGTCATACCATTAATATGCAGTATTGCAGCATATAGTGCACGAAATAGTGTTTCTCAGGGCCATGGGGCAACATAAACATAAACACAGGACAAGTGCAAGACGAACAAATAATAGGTAAGTGAGAAGATAGTATGCATAGTAATAAAAAATAACAATATCAATTGATAATGAAAAACAACAGTAGTGTAACAAATGTGTGTAACATGTATATTCACATACATAATCTCACATCTCCAAAACCGCTGTTATGTCTGTGCATTATGTGAATGTTTTTTCGTCACCTTAACTCTTTACATCTGTTCATCTATTCTATTGGATTATACATATATTCTGTTTGTCATGCTACCTATTATGTCTGTCTGTTGTTGTATAACGTGCACTTGTCTTTATTTTTGTGTTCGTACTTTGAGCCTGGAGAAACGCAATTATCGCTCAGCTGTGCACTCCTTGTTGTATGATCTGAATGACAATAAAGTAAATCCATCCACCCATCCAAATATATTGCATATAAATAAGCTACTAGGAGCAAATCTGAGGGCACGGGGGCAGCACCAAGCGCAATCACCTCTCCTAAATTCAATTTGACCCCCTGTCTTGAATTTGCACCTTAAGACCAACACAGAATCGTTAATATGTGTAACCCTTTGTGGGAAATAGTCATTTATTGCAAATATCTATAAACTGAAAATGACCTACATAAGTGATATGCTTAAGCAGTCTTCTTCACACAGAATCAATTAACTGCCTATAGGATAAGCAACAAAAAGACCCGAACCCTGTAGACTTGTACTACCATATATTAAGATATAAAGAGTATGCATGAGAAAATGCATGGGGCCAACACTGCATTCAGAGAGGAACTGAAGGTCAATAATAATATAATTATGTATATTGTGTGTGTGTGTGTGTACATATGGAATTAGGAGGTGAGTGACGGCAATAGTTTCACTGGCTTTATAAGGAAGAATGGCCAGGGTGGTGAAATAAAGTGAGAGGAGAACTGTTGGTGATGATTATAAGTGGGCATGTGCTTCAGACACCCCAGCAGACATACAGGGCTACCAACGTTTATTGGGTCAGTCAGGATTTGATTCTGTTTGTTGTTATTTGCTTCTTGTTTATATATCCTTCCCTTTTTATTTTGGTAATAAGACACTCATTTTTAATAGCCTTGGTCTCATTTATTTTGCATTTAAGGACAGTTTACGAGCATCCACAAGTGGAACAAGTCGAGTGCCTAATGAGGGAGCGTGATATGCAAGACGAAGCGACTCACAGGATGTTAGTTTTCAGAGCTGTTAATAGTATCAGTGCTACACAATAGAATGATAGAGCCTTGCTTCTGCATTAGATAGATAGAGATAGATAGATAGATAGATACTTTATTAATCCCAAGGGGAAATTCACATTAAAACACTGCAGAGATGTCAGTTTTGTGTTTTCCCAGTCACAAAGCTTAAAAATGCCCATTTATGTTCTGTTAAAACAAAACGTTTTAACTACAGGATTCTAAAATTATACTTGTTAATTTTTTTCAGTGCCACCATTATTATTCCTAATGGATGTGTCCATGTGTCTGTACTTGAACATAACACATCAGTGAATACATACATCATCATACATCATGTCTATTGTCTCATCAGTGTTAAATTCAGAGGAACAAATGGGCACGCTTCAGTTATTCCAAATATTACTAGCTTTTTAAAATGTTATTTTTTTGCTACTGTTCTGTGATAATCTGACCTTAATCTCAGTCTGAAATATATATATGATTTTGAATAGTTTTACTGTCAAATACTGCAAAGAGTATGCGACATGTGTTTTGCCCTAATTCTGGGCTCATCAGGCGTACACACTCACTGCAACCTTTCTCTGGGAATCGAACTTCGGACGGCCTATGATCTGCTTCTCGCAACTGAAAGAGGACACCGTGGTAGATGTTTGCCGACTTGCAGACCAACCACAAGCGTAGGTAACCACCCATACGATCAGATTGTGATTCAGACTACAAATGCCATGAATATATATATATAAAATACTGTGTGCACAATTATTAGGCAAATGAGTATTTTGACCATATCATCATTTTTAATGCGTATATTCCAACTCCAAGCTGTATTAACTTGAATGCTTATTGGATTTAAGCATGTCAGGTGATGTGTATTTGTGTAATGAGGGAAGGTGTGACCTAAGGAGATCAACACCCTACATCAAGGTGTGTATAATTATTAGGCAGCTTCTTTTCCTCAAGCAAAATGGGCCAAAAAAGTGATTTAACTGACTCTGAAAAGTCTAAAATTATAAAAAGTCTTTCAGAGGGATGCAGCACTTTCCAAATTGCTAAGATATTGGGGTGTGATCACAGAACCATCAAGCATTTTGTTGCAAATAGTCAACAGGGTCGAAAGAAACGTGTTGAGAAATAAAGACGCAAATTAACTGCCACAGATTTGAGAAGAATCAAACGTGAAGCAACCAAGAAACCATTATCCTCCAGTGCTGTCATATTCCAGAACTGCAACCTACCTGGAGTGCCGAGAAGGACAAGGTGTTCAGTGCTCAAAGACATGGCCAAGGTAAGGAGGGCTGAAACCCGACAACCACTGAACAAGACATATAAACGGAAACGGCAAGACTGGGCCAAGGAGTATCTGAAGACAGATTTTTCAAAGTTTTTATGGACTGATGAGATGAGAGTGACACTTGATGGACCAGATGGATGGTCCTGTGGCTGGATAAGTAACGGGCACAGAGCTCCACTTTGACTCAGACGCCAGCAAGGTGGAGGTGGGGTACTGGATATGGGTTGGTATTATTAAAGATGAGCTAGTTGGACCTTTTTGCATTGAAGATGAACTCAAAATCAACTCCCAAACCTACTGCCAGTTTTTCAAAGACACTTTCTTCAAACAGTGATACAGGAAAAAGACCATGATTTTTATGCAGGCCAATGCTCCATCACTTGCATCGAAGTTCTCCACTGCGTGGCTAGCCAGTAAAGGCCTTAATGATGACAGAATAGTGACACGGCTCCCTTCCTCACCTGACCTAAACCCTATTGAGAACGTGTGAGCCCTTCTTCAACATGAGATTTACAGGGAAGGAAAACAGTCCACCCCTCTGAACAGTGTCTGGGAGGCTGTGGTTGCTGCTGCACAAAAAGTTGATCGACAACAGAAACTGACATTCCATGAATGGAAGGCTTATTGCTGTTATTGAAAAGAAGGGGCGCTATATTGGTCACTGATTTTTTTTTTTTTCCATGTCAGAAATGTTTATTTGGAAATTATGTGTTGTTTGTTTATTATTCTCACTTTAACAGATGAAAATAAACAAAGGAGACTGGGAAAATGTAAGTTTTTGATTTAGTTGCATAATAATTCTCCACACTAATAGTTGCCTAATAATTGTGCACACACGTGTATTCCCCTGATGATGTTCACACTCACATTTCCTTTGCGTAACATTCAGGTTTCAGGTTCAATAACATTTTGGATTAACTGATGGCACTTTATTTGTTTCATATTAAAATTAATCCCAAAAATACAACTTGCCTAATAATTGTGCACACATAAATTTTTATTTATTTTTCATTTAATAGTTTGCTTTTCTGATTTCCCTTCAGATGATTCCCAAGTATACTAGGGGGTCTGCTCCCCCGGGGTTGGTTTACCAGATATACAATTTAAAGAGATTGTTATTTTCATGGGAATTGTTACATATGCATTATTTTCACTTTTACTTTAAAACTTTTGCAGAAACAATACTGTACTTGTCCTTTATTTCTGGTCCCGGGCATGGTTAAATCTCTTTCTCGCAGGACGTATAACGCTGCTCGCATTGTGAAGGGGGGCGGCTGAACCTACACTAAGGAGAAGCGGTTGGATCATCTACTGGCTTGTTGCTGCTGCTGCTGCTGGCAAGCTGCGTTTTCTGCATGTTGCTCTGCGCGTTGATCATTTCAAAGCCTGTACAGCAGCTGTTCTTTTTGCCACTTCGTATCTCTGTCGCTCGCGTTGTGAAGGGGGGGGGGTCTTAGGGTGGCTGAACGCATGCTAAAGAGAAGCAGTCGGATCATCTGCTGGCTTGCTGCTGCTGGCGAGCTGCATCTTCTGCTTGTTGCTTGTCGTTGTTTTAAGAGCTGTGAGCACATGATGCGTGTCTGCCAAAAGCATTCCAGCAACTGCTAGGTTAGATGTCCGTGAACTGGTTTTAAATGTTATCTGACTGCCTTCTTTCGCGGGACGTCAAATTGTCTTCCGAGAAGATCATGTCTCGTCTCCCTAGTCTCCCGTCCAAGATTTTTATATATGTATACATTTTTTTATTTTTTTTTAATAGTTTGTTTTTCTGATTTCCCCTCAGATAATTCCCATGTGAACTCCGATGGGATCCGTCGGGTTTAGGAAGATAGGTGGATGATTTGTGTTTCTACTGTCGTTTCCTCTGATTTAATTCTAACTTTCATTAAGCTGATTTAATGTTGTATGCATTCTATATTTTTCTGTTTCTAATCTTGCATCTCCTTTGTTTAAAAACCCTGTACTCTAAATTGCTTTATATTTTAGTTTAAGTGACTTCTAATTTTTATCTGAAGCCCCTTTCTATCCTTGTACTCTTTTAACATGGTTAATCAACATTTTAATAAATGAAGTTATATTGTGCAGAGGACACTCTCGCCCCAATGTTGTGATTTGAAAAGACAGATGTCCCGTCTCTGTGTGTTCTACCAAAAAGCAAGATGAAAACTGAATTGTAGTCAGTCAGCAATGAAGCAGCATACCTGGTCAACATAGGACATGGCACTCCACCAGTCCCAAAATGTCACTAAGAATGTACCATACTAAATTGTAAACACACTTTGCTGCTGTTTTTTCTTTTCTCACACATTTTTGGATTCTAGAAGTTAATGTTGCACAATGCATAATGACTTAAGTGTTGCCTTTTCAGTATTTAATTATTAAAAGATTTTTTTATTGCCCAGAGTCTGCTGTTTGCTTTTGCTGTCGTGTCGAAGCAGATCACAGTAAAGCCATCTTCTCCTCCAACATTCTGTCTGTTGTGAACGGAATGGCAACGCTGCTCATAAAATCGCCACCAAAGCAATACCAGCAAAATGACAACACGGCACATCCATCTTTTCACCAAACTAGATCAGCACTTGCTTATTGTGCTTACAGACAGTTACCACATTCTTAGGAACTGGGACAAAGACGCAAATCATTTGCATTATGTAGGACAATTGTTCAGCAGTTTGAGTAAGACCTGTAATGATAACTTCATGAATTTCTCTTTTAGGAAGAAATTCAATAAACGAGTCAATTAACAACCATTTTGCCAAAATCTCAACAGGCTCCAGTTTTCACATCTTTGTGTGAGAACAGAACAAAATGTGATCCTGGTTCCTGTGAGGCTTTTACATTATAAGCAGTGTTGTATTTCATGCTGCCACATCCTAAATAAGCACTTGAAGGGGAAATGCCAGTCTCAAAACAGAATATTCAAAGCCTAGAAAAATGAGTTTCTCACTCCAGATCTTTTAGGTATTAAATCTGCCTGGCTTTTTTTTTTTTTTTTATTCGGAGTCTTGTATTCTCCTGTGCTGTGCTAGTAATACATTATTGATGCTTTCTCCAGCCTTATGCCCTGATTCACAGCTGCTTGCACATTTCTAGAATTTTATTTTTTGCGTTGATCCAGCGATTATGTTTAACCTCTTCTTATTCTGAGTTTTTTTTAAGTATTCCTTCATTGACTTTTAACAATTCAATTTTTCCTTTTCACAGGGTGCCTTTTATGGCCTGGTCATTGGCCTGTTGATTGGGCTGTCACGAATGATAGCTGAATTTGCCTTTGGCACAGGCAGCTGTGTGAAGCCCAGCCAGTGCCCTTACATCATCTGTGGTATTCACTATCTCTACTTTGCCCTCATTCTCTTTGGAATCACCTGCATCATTGTGGTCTCTGTCTCTTTGATGACCAAGCCTATTGATGACAAGCATGTAAGTTGTCCACAAACACTGGCATGCCCCTTTACTATCAAAACCTTATCCACAAAGTTTATTTTAACAGTTAATGCATTACTGGGGGGCACAGTGGAACAGTGGTTTGGTCACGTCTGTGTTGAGTTTGAATGTTCTCTCCTTTTTTGATCAGGTTTTTCTTGAGATACTACAATTTTCCTCCAGCATACCAAAGACAGGCATGTTAGCTTAACTGGCAACTTTAAACAAGCCCCCTAATAATGAGTATGCCCTGCAGTGGTTTGGCTTGTCTTGGGTGTGACGCGGTCAGGATAGGCTCTGACCTTTGTGACTTTAAATGAGATAAAGCAGGTATGGATACTAAAAGAATGATGGACTGCTCAGATGCGTGAAAATGAACAGAACTCGAAAGATGGGTGCTTTACCTTATTTTTCATAGTGGCAAATGTCTAGTTTTTTTATTGTGTTACATTGCCCTCTGCTGTTCAAGCTAGGAAGCACCACCTGATCTGGCAAACCTGCATCCATCTGTCTTATATCTACTGTGCATCTGAGGAATGTGAATACATAAAAAATGCTGAAAATGTTAGTATATGAGGGACTGCAAAAAGCTGCTCAAAGTAAGTTTTAGAGTCATTTGTGGAGAGTTCTGTTGTGAGTTATAAAATCTGAATTATAAGTTATTGGGCAAAGATGTTTTATGGGACACACCTTGGAGCCCACTCGTACTGGGTCAGTTTAGAACCAGCATTTGCTATAAAACAGGCATCTTTAGGCATGTCATAAGACACCAAAGTGCAAGTGTGCAAAATCGTGCAGACAAGAGGAGAATAAGGAGACTCAACATGGACAACGTCTTGGGGGGGCGATTTGAAACCAGAACCGCTGCATTGTCATTGTACTCCATTAGGATTCATGCTGAACTTATTGTGATGGTACTTAACTGTCTGGCCAGAAGGTGTTCTAAAGGCTCTCTTATGTCCTCAATTATGTATCTTTCTGTTTAAAATGGTGCCAAATTGTCTCTGCTTTACTGTAATATGTTACCATTACATTACCTAAAAAAAATAATCATTCTGTGAAGAAAGCCAAATTACTTGGTGAGATGAGTGGAACTGCGATTTCTAATGAAATTCACAACAGAGAATTCTCTTCTTGTCATTTTGAATGCCAGCACTTCTCGAAGATCAGCTGTCTTTATTACAACTTTAGACTGGTAACAAGATGTCTTAAGGTGGTCTGGCTAATTAGATATTATTTTCAATTCTAGAAATACTTACAAAATGGCCCAACTTATTAGTCCGAACAGCCCAAACTAATGTCCCCATCAGTGCTAACACACACTAACGAACACGTTTTGAACATCATGCGTGCCTCATATCACAGGGCTTCCAGCTTTCATTTGCTGATTGGTGTTCTTGAAATCTTGTGCCATTTACAGATGTCTCAACTGTTGTCTGAAATGCGTCTTCTTTACCTTTCAGCTGTACCGCCTTTGCTGGAGTTTGCGCAACAGTGTAGAGGAGCGAGTGGACTTGGAGTCTGACAACCTTGAGGTTCAGGAGCAACCAAACGAGGACCAAGGTATATTGCATGCAGTTAGACAGAGCATAGAAAAGAAACCATTCATCCTTTTAACGGTGCAGAAGGATTAAAGGCCACCCTGGTTTATTATTTGACTAGCACACAGTTTAGATATTCTGCTTAGATATGTGGCAAATATTATACATGAGTGCAAACTGACAGGAGGATATCCTTCTTAGAAAAGTGTTGGTAAACAGAAAGCCACTGGAGTGTACCACTGGTTCCTAACATGGGAGCCTAATCCTACTTATGATGTCCATTGTTGCACTTGTTGTGACCCTTTAACCCAAAATAAAGGCCAGGAGGTGTAGAATTAAAAGAATTAATCCAAACAAAAATAATACAGAAAGGTCTAGGTTATCTAGAGACTACGGAACACAATAAACCTACAAGGCCCGTCTGGGAACGCTTGAACAACAGCACAAGCTCTGCCTTTCTGAGACGGTAGTCATTCTAGCTGCTGCCTACCGGAGGAGAGCCGCCTTCTAGTACCCGCCTACTTGCTCCCGCCATTTGGCCAACTTCTGATGGTCTTTCTTCTTCCTGCCACTTGAGCCCTTGCTAACACTAGTTCCCATGGGCGGGGGAAGAAAATGAAAGATGATCTTTTATGGTATTTTATAGTGATCAGGCAGCAAATCAACACTGACCTTGTATTTCTGCGAAGATGCAACATCACAAATGGCAAGTCCAAAAATTCTTATGGCCTGTGAATGCAGCAATTGTCTTGAAGATTTGTTTAGTATCTTCATGATGTTATTCATAGTTTTGGATCTTAACGTGGATTTGAAGTCAATCAATCCATCTTTATCTTGTCTAACACCATTCACAGTGTACAACTTTGGAAGGTGCTCAATACAGCAAATAAGCCTACATTTCATTATAAACTTTTATATTCAAGACTAAAGTGTCTATAAGTAAGGAACCACATAATAATACGGATGCGTATCCAGAGAGAACAGTATATTAGTGTTAGGATTAGACCAGTTGTAACACACAGTGGTATAAGAGCACAATTATGGCTCCGGGAGAGTTATTACTCAAAACATAAGATGGTCAGGAAGTGTTAAGTCTGTCTGTGATGATAAACTCAAGATAAAAATTCAAATGACTAATTAAAAATATGACACACCATTGACTGAGCTGTGTGTGTGATCCCAAGGAGACCATTGAATGGCTGCTGTTGGAATATGTGTGGTACGTTCACATAAACTGGCCCCACTTATGGGCTGCAGTTAAATATTTGCCAAAAGAGCAGCTACTCCACCCCAAGCTAGCTTGCTTTTTTGCCCTTATGGTAGCCTGGCCTGAACATTCATGCTTGTACGTCAAGTAAGGGCTTACTGCAAATGAAGGTGTAGCCTCATTAAAATGGCATAGGAAAAATGAGAATACAGTAGATGTTCGCTGTGCCTCAGGTTTGTGTGCTTATATACCAGTAGTTGGTGTTTTAGACCATATTTGTGATTTGCAGTAACAGGTGGGTTCAATCCCTGTGCCCAGTGAGGCTGGCATATGTAATGGCTCCTAGTGATACCGACCTGAATAAGCAGGTTAGAAAGTGATTGGCAGGGTGTTTTATTCTGGTTCTACTTCTTCATGGTGCTCTGCATTTTGCATTTTTATAACATTTTACTGGAACTGAAGGCCCCGAGCAGAGTAGAGTCGGCATTTGACTCATCTTGTTTTGTGTCTCCTTTTCAGGTCCAGTGGAGCCCCCTGGCTGCCTCAAAAAATTTTACAATTGGTTTTGTGGATTCAGCCAAGATCCAACGCCCACACTCAGCCCAGAAGAAAAGAAGGCAATGGAAAAGAAGCTGACTGATACCAGTGAGGCGCCACTCTGGAGAAACGTAGTCAATGTGAACGGTATCATCTTGCTGACAGTGGCTGTGTTTTTCCACGGCTTCTATGGCTGAATGCTCTATTGTATGTAGAAAGCTGTGTTCATTCTTGGTTGTCTTGACTGACACCCAATAGATTTTATAAACTTTTTAGCTAAAAGATCTTCACATTCATTCCTTGCAACAAGGAATATATTATTTACATGACTTGAATGAATTCTTTGAAAATTAAACAAACAAATTTTTGAAAATCAGCGTAAAGTAATTTGGCAAAGACGTAAATGAATTTGAACATGGAAAGAGGAGAATAAACAATGAGAAAAATGATTGAAACTTTAGAGCAGGGGGACTGATAGATAGTCATGTTAATACTAGCAGAGGTGTGTAAGCCTGGCCCATATAAACTACAGCACATTATAAAAGTCAGAAAATGTCAAAACACTTCTCATGTTGCCTAGATGCAGCTTATCTTCAGTTCCACATCACTGAGGATCATCAGCTGTGATTCAAATCGAACAACTCCTCCATTCGGTGTGCTTTTGAGTGTCTCATCATCAAATTCTCAGTAAAAGCTCATAAGGAGGCTTTTAGGAGTTTGTATTTACCTTTCATTTGTTTTAAAAGAACGGAACCTGCTTTGAGTCAACTTCACTTTGTGCCACACTTTGGCTGTCAACCAAGTAAGATGGCTTCCCTTAAACTATACCTAATTATGGATGGACTGCAAAAACCTTTTCATCTTCATGTGTCACCTCCCTTCTATGTGATGCATTTCTAAACCTTCTACCTTTCCACTAAATCTGTCTGCAGGGAGCCACACATTGTTCATGAACGCCTCTTCTGTGTTATTTGTAATTAAATTTGGTATAATAAAGTGGGCAGTAGAGCGATGTTGTGGTTAACACTGCCACCTCACAAATCCAGGGTTCACTCTGTCCCTGCATTCCAAATCTCATATTAAAGATTCGCTCTTGATAACTCAATCAGTGTGGCCTTCTGGCAGTGGTGCTGGACTAAAAGACACAGGATTACTGTTTAATTTTGCCTTTTTTTCCCCCGATATTTCTGTGACAACAGAAACAAGCCTTGATCCAGCTTGCATGAAGACTGACATGGTGACTTGGTGTCTTTAAAACAGCTGTTGCTGGGCAGGGTTTGATCATGGTGACATCCTTACAGTTGTCAAGAGAGTTTAATATGCTCTGAGAGAAACTGTAATCAGTCCAGCATGTCGAGGTATATCAGGGATGATGCTCGCAATGGTTTTTGCAGAAGGGTTCTCCATGCCATCAGGAAAGATCTGGGAGGCACAAGGGAACAACACCACGGAAAGACCAGCGGATTGTGTAGCAGATTCTTTCCTCCATTCCTTTTACCGCCAACAGATGTTGAGCACCTTCTGTGGATCAGCAAGTGTAAGGCATCCAGACCACTCATTTGTGGTGAAATTTGATTCCTGAAATCCACTGACATCCAGATCTGAAGTCCCCTCAGTTTTAAGCCCGCTGAACTGAAGTTGGCTAGCATCTTCAAAGATGATTCCAGCTTCTTCCTGGAGAATTCATTGTTAATGGTGTAGTCTACCAAAGAATCTCGAACAGCATTCTTGCCGTTTAGAGAAAACATTGAAAACAAATCAGTAATATGACAGAAGCACATGTGATCACCTAACATAAAAATATACTATAAAATTTTATCAGTGGGAACAATACAGACCTGTCCATTTTAAGTCTGTTATTTTTGTGTGTTGTTTTTAAGATAAAATGTAGCTGTAATGTTTTATACCTATTTCATTTGTGAACCAATCATTGCAAAATTTGTATTCAGTTGTGATCTGATTATTTCTTCCTAATAGGCTGCTGTCGCCTTTCAGCATTAATCTTAAATGAAACTGATTGCTTGGATTTTTTTTTTTAATCCTAAACCTCCTTTTACCACAAATCGGATGATTCTGTGAAAGATTTGATGTGTAGCCTTTCACCACGGAGAATGTCTTTTCAGTTTCACTGTATTATTTATGGTTTAACAAAAAGTCAGTAATTATTTCAGTAGGATAAGTTGGGGTCAACAATCGGACCAATATTCATAATTGGGCATAAACTGTAATTGTCATGAGTGGTTTATCATGAACCAGATATTCTTAGAAAAAAACATTTTATATATATATAATTTTTTTTTAATTTATTTATTTATTTATTTACTTACTTAAATACAATTTGATTTATCACAACCTGTTGTTAAATAGAAAGAAATACAGGTAGAACTTTATTTATTTTTGGGGGAAATTTAGCTTTTTACAGAAGCTTAATAATAAATAAATATTATTTGACTATTCATAAATACGATAGATTCTGACATATCATCAGTTGACACATACAACAGGATCTCTGTCCTTAAATAAAAAACAGTGAAGTCATCAAACAGTAAGAAAATTAATGTGAACCATAGAGAATGAATTTTCAAGTTAACACAATTACAAAATTGTCACAAAAGAATGAAAATGCTGTAAATTTAAGTCCTAAAATATTAACATATTAATCTGCTGTACAATGATCTTTTTTTTTTCCCCAGATCTGTATTCATAGTGGATAGTTAATGTTTGAAATGAGGAGCCTTAAGTTTTTCTTTTCTAGAAAGATACAGAAACTTTAAATTAATGCATATGTTTGCTATAATCAGGATAGTATCTGCATTGTACATGTTTGCTAAAAATCTTCACTTTTAAATAACAGTAGGGGGCTTTGCCTCCTGCTTGCTTGCCCCCCACCGTCCCTGGGCCTGCACTACACACCAGCCACTTTGCGTCTCTGCCACTTGCGTATGTGGATTTCACTTTCACCAAGCAACAAATCTTTTAATTGACGTGGATACGCCTCTTCAATGGGAAGAAACACTACTTTTCCCTGATGGCAACATGAATTACATGATCTACAAGTCTCCAACTTAAAGTTTATATTCAGTCTCTTTTTGCTCTTACGTCATTTCACATAGTAATAATTTCCAGTTGTTTGTTATAATGCGATCTTTAGTATCATTTTTTGAGATGTTTGAATTTTAGTACTTTCATTATCTCTAACCTGCTCTGCATGTTTATTGCGACAACAATTTTGAATTCTTTACAGCGGTCTACTTTGTCATCTACTCTTTGTCTTTTATTTCCAGCCCCAGGCGTGGTTAAATCTCGAGACAAAGTCTCATCTCAGGGGACATGAAAATATCTCTCTGAAAAAGTTACGTCTCGTCCCAGGATTTTTTATTGTAATAGAGAGATTTGTTTCAATTCTGAGTGCTTGGTAATTCATTGTGGAAGCCTCGCTGAGTGCCTGTGACATGTGCAGGATGTGCTGTTGCCTCCTCCCATTCGGCTGCAGTTGCACATTCTCCTTGCTAACATTTCACTACAAATATACTTGGAATAGTTCTCTTGCATTGTTCTTCGTGTATATAGTTCTATTATTAAAAATCTAAAATGTTGTGCAGTATTTCAGAATATACATTTGCATAATTGTGCACTCAGTTTGTTTCATGAGGAAATTTTTAATGAACGAGAAGTTTATTGTCTTATGTTAAACATTAAATAAATCACATAAACAAGAGTACTGTTTTAGACTATATAAAAATAATTCTTCTGAATTCAGTAAGAGTCAATATTTACGTTGGCATCAGGTAACTACAAGATGAGCTGGTTTTTTTTTTTTTTTGCTCAGACTGCATGTTTTGCTTGCAGTCTCCTGATATGTCCAATAAATTAAGCAACGGAGCAATTAGATTGAGTTTTGCAGTTGTTGTAGTGATCTTAAATATGCACTTTGTTGACAAGACAAATGCTTTAAAACCGAAAAGTATTCCCAAAAGCAGGTAACTCCTATAATTACAGGTCTAAACGTTACAATGGCGACTCTGACTATAAACTGCTTTAATAACCTTTACCCTTGTTCCTCACAAATTGCACAATCTTGTGAATCTTTAGAGATAAGAACTTTTTTTTTTTTCATGTTTTTCATCAACACTTCCACCCACTTCACATTCAGCCCCCCTCCATTACCACCCTAGAGGGTTTTTCATTTAGCCGTGTTTTCCCCACACCCAGATCACTTTAGTCACTTGCTGCTCACTATTTGAGTTTTTGCCTTTTTATGTCACATCTTGGTGATTGTTTTTATTTTGGAAATTTTCACGTAACAGTAATCATGTAAGTCTGTATTGTGCTTAGAATAAATATTTGAATTGGGCTTTGGAACTATTTCATGCAAAAGTGTAAAACAGTAAATACAGTATGTCATTTTGTAAGTGATTGCAAACAACAGTGGAATTGATAAATTGTGGGTTTCGTAATAGTTTCAGATAATGCAAATGATATATTCTAGAGAAGGAGTGGGCAGTCCTGGTCCTGGAGGGAGGAAGTGGCTACAAGACCATTCTTAAGCTGAATCCCTTTGATTTTCTGTTTGTTACCTTTACTTTAACGTCATAGGAAAATGAACAAAATGGATTGGGAGGGGAGGTTGGGAGCAATCACTGATACAGAGGAAAGTTGAAAAATGATCCCTCGAGCTTTTTTTCCCCTAAGTTATTTCAATAAAAACTGCTACCTAATTATACATAGGCCTAAATGATTTAGGTAGCGGTTGAAGCGTATCACATTTTAAATTATGTCCATAGATAACGAACGGCAAAGGAATTGCTTTGCAGTTCACTTAGCAGCTGCTCCAGGTGTGTTGCATTTCAATTCATGATGACACGTTAATCCTGCCAAAATTAAATGTAATCAAATCACCAATCAGCATTAAAACAAGGTGGGCCAAGGAGCGTCAATGGTTGGGGTGAGAGGCATTCCACCTGTAAACGTTTGTGTGTTCTGGCGGTGTGAATGGAGGAGTGATTAATGTCCAAGTGCTGTCTATTAGAAGTCTTCAAGCTATCCCGCCTGTGAAGGACCAGGGGGTGCTATCGAGCCCCAAACTCCAGACAGAACTGTAATGCACACAATTTCAGGTTCAAATAACAGATTTTATTCTTCCAAATACCTTCTAAACAATACAGAATGTAAATTAACAGTGAATCTGTCCTTTATCCTCTTCTCCTCCCAACTCATCTTCCTCCTGCAAGTGTTGTCCTCCGCCTCCCAACTCTAACTTCCTTGAGGTGAAGCAGAGCGGTCCTTTTTAAACCGGATTCTGAGAGTACTTCTTGTGTCTGCCCACAATCCGATGGCAGTACTGTGCTTCTGGGTCAGATGGAAGTCTCTAGAAGCCAGGGGTAGTCCCTACCTGCGGCTCCCATTGGCTGTAGTCATGGTATACCACAGGGCTGTAGCATGGGACCACACTTCCCAGCATGCCTATGGGCTGAAAAGCAGGGGCAGCAGCATAAGAATGGTGCACTGCATTGTATTGGGGGATTACTGGAGCCAGGAAGGCCAACTCCTTGGATCCCATCATTCTGGCCTTAGTTCCTGGCAAGGGACCTTGACCTAGTCGGGATTTCCAGATGATCTCTGATGACGTTTACAAGCCTTTACAGGCATTTTATCAAAATCAAGCTTCCTGGACATTGCTGGAGGGCAAAGACCTCAGTCACACATAGCAAGCATGCCTTGTTCCTGTCATACCAGACTCTTGCTTTAAGATACTGGCGTGCTACTTTGAGAGCAGTTTCAAGGAGTTAAGTCAGCCCTAAATGTCAAGGTAAGAGCCATTTTCTTGTATCATTTGATTCTCGTGTCCTTGACCGCCTGTTTTTTTTTTTTTCCGGTTGGTGATTTCTTTGGACTAGCATGAGGCTGCAAGATTGATTGAACCGCTTTCTTCAGAGTGCATGTGTTGGGAATTATTTTCATGATATTACAATGTTCTGCCAGCTAACTAACCATGGTAATGTAATGTTAGGTTTATGTCTAGTAGAATACTGTAGTTCAGTTTAAAAATCTTTTTTCATTTGAGAAATAGTTTATTTTTATCATTATTTTCCCAATAACGTTCCACAAACCCATTTTGTGTGGTCTGTTTCTAGGATGCATTTCCCAGTTACCAGGGGCATAGTTTCATGTGCTCCTTTCACTCAACAGGATTAGAACAACCTTTTACTTAAAACAAACCTTTGCTTTGTGCATTGATATTTGCTTCTCTGATTCTGAAATTCTGTCTTTACCTTTTCAGCTGCAGGTTTTATTTCAGTTCTGGTTTTGCTCTTTGGTTTCTTTTGTCTCTTGCAAGATAAAGTGAGGGCACTCCAGTCTAACGTTTCTGTAGCACCCCCATCCAAACCCCCCTTCACTAGGAAGGTGACATCTGTGAAAGGTCACCCAGGAAAAGGTTGCATTACTTTGGATTGGTGCAGAGAGGCTTACATGGAGAGAGCCAGCTGTAAAGAGGAGACCTCACCTTCACAGTGCTTCTTTAGGTGGGCTGGCTAAGATGTCCGCACCATACACTCTGAATCCAGCAGGTCTGAGTGAGGACGTGGCGCCGCTGCCTGAGCAGATCTTACACTGGTGAACTGGGTAGCAGCTCAGGTAAGTAGGGTCATCTCTATAATTCTTTTTATTTTCAGTGTTGTTGGGGTCTCAGTAGAGAATGTCTTCATTCATTTGGTTTGTTTGCCATCTAACTGATGTTATCTCCCTTGCTGTGTATCAGAATCTGGTTTGAGAAAGTCCTAATTTTGTTTTGCTTAATTTTTGGAATGATTACTGTTTTGTTGAAACAAAGTAAAAAAAAAAAAATGTATATATATGTCACATTCAGGCCATAAATCTTGTTCTTCATGTATTTTATGTTCATTTTTAAAAATGTTAACCATATTTCTCTTATTATCAGGGCAATTACAGCACTGCTTCTCGTGTTAACCAGGAGGATATTTTTGTATGAAATGGCATTACTAAAAAATGATTTAACTCAGAATTTATGGAGCACTTGGAGAAATGGAATATATAATTGTTGTTATCATAATTGAATTACAAGCCTTGCTAAATGACTTTGGGGGAGGTCATGGCTGGGTCTCAGTCTTGCCAGTGGACATTCTCGTTTGCTGTGCTCTTGCTTGGCAACTGTAATTACTTCAGCATTGTCATTTTATCTATTGCTCCTAAGAAAGGCCAGCTCAGAATGTGTACACACAGCGGCAACAAGGAATAAAACGCTATGCAATGTTTGGGGAGAAAAAAAATAGTTTGCACCCATCTCTGTAAATCATTGTTAGTATTTGTACTGCTCCTTACACTTCTAGCTACTCTTTTATGGGTAGGTAGTCCGAATGACCAAAGCAGAATATAGTCCAGGAAGTGCAGTACGGTGGTTTGGAACTTCAGTATCTTAATGCAACATGAAACGTTCAAATGTAGGAGTGTTTCATCGTCAACATGCAGGTCTTAGAACGTTTGTTGGCTCTGTTATGTAAAATGAGAAACAATGGTGTATATGAGTATGGGATTGTCAGTTTCTTTTCTGTCTAGTGAATGCTGTCTGTTTCCCATTGCAATGTTAGAAAAATAATTTTTTAATCGTATTTTTTGTTGTGAATGCATGACATGACTTCATTGTAGTAATTTACTTGGCTGTAAATTCATTTTGCTCACTCACAATGAGTGACTTTTCTTGTACACACAAAACCAGGATAAGGCAAGTAACTCGTTAAGATAGAAGCATTACTTCTTAAAAATCTCAGTTTACACGCTTGAGTTCATTTATAAAATTCTTCTTTGGAATAATCGCTGGTACAAGGTGTTTCAGACAGCAAACTTCAGTGAGGTTCCTGCCAAGCCTTAGACTTTGTTTTGTATAGCCAATGGTTAATAGCCGATAGACCACAAATTTGTATCGCAGACTGGCAATCTGTCCCAGCACCTGATAAGTGTGAGAGAATAATAGAACAAAAAGCACAGACACAGCTCGAAAAGTAAAGTGAAATCAGAACCTTCACCATCAGCAAAGAAAATGAATAACTGAGTGAGGAAGAGAGGCTGTGGTTCAGAAAAATATCATGGAATGGGGGACAGTGGATGTGCCAAGCAATGGTGCAGTTTCACCGATGAATTATTATATATAACAATAAACTGTTCCAGGATAACATTTAGCTTGCCAAGGAAATAAACAGAATCAATACGTACAGAGTCTTAGCTAAAGAATAATTAACATACTGAGACTCAATCAGACTCTGTCTTCTGAATTAGACTTCAAAATACAAAAGTCTCTGACACTGTAAGGCTGATTTTGAATTTCACAGAGATGCCAAGCCTACATTGCTGTTCAGCTCCCTGATTGCCAACAGAAAGCTGGATCAGGAGTTTAGTTAACTTCTGATATTAAAAAGAAAATGGTCAGAACAAAAACCAATGGGCACAAAGACCAGGCTGTCCCAGAGGATTACGAAGTGAGTAGGCAACTCACTTTCTAGGAGTGTTTTAAATTGCGCAAAAGCTGGCTCAAACAACTGATCACCGATGGTGAACTGAGCCTCATCCTATGTGATATGGGAGACACTTTTCTCATACACCTTATCCCAGACACTGTCACATTGTGTCATTTCCCCATGTTTTGCCTTTATGAAATGTTTTTAGAAAAAACAGCAGGAGATGAAGATTTAAAGAGTCGGGATTCAGATTAGAGAAGACCTGAAGGAGTTCACCTCCAGGATGGATGATCAGGTGCTCACCAGTGTCCTTTGCACAATAAATGCAGCTGTCAATTGTTTTACAGATACACCATCTGCATGGGGAATTCAAACTGGAGGTGAAAGCATTAAAGAAGATGTCTTCCAGATCTGCAGATTCCTGACCGTCGGTCACCTCTGCTGAACACCATCTGCTCCCCTAGTACTACACCATACCCCAATAAAGCTGATCTGTATTTTCAACTGAGTTCTCCATCGAGCCGTGGAAATTACCATGAGGTCTGAATGCACTAGGATTGCTAGATAGAGGATCAGAAAACTGGTTTAAAACAAAGGTAAACCTGATGTCTGACTAGATAAGGTCAAGCACAAAATCAGAACATAAAGCTGAAGTTGAGCATTTTTTAATGAAATATCGCAGGGAACATCACAAAATCAGTTGTACGTGACTAAAAGGAAATTACTGTGCAAAACGATCAGAAAATGTATGCGAACTCTGCGATCACTAGGAATGCCCAGTGAGTAACTGATGATGGGATGCCACCCCATAAATGAACTGTACAATCCACCCCATAGCAGTTACCTTTTGGAGCAGCACATGATGGTATTTCCAGGGTCTTAATAACACCGCCCAAATTAGATGCACAGCCCCCTCAATTCAGAAAATGTGCACCCCTGGAGAAGGCATACAGTTTGATGTAACTCCGTTGCGCAAGTCCGCACATTGAAATATTAGTGAAGTGCACATGTGCTCATAAATTATAAACCCCCTGAAATGCAAAGTGAACGTGCACACCCAGGGTGACACCTGCAGAGAGAGTTAGAGAGAAACATGACGGCTTCGAGCTCTCTTGTAATCATTACTCTCCCCATCTCACTGAACTTTGTCACGCCTTTAGAGAATTGAATGTAGCGTGTAAACTTCCTGGCACATTCAGTCCAGTGTTTCACCTCAGAGGCTTCACACGTCTGCTGCTGAGGTATAAGTGGATATTCAGGCTTCAGCAGATGCTGGCACCTTGGAGACAGAGTGCCTGAACTCTCCCTCTCTTTTCTGGTTCACTTTATTTCTACAAGAGACTCGGAAGCCAAAATGGCAGATGCCAGTGCCACCGTGGTAATGGGAAACCAGGGCGCCACTCCTCCTCCACCATCTGCAGACACCATGGCCATCAACAATGCAGCTGATATTTCTGTGATCGTGATCTACTTCATCCTGGTTTTGGCCATTGGCATTTGGGTAAGTGCTTTTTATTTGGAGGGATGTTGATGACTGAGGTGGGGTTATTCCTTTAATTGGTGTTGTATAGTTTTGGGCGCCATCAGGAGACAGTGAAAGGCAGGGCCCCAGTTTGCATTGTGGTCAGGTCGGATCTGCAGCCATGGATTCACCCATGGTAGCAATTCTAGTGCCCCTCCAGGTAACGCTTCTTCTATCATTTAAGCAGCAAATTGGGCACCCTGGTGAACGCTTTATTTGACATTCTGGTCAGCATCAAAGTCATCGATCCATTTAGATGTGTGGTTTTACTGGCCAAATACATATTAGCGCACACAGGAACGTTAGGGTAGAGCATGGGGAAGTAAGGATCCTGCCTGCTGAACTAGCACTGAATGAATCATGGAGTTTCAGTCAGGGCTGGCTTTACCTCATGTTGTCTCTTGACTGAGCTGGTGCCACTGGCTGTGCAGAGCCATCTTACTCTTATGTTGTTTCACTTTCTCAGTCGGCTTCATCTTGGAAAGAGTTTTAGTCACCTTCATTCTCAGTGTCCTTTTACCCTGGCTTATCAGAAAATAATGCTTGAGAAACTAGGGGAGTTCACTAATATGAAATTGCCCGCTCAAAGGGCACAGAACTCCCCCCTCATGCCCACAGCATTCACTTGTTCTGCGGGAACAATAGCCAGACTTTCCATGTAACTGTGGGTCAACGTCAGACACTCGTCGATAAGAAAGCCAATCTGGAATGAGGAAAGTGCTGACAGACCTTTGTCATATCAGTTTATGGCACATTACTTAAAGCAGGAGTGATGACTGTGTGGTGATTAGAATGACGTCTTTTAAGTTGTTTTTATTAATCAGAAGATGCACCCTTCTGAAGAAGTGCAGATCGGGTATCAGGCCAGTATGAGTAAGACTAGACTAGACTGACGTCACCTGAGGCATTGACTGCACAAATCCGACATCCATATTTCTCACCTAGCCCAACAGTACTGAGCGTAAAGCAGGAACACCATCGTGATGGGACAGGACGCTATCGCAGGGTACCTACACTCTGATTAGAATCATTAATGAATTTGACACGTACAGTATACTTTTGGGATGTGGAAGTAAAATCTGAGTATCGGAAGAAAAAAAGTTTGCCTAGGGCACACTTGCTTAGTAACATATCGCGCCACTTTCTAGTAAACCTCACATCTTGTGTGGGTGAACAGTGCCCCTGTGAGAGACCAAACAATGCAGACAGAGGACATACTGTAATGTGTTACAAGCAAGAAAAGTGCTAGGGCACCACCTGGGTAAGGTTTCACTCTCCACCGTATATTGAACAGCAAATCCTCAATAACCAATTATAGCAGATCAAAGAGGTGGCCAGCCGGACTGTATGTTTATCTTGGACCAGCCAGAAGAAGCAACACCAAACTGCATAAAAAAGGAAACAAAGCAATTTGTAAACAGACTGTAAGATATATAATTATAACTGTAGTGATGACCAATCACAATGCTGCTGCTGCTGCTACTGCTGCACATCCTTTCATTTGTTTTCTCACCTGCCTTTCCAGTTAGATGTCATGTCCTTTTGCATTGGGTTTACAGAAAGAGTTTTGAATGAGTCACATTTTAACTTAAATCCATTCAATTCAATTACTTGATGCTCTAATGTACATTTTCTACATATATATATATATATATATATATATTGGTGAACCAATATAACTGAATGGTCAAGAACCAGCATGGTGGGACTAGTTGTTAATAATAATACATTTTATTTATATAGCGCCTTTCCCATGCACAAGGCCAATCTTTGGTTATTATCATAATGTGCCAGGCCATAGACAGGCATGCTGAGGAGAATTAGTGCCCAAGAATAGGAAGTTTCATAAATAACAGTTAAATACTACAATAGTTGTTTTTTAAAACGGACCTTGGCTTTCTTTCAGGCAATGGTACGGACCAACCGCGGTACCGTGGGTGGATTTTTCCTGGCGGGACGAAGCATGGTTTGGTGGCCGGTAAGTACCTCTTCTGTGGTCCAAAGGACACCTGATAAGGGGGCAGAATAGTGAGTTGTGGTGGAACTAATGGTGGAGATTAGGGTGGGGAAAGAAGCAAAATAGAAACTCATATGGTAGGGCACGTTGTGAGATGAAAAACCTTGTCAGATATTTGATTTCTATCACATGTCTTGCTGTTGTTGAAACTTTTGTGTTGAATGTGGACACAAGAGAATATTATTCCTGGGTGACAGCACTGGACCCCCTAGCTTCCAAAACGTGCTGAGCATCTCTCCTTGGCCCTCCTGACGATTCTTCATAGTGCTTCTCCTTTGGACCTCCCTAACTCACTATCTGGAAATGGCCAGCTTCCTTCTTAGATTTAAAAATCTGTTGTACTTCACTTAATTTCAGATCGGTGCCTCTCTGTTTGCCAGTAATATTGGCAGCGGTCACTTTGTTGGTTTGGCTGGGACAGGAGCAGCGGCTGGGATTGCAATTGGAGGCTTTGAGTGGAACGTGAGTATCTGCAGCTTTCGTCTCCTTGATGGTGCAGAGGTCTCTGACTTGACACTCCTGACAAATATAAGGAGAGTTACATCTCTAATGCTGTACTAGTATGATGGCTCCCAGACTTCAGAGTCAAGCCAGCTTCAATAAGAATATTGTGGAGACACATTTGCTTCTACTAACATTGCTGCTTTTTAAGTTGTCTAAGTGTAATCACTTTTTTTTTTTTTTAGTGGTGGACATCATGAGCTTCAGTTTTATCAATATAAAACACTCTTCTTGAGTATAACACACATTAGATAATAACCTTTATCACAGTCTCTTCAAATGCAGACACCATGGGCCACTGCCCTGCACAATTTGAACAGCCATGCCCTTGACCGCTTGAGCACACAGCCAGACTGTGCCATTGTAATGACCTGACCTTTTAGTCATGGACCTAATGGGATGCTGCTCTGTACTGGTGTAATGATCTTTTCATCAGTCATGCATACACTAAGTCATACCTCTGTACTATTAAAGTAACCACCTTCTTTTAATCTTTCCCATTTGTGTTTATTTTTGCTCACACTGCAATTCTGTTTCACTTTACTGACCATTTCCTCAACCATGGATACTTACCGGGTTGTCTGCCTCTTTTGCTGGCATGCTGCTCTGTAACACATTAACAGTTCTGTCTTGCACAATTTAGGCTGCAGTTAGTTCTTCCTTCATTCATGCATACTGGATTCTTTCCCATAACCAGTACACCATCCTTTTCCTTTGGCAACATTCACACTAAGCTATACCAACATAAAATGAAGTACCCATTTGTATTGCACACTGAGCTGCTATTCTTTGCTGTTTCAGCAAGCAGTTATGGACAAACAAGGTTACATCTTTTGTATAGGTTTTATCTTCAATTTTAGACGTTACTGATCCAATTTAACATCCTGTTCTTCAGTCATGACCACACTGGACTGTCACACTGTTCCAGAGTAAATTCAGTTTCATATCTCAGTTGTAGTTCCTTTGTTCCTCCACAAGCCAGACTTCTGTCATGTCCTAGTCTAGTGCCCTACAATGACCACTGTTATTGTGTTCTCTCTCTTTTAGGCCCTGATGATGGTTCTTTTCCTCGGATGGATGTTTGTTCCCATTTACATTAAAGCTGGGGTGAGTTCCAGGGGTCCTCCACAAGGAGTGTTTGGGTTGTTGAAATGCCAGTTTCCATGTAATGCCCACATTCATGTTAGATAAGCACTATGGCTGTGTCAAAGGCTTTCTCTCCCTCTGCGTCAGAAAAGTGGAAATTCAAGAGATTGTTTTGAGTCACTCTGTCAGAAAGCATTTGTGGCTACCGGTATCCTAAAAAAGTCATAGCAGTGTGGGTGGAGAGTCTGCTGAAGGGATTACCTGAGAAGAAGAAGCAGTGAAGAAGCAAGTCTGAAAAGGATAGAAGATTGTATGAAGTGCTCTACTTGATGCAGTGTGACCGGGTGCAGTCAGCCCCTCTAAACCCGAGGGACTCCGGAGAGGTAGTACATGTATAGGATAGAACAGAGATCAAGACTAGGAGTCCATCTATTCGCTCACACTGTAAAGAGATTGCTTCTGAGCCAGACATTTTGGGGTCATGGCTAATTACTGGCAGTTCATCACAGTGCAGATTTGCAAGCGGAGATGCTTTGTGGTGTGAATCTGAGTCTGTCCTTGAAACTCTGTGTACAGGGCAGGGTCCAATCCTTGACAGGGCATGAGTTAATCACAGAATCACCCTCACCCACTCTCCAGGGGGCAGTTTTGCGTTGCTAATAAATGTAATATGCATGTTTTTGGGATGTGAGAGGAACACCGTATTAACCCTAAAAAAAATGTAGAACCCTAAAGAGAAGATGCCAGTCCACACAGGAGCTGAGGCTAGGGCACTGGAACTATGAGACGAGGAGCTAAACGCAGCACCACAGAGCCTGCCCGGTATGGTATGCCCATCTAAGTGTCAAATTGTCATTATTTTACTGACTTTACCCTACGCTGATGTATAGTATGTTTAATTCTAGTTTAGATTAGCCTGATGTTTAATGATAGGAAAGCCCAGGTAAGCTGAATGGCGTGAAAGCACAGTGAAATCCTGAGGTGCAGACTCACGACATACAGCACATGGAGTAACATTGTGTCCCTGTTGATCTTTAATCCTTTGTCATCATACTGTAAAGCAATAAAGTGATTTATTTTCTGATAAATGGTTGAGATTAACAGTATCTTTGATAGAGGGTGGAGGGTGGACTTCTTAATCTATAATGGCATGGTATTCATTTACTGCTTATTATTATGATTTGACTGCCTATTTCTATTGAATGTCATTTATTTTTAATGACATGGATTGTTTTAAATCACTTTATATGTAGAATTTCCCAGTTCTCCCCTGTGTCTTTGAGTATTCCCCTCCACCGGCACTCTTGATTTTCATCCAGCATTCCAAATGTGTCGGTTGAGTTGATTGGAAAGTCTAAATTGGCTCTCTATGAGAGAATATATATGATTTTGTCTTTTTCCACATTGTGATCTTCTACAGAATAAGAAAAGTGAAGGATCACCAAAAAATGGACAGTCTTGTTTCTTCCATTTGCTATAACCTCCCAAATCTTCACTTTAGCCTTTCACTTATACCACTTTTTATTTATTGCAGGTGGTGACCATGCCTGAATACTTAAAGAAGCGATTTGGTGGTCAGCGCATTCGAATCTACCTCTCCATCCTGTCCCTAATGCTGTATGTCTTCACCAAGATCTCGGTACGTGTAGAAGACCTCGACAGGGAACTCGTCACCCCAGCCTTGTCCATTCCTTGTGAATATGGGGGCCGTTGGCGATAGATTAGTATAACTGAAGTGCATTTTTATAATTCAGTGCCATATGACTAACGACATAACATTACACTAAATGGTCAAGGGAATTCTCTCATCTGGGGGAGATGGGCCACCCTTCATTCTTATCTGGCACTTCATGTTTGTTATGGTAGGGTCCTAGTGAATTCTAATGGATTCAGAATCTTGGCTGAAAGTTTTGCAATGTGGTGAATTGCTGGTGGCCAGCCGTGAACCCACACTATCTGAACACTGTTAGCGGTGTGCTACCTGGCTAATCTCCCTCAGCAGATCTGCCTCCGTGACAGCCCCAACACTTTTCTGTGCAGCATCACCTCTACACTCTAAACTTGCACCGGGCAAATCCCATCCTTGTCGCCAGGTGAATTATCGTGGACTTGCGACACAAAGCATCTCATTTCAAACATTTGCTCTGTGTTAAACTGCTGGTTGCCAGTCGCAAACCCACACCATTTGGCTCGGAAGCAATCTCCTTGCAGTGTGAGCTAAGTGGAGAACTTGTGAGCCAGATGGTGTAGGTTTGCACTGACCACTGACAGTTCAGCAAAGTGCAAACGTTCAAGCTAAGTTGTTTTTTTTTTTCAAGCTAAGTTGTTTTTTTTTTTCAAGCTAAGTTGTTTTTTTGTTGCGAATCCATGGCAGTTTACTTGGCGATAAGAATGGGATTTGGGGCATTTTGTTCAGGTCTGTGTAATTAAGAGTATATGGGGGAATATGGTCACCCTTGGACCCTACCATGACAAAACAGTTCACCACTGAAGAAAATGAATTTTTATTGAACTGAATCATTTATTAACTTCTGCTTCTTCTTTGTTCTCATCCGTTATTCATAAGCCACATTAGCCCACGCATGTAAACGATATGATTAGATAGCTGTATATTTCTCTCCCATTGAGGATTTTTTTTATCTATTGGCTTATCGAAAAAAAGTCTTACATTAAAAGAGACCAGTGATACCACATATCCCCAACTCTTTATTAAGTATACATGTCGGATTTGTTGTACCTTCTTGAAAAATCCCAATACCACCTCAGAAGGACACACGACAGGGCAGGGTTTGTACTTGGCTGGAGTGTCTTATTCACATACGTCATACACTTCTTTACAGGCGGACATGTTTTCTGGCGCCATCTTCATCCAGCAGGCTTTGGGTCTGGACATTTACCTGGCTGTCTTCCTCCTGCTGCTGATTACTGCCTTGTACACTGTAACAGGTTTGTGATGATCAATAGTTGTCTGCTTGGGCTTCACTTTGGGGGTCATGTGTGTTTCCCACAGGCAACAGTGACTGACATGGCACATTCAGTGACATATTTTAGTCAAACTGTATACAGTGGGTGGCTGTGTATAATACGGATAGTCCTGCCAAAAGTGGTCTCTTTACCCATGGTGTTGTACAGGTTGTAGTGTAACGGTAATATGGATATGAACAATTATTATGTATCTTGATCTTGTTAAGCATGATGACCATGAGGAAGATGTTCTATAAACAAAATGTGTCATTTCTGATTGACTCTATCACCATACTGTGGTGGTCCATGACTGGAACCAAGTGCTGCCTGAGATAAACTCACTGGTATCTATCATCCAAAATAGATGGATGATGGGATTAATGATTGACAGAAAACATTTCACTGGAGTAAGAGTGACTAATAGTATGGTAGCAAGGAGGGACAGGAGGGTAGTGGGTAGAAAGGAGTTGCAGACAGGGATAAGAATACTTTGTCAATTTCAGGGTCGAGTCTGAGTCTGAGTCTGAGTTCACAGGCCTTTTGACTGAACGTCAGCAGTTGTGACTGATGGGTAGGTTGAAGCTGACACAGTAATGAAAGGAGGCTAACAAATGTAGTGGAGCAAGAGGCAAATGTGAAAGGTACTGACAGGAGAATTGCCTTTCCGGATGACCAAGTAATTGACAGTAATGAAGCAATTGAGTGGCTGGTTTAAAAGGAGTGGGTATGAGGCAGGGGTGGCTGGTGCACCTCTCTTACCTTTGTTTATGAGTGCCCTTATAAGTTTCTGAAATGTCCAACTTTCCTTTCTGAATTTTTAATAAAAGTTTAAATTTTTGTACAATTCTAAATGCACTAATAGTGAGATACCATCCGTGATGGAAAATGTGTGGCTAAATCATGTAGCTTGTAAACCTGGGACCACCTCGGTTCCCAATCAGCACTTCATCAGGCCATGCTCTGCTTTGTCTCTCTAGGAGGTCTGGCTGCTGTCATCTACACTGACACTCTGCAGTCCATCATTATGGTTGGGGGTGCCTTCGTTCTACTGGGCTTTGGTAAGTTCCATTTAATCCATCGCCTCCAGGTTAATTGCAGTGCAGAGTTGTGCAACAGATTCTCTGTCAGGAATGAAGAGTATGTGTTGACTGTATTTTTTTCCCCCTCTTACAATCCTCACAGCCTTCAATGAAGTTGGAGGGTATGATGCCTTCACTACAAAGTACATGGAGGCCATTCCCAGTATCACCACTGAAGTCGGCATCAACATTAGCGAAAAGTGCTATACACCACGACCTGACTCTTTCCACATTTTCCGAAACGCTGTTACTGGAGACCTCCCATGGCCGGGACTCATCTTTGGGCTGTCCATCATTGGTATATGGTACTGGTGTACTGACCAGGTACGTGACATACAGATAATCAGACATATTGTGAAACCAATATCTGCCACTGCAACTGAAACAGCATTGAGTAAGCTGAGATCAGAGGGTGGATAATGGACAACCCATGGACATCTGGAAGTGTTATGAAATCTAGGGCTGAGTGCTGGTGACTGACAGTGTACAACTACAGACAACACTAGCTGCTTGATAGTTTATGGAGCCCTAATGTTCACAATGAGTAATGGGCTGACGGTACTGAATGATGGGTGATGATACTCACTGTTGGTCATTCTCAGGCAGCTTAACGCTTGACGACGCAGAGCTCTTCTGCTTGATGAGCTAATGCTCATTGCTCAATGTGATGAAACTTCTGTTCAGATGATGAAAGTGGACACGGGACATGAGCTACAAAAAATTCTCTATTCAGTTTTAATGGTGCTTTCCTTTTTGTCCTTGTCACCAGGTAATTGTTCAACGATGTCTCTCTGCCAAAAACATGTCCCACGTGAAAGCTGGCTGTATTCTGTGTGGCTATCTCAAACTGTTGCCCATGTTCCTCATGGTCTTTCCGGGGATGATCAGTAGGATTTTGTACCCAGGTGAGTCCATTGCTTAAGATATTAGAAAAATTGACAAGTGGTTCCTTCAGCCTTGGGATTATTCAGGAATTCCTGATACCGATTTAGGATGAAACTGGGCAGTCCAACAACTCGTGGAGGAGACTGAGGTATAAAATGTTCTTTTCAAAAGTGTGCATTAAATTTAGGCACCAGGTGGCCTTTTGGGGTCCCAGGTGGTGACAGAAGTTATAGCAGGCAGTGAACTAAACAAACCTTTTATTCTTTTTGCAGATGTGGTTGCTTGTGTAGCTCCAGAACAGTGTAAGGCCATCTGTAACGTACCTGTCGGCTGCAGTAACATTGCATATCCCAGACTGGTCATCAAACTAATGCCAGATGGTGAGCGTCCAACTCATTTTTAGGGTTCATGTACCAGGGATGCTGCTTCAAATTGCAATTGCTATGCGCAGTTAGACATTTTATATTCTTTTATATTCTGTAGTTGAGGATCACTTTTTTCTCATTTCTGGACGCTTTTTATGTAAATGCTTTTTAGGAATTTTGCAGTTCCACTGCTTCTTGGTACATAACCTGCATATTTTTTAGGCATTTTAAAAATACACCCTGTCATGGCCTAGCATTGTTTCCAGGGTTTGCTCCTGCCTTGTGCCTGAAGCTAGCTGAGATAGGCTCCAGCCCCCCCGTGTGACCCTGTTCAGGACTGACTTTATACATTTGTGACATGTTACTTAATTGTTATGCTCATGGAGGAAGCTGCAGCACATGTTTACAGGATACAGTGCCTCACTTGGTGTGCACGAGATTATGGAACAAGCAGTTGTTGGGCGTGAATGGTCTTCAGGAGACAGTGTCAGGATCACGCTGGAGTTTGTTTTATTTGCAATGCATTTTTCTTTCAATCAGTTTGTATTTAAGTGTACAGGTATAAATTTTTTTTATTCAAGTCTTGGATGTGTTTCTTTTTGTTGATTCTTTTTACAATTACTTGTTTTTTTTTTTGTACTTGCCTGCTATTATTTAACTGTCTCATACATTTGATTATTAATGTGAAGCGTAATGTGGTTGGAGCCCTTAATTATGCAGGTTTACTGCTGCTCTCCGAAGATGGAGGCTTGGGGGCTCTAAAGTATCAGTTATCCTTTTCTTGTACTGATATTATTATGTGTGTCCAAAAAGCCACATTCTGTGCAGTTGGCATTGGTATAGCACGAAAGTAGTAACAGAAATAGTCAAAGGTATGAAATATGGAGTCCCCAGTTCCACCTTAAATGCCACCTTGTTGTGTTCCTGAGCCAAATCACTTCTCTTTCTTGTGCCTTTAGGGGCTGGCTGTGTAATACAGTTGGTCAAAGTTCCTAAATCTTGAGCTTTCTGGCATCCTTTGCCACCAAATCTATTTTCTGAAAGTGCCAGCTCTGTTTTTTCTTGCTTTCTGAAGCTTCCAATTGTGAATGGCTGCTGTGCTGCTCATGATGTCTATCAGTTTTTGTACAGCTCTTCTGTATTAGGATCACAATTCTAAGGACTGCTCCTCTTGGGTTCATTAAGTGTGTTTTGTTCCCTTTGCAGGGTTGCGAGGTCTGATGCTGTCTGTGATGTTGGCGTCTCTCATGAGCTCCCTGACCTCCATCTTCAACAGTGCCAGTACTCTGTTTACCATGGACATTTACGCCAGGATTCGAAAGCAGGCTTCTGAGAAGGAGCTCATGTTGGCCGGAAGGTATGGCCTCCTTGATAGCACCTTACATGCTTCTTGGAAAAGGATAGGAGGGTGGTGGGGGTCACCAGTAAAGCAATCAAAGCTGCCATAGACCAGGAATTAAAAAGAAAAAAAAACCCAGGTCACCAGCAACAATTAAGAAAACACAGACAAAAAAGTTTAGTTTTTACAGCCATTTTCCATCCTGGGCTACAATAGCTATCTTTATTTTTTTTATTTATACATATTTCAAGACACGCCCTCCTCTCAACCATATTCAAACACGCACACAGTCCACTCACATCTCATTCGTCTGAATGCTTTTGACAGACACATTTTCTGCTCTCTCAGCTCTTATAAATTTTTACGTTTTCCTCACTTTAAGTTCGCAGTTAAAAAAGACGTATTATGTCCAAATCTTATTGAAGAATTTCATCTCAAAGGGATATCAACAGAAGAAATGAGTACACAAGCAATCCTAGCACAGAGAAACGATGAAGTCAAACGAGTTAACATGAAAATTGTCGATTGGTTACATGGAAGATTTGTTTAATGCGTATTAATAGACTGTGTTGAAATAGTTGGTGGTGATCGAGCGGAAGATGAAAACTTCAGCTTACAATATTCCGAAGAATAACTAACAACCGTTAGCACCATCTGGTCTTTCACTGCCTTAATTACTGATGAAAAAAGGATGTATCCAGTAAGGTAATGTAGTACATCTTCCGAGGATAACATTAGACAACTAAGGAGATCTTGAAATGCCATTCGTATTAAAACGTTAACAGTTTCCCGTTAGAATAGCTTTTGCAAAGACAATCAACAAATCTCAAAGACAAACATTTGAAGAAGTCAGTTTATTTATTAGAGAGAAAGAAATGAAATTCTCTCATGGGCAATTATACGTTGCGTTGTCACGATGTAAGTCTAAACACAGAATCAAAATTCAATGCGATATTGAGGAAAATTTAATTCAAAAAATTGTTTTTACTAAAGATTAATAATAAAAGTGTAAGTTTAAAAAATATTTGCGTGTTAATTTCAAAGCCAAACAGAACGAAATCGTATAATGCAACGAAAAATCAAACGCAACATGAAACATAATTTACTTTCAAAATATTACGTTTTACTGTGTTTTAATATGGTTAATTACCCGCTGTAATGTAAAATAGTTAGTTGTATTATGCATGTGTAACAATTCTTATGAAAATAACAATCCGTTTAAATTGTAGATCCACATCCCCATACGCAAGCGGCAGAAATGCAAAGTGGCTAGCACATGGTGCCAGACTGGGGGGTTGGTGAGCGAAGTGAGCAGGGGGCAAAGCCCCCTAGTGTGTGTGTGTGTATATACATGTATGTATATGTGTATATATATATATATATATATATATATATATATATATATATATATATATATATATATGTGTATGTATGTATGTATGTATATATGTAACCCTCAGGCTTGAGCCTGCACCACCACCACCTACTCAAAACTTCATGATGCTCCAACAATGATGGACGGATGAAAAGGCAGAAGTCTACGTGACCATCATCATCATCATCAAGCCCTTCCGTGAGAATCCTAAATCCAAAGAGGACTGTTTCATTTATGTTAGGTAGAATGCCCAGAGGAGACTGGGCGGTCTCATGGTCTGGAATCCCGTCAGATTTTATTATTTTTTCTCCAGCCATCTGGAGTTTTTTTGTTTTTTCTGTCCCCCCTGGCCATTGAACCTTACTCTTATTCGATGTTAATTAATGTTGATTTATTTTATTTTATAATTGTATCTTTCATCTTTCTATTCTTTAATATGTAAAGCACTTTGAGCTATTGTTTGTATGAAAATGTGCTGTATAAATAAATGTTGTTGTTGTTGTTGTTATGGCAGAAATCTAATCAGCCACCCACAACTCTGTACAGGGAATAAAAAAAAAATCTCTCTTTCGTATGTCTTTCAGGATTTTTATCCTCTTCCTCATTGGTATCAGCATTGCCTGGATCCCAATCGTTCAGGCAGCTCAGGGGGGGCAGCTGTTTGACTACATTCAGTCCATCACCAGCTACCTGGGCCCTCCGATCGCCTCAGTCTTCTTATTGGCGATCTTCTGCAAACGTGTCAATGAGCAGGTAAGTGTGTTTATTTGTTTGAGTATTCATTATACGACCATGAGCTGTGCAGAAGCCTAAATGGGCCTGCTGTGGGTGAATATGACCAAGTGTATGAGTGATTGTGCCTTCATATAGACTGGAATCCCATCCAGGACTGTCTCCTGCTTTAATCCTGATGCTGCTGGGATGGTCACAGCTGTCCTCAAGTCATCACTGAGTCTCATTTGGATGTTTCTAATTGATGCCTCCACTGCCTACAAGGCTTTCCTCTTTTGTTTTGATGTGTCACTTAGTGTAGTAAATGTATTGGCACTTACTTGTTTTGGTGCTAGTGACACTTTGTTGATTTATTTTCAAAAATCCCCTCTTGTCATTTTCCCTCTTCCAGGGTGCCTTTTACGGCCTGATCATCGGCCTGCTGATCGGACTTTCGCGGATGATAGCCGAGTTTTCCTTTGGCACGGGAAGTTGTGTGCAGCCCAGCCAGTGCCCCTACATCATCTGTGGTATTCACTACCTCTATTTTGCCCTCATCCTCTTTGGAGTCTCCTGCATCATTGTGATCTCTGTCTCCCTGATGACCAAACCTATTGATGACAAGCATGTGAGTTATTTGAAAGTTTATATACAGTAAGCAAGTAGCAGTGAAAGCTTTACGGTCATTAGTCTGAGCAGCAGAGATTTTTTATACTTAGGTTAATTGGCATGATATATGTGAGTGAGTATGTCCTGCTGTGGACTGGCACCCATCAAGACCCATCTAGAGTCTGTTCCCAGTTTGTGCCCAGTACTTCCAGCATAAACATCAGCTGTCCACAACACCAAACTGGATAAGCTCATAAGAAAATGGATTGCTGTGGCACTTTGGAGTTTAGACCAAGAAGTACTAATCTACTTTGAAAATCTATCCTGCTATTTAGGTTTATAGGTCCATAGTGTCAATATTGTCATTTTGTCATGTACTAATCAACATGCAACACGTTTCCACTCTTTGCTAACCAAGATTAGTGAGCAGAGTTGCCTTACTTCAAAACCTCTGCCTTCTTTACCTAAAAAATCTCACTTACAACACAATCTTTCATTAGAGGACTCAAGTTTCATTCAGATGCTGAAGACGCTAAGCTGTATATGTGTGTATATTTATTAGAAACTAGGGGGCATTGCCCCCTGCTCACTTCACTCGCCAACCCCCTGGCCAGGGCTATACACTAGCCTCTTTGCGGTTGTGCCGCTCACGTATGGGGATGTGAATGTACAATTTAAACAGCTTTTACTTCTCATGTGAAGTGTTACATTTGCATCCATGCAAATGGACGTATAACTGCCCGTGACTGAATTTCATTTCTTTTTCTCTATTAAATAAAATGACTTTTTCGAATGTTTAGCTCTAAGATTTGTTAATCGACTTTGCACTACCTATTCTAATGGGAAACTGTTAACGTTTTATTATGAATGGCATATCAAGGTCTCTTTTGTTGTCCTATGTTATCTGCGGAAGATGTACTACATTGCCTTTCTTGGATACATCCTTCTTTCAACAGTAATTAGTGTGGTGGAAGACCAGACGGTGTTGACGGTTGTAGATATTCTTTGTAATATCGTTAGTTGTTGTTTTCATCTTCTGCACCATCACCACCAACTGCTTCAGCATTGTCTATTGATACACATTTAACCATATTGGCATAAATTCATTTGACTAGGGTTGCCCGTGTATTCATCTCTTCTGTTGATAACACTTCATGATTTTTTAATAAGATTTGGACATAATACGTCTTCTTTAATTGCGAACATAAAGTGAGGAAAACATAAACATTTTTAAGAGCTGAGAGCACAGGAAGTGTGTCTGACAAAAGCATTTACAAGACTGAGAGGCGAGAGAACTGTGGTCTTGATTGAAAATGGTTGCTAGCAGGGTGTGACTTGGCATGGCAATATTCTCATCTTGCGGGACTTGGAAAAAATCTTTTCCAAAAAGACTTGTCTCCTAAAAAGTCTTGTCGTGTAGAAAGATTTTTTTTAGTAGTGTTTATAATAAAGATGTCCTATTTCAAAATTGCTTTATTATCCTTCAATTTTAAAATATAACTTTGAGCAGGTTGTTGTCAGCAGTATGCACAGTATCTATATTCTGAATATTTTTTTATTCCTTTCAAAGAAACATGAGCTATATTTTGTAATAAACAGCTAGAGACACACCACTGTCTACTGTTTCATGATCACACCTGTGGAAGTTGGGGTTTCCATGGCTATAAGTCTGTCTCCCTTTAAGCATACAAGTGCCTCACATTACATAACCTGTATGAAAAGCTGCTGTGTGTAAGGCTCTTACCAGGCAGGATACCACACCTACATAACATTCTTAAGTCTACTTAATCTAGTTCAGGGTTGCATGTCGGGCATTACTTATCCTCAAAGGAACCAAATGCAGATGGGTTGTTATTCCAATTTTTGGCCCATCCACTCACACAGTCCAGTTTAGAATCACCAATTAACTGGACCTCCGCTTTGAGGATATGGAAGACCTATGCAGGGTGTCAGAGACTGGGTAGATACTGTGCAAGGTTACTTGGTCCAAAAGACAGCAGCACCGACTACTACATCACCATGCTGCATACTAATACCTATACTGTGTTTGCAATATCCATGTGCTGTTTCCACTGACGTCACTCTTAAACTTTGTAAACAGCACCAGATTTTTACTCTTGGACTCTTTGTGGGCTTACATGTCTCAGGCCATCAGTGTTAATTTGACTTTCTTTTTTTCATGGTCGTCATGGCACACACAGGCAGGTTGGAAGTAATCTGAAATGTTTTCTCTTTAAATTTCAGTTGTACCGCTTGTGTTGGAGTTTGAGAAACAGAACAGAGGAACGAGTGGACTTGGAATGTGACATCCTTGAAGCTCAAGAGGAACCTCCACAAATGAACACTGAAGAAAACGGTAAATTTGATAGGTGCAAGGATTAGTACACTGGGTCTTCCCAGAATGCACGTGCAGAGTTTGTCTCTGGTGAGTTCCGCAGATATGGTGTGCAGTGTGGGTGACCCATGGATTTTTCATGTAAGGAAGACAGACGTTTTGAGGTGAGATAGTGACCAAACCCATATTCCTTCACAGGGCCTGACTTATCAAGGTGGGGTCCAAAGCAGTGAGGCTGACCCACATGGCTACCAAACAAAATGCTGTTCAGATCAGTCCCTTATTTCCCTACTCTTCTTCCTTTTTTCTCCTCTTCACTCTTTCCACTCTTGCAATGCTACCTCCCTGCCAGTTCAGTCCTTGTCCAAACTCACCCACCTTCTACTTGTGCCCTGCCACCAATCTCTACCGACCCCAGCTTGAAGTTGTTAGAATCCTGAAGTACTGATCCATGTAGAACTGTTTTGCCTAAATATTAGCATTTCTTCTTTTGTTTTATCCATTTTTTCACCATTCAGTTAATGGCTCTGGCTTACAGTCACTGCTGTTTGTTTTTTTTTTGTGTGCCCACAGCCCTGTTTTTATTAAAGACAGCTGGCACATGAAGTATGGTGTCAGAGTGCTATACAGATATTTAGGAGTCGGAGTTTGTGAATAAATAATAAAAGCGAATTGTTGTACTGGTTCTTGTTTTGTTCTGTGACTTTGATTTTTTTTAATGTTTTTTTGCCTTGTCAGTTTGACCTTTCAGTAATGAACCCCCTGCCTCTTTCTGACCTCAATTCTTATTTCGTCTCCTGGACCTTTTAATCCTTGACATTGGGTTGCCATTTCTACCTCAGGTATAACACAAGCTTAGTGTGACACTGGTAGAACACCACCCTGTGAGTTACATCTGGCACAACTAATATATTCTTGGATGCATGTCTATGTGTCCTCCCAGAGTCCAAACACGAGTAGGTGTGACTGTTGATGATTCTTACTTGCTCTGTATTGGATTAGGATGCCCTGAATTTCAATTTCATTCCTCCCAAGCTGATTTCTACCTTGCCCCCACTGGAGCAGGCTCTGGCTTCTCACAACCCTCACTAGCAAGAATTGAGTTTGAAAACGAAAACAAGTGTTGATGTTGCTAATAAGCATGCTGGAGTTTGCTTGGAAAGAGAGGCACTTGAGCTGTGCTTTTCTACCAGGGAGACTTGAAGATGCTGGAATGTACCATTGATCATCACGAATATAAGATTGATAATTTTGTGTCAAATAGAAGGAAATATTAATGTGCTTGCTTGACGTCTCCCAACCGCTGAAGAAGGTGGTGTATTATCATGTTTTCTGTTTGTTTTTCAGCTCCGGCAGAACCCCCTGGCTGCTTCAGAAAGTTCTACAACTGGTTCTGTGGATTCAATCAAGGTCCAGCTCCTACACTGACCCAAGAGGAGAAGGAGGCCATGGAGAAGAAGCTCACCGATACCAGTGAGGTACCATTCTGGAGAAGTGTGGTCAATGTGAATGCTGTCATCCTGCTAGCTGTGGCTGTGTTCTTCCATGGCTTCTATGGTTGATTTTCTGTCATCTGATATTAAAGTGCTCAACCTTTTTGAGCCAATCAGCAGGTGTTGGGGATAGGCACCATGGACTTGGAAGCTGCAAGCACCTTAGAACAATTTAACAACGGGGGCTAATTTATTAGTAGTACAGTACAGGTTTTAATGTAAAGTCATCATTACAGGTTTGATTGAATGTATGAACCATACATAATAATATTTGTTACATGAGTTAATGTAATACAAATAATGAATATATGCAAATTTTAACAAATAATAAAGCGACAGATCTTTGTAAAATTGTTGAAGTATTCAGATTTCTATGAAAACCCTTTCCACTCAGTTGTATTTTGAATGTCCCCCTGAGTATCACTTGAACACAACTCATTCAGTATACATATCTCAGCGCATCTCACTTTCATAAAATGGTCATAGGATGATGAAATGTTTTACAATTAAAATAGAGCAACATTTGCAAAAATGTTCTGAAGTCACATCAGAAATGTGTATCTATATTTTAATGTTGTTTGGTGTAAGCTTCCATATACCACAAATTTAAAATGTCAAAAGCAACAAGAAAATGGGTTAAATGTCAACAAGTGAGAAGGAGGAGGAGGTTTTATGTTTCAGACATTGGAGTATAAATTCCAGTTCTCGGTCGTGGGGCCAACAGCGGTGGGTGCAGAATAGTGAAGTGAGCGATTGAAATTCTAGGTAAGTTCATTTGAAATGTAAGGAATGAACTGAAGAGACTCCAAAGAAAGAGATCGAATGAAATGAATACGTGAGTAAAAACAGGTTTGGTAGTATAACGAATGAATGAATTTATGTGGAAATGCAGTTTGTAGATGAATTGCTAAATGGTTGGATGGAATTTCAGGAAATGGAAAAATATTGACCTAAAAAAACTCCACAGAAAATTGATTTAATAAATGAAAACAGTAATTCGAGGAAAAGAGGAGTGGTAGAATAAGAAAACGAATGAAAGAACTTAGCCAAAGTGTGGGGAAATGCAGTTTGTAAATCAACAAATGAATAAAACTCCCAGCAAAACGCCATTAGGGAAATATGGGAGAGAAACCAGTTTGGGGAAAAATAATGAATGAATTGCACTCCAGCGAAGACCAATAAGTAAAATTAACAAAAGGATAAATCTCCGGGATATGGCACTCTGGAAAGAAATGAATGAAATTCTGGGGTAGGGAAAAGCACTTAAGTCATGCCTGAATAAAAACTGTGGACAGAGAGGTTTCAAATGAGGGTCCTGTCCTCACTCCATTTAGTGCAGTTTACATTGGAGTTCTTCTTGAATAACTTGATCTTATTCCAAGAGTACTTAATAATAAATTCCAAGGAAACGTATTTAGAAGTTGTGTGAATGAATCGGTGCAATCTATTGGGCGATGCATGAATAACACAGAGCGTAGTTGGAACCTGGCAGATTAAAAACTCCAGGGAAAAGCAAAGTGAAAATGAATGAATGAAACTCCGAACATCCTGGGGTTGCATCGCTTCATAACAGTCCACAGTGCTGAAGATGAGTGACGGTCTCCTTTGAACCTTTTGCTCATATCTAAGATGCACCTTGTGGCTTGCAGGTACGTTCCTGACCGACTCTACCACGTTTCACTTTTCCGCTCGCTGCGCGTATTTATAAGGCGGCTCATACGCCTTCCATGTAGCACGTAAAACTTGTCGACTTGTTTGACTTGGCTGGCCTCTGTGCCACCCTGGGCTACCAACAAAGCATTAGGCCCTTGTTCATTTCTTCCTAGTCATTCATAGACAGCAGCTTAATGTGTGACTTTTCTCTTTTATGAGGCTGTTAATCAAACCCTTCACTATTCACTTAAGTGTACAGATAAAGATTTGCGTCCTAGTTCCTTATTTTGGTGCCCAGGCATATTTCATTTCTGTTACAAGCAGATGGACAGTCAACTTCGAGGTTGGTGGCATTCAGTGTTGACAGCTGTGAGCTGCGTTTGAGTGGGTTAATGGTGGAGGATCAAAGGGATCATCTCAGTTAGGTCAGTCGGAGGCTTCATGTTTGGGAGTTCGAATCTCTTCTACAGTGCATGGAAGGTCTTGGAGTAAGAAGGGAGCACAGGATCTCAGAATGTGGTGAATCAAAAAGAGGAGTGACATGTGTCAGCCTTGGGGGCTTGGACACCAGACATACTGTTGAATTTTGAATCATCTGAAATGGCTTGGTGACACACACCAGTACTCCTGCTAGCAGAGTGTTGCTGTAGTCCAGACGTGACGAGACCAAAGCCTGAACCAAGAGTGGTGCTGCATACTCATGTCAGATCTTGCAGGTGTTGTATAGACAGAATCTACATGACCTTGAGACCATAGCCACATTGTCAGTAAAGTGGTCATCAATCACCACCTCAAAGTTGCTTGCAGACTTGGCAGGTGCTTACACTAATGAATCAAACTGAACAGAGATGTGATGCTAAACAGATGGACGAGCAGTGATAACAGCCCGTCTTTGCCAGCCTAGGCTGGACATGGTGTTTCTTCATCCAGGTATCCATTGGATTCATATGAACTTTATAATATGAGGCTCCAGTCCTCACCTGGGGATTCTGAACAGTTTGCATTGGGGTCTTCCTGATCTTGAAGGGCACCCTTCATTAGTCTGACCAACGTAAATGGCTTTCCTGTCCTTACCAGGACAAAGTTTTCTTTGTTCAAAAATTGTTACCATTGACTTCCTCCTAAAGTTGTGGGGGTCTTTGAACAGAGGGTGGCCCAAACAACGGCAGGGATTTTTACATAGGTTTTCTCACTTGGGGGCATTGTGGCCTCTTTTTGCTTGAATGTTCCCTAAACTGTAATCTCCTCACAGTGATAGAGACCATGTATCAGTTGCTGGAGATTGGTTGATTATAGGCCCTGGTTTATTGTAATCTGTGGCTCAGTTTCAGAATAACAGACATGCAGTGCAATGAAATTGAAGTAGTCCCACTTTCACATCTAGTAAAATGTTCCAGAAAGTTCCAAGACTCAAGTCTGAGTCTCCCAAAACAAGAACTCACTCAATGATGTTGTGCCACCTGCTGGTCATACTCATGAAGCGCAGTGTTAAATACTGGTTATGGAAAAAAGTGGAAATTCTGCAGGGATGCAGCTATCTTTGCTAGAGCTATGGAGGATGTGCCCACTTTGCAAAAAAAATATTTCATGGCCACCTAATTTTTCTCTTTTGTTTTAAATATGTTTTATGCATAGCAACACGTCTCTTTACATTTTAGAAGCTTCCCAGTAGCATGTGAATTCTCTTCGGTCGCCTCTGCTTGTGCAATGCTGTTCAACTAAAAAACACACTAAACTTAAATTATCCAAATGAATTGAAAGTGACATTCGAGGTGTTTCAAAAATTCTTCATGCAACTAGATGTACAGAAAAAGTCGTGTAGAGTCAGACAGACTTCATACACCAAGCTACTGTACTTCACGGTGAATGAGATCATGGTGAATAACAACAACCACATTTATTTCTATAGCGCATTTTCATACAAAAAAGTAGCTCAAAGTGCTTTACATAATGGAGGAAAATAAAAAAGAAATTAAAGACAACATTAGTTAACATAGAATAAGAGTAAAGTCCGATGGCCAGGGAGGACAGAAAATACAAAAAAAAAAAAAAACTACAGACGGCCGGAGAGAAAAAAATAAAATCTGCAGGGGTACTGAGGCCACGAGACCACCCAGTCCCCTCCGGTGTGTGTGTGTGTCTTCTATCATTCATCGAGTCTTTGGGGTTTTTCAACTATTAATAGGCCTGTACTCTCCAGATTAAAAAAAAATAAAAGGAGTTGCGTTTGCATGAATCGGAAGTATTCTCTGTAAATACATAGAATTAGTGTTTGAAGGAACACGTTGCAGTTTCTGATTCAAGATTCTTTATGTGTCACGTGCATAGTTATACAGGACAACACGCAGTGAAATGCATCCTGATCCGCTTATCAAAAACTGTGCAAAGTTACAAGAATATCAGTTAGATTAACAAAAAGTCATAGATTGAAAGATAACAGTATAGGAGAACATAATACATAAGTAGAATTAAGTGTTAAGGTGCAATAGTGCAGTGATTATTGTGCAAAAACCAAATTGAGACGGGTGCACAGTTAAATGGCAGACCAATTCCAAAACAAGGTAAGGGTAGACGGCATAAAACAACTTCAAGTCCAGTCTAAGCATGTGGAGTATACGAAGTATGGATGATTTAACAGTCTTACAGTACGGCTTGAGGATAGAAACGTCTTCTGAGTCTCACCGTCCTGGCCAGGATGCTGATTTTAACAGATGATAACCCTGAGAGCTCTGGTCCTGCAGTGATGGTAGAGCTGACCTGCAGCAGCGTTCACTCTCTGTAGGGCTTTACGCTCCCGGACACATGCAGGATGTAATGTCCTGTGTCAGGATACTTTCCACAGCGCCAGAGGAGAAAGTCTTGAGAATCCCTGAAGAGACCCCCAAACTTCCTAAGCTGTCTGAGATGGTAGAGTCCTCGCTTTGGCCTTTTGGTCTGAACCTGGATGTGTTCAGACCATGTCAGGTCCTCAGAGATATTTAACACTGTTCACCCTTTCTGATGCAGCCTCGTTGTGTCAGTGGTTGCTCGATGGCCGCTTGTGTTTTTAGGCACTAATCAACAACTGAACTCCACTTAAGAGAACTTGGCGTGTTATGTAGCTCAGGCTGTTTAAACCTCAATCAAGCACAATGCCTTTTAATATTTTAGGTTTTCATTTAAAACACTTTTAACAGATAATTAAAGAATGCATGGGCCGCATCCTCAGTGTCACAGACGGCCTTTTGTCACGACGGCCTATCAAAGTTTGATTTGTCTCTGAAAATGGGGTTACTTCTACGCTTTGTGACTTTCTCTTCACATTTCTTTGGAATGTCATTTTACTGACGTGTGAACAGGGTCAGAACTTAAAGTAGCCTGTAGAAAGCACAAGTTCACACATAAAGTTTTTTCTTTGTATTGATAGCCATAATTGTCGGTGAAAGAAATGTGCAGAATCTCCGTAGCTGCTTCAGTAACCTTCTCCACCATTAGATCAGTTTAGATGGTCACAATCCACTGTGATCGGCGTCCTTCAGTGTTGATATTCCAGTGTGTTTCTGATCGTAAATCAACACCAATGGTGTCTGTGTTAAAATTCACAAATAAAAACACAAGGCATGTAAAACGTTAATGTGCAATTATGCCAATAACCAGAAAGCCCACAAGACATTACAAAGAATAGAATTGATGGACTGACTAGAATTGCTTGTGCGTATTCAAAATGTTGTTTGTATCGTGTCTTACGTTGCATAGGGTAAGGGTCTTCACAGCCTTAACATCCCACATACTGTAGCACAGAATATCCTCCCCAATTACAGCCATGAATGATGTTCCTTGATTGGCCCTTATTGTGGTTCTGCAGGCCCGTCCATGAACCACATAAGAATATTCAAAAAGAAAACAGCATAGGTCATGTATTTGGGTGGTTGTAGCCAAGACGGTAAAGGAGCTGAGTAGGAATCGGGTGGTCCTGCTTGTAAAATGAGATCAAGGATTTTCCTTCTGAACATTTTTTTTGTGGTCTGGCTGCTGCCTGTCCCTCCTGTGGTTCAAATACAAAATGGGCGAGCAGGGCCACAGTAACTAATTACTGGCTATGGGGCTGTCATTCCTTTCTGTAACATGACCCAGATAGGAGATAATATGTGCGGTGCTGTTCGCATGTTGTACTGTTTGGTCGTCTTTGACTCTTTGCTTATGTATGGATATTGTTCTTCTTGTTTCATATAATGTTAATACTGTTAGTACTCGGAGATCTTTTGTTGCCTTACCCTGATGAAGGATGACAATTGAATTCGAGTTTTTAAAGAGTACCGAGCCGCCCTGAAGGGGGCGCCTGTGAGCCGAGCAGGTGTCCGTTGCGCTGAGGCGCCGCCAGTAAGTTCGCGACATCAGGAAGTCAAGCGCACCGCGGCGGGCCGTTTAGGTTTACTTTTTGTTCCGACTGACTGACAAAGTGGAAGATTACATATCTAAGCTTAAAAATTGTTCAAAACTGGACTTTCAGTCAAAACAGGAAGTGATAAATAACGGAAAACAAACACCGGAGCTAAAAGGTTTGCAGCAAACTAAGGAACAGCTAAAATTTGACCTTGAATAAAATATTCTTTTAGTTTTCTAGTTATTCAAATTGTTTAAAGCATCAGAATTAAAAGCTTTTAAAAACAACTAAATATTTCGATTAAGGTCAACATTGAAATCCGTTTTTTTTTTTTTTTGTACACCACTCTATAATTTGCATTTAATGGGTAAGAATTGTGATTTTATAACGGCACATTTCGAGCACATGGAGGGACATGTCTGTCTCAGCTTATTTTTATTGGACTCTCTCGGCCTGTTAAGATCTGACAAAAGAAGGTCAAAATGAAGACAGGTTTCAGTGACGAAGGTGGACCGAAATCCAAAGCTAAATGTTCATTCAGAAGTTCAGTGATTTCTTAAGCAGCTTCTTTTTAAAGCTCTGACTGTTAAACTTGACTTGCTTGTATGAAATGCTATTGGATTTTAATACAATTAAGAAAATGTAAAAAATAATAATAAAATAAAGTTCTGATTCGAGTTTCTTTTTAATGTTTCCTCATTTTCAGACTGATCTGCCCTCTAGTGGACACTGTTGATATAGCTTTGATAAAAGAAACTGCTTCAATTTCTGAAAAGAGTTGTTTGCACTCTTTGTTTGTAGATCTAATTAACACACTTAATAAATAAATGATTGTACTGAATGTGCCCTTTGTTCCACTTATGAAATATATATTTTTACCTTTTAGTGTGTAATAATACATTTAAACAGTCGACATCAGCCTGCATCTGACTTGATCACTACGGACTATGAAAAATTCCTTCACTTTTTCCGTGATAAAATTATCCATCCATCCATCCTTTGATTTTCTGCAGCGAATCTGGTCTGGGTCATTGGGGCAGAAGTCTAAGCAAAGACGCCGAGAATTCGCTTTTCTCTGCCTCCTGCTCCAAATCCCCCAGGGGGACACCGACTCATTCCCACCCAGCCTTGGTCTTCCTCGATGTCCCCACCCGGTTGGACAGGCCTGAAACATCTCCTCGGGCTGAAGTCTAAAGCAGTGTGAAGCTCAGGTGCACGATACGGCCCACCACAAGCAGAGCTTGAGGAGACACGCGAAGCAATGGATTGTGTTCAACATGAAAGACGCGATATGAAACAATAACAAAGAAAGAACTTCTTCATCAAAAGAAGAGCTGCTTTGCGTCCTTTTTGGAAAAACAGACATCAACTGCTTACTTTTAATAAAATAGATGAAAACGAGCTATTCTGCATTTTTAAAGGGAAGCAAATGCTAAGAATTACACAAATGTAATAAGAAGAATACATTTTATTTGTATAGTGCCTTTCCCATGCTCAAAGTGCTTTACAAAAGAAACAACAGGAAGTATATAACATGGGATACAAAACAACAGCCACACAAAACACAAAATAAACATAAATATAAGAAACATAAAGATGAACAACTAATTATAAAAGACCGCCCGGCCTGCTACTCCTCAATCAGTTCTTTCTCTTTTACACAATCATTAAAGTCGGTCAGCTCAATTATTAATATTCTTTCTTTCAGGTGCAGCACAGGCAGTTGAATGAAGTCGCTCAGGGTCGCACCGGGGGTCTGCGCTCCTACAGCCTCAGAGATTGAACATCAAAGTGGGCCTCTGTCTGTAAGCACAACACCGCATCGGCCGTGTTATTAGTTCTTATTTGGCGGACGCCTTTATCCAAGGAGACTTTTACAGACGCCTTTCTAAGAAAGCAAAACGCTAGGACCTGAAAAATGGTTACGTCGGTCTGCTGTCGGTATTCAGTGCTTTACTTGAGCAGATTGTAACGACCGCGTCGCCTACCGAGTCCCCTTTGAGTCGTCCGGTGTCGCACATCACTTGAGGATCTCTAGAGGATCGGACCAGGGTTCAAGACCCCCTTCCCACCGCGTAGGATTTACTTCAAATTATTTAATTGCCAGTTTTCATACAGTATCCTCCATCTTTCAACAACATTCAAGACTTGCTGCACTCGGCAGGAGAGGATTAGCTCACCCCGATAAACGGACCAGTTCACTTCACCCGCTATAATGCCCCCTGTCCAGTCGTAGGACGGAACGATTTTATTTAAGGGGTCCGCTGAGCCGTCGCTGGTATAAAGCACGACTGGGGAGTGAGAGGCGTCAGCTGCGGTGGCTCAACCGGGTAAACCATCGCTGTTATTCCCTCACTGCACGGTATGTGCGAGTTCGAGTCCCATCATGGGTATTAAAATCTAAGGTAGTCTCTTTATGTCATGGGGTTGACGACTACAATCATTTAAAGACTACACCTACAGAGCCTAACTCTGAAACAGACTGACCACCGCGGTCAAAGGGGCCCTGAACTCAAGCCCATCATCCATATGGCATACAAGTGTCCGTTTATTTGCAGCGAACCTCCATTCTGTCAATGATATAAAAGATTTCTCGAAAATTTCAATCAGAGGAGTAGCTCACCTAGTTAGACAAGCTGCTTCAATCCACCCGGTAAAGAGTAGAGGTGTGGGGTTCGAACCCAGCACACTGCAGCCGTGTGAAGAGAACCACCCATTTCTTTAAGCGGTCCACAGACCTGTCGCTAACATTAAATGCGTCTGTTCGCCGAAATAAACAGACAAACTCGGTAGCTCAACTGGGTGGACCACTCATTCAGCCGAGGAGAGTGCGGGTTCGAGTCTACCTATAAGTCATAAAGGCAAGGTCTTTATTTACTGTAGCCATCGAAGACTTAACGGTATAAATGATTTCTAGACTCTTCTCCTAAAGGGGACCCCTCGGTGGCATAGCGAAACAAGCAATCGACCCCGGCATCGAAAACCGAGTCGGTCCCGCGATCGAGACCAGCAGCTGGGATCAGACATCCCGGGCGACCCCCGAAGAAAAGGCGCACCCGAGTCGCAGAGGGCCAAGAATGACGACTAAAAAAAACTCTTTCTTTTATGTGATGTATCAACTTTTATGTGATGTATCAGTTGTCAAAAGTGCTGAAGCTCAACGTTGATCAAGATCCAAAGAGTAGCTCAACAGGATAAACACCTCCAAACCCACCAGCCAAGATGGAGTCGGCAGGGGGTTCGAATCCTCCTCTTACCAACATCAGAAGGAAATCTGACCTGTAAAGGCAGGGAAAACAGAAACCAACACTTACTTTAAAAATGCATAATGCTCAGTTTGCTTATTAAACGTCAAAAGTAAGAAATATAAAAATAGCACATTTTAATTATATTGCGCTGCTCAAAGATCGTTAAAGGAATTCAGTAAAAGCAACTGGGAATATAAAATATTGGATACAAAATTATATCCACATAAAACACTAAACAAAGATAAAAACTGAAAAACAAGATATTAGTTAAACAAACGGGCCTGATTGACTGAGTGTTCTCCTCTCGTTTGTCAAATCTCTTGTGCTTATCTTTGAGTAGTGAGAAACGCGCTATATAAATGCAAAGAATTATTATTAATATCTTCTATATAATTAATTAGCAAAACAGGAGAACCGGCCCGCCGCTTCTCAATCAGCTCATCCCTTACTCGTTACAATATGATTTTTGTAAAATGAATATCAAGAGCAGGCCGATTAAACATTTTTCAAATCCTAGCGCTTTTAACAGCAAAAGGCCGGTTGCGGCAGACAGCGTTTGATCGACAACCAAACCAAGCAGGGCAGCAACGCCCTTTAGTCCAACATCCAATAGAATTTAGAAGCGGAGAGAAAGGACCGCCTATTACTCGATTCTCCAATAGGTTTCGACAATGAGCGTGCAGAAACGCCCCTTTCTGCTCCAAAATCCAATTAAAACTTTGAAACAGAAACGCCCCCTGCTGAAATAACACTTAGAAGAGAAACAAGTGAAGCCAAAATCAGAGAGGGATTAGAGCATTAAATGTTAATGTGCTCTTACGTTTTCCGGGTCAATGCCTTGCCTTGCGTTGCGTTACAGGTTACTGAGGTGCCTTCACGCATTCCATAGCACGTTGTATACTGTACACCCGTAATGGCGTAGGACACTCATTATAATACATAGCAGCCATTACGTAAGTGCAGTTACCGTTGTTAACACATTTTTCTTCTTCTGAATTTAAACAGCATTACACCAAAATATGTATCGCACTACTTGTTCGCTTATTCCAAGTGCCTGTGGCTCTCTGTGTAGAGAAAAGCTTCCTGATGTTTGTGCAAATTTCACCCTTAAGTTTCCAACTGTCCCCCCGTGTTCTTGATGAACTCATTTTAAAATAACAGTTTCGATTCACTGTACTAGTTCCCTTCATAATTTTAAACGCTTCAATCATGTCACCTCTTAATCTTCTTTTGTTGAAAATGTATAGGCTCAGCTTGTTGAATCTTTCCTCATAACTCATCCCCTGTAGCTCTCTAATCAGCCCAGTCGCTCTTCTCTGGACATTTTCTAGCGCTGCTATGTCCTTTTTGTAGCCTGGAGACCAAAACTGCACACAGCACTCAAGATGAGGCCTCACCAGTGCATTATAAAGATTGAACAGAACCTCCTAAGACTATATTCCATCGTGCTATATTTCCTAACATTTTGTTAGCCTTCTTAATGGCTTCTGAACACTGTCGGGAAGTTGATAGCTTAGAGTCCATTATGACTCCTAAATCCATCTCTTAAGGTGTACTCTCGATTTTCAGACCACCCATTGTGTGTTCAAACCTAACATTTTTACATCCTATGTGTAATACTTTACATTTACTGACATTAAATTTCATCTGCCACAAATCTGCACAAGCCTGTCTGCTGTTCAAATCCTTCTGTAATGATTAACAGATTCCCAATTATCTACCAATCCACCTATCTTGGTACCAGCTTGATACTTCCTATCTAAATTATTTATATGTATATTAAAATAGCAGTGGCCCTAACCCACCTTATATAACTGAGACACTGATGTTGTATATTATTGGAAACTGGGGGGAAAAAATTCAAATTCTTGCGTGGAGGGCTTCTGGAACCCTCTTTATTTTTTTGATTTTGTCTTGTGTCCTGTTTAATTGCAAACATTACGTATTGTGACGTTCAGAAGATGAACAACAAGAAAAAGGGTTACGTGTTAACAACGGCAGCTGCACTTGCGTTTTCATTAATGCCTCCTGGCTATTGGAATGAGCGTGCTGTGCCATTTAGGGGGACTATACTGCCCCACAGCCCGGAGTGCTATAAAGTGCGCGAAGGCACCTCAGTTACCGGTAATGCAAGGAGAGGCATTGGCCCGTAGAACCGAAACACCGCACTGTGAGCGCGCACTGCTGTCCCGTGTCACTGTCTCGTGCGCGCGCGTGCTTGTCACAGTACAGTACAATTAATGCTCAAACTACTGCTGCAAAATCACCTAAATCACAATTATTTCGCTCTGCTACAGGAAAACAAAGGCACTGGAGCTTGAAAAGGGGACTATAAAACTGTATTTTATTTTAATAGCGGTTAAACAAGAACGGGCTGCATTATAAACATTGTTTCCCATCCGTGAGACCCATTCAACTAAAAACCGTCATTTCGACATATTTACATTTAAACAGTCCCGTTATTTAAAGGCTCCTAACGCGGTGTGGGATCTCAAAACAGGAGATGTTGCATGTCGATTGGATTCCTACCTTGTGACAATAAATGAACTGCAATTTTCAAGTAAGGGACCGACATCTGCCTTCATATGCCAAATTGTGAACATTGGGTAGAAAGCCACCTTAAGTGTCTCTTACAGCAGACACGGGGTTTACTTGAATCTGTAAAGATCACTTCAAAAACACAACTCGAGATCTAATAGCTCGTCCTGTCCACTGACACACACCTGTCTTATGGGCAGCGCCATCACAATTATAACTCAAAATGTAACACCGCTACCTAAGCTTTGTTGCCAAAAACAAATTAGACTTCCTTAGTTACACAATGAATAAGCAGATACCTCACTTCAAAACTAAACCTCATGCCTGCCTTGCACATCACATACGTCCAAGTAACTAAAACAACGCGTGCCAGTAGGAAGACTCGACATCTGTCCGTTTGTTCCAGTTTTATATTGTTATGCTCAGTTACTGCTCTGGGTGGGCTGTCACCTATATTCTGTGCTGACGGCTCATTCGGATGAGTCGCTTCTTTTAGCTTCAACAACCACAGTAGCGCAGGCGATGATGCAGAATTCCATCTGACTAACTTACTGTAATAATACAAAATAATAATAATAATAACAACACTTACCTGTTTCGCGTTGCTGACGTGAACCGAATTCTTCTTGCTTCTGGCTTAGGTTTAAAAATTAGGAAAGTAAGCAGGGCCCAGCTGTCTCTCCTCAACTAAACTTTTAATTATTTTACAAAACTACTAACATACATAGCAAAAACATTAAAATAACTCCTAGCATTTCGTATAACCTGCGACTGTGTAAGGCCTAAGGCGACGCCCCCTCGTACAGCTGAGACCGTTTTCCACTAATTTTCAACTGCGTCTGACTGTAACCAATGGGCGAAGAGGGTGCGGGACTGCGCCGCCCAGCAGTAGAATCCGATAGGCTGCTAAGACTATCCAATAGGATTTAGAAGAGGTGGAGAAAGCCAATATATCATCATCCACTTGCAGAGCCACAGCACCATACGTCACCGCAGTTTCAGACCCGCAGTTGTAGACCCGGAAGTGACGTTTCAGGACTGACTTCGTAACATTACTTTCGGAAGGTTTCGGCAGGTCTCGGCAAGTAAGTCTTCGCCAAGTCAAAACTGACGTCACCGCAGTTTGAGAACGGAGAATCGGAAGATAACTTTTGGAAGGTTTCGGCAGGTCTCTTTAACATGTCGACAAAATTAAAATCGTTAAGATCTGTGTTATTTGAAAATAGTTTTTCGTTTACATTCATGAAACGAAATATACAGTATAATTACAATGTTTGCACCACGTTAGATTTTAGTAAAACGTTAATAATAAAAGTGATTACATTTTTTAAAGAATAAACATTTTAGCCAATCTAATATTTTTAAACATGTATGTGAAGAAAAACGGCAATACGTTATACACTGAATTATGCTATATATTAATTGCCTTACATTGAACTTCTCTAGTTTTTATCACTTATTATTATAAGCCACCAAAAAAATATTATTAATAACCCTAATGTATTTATATAGCACCCTTCCTATGCCCAAAATTCAGAAAGAACAACAAGACCTATATAACATTGGCTACAAATATCTCCACTAAATAAAGATAAATACAGGATATACAAAACATTCAAATAGAATAAAAACAATAATCCAGACTAATATACAACATATAATACTACAACAAATTTTTGAACAAATAACATAATTTGTGATAAGGCAAACCCGAGTACTTGGACAGATAGAGGGGGTAAACTGAAAGGGCAGAATGTCAGGTCTGTTTAATGTCTTCCTAAACGAATGAGTTAAAAACAAATGAATGGAGTCAGCTGATGTCATTAATTTTGGGAGGTCATTCTACAGTCAGGGCGCTATATACAGCTGAAAGGCCCTGCTGTCACCCACAGAGTGCAGGTTAGTGGGGGGCACAGAATGAGAGGACCTCAGTGGGCAGGTCAATAACAGAATTTGATATTCAATCCTGTAAGACACAGGGAGCAGTGAAGCTGCAGGATGGCTGTGATGTGCTCGCCGTTGCCAGTCCCTGTCAGGACTCTTGCAGTTGAGTTTTGAATCAGCTGGAGCTGTGATATACAGTAAGATTAGAAGTGGCACCTGCCAGTAGTGACTTACAATAATCAATGCTGGATGTGATAACAGCAGGGACAAGATTTTCACCATTAGAAAAGGACGGGAATGAGCAAACATAAGAAATGTGACACAGGTGGTAGTTTCTTAATGTGGCTTACATGGCTGAAATAAGAAAAGGAGGAATCAAAGTGACACCGAGATTCTTTGCAGTAAAAGAAGGTCTGATGAGACCATCACCCAGAATGGCTGAAGAGGAGCTTGTTTTCTTAAGTTCTTAAGTTGCACTTTAGTGCCGCTTTGCAGGAGATAAGTTATGTTGCAATTTAATTTTAAAGAGTTTTGCTCTGTTCAGGTTTTAATTTTAATTTAATTTCACTGAAGCAAATTGTGAGCTGAGAAGGCTGTGATGAAGTGTCACTTTTAACATTGAAACAGATCTAAACATCATCTGCATAAAAATGATAAGCCAGTCCAAAGCTACAAATAACTTGCTCAAGGGGAAGCACAGAGGATGTCATTTCATTAACAAGGGGAAGTCAGATGGAGGAACTCCTGTGAGAAATTAAGGCATGAGGCTTACCCTGGACATGACATAAGCTGCATGGCCACAACGCCATATGCAATAACTTTTACTTTTACACAAACTGGGACAGGAGCTCCTCAAGATGAAGGTAACAATGCTTAGCTCAATAAGGAAAAATAAGCCAGAGCTCCCATCTCAACTGCTGGCCACACAGAATAGGCCAGTGAAGACCTTCACGTTTGTATAAACAAATGACACATCCTTGGTGCACAATGTGACCTGCACAGAGAGAGGAGATTCCATGGCCAGAAATGATAATGGACGCTAATTCTACAAAAGAGGAGTGGAGAATTTAGACAAAACATTACGCTGGATGCTGGCCACAGACAATTTTTCAACGTATTGAACATCTCATAAAAATACTTTTGTCATCTGGGCAACCTTGAACCGAGGCTGGAACAGGGAGAAGACAGAGCCATCTTGAGGAGCAGAGTAAACCATTGGTGACACCTCACATGCTACTGGGATGACATGTGCCAAAGACCCCAGCATGTACAGCCATTGTGTCGATTCAACAGTCCAATCCACAGAGGAACCAATGATGGTACCTGTAGTGTGTATGCATAGTGAGTGTGTTTGTGTTTCTCACTGTGTGAACTGTACAGTTATTACAGTATTGTGTAGAAAATGAAAATATTAAATTCTGCTTGATAAACACATAGAATGTGATCTGAGAGTAAACAGGTTATTTACATTGCTTGTTAAACTAAAGTGACCTTCTGATTTAAAAAAAAAGTCCCAATAGTACATACGTAGAAAAAATGTAATCATAAATTGAGATTCAACACAATTCTTTCATGCTTCTCAAAGAGAAATTAAAATATGAGGTTTGTAAACTACTGTATTTGTGAAGGACTGAAGTGTGAGGCTATCTAAAACTACCATTGAGTGTACTTCAGTAATGTGTTAGTGACTTAGAAAACCACAATATTACATTATTGCACATCAGCATCTTCATAATGTCCAAGACCTCAAATCTTTCACTGCTGTACCAAAATAATGTTCTGTCCTCCAAGGAAACCCTCAAAAACACTACATTATCTCCAAAAGGAGACATTTTTACTAATTTTCGTGTTTGTTCTGTGATGAACTATTTTTAAAAATATTTTAAAGGAGCCTTTAGATAGCACTAAGTGGGCTTTAAATGAGCAATAGACCCAAAAAGACTTGCAGTTAAATTGTTTATTTTCAAAACTACCCACCATCAAAGGAAAACAGAAAAATCAAAGTATTATAAACTGAAATCAACAGAGTATTAATGCACAATAAAATACAAGTAACAATCAATGTAGCAACAGACAATAATTATACTGATTCATTAAATATGCAGTTTACTTTAAGTTTCATTTTATCCCGACATTCCCGAGTGAAAAGTTCCATATCATCCCTAAACTGAAAAATAAATATAAAGGGTTCTTTTGCCAAAATTAAATCTTCAGTTTCAACTGCATCGATGATGTCCTGGAGAGCTCGGCTTTGGTCCTCCTCCTCCATCTCCAGAAAATGGGGCTCAGACACGGCACCTCTGAACAACTGTCTATGTTGGGCAACCATTTTACTGCAGTGTGGAGGTCCCTTTTTATTAGTGGTTCCTTTAGATAAAGACCACAAAGAGAATTAAACAAAACATGTATTTCTACATGCCTATTTAAATAATATTAGATATTACATACAGTATATACCTCCTCACTGCTCTGGGTCTCATTCACACTCTCCAGTGCCCCTTTAGTGAACGCCTTTGTCCTGTAAGAAATATTCACACGTTAGCCAGAGAGAGAGAGAGAGAGAGAGAGATACCTTTCAACAGCAAAATTCTCCAACAGAATGAAGCACCACCACCTCCTGATCAAGGGTAAATCACACTGCCATGCAGATGGAAAAAACAAAGTACATTAAAACCAGTAACAGATATTAACAAATAATCAGAGACATAAGTGAAAGCTTACAGCTGTGAAGTCAAATGGCGATCCAAGACAAGGTGCAGAGCATACTGTGGAGCACACAAAAGAATTATCTTAAATTAATATTTAATCTATTTGCATACAGTACAGTGCACACTCTACTTATTGCAATTTATTTATAGTGATTCTAAAGAATTCCCAACCTAAAAAATAAGTTTCTTTGATTTTCTCACCATCAACATGAATACTCCACAATCCACTGACCCAACCAACTGCTGTGGAAGATTCTGAAATTGAAATGGATTCATATCACCTACTGCAAGTTACAAAAGAATGTCCATTACTTGTAGTCCTCTCAATGACATTCCTATAAACTAACCTTGTTTTTAATTAGTATCCATGTGCCTGAAGATATTCGTTTTGTCATGTTACTGTAACAAAACAAACAAACAAGTCTTACACATACAAATGTAAATATCCAATATGTGCTGATATTTAGGTAGAGTAAGAAAATCTTGATGTAAGCAGAATATAAGCACAACTTCTTAAAGTAGGCATGTGTTATCAATATTAGTGTGACGGCATTTTGCATATACGGGTTGGAAAATGGATGGATGGATGGATAACTTAAATATTTATAATATACACTTGAATTAAATAAAATATTGTAGTCTGGCAGTAGGGGCAGTGATAATGCTGTGATGGTCTGCAGTCTAAACCACATCTGTGGATGGCAAAACCTAAAATGTGTAACAGTATAAATTGTTATAATGTAGAATACCGAGTTAAAAGTATACAGTATGTACCAGTACTGGACATACATTAAAAATAAACTCTCAAATGAATTTACCTTCATGGAGAACTGCCTTCTTGAAATGACTCTTCAAATGCTTTTTTAATTTTTCCAGTTTGGAGGGCTTAAAAACATTACCACTACAAAAAGGACAATGGAACAAGGTGCAACATCTGTTGCATTGAGTCAGCAGTGGTACTGACACTCCCAATTGAATAGTTATGTGTTTCTATAAAAATGACAAAAAAGCAGGATAGCTTTAGCAAGTTTAAATTCTGTATCTACAGTAATCACTCACAATACTAAATAACTGTTTTAATCAAGCAATCAAATTTGAATTATTTTGTGCATTTTACAATTAGTATTGTCACAAAGCAGCTTTAACTATTTCCAGGCCATAAACCTGGAGACAAAAATCTTGGTGTCAGTACCAGATTATAATTGAACAAAATAAAAAATGGTCTGTTTTGTTTTACACAAATTAAAAATAACATAGCAAGTTTAAAAAGAAAAGACAAAGGACAAATAGGAATGCAGATTCATTGTAAATTTTACTTATTGGACTGACTAAGCAAATATATTTTTATCCTAGATTTGAAGGCTGACAGACTGTCAGAATCTCAAACCACTTTGGCAGGGTTGTTCCTAAAACAGTGTGCTTTACAAACTACTGTTTTATTTCCAGCTACAGCTTTTTTTATTCTAGAGACAACAAGATATTCCACTTCCTGTAAGAGTGATTGTAAGGAATTAAAAGGTAACTCAAATATTGAGATCCTTAACTATGCAAAGTGATACATGTGATCACCAGTACCTAATAATTCAATACAAAATACAAAATTTGCAGAAAGAAAATGTAAAGAAAGCAAAACAGGGTGATATATACTGTTCATATTTCCTGGCTCTTGTAAGCTCTTCAGCCGCTGTATTTTGAACTAAATTAAGTCTGTTATCAGCCACAAAGCCTTATAGTGATCCATGTAGAAGTAATAAAAGCACGGATAAGTTATTCAGCATCATGGAATGCTAACATAATCTAAGTTTTGCAATATTTCTTAAGTAAAATGAAGACTACTCTAGATACATGTTTAGTATGTGTATCAAATGAAAGATCATCATTTTCATTGTAGATATATCCAAGTTTAGAATTAGTGCATTGTGAGTGATAGGGGTGCCATCAACAGACATGTTACATTCAGACTGACATTTTAGCAGCTTTCAACCAATGACTAGCACTTCTGTTTTTAGAATTCAACAAATGAAAATTTCAAGGAATCTACTTTCTAACAGGTAAACCTCTATTTTAGAACACTGAGATGGTTCATGTAGTTGATCAGATGAATATCATGGTCTATAGTATCAAATGTGGCACTTACTGTAGATGTAATACTATGGGCCTAAAATGCAACCTTCGTCAGTGGAGTGCAAATCATTGAATACTTTGACTAAAGCAGTACCTGGGTGAAAATGTTACAAGAGATTACTTTTATTTGCAAAAATATAGAGAACCACTTACCTACACCTTTCTCTAAATTTCAGAAATACAAGAAAGATTAGAAAATTGGTCTATAATTTGATAGATCACAGTTAAAAAGATTTCTTTTTTTACATTAAGAAGAGGTTATTAGCCAGTATAAATAATGTAGGTACACATCCAAGATTTAAAAACTAATTTATAATACTTAAATGTGGCTTACCAAAGAGAAAGAAAAAGATCTTTCACAAATGTAGTAAGAAAATGAAGGAAGATTTAGACTTGTTAACTAATGCACCAAATTCTGAACATTCAATTTGGGCAAAGGATTTTAATTTCTCAGCTTTCTTAAAAGCAACATCATTTGACACTACTTCACTGGCTAAATAAGAAAACATAATTTATTATAAAGTGGTGTAGAATTTTGAAGCTTATACCTAGATTACTTTCTCATTTGAAGACTTAATGTTCACTTCTTAACCGAATAGGAATATGTTTGTTTCATTTTCATTAAAAAGTCGCGCCCACCCCCCAAAAAAGAAAATAATTAAAAGTTAAATAAACACTACGTTAACATTCGTTAGGAAATGAATGGATGGATGAATACAATTTATAAAATATATTACAAACAACAAAACGAAACTTAAAAGATCTTAATTTAGGTTAAATATCGTCTTAAAGTATTGGGAATTTTCCGTTCATCAAGAACATAGACTGAACTTTGAGCAAAATGCATTTTTATCGTATTTTGCTGACAATGCAACATTAAGTGTCGATTTCTCCAGTTTTTACGAGGCAAACCACCGTAACCAGTGTTGCAGTCATTAACAATTAGCTCGCCAGCCAAAGATTACATACATGTAAACGTAAAGTTAACTTTTCAAACTGTTCTGAAAAACGTTTTGCAAAATGTACAGGTTTATAATTATATTAAGAATAACAGTAGTAATAATAATAATAATAATAACAACAACAACAATAATACCGTGCTGTTTTCTGTCATATTTTGTTCGTGCTCAAAAATGCTGCGCTCGTGCTAAAAACTAAGACTTGTGTTCGATAAATGGAGGCGTTGTTTTCGCCTTGCCTAGAAATAGTAACGTCACTTCCGGGTCTAAAACTGCGGGTCTACAACTGCGGGTCTGAAACTGCGGTGACGTATGGTGCTGTGGCTCTGCAAGTGGATGCTTCTCGAGAAAGCAGTCTGTCATCTTCCGCTGCTGTTGTCAACGGATACGTATATGGGAAGCCTGTTCAGTCATAAGTTCAGTGATTTGTTAAGCAACAGCTACTTCTTAAAGTTGTGACTGTTAAACTTGACTGGCTTGTATGGAATGCTATTGGATTTTAATAAAATTAATAAAATGCAAAAACTAATAATAATAAAATAAAGTTCTGACACGAGTTTCTTGTCAAACCTTTAATGTTTCCTCATTTTCAGACTGATCTGCCCTCTAGTGGACACAGTTGATATAGCTTTGTTAAAAGAAACGGCTTCAATTTCTCAAAGTAGTTTGCACTCTTTGTTTGTAGATCTAATTAACATACTTAATAAATAAATGATTGTATTGAAATGTCTCTTTTGTTCCACCTATCAAATATATATATTTACAACTTAGTGTGTAATAATACATTTAAACAGACTACATCAGCCTGCATCTGACTTGATCACTACGGACTATGAAAAATTCCTTCACTTTTTCCGTGATAAAATTATCTAGCCATCCTTTGATTTTCTGCAGCGAATCGAATCTGGTCTGGGTCACTGGGGCAGAAGTCTAAGCAAAGATGCCAAGAAATCTCTTTTCTCTGCCTCCTGCTCCAAATCCCCAAGAGGGACACCGAGTCATTCCCACCCAGCCATGGTCTTCCACGAGGTGCCCTCCCGGTTGGACATGCCTGAAACATTTCTTCGGGCTGAAGTCTAAAGCAGTGTGAAGCTCAGGTGCACGATACGGCCCACCACAAGCAGAGCTTGAGGAGACACGCGAAGCAATGGATCAGCCAGGACCTTGGAGATGATAAATAACGAAAGGTAAAGTTGACGTCTTGTCGCCCTCTTGTGGTTGATATACACAATTGCAGCACATAAATAACTTGGTTTTTTTTTAAGATGCGCTTCAGTTAATATATTGAAAAAAAGAAACTCATGAAGAATGATTAAACACTCTTTTCGTGTTATATAATGGTATCCAGTGCGACAGGCGCTACATGAACAAAAGAAATATGGAAGTTATTTAGAAATCCATAATAGTGTCCAACATAAAAGACGCGATATGAAACAATAACAAATAAAGAACTACTAGACATGAATTAAGTAGTATATACAGTAATATTGTCCTCAATGAAAGGTGCTATGTGAATTAAAAAAGACAAAGTACGAAAGAAACGAGAGTAACGGTAAATGATGATGATAAACAAAAGGCAAAAAAATGCCGTTTTGTCGCCCTCTTGTGGTAGATATACAAAATGGCAGCAAATAAATAACTTGCATTTTTGAAGATGCGCCTGCGTTGGTCTTTGACTTGGCGTACCTGTAACAGATATTCAGTCTTTTATGTACCTGCTATGGCTGTAGAAATGCAGAGTGGAAGAACTGTCATCTGTATTTTTTCTATTGTTGTCATTCACGGTTCGAGTAGTGACTTCAGCAGTGTTTAAAAAAATAAGCAAAGCAAGAAGTCCTGAAAAAATCAACAGTAACACGTCACAAAGAGTCACAACGCTCTTTTTGGAACCCTGCATGGGCTCGTTAAAAGAAGATGGTCCTGGGGGCCCACGTGAAGTGACACCCCCTGCAGACCCTCAATGCATCATCAAAACGGAGATCGGAATTTAGCGGCGCGGAGTCCTTAAGCGGCTTTAGCTCTGCAGGTCTGGTGGGGTGGGGGTTAAGGCTTTGACAGAACGACCCCCGACAAAGAGCCAGCCCGACTCGAAGGAGGTCCAGAAGAATGATGGTAAGCATTACTCTCTCTTTTATTTGCACCGTCAACAGACATATTGGTTCTTAAAAGTGCTGCAGCTCCTGTGTAACGGGGTCCAAGGAGCAGCTCTGCACCAGACCACCAGCCAGGACCGAAGAGGCACTGGCTTCAAATCTCGCCTCATCAAAAGAAGAGCTGCTTTGCGTCCTTTTTAGAAGAACAAACACCAACTGCTTACTTTTAATAATAAAGATGAAAACGGGCTATTCTGCATTTTTGTCAAAATTGAAACCCCGTTTTTCAATCAGATCTGATCAAAGAAGGTCAAAATGAAGACAGGTTTCAGTGACGATAGTGGACCGAAATTCAAAGCTAAATATTTGGTCATAAGTTCAGTGATTTCTTAAGCAGCTCATTTTTAAAGTTCTGACTGTTAAACTTGACTTGCTTGTATGAAATGCTATTGGATTTTAATAAAATCAATAAAATATAAAAAATAATAAAATAATAAAGTTCTGACTCGAGTTTCTTTCAAGCTTTTAATGTTTCCTCATTTTCAGACTGATCTGCCCTCTAGTGGACAGTTGATATAGGTTTGATAAAAGAAACGGCTTCAATTTCTGAAAGGAGTTGTTTGCACTCTTTGTTTGTAGATCTAATTAACACACTTAATAAATAAATGATTGTATTGAATGTGCCCTTTGTTCCACTTATCAAATATATATTTTTACCTTTTAGTGTGTAATAATACATTTAAACAGTCGACATCAGCATGCATCTGACTTGATCAAAACAGACTATGAAAAATTCCTTCACTTTTTTCCGTCAAAAAATTATCCATCCATCCTTTGATTTTCTGCAGCGAATCTGGTCTGGGTCATTGGGGCAGAAATCTAAGCAAAGACGCCGAGAATTTTCTTTCCTCTGCCACCTACTCCAAATCCCCCAAGGGGACAACGACTCATTCCCACCCAGCCTTGGTCTTCCTCGATGTCACCACCCGGTTGGACAGGCCTGAAAAATCTCCTCGGGCTGAAGTCTAAAGCAGTGTGAAGCTCAAGTGCATGATACGGCCGACCACAAGCAGAGCTTGAGGAGACTCGCGAAGCAATGGATCAGCCAGGACCTTGGAGATGATAAATAACGAAAGGTAAAGTTGACGTCTTGTCGCCCTCTTGTGGTAGATTTGCAAAATTGCAGCACATAAATAACATTTTTTTGAAGATGCGCTTCAGGTCAAGAAACATACCTCTGTCATATTAAACATAACTGCATGGGATACAAGTGCCATATATTAGTGTCCACACTGACAGGTAATATATTGAAAAAAAGAAACTCATGAAGAATGATTAAACACTCTTTACGTGTTATATAATGGTATCCAGTGCGACAGGCGCTACATGAACAAAAGAAATATGGAAGTTATTTAGAAATCCATAATAGTGTCCAACATAAAAGACGCGATATGAAACAATAACAAATAAAGAACTACTAGACATAAATTAAGTAGTATATACAGTAATATTGTCCTCAATGAAAGGTGCTATGTGAATTAAAAAAGACAAAGTACGAAAGAAACGAGAGTAACGGTAAATGATGATGATAAACAAAAGGCAAAAAAATGCCGTTTTGTCGCCCTCTTGTGGTAGATATACAAAATGGCAGCACATAAATTACGTTTATTTGAAGATGCGCCTACATTGGTCTTTGACTTGGCGCACCTGTAACAGATGTTCAGTATTGTATGTACCTGCTGTGGCTGTAGAAATGCAGGGTTGAAAAACTGTCATCTTTATTTCTTCTGTTGTTTTTAACACAGTTCGAGTAGTGACTTCAGCACCGTTTAAAAAATAAGCAAAGCAAGAAGTCCTGAAAAAATACACTCTTAAAGTTTCAGAATGTCTACATCAGGAGATATCAAAATAAATCTAAAATAAGAGCTTAATTTGTATCGAATGAGTATGAATTGTGCAATTGCAACGGCATATTTCGAATACATGGAGGATGAGGTGCAAATGCGCTCTGTCCACTCTCTCTGTCTGTCTCCGCTATAAATGTAACGCTCTTTCTTAGCCAAATATGCACCTTACCTGTGCGTGTGTAAAGAATGCTGTTGAGATATGAAACATAACCAGTAGTCAATGTGTAGGCTGCTAGTGAATGAGCTACTCTTTGGGGTTTATATATTTGTAAATCTCACTCTGAAGGAGTCACCAGCCACGAACCTCACCACACGTCACTGCTCCGCTGTCCACAATGGCCACACTTATTTTTATTGAACTCTCCTGGCCTGTTAAGTCGAAATTGAAACCCCGTTTTTCATGCAGATCTGACCAAAGAAGGTCAAAATGAAGACAGATTTCAGTGACGATAGTGGACCGAAATTCAAAATTAAATGTTCAGTCATAAGTTCAGTGATTTCTTAAGCAGCTCCTTTTTAAAGTTCTGACTGTTAAACTTGGCTTGCTTGTATGAAATGTCATTGGATTTAATAAAATGTAAAAAATAATAATAAAATAAAGTTCTGATTCGAGTTTCTTTTTAATGTTTCCTCATTTTCAGACTGATCTGCCCTCTAGTGGACACTGTTGATATAGCTAATAAAAGAAACTGCTTCAATTTCTGAAAGGAGTTGTTTGCACTCTTTGTTTGTAGATCTAATTAACACACTTAATAAATAAATTATTGTATTGAAATGTCTCCTTTGTTCCACTTATCAAATATATATTTTTACCTCTTAGTGTGCAGTAATACATTTAAACAGAAGGCAACACTACAGCTGACTTTGTTGGCATCCTTCATTGGATGTTATTTTTTTTTTAATTTATTTTGATAATTTGGTCCAGGGTGGCACGATGCTTTGTCAGGTAGCACTGCTGCCTCCTAGATCAAGGATTATGTGTGAGAATCCTTTCTCTGTGTTGAGTTTTCATGTTGTTTTCTCCAAGAATTCCCATTGCCTTCCATATCATGGATCCATTAGCACTGTCTTGAAATGTGTGGCACACACTGCTGCCAGTTTAAGCCCTAGCCTTTTGTGACATTCATTTGGATGGATGGATGGATGGATGGATTAATGGACACATAATCTGTCTTGTCTTATTCATACTTTCTTTATTGAAGACTGCATTCCCACTTTAGCATGAGCTACCATCTTAGCACTTAGGTCATAATCTGCACACCAAAGAACCTCATTATTAGTGGACATGCTGCAAGTGACCCCATCAGTAGGAGTGACTGATCAGTGTACACCTGACAGAGTCACACTACAAATATCCTTCTGTCTTATACGTGGGCCAAACTGAGGAAAACAGCACCCCGACATATCCCTTTCCTGATCTAAGCTGTCTATGATGTGCAATCAAGCCAAATCAGAGGATAGATAGATAGATAGATAGATAGATAGATAGATAGATAGATAGATAGATAGATAGATAGATAGATAGAGATAGGCAGTATATAATAGATAGATATATAGATAGATACTTTATTAACCCCCAAGGGGAATTCATATACTCCAGCAGCAGCATAATGATAAAAACAATATTAATTAAATAGTGATAAAAAAAGCACCGCAAGTTAAAAAATGCAAGGTGGAGAGTGTGAGGCATGTATAACAATCTATAATCTTGTGTCATGTTAACGTTTAGACAAACCCACCCCCGGGCAGAATTGAAGAGTGGCATAGTGTGGGGTCTCCTCAGTCTGTCAGTGGAGCAGGATGGTGACAACAGTCTGTCGCTGAAGCTGCCCCTCTGTCTGGAGATGATCCTGTTCAGTGGATGGAGTGGATTCTCATTGATTGACAGGAGCCTGCTCAGCACCCGTCGCTCTGCCACAGATGTCAAACTGTCCAGCTCCGTGCCTACAATAGAGCCTGCCTTCCTCACCAGTTTGTCCAGGTGTGAGGTGTCCCTCTACTTTAAGCTGCCTCCCCAGTACACAACCATGTAGAAGAGGGAGCTCGCCACAACCGTCTGATAGAACATCTGCAGCATCTTATTGCAGCTGTTGAAGCCTTCTAAGGAAGCATAGTCGGCTCTGATCTTTCTTACACAGAGCATCAGTATTGGCAGTCCAGTCCAGTTTATCATCCAGCTGCACTCCCAGGTATTTATAGGTCTGTACCCTCTGCACAGTCACCTCTGATGATCACAGGGTCCATGAGGGGCCTGGGCCTCCTAAAATCCACCACCAGCTCCTTGGTTTTGCTGGTGTTCGGTTGTTAAGACTGATAATTAAGGAAACAACGTAAAGAATTACACTTAAGAAATGAACTTGTGCCATTTTAAGGCGAAGATAAACCTTATTTATACAATATCATTTATGGATTTGAAATAAGACTGGAGGCCTAGCTGACCAATACTGTAAAAGTTGAGTGCTGGCTGGTATTCCTAGCAGGGTGGATAGTTCTTTACCTGTCCAGGAAGCATTGATGATGGAAGGGTGGAAGGAGACCACCTCTCGGGGCCATGTGTTCCCCCAGTATGGCAAGTGGCAGCAGCTCTTTGGTTTTCTCACTACCCATATTTTACTCTGTTTTGCGACACACACAGTATTCTCATTTACTACCATCTATCATTAAAATTCATACTTATTGTAAAAAAAGGAAAGGAAATTCAGGCGAGATAAAGAAGGAATCCACTTTGTACTGTTGGAGCTTCTATGCAGCTTCCCAGCCTAAACTTTCAAAACTTTAGTTAAATAAAAAAAGAATTATAGTTTATTTTTTAAATATATTTTATATACCGTACTTTCTTACTATTTACAATTTTACCATACTGTACACATTTAATATTACATAAATAAAGAAAAGGTAATGGTAAAACACAACATACCTTAAATATATCCATATAAATGCAATCAATGTACCTACTGGTAAAGATTTTTTTTTTATTAGGTTCTTTGAGGCCTCTAATGGTATCAATGGTTATGAACTTGAGAGTCCCAAAGCACAAAAGTCCCAAATAATGGCTCTAAAATGCCTGCTGGAAGGAATGACTGTCAAACCCCAGTTTGAAATAAAAAGATCAATGCAGAATTTTCATTAAATAAAAAGATTTACTTTACAAATATGCTCTGTAGCAGAAAACAGAGGCTCAGTGGAGCACAAGGCACAGGTGCCAATGCCTTTAGAATTAGGCAACCTGAACATCAATCTCAGCCCTGAGAGGAAATTCAAAAGGCAAAGTCCTGGAGTGCACCTCAATGCCACATCATGCATGTCAACAAGGTGCAATTTGTATTTATGTTGATTACAATGTGAACATTCCACTTATTTTGCATTTTATCTTCTTTTTTACTTATTTACATTTTTTCACATTTACTGTACTCTATTGTTTTTCTATACGTATTGTCACACACACATGTTTAGAAGACAACTAAAGGGCCTGAACAGATGTAATTCCACGCCGGACCAAGGGGTGGCAAAGTGTACTAATTCTCTCTCTCAATCCCTTGCAGACCATTCTAAAAAAATTATATGGGTGGCTGCTCCAAACCTTCTCAATGTCTTTTGGTCGGTTGTTTGACAATATGTTGTTTTTATTGTGTTGTTTTACTTATATAATCTGTTTTCCATAAAATAAAAATAAAGGATTTGTGTTTATCGATTCCAGCAGCAACATTTCCTTTGTTGATCTCCAGTATGTACTGCCACAACAGTGGATGAAAGTAAAGACCAGTATAACCTGTGTACACGGAGATGTCCGATTCTATAAATCTGCCTGATGTTTCATCAGCTAGGGAGGATCACCGTATCAGTCCTCCCAAATCCACCTTTCGCTGTGATTTTAGGGCGGGACTGGTCTGATAATAAAAGCAGTGAAAAACTGGCCACCCCCAAACTTAATTTAGGCCTAGTAACAGACAGGAATAATCCGTTGCAGGTTGTCTCCACACCATGTACTCGGCCGGTGGAGAGAGATATGGGAGGTTAAGAGGAGGATGGGGAAGTTCCCGGATGGTCACAGACCATTGCATCATCAGTCCACGTCTCGGTGGAGCAGGATGACTCCCCACCCCTTGAGGTCAAACCGGACCCTCTGTCAGAATTAAGTTTTCAGTTGAGACAAACACTTGCCTTGTTTAAAAGGGAAAAATGGAATGATGATTCCTTAAAATTTTCAAAGAATGCAGTCATTCTAGTCAACGTTCAAGACACCCATCAGCCCATGCTACAGGTCTGTTATTGAACTCGTACTCTTTGCCTACAGGGATGTCCCCCAAGCCTCGACGGGGTTCTCACTATTTGAATTATTATATGGATGACAACCCCGGGGTATATTGGACAAGGTTGGGAAGAAGATTGGGAAGGAGAGGCTATTCCCTCAGCTAATGTTTTGGAATATAATGCTCAGTTACACAATAGATTTGAGAAAAGTCGACCTATACTAAAAAGTCACATGGAGGAGGCACAAGCAGCACAGGCCTGCTATTATGACCGTGGCACGATGCTTCAGGAGTTCCAACCGGAATATCGGATCATAGTGTTGTTTCCCACTTTCCATTCTAAACTACTTGTCCATTGGTAGAGACCATATGAAGTTAAGGAGAGGAAAGGGCTCTTGGGTGAAACAGCCCAATCGTCGGTCGAGCGAGTGGATATATCATATGAATCTGCTGAAACAATGGAAGGAAAGGGACCCCGATCCCACCTCTGGCCAGCCCCGCTCACTCTTTGCTCAGACCAACACACTTAACTTCAGCTCTAGCTTAAACCCCTGACAGAGACGAGAGCTCGAAGCAGTTATCTCGTCCATCTCGGAGGTGGTAGACAAAAAACCCAGAAGGACCTCTCTAATTGCCCACGACATTGTGACCGAACCCGGGGTTATAGTCTGAGACCACCCCTATTGCATTCCCAAGGCAAAGAAGGCTGAAGTGGAGCTTGAAATCAAGTGCATGCTGGACTTAGGAGTCACAGAGGAAAGTTATAGTCCCTATTCCAGTCCAATAGTCTTGGTTTCTAAGCCCAACGGAAGTTGGTTTTGCAATGACTTCCGTCGACTTAATTAGGTCTCCCAATTTGATGTTTATCCTATGCCTTGCGTGGAAAACCTCCTTGAAAGGCCTTAAAAGGCAGAATACTTGACCACACTTGACATGACCAAGGGGTACTGGCAGGTTCCTTTAACGGACTCCACAAAGGTTAAGACTTTGTCTAGCACCCCTATTGGGCACTGGCAGTATCATGTCCTTCCATTTGGGTTACATGGGGCTGCTGCAACTTTCCAGCATCTGGTGGACAAAGTGCTCCACCCCCATAACACATATAGTGCTGCCTACCTAGATGACACCGTCATCTATTCCAGGACCTGGAAGGAACACCTACAGCATGTCCGAACAGTATTAAAGACGCTAGGTGAGGCCGGTCTTCAGATCAATCGAAAAAAATGTTTTTTTGGGTTGAAAGAAGCCAAAAATTTGGGCTACCTGGTGGGTCGTGGCACTGTGAAGCCACTGTGGTCTAAAGTAGATGCCATTTTGAAACGGCCCCATCCGCAAACCAAGAGGCATGTCCAAGCATTTCTCGGTTTACCGCCAGTTTGTACCACGGTTTTCGGAGAGAGCTGAGCTCTTGAGTGATTTAACAAAGAAGAGGGCTCCCAACATTGTGGTACGGACCAATAAGCCAGAAACTGCATTCAGTGACTTAAAAAGGGCCCTGAGGTCGGCACCTGTTTTGAAAGCACCTGACTTTTCGCTTCCTTTTATCCTCCAGACAGACGCCTCACACACAGGCTTAGGAGTAGTGCTAAGTCAGAGCATCGATGGTGCTGAACACCGGAGCTGGAAACTGCTGGATCGGGAGACCAGGTATGTGGTGGTGGAAAGAGTGGCTCTTGTGCTCAAGTGGGTGATTACACAGTTGATGTACTACCTCCTGGGTCGGGAGTTTACACTTCTCACGGACCATGCAACTTTACAGTGGATGGCCCTACACAAGGTTGATCAACAACCATATAAGTTCTCGCTCGTTCATCAGAAGGGCTCTCTCCGTACCAACGCCAATGCTCTCTCTCACATTCACAACCTCAGTGCAGGTTGCCCGACCCAACAGGACTGGGCTGAGGGGGGGGTCCTGTCACACAAGCGTGTTTAGGGGACAGCTAAAGGGCCTGAATAGATGAAATTCCACGCTGGACCAGGGGGTGGTGATGTGTACTAATTCTCTCTCTCAATCCCTTGTTGACCATTCTCAGGAAATCTCGCCTGGTTCTGGGGCAGCCAACGACGTCATTTCCGATTCCGGCAATGATGACATCACTTCCTCTACTGGCCTTTAAAGCTGCCATCTTGCTCCCAGTTAATTAGTTCTGTTTTGGACTTAGTCGTGTCTGTTCTTATTAATCAGTTTTGCAGCCGGGAAAAATTATATGGGTGGCTGCCCCAAACTTTCCCAATGTCTTTTCATCGTTTTTGTGACAATATGTTGTATTTATTGTGTTGTTTTACTTATATAATCTGTTTTCTATACAATAAAAATAAAGGACTTGTGTTTATGAAATTCTTCTGGTTGACTGTACACTAAAAGAATGTTTATATACTTGACCATTTCAGGACTCTAGGGAAAGTGAGTTGGGAGGTCCCATGGAGTATATTTGCTAAGGGCCCCCAGAGTTTATACAATTGCCTCTGGTTCTGAGTGCTACAAATAACATTTCTTGTACTTAAGTATATGTGGAGTGGAACACATGTATGTTCATGTCCCAGGGTCATCATTGTCAGACAGTATAGAAAAGAAAACGTCACTGCAATTGAAGCAGATGCATTCGTTGACAACTTTTATATACAGTGCATCCGGAAAGTATTCACAGCGCATCACTTTTTCCACATTTTGTTATGTAACAGTCTTATTCCAAAATGGGTTAAATTCATTTTTTTCCTCAGAATTCTACACACAACACCCCATAATGACAACGTGAAAAAAGTTTACTTGAGATTTTTGCAAATTTATTAAAAATAAAAAAATTGAGAAAGCATATGTACATAAGTATTCAAAGCCTTTGCCATTAAGGTCAAAATTGTGCTCAGGTCCATCTTGTTTCCCCTGATCATCCTTGAGATGTTTCTGCAGCTTAATTGGACCACCTGTGGAAAATTCAGTTGATTGGACATGGTTTGGAAAGGCACACACCTGTCTATAGAAGGTCCCACAGTTGGCAGTTCATGTCAGAGCACAAACCAAGCATGAAGTCAAAGGAATTGTCTGTAGACCTACGACACAGGATTGTCTCGAGGCACAAATCTGGGGAAAGTTACAGAAAAATTTCGGCTGCTTTGAAGGTCCCAATGAGCACAGTGGCCTCCATCATCCCTAAGTGGAAGAAGTTCGAAACCACCAGGACTCTTCCTAGAGCTGGCCAGCCATCTAAACTGAGCGATCGGGGGAGAAGAGCCTTAGTCAGGGAGGTGACCAAGAACCCGATGGTCACTCTGTCAGAGCTCCAGAGGTCCTCTGTGGAGAGAGGAGAACCTTCCAGAAGGACAACCATCTCTGCAGCAATCCACCAATCAGGCCTGCATAGTAGAGTGGCCAGACGGAAGCCACTCCTTAGTAAAAGGCACATGGCAGCCCGCCTGGAGTTTGCCAAAAGGTACCTGAAGGACTCTCCGACCACGAGAAACAAAATTCTCTGGTCTGATGAGACAAAGATTGAACTCTTTGGTGTGAATGCCAGGCATCACGTTTGGAGGAAACCAGGCACCGCTCATCACCAGGCCAATACCATCCCTACAGTGAAGCATGGTGGTGGCAGCATCATGCTGTGGGGATGTTTTTCAGCAGCAGGAACTGGGAAACTAGTCTGTATAAAGGGAAAGATGACTGCAGCAATGTACAGAGACATCCTGGATGAAAACCTGCTCTAGAGCGCTCTTGACCTCAGACTGGGGCGACGGTTCATCTTTCAGCCGAACAACGACCCTAATCACACAGCCAAGCTATCAAAGGAGTGGCTTCAGGACAACTCTGTGAAAGTCCTTGAGTGGCCCAGCCAGAGCCCAGACTTGAATCCGATTGAACATCTCTGGAGAGATCTTAAAATGGGTGTGCACCAACGCGTCCCATCCAACCTGATGGAGTTTGAGAGGTGCTGCAAAGAGGAATGGGCGAAATTGGCCAAGGATAGGTGTGCCAAGCTTGTGGCATCACATTCAAAAAGACTTGAGGCTGTAATTGCTGCCAAAGGTGCATCGACAAAGTATTGAGTAAAGGCTGTGAATACTTGTGTACATGTGATTTCTCAGTTTTTTTATTTTTAATAAATTTGCAAAAACCTCAAGTAGACTTTTTTCACGTTGTCATTATGGGGTGTTGTGTGTAGAATTCTGAGGAAAAAAATGAATTTAATCCATTTTCAAATAAGGCTCTAACATAACAAAATGTGGGAAAAAGTGATGTGCTGTAAATACTTTATGGATGCACTGTATGTAATAAGTAGTACTAAGGTGTTGTACCATGTTGGTCATTATGGATGTAGCGAGAAGTTAAGCAAAATGACACATTTGATTGGCTAACTAGAAAGATTACAACATGCAAGCTTTCAAAAGTGGGGCTGCAGATAGCAACTGCATCTCTGTGACAGGCTGGTCAGTGTGACTTAATAAGAGTGGGAGTCAAAGGTTTGGGATACTTGGATCTACATGCCAGGTCCTTGGGGGGGACAGGTCACCATCAGACCCTTACATGATCAAATGAGTGTTCAACCATGTGCCCCTGGCTTTATTAGTTAATCCACTGGCATTATAAGGACACTTCTCAAGGAGAGGGAGGGCGCCCATTTTATACAGGGCCCTTGAAAGAAATCCAACATCACGTTCTTCCTACGTTTGCGTGGTTCTTCTAAGGGTAATCAAGATTCTCTCTTAAATGTGGCCACATCAACTTTTGGGGGTTATGTGTGCCCTATGAACGGCTGGTGCCCCGTCTAGGGGTGATTCTTGCTTTGTGCCCCCGTGCCGTCTGGATAGGCTCCTGCCCATACTGTTCTTGAATTTTCTGAAAAAGTTTTGTTACTTCAAGAAAAAACAATTGTAGTAATTGTTCTAATTTTTGTATTAAAATTGCAGCTGTGAAGAAAACTTGCAGGAGCAGCAGGCATGATGAACACTAAACTAAATCAGAAGCCAAAGATGCAAGTCAATGGAAGCATTCAGGTTTCAAAATCTTGGGAGAGGACAAACGAGATAGAACAGTTTCAGGATTTATGGGCCAGAAAGAGAGAGCCACACATGAGAGGGCATTTCCAAATTGAGGCTTATTATTAACCAGAGAGGAGTGAAGTGAACTGGCTGCCATTTAAGATGAGGAAGAGAAGGAGGAGGAGGTGGCCAAGGTCTGACACTTTGAACATGTAAAGTCTCTGAGGTGCTGCTGTCATGACCATCTTGTCCGTGATTAAACAGATAGATAACGAGAGGAGAAAGTGAGCAGTGGAGATTTAAAGGGCAAACCGAGAGAACCATCAGGCATAGCCTGGCTCAAAATGGCAAATGTCTCAGATCAATGGTGTATTATTGTGACATTTGGGAGATTTAGCAGGAATGTTTATTGAGTTCATCTGCTCTCATCTTTGAAGATTAACAAACACACACAGCAACCCTAGTCTCGCTGAAGCCATTTCTAGTCCTTTGTAGGCTTGGTCGCCATGATTTACTGCACTGTTCATGAAGGCGAGAGCTGTTTAGAATGTCAATGTGGCTCCCAGCAGTGTCTTTCCTGCTATTGTTCTCCTCTTCCTTTCTTAGAGCAGTTTTACCATAACCAGTAGATCTGGACTTCAAAGGCCAATACGCAAGGTCTGGTTGGGCAGGTCAAGTGTCCACCTATAGTCTATCTTTTTTTTTATGAGACTACAGGTGTCACCAAGAGTCTAGACACAACTAACATTTTGTTACACACTGGGCACAAGGCAAGAGTCACTGCTCAGTGTGATAGGCAGTCTAAGGGAACTCACAAGCATTCAGTTCTGTGTGAAACGTAACATACCCTGAAAGTGTTAGGGCAGCGAATAGACATCATGGAGAGAGAAAGAAAGACTGGACTTGGGATCTGTGAGGCAGCAGTATCAACCACTGTAGCACCATGCTGCCCTACCAACACATTCTGGAAATTCAATCAGCTAATCCTTGTTTTCTGTGTGCCATCAGCAGCATGCACTGCCGTGAAGGCAATTTAAGCCAATGTCATATTATATGACTTCTAGGCACAGGGGATGTAAAACATGACAACTGCTGCTGCAGCCAATCTCATTACCTGAGGATGTCATATTAAAAATCACCAGAGGGGAAAGGGGGTGACAAACTGCACGACTCCATGATGTCTTGTGTCAGCTAGAATTGTTATGACTGGACACACACACAGACCTTAGCGCTTTATTATTACTAACTATTATTATAATAAGTTTATTTAATTTTCTCCAAAATATTTTTCCCTAAAGCACAGCTCAATCAAATAAAAATAACACAGTGGCTGCACCAGTTCCAAAGACACAATACAGAAAAGCCCCCACCTGTCTTCAGGCTCCTCAATGGTCACTGCTCTCCTCCTGAGGTTTTCCTTTCTTCTGACACACAAAGCTGGTTACAGAAAGCGGTTCACAAAGTGGATGTGCATCTTTGTGCCACAATACAATCACAGTAGCACAGACAACAAGGACCTTTCTGTCTCATTACTCATCAAAAAAATGCCATTGAAATAGTGAGGGCTCTTGACAGTTTGTCATATTTTTAATTGCCGACACACTCACTGGCACTTCCTTTCAAGGGTCAGCTGCCGCAGAAAATTCAATCAAGAAGTCGAGTTTCTGACACGACCCAGTCTGCAGTAAACCACAGTCGGGATATCAAGGCCCTGGTTTGGCTTTCTAACTGCCACTCGTCGTGTTAAACCGGCAGCACAAAGTTTCCTCTTCACAATAGAAGCCGACATTCGCTTTTTTCGACCTGCGTTGTTGAGCTGTGCTGTGAGGCGCCTGTGATCACGCAAGCTGGGGCCCCCAGAAACATGTCTTCTGATTGGCTTGTAGCTTTGGATCTGCCGCTCTCTTCCTAGCAGAGTTAATTCCAGTTTCTAATTGCCTTTGGATTGGGTAGGACATCACTGGACACTCAGTGGTGGCGGGGGTCTCCAGTAAAGCAATCAAAGCTGCCATAGACTGGGAATAAATAAATAAAAAAAAAAATTCCAGGTCACCAGCCTGACAAAAAAAGTTTAGAAGCACATTCTATCCTGGGCCTCAATAGCTATCTTTATTTTTTTATATTTATACATATTTCAAGACACGCCCTCCTCTCAACCATATTCAAACACGCTCACGGTCCACTCACATCTCATTCGTGTGAATGCTTTTGACAGACCCATTTTCTGCTCTCTCAGCTCTTATAATTTTTTATGTTTTCCTCACTTTAAGTTCGCAGTTAAAAAAGACGTATTATGTCCAAATCCTATTGATGAATTTCATCCCGAAGGGATACCAACAGAAGAAATGAGTACACAAACAATCCTAGCACAGAGAAACGATGAAGTCAAACAAATTAACGCGAAAATTGTCGATCAGTTGCATGACAAATGTGTTAAATGTGTATCAATAGACTGTGTTGAAACAGTTGGTGGTGATTGTGCGGAAGATGAAAACATCAACTTACAATATCCCGCAGAATAACTACAACCGTTAATATCGTCCGATCTTCCACCACACGAATTATGGTTGAAAGAAGGATGTATCCAAGAAAGGCAATGTAGTACATCTTCAGGGGATAACATTAGACCACAAAGGAGATCTTGAAATGCCGTTCGTATTAAAACGTTAACAGTTTCCCGTTAGAATAGCTTTTGCAAAGACAATCAACAAATCTCAAAGACAAACATTTGAAGAAGTCAGTTTATTTATTAGAGAGAAAGAAATGAAATTCTCTCATGGGCAATTATACGTTGCGTTGTCACGATGTAAGTCTAAACACAGAATCAAAATTCAATGCGATATTGACGAAAATTTAATTCGAAAAATTGTTTTTACTGAAGTTTTACAGTAAAGTTTAAAAAATATTTGCGTGTTAATTTCAAAGCCAAACAGAACGAAATCATATAACGCAACGAAAAACTCAAACGCAACATGAAACATAAAGTACTTTCAAATTATTACGTTTTACTATTTTTTAACATGAAAATAACAATCTGTTCAAATTGTACATCCGCATCCCCATACGCAAGCGGCAGAAATGCAAAGTGGCTTGCATGCCGGGCCGGGCAAAGCTCCCTATTGTATATATTATATTTATATGTGTGTGTGTGTGTGTGTTTGTATGTATGTGTGTATGTATGTATGTGTGTTTGTGTTATGTTACAGCCTTATTCCAAAATGGATTAATTTTTTCCTCAGAATTCTACACACAACACCCCATAACGACAACGTGAAAAAAGTTTTAGTTGAGTTTTTTGCAAATTTATTAAAAATAAAAAAACTGAGAAAGCACATGTACATAAGTATTCACAGCCTTTGCCATGAAGCTCAAAACTGAGCACCAGTGTGCGTGAGAGAGACACAGACAGAATGTTATTAAAATAAACAGATCTTAATTAAAAACAAGGTGATACCAAATATTTCACAGAGCTATGGATTGAACTTTCAGCATTCCGACTCACAGGACAACACATTAACCACTAGATCATACTGCATGTAGGGATAGAAATGTATCGCTACAGTGGCTAAAGATTATGATGTCAGTTTGAACAGGTTATGGGTCAAAATCCGGGTAGGAAGAGCTATACTCATGGAGGCTGCCAAGAGGCCTGAGATTCACAGCTATAAAGTAAGGAACTAATTCCTTCAAAAAGCCATTTCTAATCAATTCTCACCATGGATCTTTACTATAGTTTGCTAGTAGTCATTTGGATGGCTCTTAAGATGAAGTGAAATAAAATGCTATGTTCTGATGAGACTAAAATGGCCTTTCATGCCTCAGGGTTAAGACGTAGGGTTTGTAAAAGTGTAACACAGCACATTTTCCAAAGGACACCATCAATACTGCGAAACAAGGAGGTCAGACATTTACGATGTGATGTGTATCTCTATATCAAGGCCTAGAAGGTTTGCAAACATACAAGGCACCATAGATGGAGTGAAGTGCACAGAAATTGTGATTGAATTCTGACTGCATTCTGTACCAAATATTGGACTAGGGAAGAGGTTATTTCTTTTAATGTTATTTTTGCTGCATCACATGATACCATACTGGTTAATGCTTAGGACATATGCTGTATGGTCCTGGGTTCAAATTCTAGGCCTGGGTCATGCTTGTGTTTATTTTGCACACCTTCTCTGTGTCCTGGTGGGTTTCCTCTAGGCACCATGGTTTTCCTGAACATTCCAAAGACAAGCAGGTTAGGTTAACTGGCAGCCCTAAAGTCTCCACAGGTGAGTGAGCATCCTGTCGATTCTTTGTTTGCAACTTGCTGCTCTGCCTCCCTGCTAGCCTTAACTGGATAAACAGTTCAGCAAATGAATGGAGGGATGGGTGATTTTCTGCTTTAACTGACCTGGAAATGAGGGGGTAGCAGTCCCTGCTCCCTTACTTATCATGTATCACCATGATATGTGTGAGTGAGCATGTCCTGCTGTGGACTGGCACCCATCAAGACTCATCTAGAGTCTGTTCCCAGTTTGTGCCCAGTACTGCCAGCATAAACATAAGCTGTCCACAACACCAAACTGGATAAGCTTGTAAGAAAATGGACTGCTGCGGCACTTTGGAATTTAGACCAAGAAGTACTAATCTACTTTGAAAATCTGTCCTGCTATTTAGGTTTATAGGTCCATAGTGTCAATATTGTCATTTTTACTAACTACAGCGACATTTTTACTTGCATGTAGTAATCAACATGCAACACATTTCCACTCTTTGCTAACCAAGATTAGTGAGCAGAGTTGCCTTACTTCAAAACCTCTGCCTTCTTTACCTAAAAAATCTCACTTACAACACAATCTTTCATTAGAGGACTCAAGTTTCATTCAGATGCTGAAGACGCTAAGCTGTATATGTGTGTATATTTATTAGAAACTAGGGGGCATTGCCCCCTGCTCGCTTCGCTTGCCAACCCCCTGGCCAGGGCTATACACTAGCCTCTTTGCGGTTGTGCCGCTCACGTATGGGGATGTGAATGTACAATTTAAACAGATTTTACTTCTCATGTGAAGTGTTACATTTGCATCCATGCAAATGGACGTATAACTGCCCGTGACTGAATTTCATTTCTTTTTCTCTATTAAATAAAATGACTTTTTCGAATGTTTGGCTCTGAGATTTGTTAATTATTTTTGCAAAGGCAATTCTAATGGGAAACTGTGAACGTTTTATTATGAATGGCATATCAAGGTCTCCTTTGTTGCCTAATGTTATCTGTGGAAGATGTACTACATTGCCTTTCTTGGATACATCCTTCTTTCAACAGTAATTCATGCAGTGGGAGACCGGATGGTGTTGACGGTTGTAGATATTCTTTGTAATATCGTTAGTTGTTGTTTTCATCTTCCGTATGATCACCACCAACTGTTTCAGCATTTTCTATTGATACACATTTAACCAATTTGCCGTGTTACCGATCGACATTTTTGGCGTGAATTCTTTTGCTAGGATTGCACGTGTACTCACCCTTCATGATGAAATTTTTCAATAAGATTTGGACATAATACGTCTTCTTTAATTGCGAACATAAAGTGAGGAAAACATAAACATTTTTAAGAGCTGAGAGCACAGGAAGTGTGTCTGACAAAAGCATTTACAAGACTGAGAGGCGAGAGAACTGTGGTCTTGATTGAAAATGGTTGCTAGCAGGGTGTGACTTGGCATGGCAATATTCTCATCTTGCGGGACTTGGAAAAAATCTTTTCCAAAAAGACTTGTCTCCTAAAAAGTCTTGTCGTGTAGAAAGATTTTTTTTAGTAGTGTTTATAATAAAGATGTCCTATTTCAAAATTGCTTTATTATCCTTCAATTTTAAAATATAACTTTGAGCAGGTTGTTGTCAGCAGTATGCACAGTATCTATATTCTGAATATTTTTTTATTCCTTTCAAAGAAACATGAGCTATATTTTGTAATAAACAGCTAGAGACACACCACTGTCTACTGTTTCATGATCACACCTGTGGAAGTTGGGGTTTCCATGGCTATAAGTCTGTCTCCCTTTAAGCATACAAGTGCCTCACATTACATAACCTGTATGAAAAGCTGCTGTGTGTAAGGCTCTTACCAGGCAGGATACCACACCTACATAACATTCTTAAGTCTACTTAATCTAGTTCAGGGTTGCATGTCGGGCATTACTTATCCTCAAAGGAACCAAATGCAGATGGGTTGTTATTCCAATTTTTGGCCCATCCACTCACACAGTCCAGTTTAGAATCACCAATTAACTGGACCTCCGCTTTGAGGATATGGAAGACCTATGCAGGGTGTCAGAGACTGGGTAGATACTGTGCAAGGTTACTTGGTCCAAAAGACAGCAGCACCGACTACTACATCACCATGCTGCATACTAATACCTATACTGTGTTTGCAATATCCATGTGCTGTTTCCACTGACGTCACTCTTAAACTTTGTAAACAGCACCAGATTTTTACTCTTGGACTCTTTGTGGGCTTACATGTCTCAGGCCATCAGTGTTAATTTGACTTTCTTTTTTTCATGGTCGTCATGGCACACACAGGCAGGTTGGAAGTAATCTGAAATGTTTTCTCTTTAAATTTCAGTTGTACCGCTTGTGTTGGAGTTTGAGAAACAGAACAGAGGAACGAGTGGACTTGGAATGTGACATCCTTGAAGCTCAAGAGGAACCTCCACAAATGAACACTGAAGAAAACGGTAAATTTGATAGGTGCAAGGATTAGTACACTGGGTCTTCCCAGAATGCACGTGCAGAGTTTGTCTCTGGTGAGTTCCGCAGATATGGTGTGCAGTGTGGGTGACCCATGGATTTTTCATGTAAGGAATACAGATGTTTTGAGGTGAGATAGTGATACTCACTGATCTTGGTGCTGGAGATTGGCAACATGTTGTATATGCGTGTAAAAATAATGACCCTAACACCCATTTAAACTATAAATGCATTAAACTTTATGGTGCAATTCATTTTTTCTTTAAAAACTGGCAGGCATGGGGTACTATGACATATTTACTAATGTTTATAGTTTAAAGAAAAGAACACGGAATAGCCTAATGTGATAAGGGCAACTCTACAGAAATGAGTTCCAAAGTTAATAATTAAGTTTCAAGGATACACCAAGGAACAACGATCAAAGGGAAAACCTGCTCTGCTGCAATAATTAAAGGAGAAACCAAACCCATATTCCTTCACAGGGCCTGACTTATCAAGGTGGGGTCCAAAGCAGTGAGGCTGACCCACATTGCTGCCAAATAAAACGCTTTTCAGTTCAGTCCCTAATTTCCCTACTCTTCTTCCTTTTTTCTCCTCCGCACTCTTTCCACTACTACTACTACTATTCCAATGCTACCTCCCTGCCAGTTCAGTCCTTGTCCAAACTCACCCACTTTCTACTTGTGCCCTGCTACCAATCTCTACCAACCCCAGCTTGAAGTTGTTAGAATCCTGAAGTATTGATCCATGTAGAACTGTTTTGCCTAAATATTAGCATTTCTTCTTTTTTTTCATCCATTTTTTTCACCATTGTGTTAATGACTTTGGCTTACAGTCACTGCTGTTTGTTTTTTTGTGTGTGTGTGGCTACAGCCATGTTTTATTGAAGATGATTTGTGGCCACTGGCTCATGAAGTATGGTAAAAGTGTGCTATACAGATTTTTAGGATGGTGGCGTGTGAACATAGGAGTCGGAGTTTGTGAATAAATAATTTAAGCAAATTGTTGTACTGGTTCTCATTTTTATTCTGTGACTGTTGATGATTCTTACTTGCTCTGTATTGGATTAGGATGCCCTGAACTTCAATTTCATTCCTCCCAAGCTGATTTCTACCTTGCCCCCACTGGAGCAGGCTCTGGCTTCTCACAACCCTCACTAGCAGGAATTGAGTTTGAAAACGAAAACAAGTGTTGATGTTGCTAATAAGCATGCTGGAGTTTGCTTGGAAAGAGAGGCACTTGAGCTGTGCTTTTCTACCAGGGAGACTTGAAGATGCTGGAATGTACCATTGATCATCACGAATATAAGATTGATAATTTTGTGTCAAATAGTAGAAAATATTAATGTGCTTGCTTGACATCTCTCAACCACTGAAGAATGTGGTGTATTATCATGTTTTCTGTTTGTTTTTCAGCTCCGGCAGAGCACACTAGCTGCTTCAGAAAGTTCTACAACTGGTTCTGTGGATTCAGTCAAGGTCCAGCTCCTATACTGAGCCAAGAGGAGAAGGAGGTCATAGAGAAGAAGCTCACCAATACCAGTGAGGTACCATTCTGGAGAAGTGTGGTCAATGTGAATGCTGCCATCCTGCTAGTTGTGGCTGTGTTCTTCCATGGCTTCTATGGTTGATTTTTTGTCATCTGATATTAAAGTGCTCAACCTTTTTGAGCCAATCAGCAGGTGTTGGGGATAGGCACCATGGACTTGGAAGCTGCAAGCACCTTAGAACAATTTAACAACGGGGGCTAATTTATTAGTAGTACAGTACAGGTTTTAATGTAATGTCATCATTACAGATTTGATTGAATTTATGAACCATTCTTCTTCTTCTTCCTCTTTTGGCTGCTCCCGTTAGGGGTTGCCACAGCGGATCATCTTCTTCCATATCTTTCTGTCCTCTGCATCTTATTCTGTTACACCTTTCGCCTGCATGTCCTTTCTCACCACATCCATAAACCTTCTCTTAGGCCTTCCTCTTTTTCTCTTGCCTGGCAGCTCTTTCCTTAGCATTCTTCTCCCAATATACCCAGCATCTCTCTTCTGCACATGTCTAAACCAACACAATCTCACCTCTCTGACTTTGTCTCCCAACCGTCCAACTTGAGCTGACCCTCTGTACTCATTTCTAATCCTGTCCATCCTTGTCACACCCAATGCAAATCTTAGCATCTTTAACTCTGCCACCTCCAGCTCTGTCTCCTGCTTTCTGGTCAGTGCCACCGTCTCCAACTCATATAACATAGCTGGTCTCACTACCGTCCTGTAGACCTACCCTTTCACTCTTCCTGATATCTGTCTGTCACAAATCACTCCTGCCCTCTTCTCCACCCATTCCACCCTCCCTGCACTCTCTTTATCACCTCTCTTCCACAATTCCCATTACTCTGTACTGTTGATCCCAAGTGTTTAAACTCATCCACCTTCGTCAACTCTACTCCTTGCATCCACACCATTCTTCTGACCTCCCTCTCATTTACACGCATGTATTCTGTCTTGTTCCTACTGGCCTTCCTTCCTCTCCTCTCTAGAGCAAATCTCCACCTCTCTAGGGTCTCCTCAACCTGTTTCCTACTATCGCTACAGATCACAATGTCATCAGCAAACATCATTGTCCACGGGGACTCCTGTCTAATCTCGTCTGTCAACCTGTCTATCACCATTGCAAATAAGAAAGGACTCAGAGCCGACCCCGATGTAATCCCACCTCCATCTTGAATGCATCTGTCTCTCCTACTGCAGACCTCACCACGGTCACACTTCCCTTGTACATATCCTGTACAACTCTTACATACTTCTCTGCCACTCCCGACTTCCTCAGACAATACCACAACTCCTCTCGAGGCACCCTGTCATATGCTTTCTCCAGGTCCACAAAGACACAATACAACTCCTTCTGGCCTTCTCTATACTTCTTCATCAACACCCTCAGAGCAAACATTGCATCTGTGGTGCTCTTTCTTGGTATGAATCCATACTGCTGCTCACTAATTATCACCTCCCTTCGTAATCTAGCTTCCACCACTCTTTCCCATAACTTCATGCTGTGGCTCATCAATTTTATCCCCCTGTAGTTACTACAGTCCTGCACATCCCCCTTATTCTTAAATATCGGCACCAGTGAGGGATCTTCTCACTTTCCAATATTCCATTAAACAATTTGGTTAAAAACTCCACTGCCATCTCTCCTAAACACCTCCATGCTTCCACAGGTATGTCATCTGGACCAACGGCTTTTCCATTCTTCATCTGCTTCATAGCTCTCCTTACTTCCTCCTCGCTAATCTGTTGCACTTCCTGATTCACTATCTCCATATCATCCAACCTCTTCTCTTTCTCATTCTCTTCATTAATCAGCCTCTCAAAGTACTCTTTCCATCTGCCCAACACACTCTCCTCATTTGTGAGTATGTTTCCATCTATATCCTTTATTAACCTAATCTGCTGTACATCTTTCCCAGCTCGGTCCCTCTGTCTAGCCCACCGGTCCTTTTCCCCCTCCTTAGTGTTGAACTTCTCATACAACTCATCATATGCCTTTTTTTAGCCTTCGGCACCTCTCTCTTCACCTTGTGCCTTATCCCCTTGTACTCTTGTCAACTTTCTGCATCTCTCTGACTATCCCACTTCTTCTTTGCCATCCTCTTCCTCTGTATACTCTCTGTATATTCCACCACCAGGTTTCCTTTTCCTACTTTCTCTGTCCAGATGTCACGCCAAGCACCCTTCTTGCTGTCACCCTTACTACATCTGCTGTAGTTTACCAACTGTTTTTGGTAATTCTTCACTAGCACCCAGTGCCTGTCTCACCTTCTACCTAAACTCAACCTTGCAGTCTTCCTTTTTCAACTTCCACCATTTGATCCTTGACTCTGCCCTCACTCTCTTCTTCTTCTTGATCTCCAAAGTCATCCTACAGACCACCATCCTATGCTGCTTAACTACACTTTTCCCTGACACCACTTTGCAGTCTTCAATCTCCTTTAGACTGACTCTTCTGCATAGGATATAATCTACCTGTGTGCATCTTCTTCCACTCTTGTACGTAACCTCTACTCCATTTCTCCTTCTATCCACATCATGATAGAACATTTGAATCCACCTCCGATCCACCTGGTCTAGCTCCCCTTCCATTTACTCTCTTGCACGCACAATATATCAACCTTCCTTCTCTCCATCATAACTGCTAACTGATGAATTCATGAACCATACATAGTAACATTTGTTACATGAGGAAATGTAATACAAATATTGAATAATATGCACATTTGAACAAATAATAAAGTGACAGATCTTTGTAAAATTGTTAAAGTATTCAGATTTATATGAAAACCTATTACACTCAGTTGTATTTTGAATGTCCCCCTGAGTATCACTTGAATACAACTCATTCAGTATACATATCTCAGCGCATCTTACTTTCATAAAATGGTCATAGGATCTGAAGTGTTTTGCAATTAAAATAAAGCAAAATTTGCAAAAATGTTCTGTAAAAGTGGGTTAATGGTGGAGGATCAAAGGGATCAACTCAGTTAGGTCAGTCGGAGGCTTCATGTTTGGGAGTTCGAATCTCTTCTACAGTGCATGGAAGGTCTTGGAGTAAGAAGGGAGCACAGGATCTTAGAATGTGGTGAATCAAAAAGAGGAGTGACATGTGTCAGCCTTGGGCGCTTGGACACCAGACATACTGTTGAATTTTGAATCATCTGAAATGGCTTGGTGACACACACCAGTACTCCTGCTAGCAGAGTGTTGCTGTAGTCCAGACGTGACGAGACCAAAGCCTGAACCAAGAGTGGTGCTGCATACTCATGTCAGATCTTGCAGGTGTTGTATAGACAGAATCTACATGACCTTGAGACCATAGCCACATTGTCAGTAAAGTGGTCATCAATCACCACCTCAAAGTTGCTTGCAGACTTGGCAGGTGCTTACACTAATGAATCAAACTGAACAGAGATGTGATGCTAAACAGATGGACGAGCAGTGATAACAGCCCGTCTTTGCCAGCCTAGGCTGGACATGGTGTTTCTTCATCCAGGTATCCATTGGATTCATATGAACTTTATAATATGAGGCTCCAGTCCTCACCTGGGGATTCTGAACAGTTTGCATTGGGGTCTTCCTGATCTTGAAGGGCACCCTTCATTAGTCTGACCAACGTAAATGGCTTTCCTGTCCTTACCAGGACAAAGTTTTCTTTGTTCAAAAATTGTTACCATTGACTTCCTCCTAAAGTTGTGGGGGTCTTTGAACAGAGGGTGGCCCAAACAACGGCAGGTATTTTTACATAGGTTTTCTCACTTGGGGGCATTGTGGCCTCTTTTTGCTTGAATGTTCCCTAAACTGTAATCTCCTCATAGTGATAGAGACCATGTATCAGTTGCTGGAGATTGGTTGATTATAGGCCCTGGTTTATTGTAATCTGTGGCTCAGTTTCAGAATAACAGATATGCAGTGCAATGAAATTGAAGTAGTCCCACTTTCACATCTAGTAAAATGTTCCAGAAAGTTCCAAGACTCAAGTCTGAGTCTCCCAAAACAAGAACTCACTCAATGATGTTGTGCCACCTGCTGGTCATACTCATGAAGCGCAGTGTTAAATACTGGTTATGGAAAAAAGTGGAAATTCTGCAGGGATGCAGCTATCTTTGCTAGAGCTATGGAGGATGTGCCCACTTTGCAAAAAAAATATTTCATGGCCACCTAATTTTTCTCTTTTGTTTTAAATATGTTTTATGCATAGCAACACGTCTCTTTACATTTTAGAAGCTTCCCAGAGTTACGCTCCAATTGTGTAAAGTGACACCCCATCCCCTGCCCCCACTGACACTGGAACAGGGGGGAAACCCCTTAAACATGGACCTTAATTTCCTACCTGGCTGTAGGTCTGTTCATGCAGTCTGCTTCAGCCTGAATATCGGGATCTGTGCACGGATTTAGCAGTCAGAATGTCATGTTAAAACTTGTGTGCCTCAGAAGACTTGTTCTCATATAGTAACTTTATGAGAGTAAATCACAAAGAACACTGGGACCTAATTTTGATTTACTTAAAACGTGATAAAGAAAATTCTTAGGCACCTTGCTGCAGGTGCTATAAACATAAGAAAAAGGGCTTCTGTGTGGCATAAATCACAGATGATTAATTAATTAAGCAAGCTGTGGTGTCTAGGAGGCACAGTGTAAGTGGACTGGCATAATGCAAGTCTAAGGTAAAAAGTGAAGGTGCTGGTAGTCATTACAAAAGGGAGATGGGCGGACAGCTCTGTGCTGACAGATTCATTCGCCTTTTGGTGTGGCCCTGGAGCCATGCTAAGGCACACAGCTAAACGGTCCTTTTAGAGCAAAAGCCATCCCGGTCCCTTTGAGAGCACAGCCCCTCTGCAAGTTCCTCACTCTTTACCTAATGCCATGCAGCTACAATACAAAAAAGAAAAAAATGAGTATTTATTGCCAGCAAAGGGCAGGCAAAAATGTGTTGTCTATTTAGCAACTAAAACTAATAAAGCTAAAACACTGCTTTAATAACTGCAATATTCTTTCAAGTAGATTGCACAGTGGGTTACCTTTGCTACCTCACAGATCTGATGTCCTGTCAGACTGTTGTCCAAGGGCCCTCTGTCCCGGTCTCTTCTCACATCACCAATGACGTCCAGGTTAGGTTAACTGGCAGTTCCAGTGTGAGTGGCTTCTGTAATGAACTGGACCTGGCCAGGGTTATTATCTGCCGTGTGACAAATGTTGCCGGGATGGGCTCCAGTTTGCCTGACTGTGAATTTTACTAATAGGGATTCAGAATGTTGTTACCTATTTAACTGATTTTTTTGCCTGAATAAATATGCACCTACTTACGTGTCAGGTTCCTTTATCCATGGTGAGTTTGAACATTTAAGATACAATTGCTTACAATTCTTTTGTTGAAAACTGAAGTGACTTGGTCATGGTCATACAATGGCTGTAGCAGAATTTGGTCCCATGATCTCAGAGTTTGACTTTTTGCCATAACCTCTGTGTCACACATAATTGCTTTATTTCCTGTTCCCCAGTCCTGTCTTAGACCAGATGTTATGTATTGCCAACTGGAACACCTCACATTAAAAATGGGAACCAGCCAGCCAACCCCAAGTATGGCATGTCACTCATGTTGACATATGGCCTGTGCGCTGGTCCAATCTCTCCCAACAGTGACGCTCCACAAATCATATGTCCGGTCCAGGCAAGGACATCTGCTCTTCTGGAGGTGATTACTCTTGCTTGGCATGCCATCTGGTTCTGCAGAGACCAGCCCGCAGCATCCTGTGTGTGTTCATCTATATGTTGAAATAAGACTCCTTCAGTTTGATACCCTCTCTCCATCATTAGCAGGTGCCACCTGCCCCGCCCAGGTCTGCCGATGCCACCACTCTCAACGGTTCTTCAGCAAAAGACTTTGCAAGTCAGCTGGACAGGTCACGTGCCTGTCATAGGAGGCGGGCTCTCCGTCCCCGAGTCTTCCCGCCCCTATGAGACGGACTGGCCAATGAGCGCGCGGGCCGCGTCCGCGTGGCGGTAGTAGTGAGCGCAGTACCGGAAGCGGGGGCTCTAACGACCCGGAGTGTCAGGGTTCTGATGATGAGAGGATGGATCGCGGATTGTAGGAGAGTAGAGAGCACAGCCAGTCGGCACCCGGCTCAGGCAGACTGGAGCGAAGCAGACTGCAGCGGCGCGTACGTGAGGTAAGCGGGATGAGCGGGCGGCGAACGCGGGGCGGGGGAGGGGGATGAGTGAGCGAGGGAAGAACGGGAGGGGCCAGAGCGAGCGGGCCCGTTCCGTTACGGGAGCCGTCCGAGCCCCGCGCGGGCTAGAGCGTGCCGAGTTTTGAAGAGCCCACGGTGGCTCGGAGCGCACCGATTAGACGGGAGAGAGAGGAGACGAGAAGAAACGCCGCGCGTCGCTCTTTCTGTCCGCGATCCCCAACACCCCGATAAGAGTTTTTTGGGGGAAATTTGCGTTTCACGTCGGTGAAACGTGGAGTTGCCTCGTTAAGGAAGCTCGGGGCGTGAGGATTTTACCGGCGTTTCTGAAACAATTTGTAATTCTTTTCTCTCTTTGTAATTTCACGATCGTCATACTTCAAGTGGTCAGTGTAACTGATACTTGCGTTATTTAAACGGACAAATTATAAATCGTCTCTTTCAAAATCTATCTGCACTCAAGCTTGTTAGCATCTCCGTTTTCATTTCTCGCAACGAGTAAATATAAACACACTGTTCATTAATTTATAATTCGAAAAGGAAAAAAAAGGCACTTTTTAAGTGTAGATTGTGTTCATGTCAACCAGGAAATAGTTAGGCTTATCAATCGGTCTTTATAGCGCCTTTTGCAGTGACCGACTTTCCATAATTACGAGCCAGCATTATAAGCGTTAAAAAGTGCATTACAGTTTCTTCATACAACTTTAACAAAGGACCCCATGACTGCCACCAGCAGCAAACATACATAAAGGGGCTTTGAAAAAAACAAAATAACAAAAAAGCAGATAGTCTTTTGTAATCAAGTTGTGCGCAGAAACTAGAGAAAACACGCAAGAAAAATGTGCAGAATCGAAGCTGGCACTCGAATGCTGTATGGCAGAGATTGTTTTTTGTGCCATTCCCTTTTTTTTGTGTTTCTGCTGTTTCCAGTGCTTTGGCATGTTGTGTTGGAGCCTGTTGTGGCAGCAAAGTGATGACCAACCCTACATATGTTGTTGCTTTTTAATGACAGTCACATAATATATATATATATATATATATATATATATATATATATATATATATATATATATATATATATATATATATATATATATATTCTTTATGGAAATTGTCCCAATGCCTATTTAATTAGCCTCCCCCATTGTAAAATTAATAATGGTACTCTCCTTCAGGGCACGATAAGAGCCTGTGCTTCCATCTCTCCCTCTTTACTGTAGATTAGGTTGGTACTTCTAATACCTCTGCTGGTTGTTAAGCTATTGCCATTACCCCCACCCCACCCCCCAATGGTGAGGGGGGCAGCCTCTGAAGGAATGAAGGGTTTAATGTCAAATAATAACACTCCTATTTATTTTTTTGTACAGGGCCGCATGTGAGTCATGAGGCTGCAAAGCAGGAGTGGGGAACTTGCAGCTGGTCAGCCATTAACATTCATGTCCACACCTGCTGTCTCTAATATTGGTTGTAGCATCTACCCTGACCTAGAAGGTGGGACGGTCTCCTTGCTGCCGGATAAATCGGTGCTTAGTCCCAGCAACCTTGAACCTGATTATTTGGAAAAGTCAGAAGGTCTTCCTCAGGACAGCAGTTTTTCAGTTGAGACCTGCACATTGTCACCCCAGTCGGCTGTGACAGCCGCAGTCACATTTTGTCAGCAGCCAGCCTCCTTGACTGAACCTTTTTGTAATGTGGCGGAAGAGACGGCGCTGGAGATCATGCATGTGGATCTGAACTGGAAAGGCGAACGCAGTCCTACCTCTTTGTTGCTGCCCGATGACATGGAGGCAAGTAGCCGAGGCAGCAGCATCAGGTCAAACCTGGAATATGGGAATGGGGATTCTGAGAGCCCGACTACGCCGTGCCATCTGGCTGAACAGACAACTGAACCGGTGGGGTCTAGTCTCGTCTCTCTTTAACAAATAGACAGCTAGTGTATTTTGGCTTTTTTCCCTGCTTATTGACAGTGAGGTTTGCAAATAACTTTATTTAGCGGGTTGCCTTTTGAATTTTCAATTTCTGTTTGATACTTTAAATATTTCCTGTGTTAAGCCCATAAAACATAACCAGATAATTGTTTTTTCTTTTGCCCAGGTATATTGCAGCAGGTTATTGGCTTATAGCCGATCATTAAACTGTTTGTAATTATTAATGTGGCCTTATAATATGTTAAAGGAATGTGAAAAAGTCTGCTTCTCTATAAATGGTGACACAGATACCTTGTATTCAGATATTCAAAATAATTTGTCATCATATTTATGTTCTTACATTTAATTGTACCAAACTGGTCTGTTTAATAACTGCAGTCTTTAGGACTTGCGTTTCAAGTTTGTGTTTAGAAAACGTGACTGATTGTAGTGGCCAGCAGTCTGCAGCTAAACATTTATGTCTTCTCTCTTCTCCTTTCTTTGACTCCTTCTGTTTACAGTTTTGCTTTTCTTGATGTTTTGCTGATTTTGAAGCGTGAATGCAAGTAAATTGTGGGTGACGGGTCCTACAGCTTGTGCTTTTTGGGGTTACATGGTTATCTTTTTCAGCCCCATTGGGCACTTTTTCCAGTTAAGTAGAACATTGCTTTGTCATCTCCTATAATGCAGTACCAAGTTGGCCTTGAAAAACACCCAGCCATATGTGGGTATCACTATGGACAGGAGCCTCGCCTATCTGAAAAGTCAGAAGAGTTAAAGCAAGTGTAAATTTACCTGTTGTGATAAAATGAGCAGGAACTATAAGAGTATCAGTTGTTTAGATTCCACATGGTTTTCGACAGTTGGAGGAATGGCTCATTTTTAACACTGTCTTTAAAGGCATGAGCATCGTTTAATTTTGGCAGGAATTCATCTCCTTGAGATCTAAAAGAAAAGCTTCACTTCCAGTCTAGGCAGGCAGGCAGACAGGCCACCAAACTGTCGATCAGTATGTGTAAAAAACGTGATGGTGCCATACCAATGTTCAGAGTGCTCTTGAATAACTGGTGCAGAAGCAAACTACCTGTAATGGGTGGTGACTCAGGGTGTCATGATACCAGAATTTTTGCATTCAATTCCAGTTAAATTTCATGATACTCGATACCCATTTGATAAATCGGCATAAACAGAAATCTCATTCAATGTCTGTTTATTTAAAGTACATCTTTTAGTCAAGTGAACAATATTGCACACGTTCTTTAATAGATTATAAAATATATAAATACTGATAGTAACAGCAGCTTTAAAATAGTGGTATAATCCATCAAATAGCAACCCAACTATCATTTAAATAAAGGAGTATTGTCATTCATAAATATCAGATTACTAGGCTGGGTTGAATTTTAATGTGTAATAAATGCGGGGATTTCCCTAGTGTGACTAGGGGGTCCATACATATCATAATGGACTCCCTGATTTATGTGCGCGTTGTACTTTTATCCTCTTGACATTTTCTATCAAATAGCTAAAAATACAGCTTAAAATAATTCTGTACTGTTGATACAGTGAATTCCAAGATGATTCAGGATATTCATTTAAACAAACTCTTTAGGATGTTTTTTTTAACATCTTTTGTCAGAGAATTCCTCTGTTAGGTTTCTAGTGTAACATTTATATTTTCATCATTAGCTAGTTAGGCAACTTCCCAAGGAGCAATGGATGAGTGAAATTGATTCAGTTTTCAAAGATCACAAAATCCTAGTGCTGTTTTTTTTGCATTTGTCTAAACTTGAATGTTTTCTGTGTGAAGTCAAGCTTATTATTTCAGAACTCTTGATTAACGGCGTCTGTTGTGCCATTTTCAAGGTGTCTTACATTGGTGATCAAACTTTGTTATTGCTTAGCCTGTGTACAAATCCAGAATTGGACTACTAAGTGGACTTGAGGTGTACAATGTGTGGTTTCACTACATTTGTCACATTTGAGGGATTTCACTTGGGAGCATTGGATTGCCTTCAAAAACCAAACAACTGATACAACTTGAGCATTTGCATATTCATATTTCCCAATAAAATATGTTTATTTGCTCATCCTTCTAACTGGCTTAATTGTGGAGCTTTCTACTTGGAAGCACTAAATAAATTTTACTGTATTCTGGTATTAACACATGGAGCAGCTCCTTTTATTGCTGGTGTACACCAGCCAAGTAGCCACTTCATTTAAAACTTGCTTTGAGTTTTACTTAAACTGTAGTGTGCAGTTTCCTCCCACATCACACAATGTTGTGTACGCAGTTGTGGGAGTTTGCAAGGTTCCACCATGACTCTGAATTGTATAAATTTGTAGGAAAATGGATAGACGGCCATCTGTAGACGTACGTAATGCAATCAGAGAATGGAGGCAAAGGCTGTTCCTGTATAAATAATTATCGTGTCTATAGGACGCTGTATTGAATTTATCTTTGTTTCGTCTTACACATTTGTGACACTACAAAGTGAGCAATTACAGCATGCATCTGATTGGTCCTATCATTTCACGATCAGAAAAGTGATGATAACGTCGGCTTGTGTGTCTGCGTTTTTTGGCTTTTTTTTTTGTTTTTTAAATAATCAACAATTATCTCAAACATAAAGCATTTCCAGACATGACTCCTGGTGTCATTCTTTTTGACGTGTTGATGCGTCTCCCCGCTGTGAGCTATTTTCATACGTAGTTTTTACTCCAGTGTTTCTCACACATATTGCAGTTGTGCATGAGTGCAGTACTGACATTTACTTTGTACTACCAATTATGTAATAATGCCTGCACCATTATGTTTTTAGGATTTTGGTATTGACCTGGTGCTGACGTATGCAGTAGGTTCTTGTGACATCCTTACTGGTGGCTATACTGAGGGCCGTTACGGTTGTTGGTTCATTTCACCCTACTGGCTCACCATGTAATGTGGCGCACACCCCTATTTGTTAGCCACTGCACTAAAGTTTTGTATCTGTAAAGTGCTTTGGGCTTTTGTGAAAGTAGACTAGCAATAGGACAACAAAGAAGGGGCAAAGCAGTGTGTAATTTTGTGCTTAAAGACATCATCAGCCTGTTTACACGCACCACTGTGAGGCTACACTAAAAACTGAGCTATTTTATTGTACCGTCCTGAGATTTCCAGATTTCTTTATTTATCAAATCATCCACTTTACTGAAAAAGCCTCTGCTCATATGTAAAAAAAATCCCTCAGGTTGCATTTATAGCTGAATTAGTAATGGGGTGTGTTACATCCTGCCAACTTTGATTCAAATTTAAGGTTCTTTTTTGAGTAAGAATTGACACTATTGATTCAAAGATTGGACGGTGGCGCCGTTGTTGTGGGTATTGAATTTAGTTTCTTTTGTGATTGCAGAAAACCTACTTGGGACACTCCGCATAAAGGTGTATTTTTTGGATCTGCCATTTAACTGTTTCTTTAATGTTCTATGTACACAAAATATAAAGGCATTGTATATACTGTGTGAGAAGAAGAGACAAGAGACATGGCAAGGGTTGGAGCAGCCACCCGTTTAATTCGGTATCCTGGCTGCAAAAGCAAACGATTCATGATAGAGTCAAGTTTACACGACAGAGTCCTAAACAGAACTGCCTCCCAGGGAAAAGGTGTGAGGCTTTATAGGACGTTTGGGGGGAACTGATGTCGTCTTCGGGACCGGGACCGGAAATGATGTGTCCTGAGTCAAGGTGGTGGCTCCTGGTGGGATTTCCCGGGAAAGGCCTGCAGGGAACTTCGAAAGAGCATCAGTGTAACCCCGATCCAAAAGGGGGCAGATGTATTATCAGTCATCTCTAAGCCCTTCAGCTGCCTCCTATGCACACGTGTGTGACAACTGCCAGGTGTTTAGCAGCACACCAAGCTTCCTTTGGATTTTTCATAATTCATGATTATAACCATATTTATAATAGCCAGCTTATCAATATTAGGAGCATTATCCATTTATTTTCTCATGCCAGATGTGTGTGCTGCACTGGTTCAATGGCTTGCATCTCAAAACAGTGTTTGTGGATAAATGGCTATGACATTTTTCCACTATGTCAATTGGATTTTTAAATTTTATTTATTTATATTTTTAACACTTGGGTTGGAAAATATTTTGACTTCAGGCTAGATTTTCTCTCTTGTTAGTTACACACGTTGCAAGCAAGCTGCCACACTGGGCCGCTCCATAACTTAGACATTCTGCCTCATTCAGATTTGACTGTGTAGTGTGTTTGTAGGAGTCTGAGGTGAATTTCTTCTTTTTGCTCAAATGCTTACCATATTTATTCCAGTAAAGTGCTACAGTAGGAAGTCGGGAATAGGAGCTGCCCTGTAGCCCTTCTTGTGATCTTGAGAAAGCTGAAAGCACTTTGTTTTTCTCTTTTCTGCCTTCTATTTTATACCTTTGTCTTTGAGGCCTCAGCTTTTGTAGAGGGGATAAGTTGGTCCTGGGCGTTTTGCCTTGTGAGAGAGCTCAATTTTCTGAAATTCTGTTTTCAGGAAAATTCTGAAGCAAAACAGCACATGACAAGTAAAGATGTAGAAAAAATGTGTCTCAGGGACAGCATCACAGGTATGGCTCAACATTTTTTTGTACTTGGTTAAAAAATATGCTGGTTTGCTGGCTATCTCTTAACATTGAGTTTTGTATTAAGGAAAAAAATAATAGTGTTGTTGTAATTTAATGGGACAACAGATAAACATCATAGCTTCAGCCATCAGATTTAACTCCTTTGTTCACTTCACAACCTTACTTTTTATATTTGACTTTGTGGTGTCATTGTTGCTGAAACTTTATTATTTCAACTCAAATTTATTTCAAATGAGCCAATAGAACAAACTTTTATTTTACACTGCGTTTCAACTTCCTTCCCAGGAAGACCATGTTTCTTTAAGATGAATACAGGCATAACTGTTAATAAAGCATTGAACTTTCTGTTTATAGTCAAGGTTAAAACTGGTCATTGGAGTATTAAGTCCAGTTTAAATTTCACACATAACACCTTTTTTTTTGTTTATAGATATAGGAATGGAGCCACAGCTGTCACAACTGGAATCTGTTTTGGATGTAAATAACACACAGTTTAGCCTCATTGAAGAGAAAGGCCTGGAAGCACCTGTAGACTTGGAACTAAAAAGTGTATCCGTTCCTTCAAATGACAGTGTTAAAAACTGTTCCTGTAAGGCTGTTTCAAGTTGCTCCAACACTTTAATTTGCGGGCCTTGTAGTTCCAACTTTGCAAATGATGGCACCAGTCAAACTCCTGAAAATCTGACTGTTAAAAATGAAAGTACACAGTCATTCTCAAGTAATGAAATATTGGAGGAAATAAAAACCATTACAGACCCCACAGATGCACCCAAAACGGGTAATGAGATGTCGAGTGATCTGGTCAATTGCTGTGTATCCTTATGCCCTGGAGAGGCAGCGGTACAGTTGAGCACTGATAGTTTGCATCCCACGATCATTGAACCTTCTCCGGATGTGAAGTCCTTTCAAGCTGATACCTTAAGTAGCACCTATGGACAAACATCAGCTGATGATAGCTGTTCAGCTGTGGTAAAAGACGCTGTAGACTCTGACAACAGTGATCTTTCGGGACAAGTATGTCTTCACAGTAATCAAGTCCACCAGGATCAAGATTTCTCTTTTCCTTTGATTCAGCATGCAGGCATTTTATGTGGTGAGGTTCCAGGGTCTTCTAATCTGCCCTTCAATTCCAATTTGGCTGCAGAGACTGAAAGGTTGGACTTAAGTGCACCTCTGAGTTCTGATGGTAGCACAGCACAGGAGGTAGAAAGCTCTTCAGAAAGGCTTGATTTGAAAGATGCTGAGAGCTTGCGCCTTGACCATACTTACTGTTTACAATGCAATTTAAATATTAGGGTGCCTTCGGATACAAGTGTTCCAGTGGGCTTGTCAGGTACATTTTGTCCTCTTCAGTCAGATCAGCATGGCAGACCTCTGGAGCCCGCTCTGCCTTCTGGTGAGCATAGTATGGTCTGCAGTGCAAGTACTTTTGAATCTTCTCGCCAGATGGACGAGGAGGAAATGACAACATTTTCATGTGCAGCGGATAATCTTTCAAAGCTCCAAGAGGAAAGCACAGATTTGGCCTTACCTGGGCCGTCACTTCTTAGTGAAGAGGTTATATTTGAAGAAATGTGTGAAGTACCACTGGAAAGCTGTCAGGAGGTTGTGTATCTTGAGGAAGGGAACCTATTGAACAGTACACAGCTATCTTGCCAAGCAGATGGGACTCCTTTTCAACAACCTACAGAGATGGAAACATGCTTCACATGTGAGAGTGAGTTCTCTGATGAAAGCAGTGATGGGCTTGCAGTTGACAATTTGGGTAGTGCTGAAATGGAAGAGCAAGAGATGCTGGAGGTTCTTATCCAGAATGAGATGAATGAAGACGTGTGTGTCGTAATATCAGAGGATGGGGAGCTGTACAAAGAGCTGCTGTCCTTCTGCAAAGAGACCCCACACCAGGACACGTCTGTTAAAGAGGAGGTGGACCAGTTCACCCTTGATTGTGATCCTTCGCAAGATTTGCAGTATTCACAGGAGATGGATCAAGAATTGCTACCATCTTTTGATACGGCCTCCCTGTTTGAACATAGCAGTGACACTTCTAGAAAGGTGGAATCCATTTTAGAACACAAGTTACCTTTTCAGCATGAACATCCAGATGGGAGTGTCAATTCTGAAGAAGAGATTTGTCAAACGTTTGCGGATTCAGAGTGTGATAGGCTGGTTATGCCTGTTCAAAATGCTTGTTCATTAGAAGAGCCCATTATTTTGTCTCCAACTATGGAAAAGAGCTCTGCCTCCACTGAAGATAAGATGGATATAGTGCTTGGTGACAAAGGTTATGTTGGAAGTGTCAACTGCAGCATGGAACAGTTAACAGTCTCTGGGGTGGCTTTTGAGCACTTAAAGATGGGTGTGGAAGAAGTGGAAAAGCACACTGTTGTTGAGGAAAACCACCAATCCTCAGAAGTGTGTTCTGTCTCCTGTAGTGAAAGAGAGGCAGCTTTAAGAGGAGCTGAGCTGGTTCAGGATTTAGTGTTTTCTGATGGTATATGTCAAGCAGTTCCGGATGATGCCTCTAGCTCTAATTCTGTTGTGCCTTCCAGGGAAAGTGTGCAGCAGCATTCAGGATGTTTAGAAAGGTCTGCTGCGTTTTTAGAGTCTGTGTCTGAAACACCTGCATCGGGCCACAACCTTTCTGATGATCCAAGATTGGCTGAAGCAACTTTATGTGAATCAGGTACTGCTTTGCCACAAACATTCCCAGATACACATTTGAAACTGCCATGTAAAATGGACTGTGGTTCAATGCCAAAGTACTGTCCATCAGTTTTTGACCCTTTACAGAATGCACGGTTTTTCTCCCCATTGAAGCACCCCAAACTGCTGCCACCATCCACTGGGGATGTTAAACATAAACAAACCCGGGGCCAAATAAGGAAAAAGTGTCCTGTGGAGCTCAGAGTGCAACCAAAAAGAAGGTGCAAGGCTGGAATGCAAGCTGTAGATCCATTAAAAGATCTTCAGAGGCTGAACAATGTGAAAACTGCAGGCTTTACAAGGGGTCCTTTTGAAAACCTGCCTCAATTATATCCAAGCAAAACAAAAAGCACTTTCAAGGCAAGGACTGTTTTTAATGCAAAACCATCAATGTCATTAGAGCAGACTGTTTCTTCTTTCCAGAACACAGGATCCATCTCACAACTGACCTGTCTAACTGTGTTCAGTAAACAGAGGTGTAGAACTCTTAAGGAGCCCCTGCTAATGAGACTGTCCAAGGTAGCTAGCAGTCTAGTCCCTGTAGATGGCCCTAAACATGTTGCTAGGCTCTGTAGATGGTCATCAAAGGCTGCTCCTTACAAGGGCGTCAGAAGCCTTAACTGCAGAGCAGCTGATCTATTGCCTTGCTCAAGCAAGGAGTTACAACAATACTGGGACAATCAATTTTGTCAGGTGACCCCTTTTTTACGTAGAAGTTCTCGAAGCCTCAAGATGAGGCATTCTCTAGTTAGCAACACGTCTGACTTCTCACAGATGTCCTTGTCTAAGCCTGGTCTTTGGAAGCCTGCAGGGGCCTTCACAACTCCTGTTTTCCCCTTTTCATTGCATTTCAAGGTAGAATGTTTGTCCTCGTTGTTGTCCTTTGAAGCTGTCCCTCTGCAGGAAAAGTCCTTGATGCTTAAAGATGGGACATCCCGGTCGCCTTCCCTATCATCATCTTCAGAGTGGACCATTTCTGTTCTTATCCCTGACATTAATGCAGTCTTCTGCTCTGGAGATGTTCCTGCATCAAAGAGAACACTCTCTCCAGTTTCGTTTACATACGTAGAAAGCAGTGAAGTGGAAAAGGAGAAACTCAGCTGTGTTATACCTACAAGAACTCAGTGGACAAGTAATTCACCATTCTCCAGATTTGGACTACATACCATTCTAGCTCTGTTTTCTCCTGCATGTTATCGTATTTGGACTAGGCAGCGGTGTGTGGGGAGCCAACAACTGGCTCTACAAAAACACTCCTTCCCTCGTTTTGAGGAGAGGACCAGAGCATTTGCTCCAAGGGCCCATTCCCATCAGAGTCCAGTTCTCCCTTTGCGCAGCGCATTGGCCAGGATCATAGCTGCCTGGAGTAGTCGACCACTAAGATCTTCCCCAGCTGAATCCTCCATTGTGATTAGTCTAGATCCTGACTACAGGTATGTTTTCAAAAATAAATCCTGCTTTTTTAAAGAGGTACAATTGTTTTACTTTGGGTAATACCTTAGTTTCTTCAATTTTTTTTTTTTTGTTCATTATCCTTATATATACAAATATCTGATAATACTATGGAACCCTTTAGAGTTGTGGCCTTCATTAGAAAACCTGAAAAGTTCTAAATAATTGTTTTTGTGTCAGTATTCTTCAACACAATGTGAGGTTTTGATGTAATAGCCATTGAAATGTCAAAACGTGAAACAAGTATTTTATGATCATTAGAGATGTAACGGTGCCAAAATCTTGGTTTGGAGTTCATAACACAATGTTTTCAGTATCGTTGACTGTTATTTTGTAATTAACAAGAAAACTGTAGTAGGAGATGTGTGCACCTATAATTTGGCTTGTTGTGGGTCAGGGCTTGCCAAGAGCAGGTGGGGAGACGAGCAGTAGGAAAGTATAGATAAGACAAGAAGAAACCATGAAGAGTGGCATCAAATTGATTTGCACAGAAAGGGTTGTTACATGTAAACTCTATAATAGGCTAATTGAACATTGGAAGCATCCTAACTACATTGGCATGTAGAGATGAAGAAAATTATGTAGTTCTCTAATCTGTTAAAGTTAAATATTGAGGTTTCTCTAGCAAAAATGTGAATTCTATGGTTTTTTCTGGGAAGAAGTATATTTTGTTATCCTTGCATATTGTCTGTACAGAACTGCGTCACTTCCACATTTGGCGCCCTAATGCTGTTGTCATGGTTTAAAAAGGACAAAGAAAGCTTACTTGGACATTAATTTCCTCCCTGCTATTGTATACATGAAAACTACACACCCTTTAAAGTTAATGGTAATTTAATGTTAACAAGAACATACAATGCATGCCTTCATTTGTCTGTTTTCTGAGATTGGGTAGGACCTTGCGCAAAAGGAACGGAGCAGTACCCACGTGTACAGCTGTCTGGCACATTTTGTGTAACTGAGCATATGAAAATAAACCTGGAGTCCCTTGAGTAAGCCAAAGTGAATGTGGGGGACACGTGCAGACTTCACACAAAGACAAATTAATCGTGCATCCCTGTGTGTTAGGGGGTGGGTCACAAGACGGTGCCCTAGCAACAAGTCACTCCCAGTCCAGGCCAGGATGTGAACTGGCATCTAAAACCTTACCGGGGAGGGAACAACCCACCCACCCCATTGCCTAAGGTAGCTGGGACAAGGAAAAGTCCTTTCATGCAATTAATTGTTGAGGTTTTTGCCTGATTGTATTCTTCTCATCATTTAAGCACTAGTCTGTGTATGATGCAACTTCAGTCACCAAGTAATTGGAGTCATTTGTTTCAGATCACACAGACACATTAATATGTTATATTTTATTTATTTATTTATATAGCACATTTTCATACAAATAGTCGCTCAAAGTGCTTTACATAATGAAGAATAGAAAAATAAAAGACACAGTAAGAAAATAAAATAAGTAATAATAAAATATGTTGATATATCTTAAGTAACAACAAACTTCATCCTTAGTCTCACCCCACCTTGTTGTCAGGATCAAGGCTCCCATGTGGCCAAAAAGGTGCAGTGGAACCAAGGGAGCCTGTACTTTATTTATGTAAAAAAATATATAATAATGATGCCGAATATGCTAACAGGTGGCTTTTTCTTTATCTTAATGCTACATGTTGGGTAGAGTAATTCAGCAAGTCATCCCCACTTCTGATTCCTTGTCAGCTGCATAACTGGGGATGTTACTTTGAATCGGGATGTTTACTGACTTCACTTTCTGTTTCTGCTTCCTGCAGAGTTTTGTGCTTTCCATCCTCGCGTGACCATACAGTACCTTTCTGTGCTTTTCATGTGCCAAGCTGCCTTCCCTCATATAGTATGAATGTGACATCTTTCTGGATTTTGGTGTCACTGCTGTGTGTCCCTGGTTGGATTAAAGAGGCTTTCTGGAATGGTACACCTTTTAAGAAGTGCTACTTTTATTTTGGCCAAGTCCTAAAGACCCCATATTGTGCAGTATGAATGCTGTTTTCAATTCTGCTCCTTGTGATCTTAACAATGCCCCACAAACCTCAATCTACTGTATCTTCTTCTTCCTCTTTCGGCTGCTCCCATTAGGGGTCGCCACAGCAGCTCATCTTCTTCCATATCGTCTTGTCCTCGTCATCTTGTTGTGTTACACCCATCACCTGCATGTCCTCTCTCATCACATCCATAAACCTTCTCTTCGGCCTTCCTCTTTTTCTCTTCCCTGGCAGCTCTCTCCTTAGCATCCTTCTCCCAATATACTCAGCATATTTCACAATTGTGAATGTTAAAAGATGGTTACTTGAGAACTAAAATTTTACACTTGGTTGCTTTCTTAAGAGGGTCCATCTCATTTTTACCCTGTTTACAATTTCAATCCAGTTTGAGTTTGAAGTACCACATAAGCACCAAAAAAAGTCAATTGCTGCTGTAATGCTGCTGATTTCTCCTAACTATCCATGTCCTTTAATTTTAATTTCTCAACAGCTATGCAAGTCTCTCTCCTGAAATGTTTGGAGCAAAAATGCAAAGAGAAGTTCTTCCTGCTAAATGTGGTTTCACCAGGTAGGATAATGGCTACATTGGACTAGGGATTTAGGGACTTGAAATTCAGAGAGAGATTACAGTGGATGTTTTAAAGGGGGTGAATTGGGTAAACTTTGCAAGACTTAATACTCAATCTGCATACCATTTTCTTTTTCTTTTTAAAAGAAATGTGTGAGTTTAATTTTATCATAGTGATTTTTCACATGAATTCTGTTCCCTTTGCTAATATTGACCAAAAAAGTGAAAGTTGTAGTGGGAAAAAATGCATAGCAGGGTAATTTTTTTCACATAGGAAATAATGGACACAGTTGTTAAGATGCACTTGAAACACCAATCGTTTCCCTTAGGGTACAGTCTTTTAGCTTACAGATCAAAGGCAATCTAGAACAATACAACAATAAGTTCATAAAATAAAAGGTCAGTTTTGCTGACTATGAGAGCACAACCTGTTTTGTTCTGGCTGGAGGCTTTTAAGGTGGGCTATCATTTTTGAAAAGGAGTAATAAACAGAACAGAATTCTCCAGGTTTTATTTGTCACCTTCTGCAAAAAAAAAAACTTCAAGTGCCTGTTGCACAGCTTCATGCATAGGGAACCTTTCATTTATTTGCATTAGCTTTGCTTATTTTACTGTACAGCACTGTGCAATCCCATACCCATTTTCCTTTTTAATAGGTAGTTCATCTTCCTCACATATTGACCGTTTGCCTATGTATATCCTGTAGATTTACTTGTTTGGATGCCATTTTGTTTTTTTTTCCTCTAAAAACTCTTACCAAAAAAAGACAATTTTTTGTGTGTAGCCAAACATAAAAAAGAAATCTTCAATTTGTATAGTGTAAGACTTTATCATCATTTGGGTTTGGCGATGTCACACTGTATCCATGGATTGAGGTAGTTTTCATTGTGTGATGTTTCCTCAAATAAGCAGAGTTTTTATTTTGCAAAGGAAAAAGAGTACAGTGGAGCATCTGATAACTTGGACCATTTTGCATTTGAAAATCTCAAGGGAAGCACAGTAACTTTTAGATAAAAGGAAGTGTGCATTTTTAGGGCATCTGCATTAACTCCACCCAAAATATAGATTTTTTAAATGTTACTTACCCCCTGTAGCTTGTAGTGAAGGACAGGAAAAAAATTGAATCCCATGTTTTTGTGGAAAAAATAAATATTGAATATTTTCTCTCAACATGATTTATAGGTGACCAGCACTATACAGTCTCAAACAATGTGAAAATGGGGGTAAAAAACGATCATATAACATTGTGTTTGAATTGAAAGTCACTGGTGAAGAAACCAATCTTTAATTCAAACACAAGCCATTGTGAGAATGATGTCTTCCCTGATTACATCCAATGTAAGAAAAAGAAATGCACACATTTTGTGCATTTTGACCATGCAAACAGATATTGAATGTGTGGACTATGCCGCACAAATTACATGAGAATTCCCACTCCCTACAACCGTCTTTTTTTAATATCGCTTGGCTCTGTAGAGGGTGGCATGGTGGCGCAGTGGGTGGCGCTGCTGCCTTGCAGTTAGAAGACCTGGGCTCACTTCCTGGGTCCTCCCTGCTTGGAGTTTGCATGTTCTCCCCGTGTCGGCGTGGGTTTCCTCCCACAGTCCAGAGACATGCAGGTTAGGTGCATTGGCAATCCTAAACTGTCCCAAGCGTGTGCTTGGTGTGTGGGTGTGAGTGCCCTGTGATGGGCTGGTGCCCTGTCTGGGGTTTGTTTCCTGCCTTGCACCCTATGTTGGCTGGGATTGGCTTCAGCACACCCCCGTGACCCTGTAGTTAGGATATAGTGGGATGGATGGATGGCACTGTAGAGCATTGTATTTGAACTTTAAGCGTTTAATTTATCCGTGAAAACATGAGATTTAAATTTTGTTTTTGGCCACAACCACAAACTGCATGGGGGGAGTAACATTTCAAATATCATTTTTGGTGGCATATTCCTTTAATATATATGGCATTTTTCTAGATACTTTTGATTTGAATGGTAGTTTATATAAATGTTTTCTTTTGAGCAGACTGGTTCGCTCGTGATTTCTAAACTTAATACAGTAATTGGCGGTTCAGAAGACATTAGGGTTTCTAAATTTGGCTTACCCTGTCTGTTCTCATAAGACATTAATATCACTAATAAACCTAGAAGGACAATTTCATTATGCACTGTTACACACTACAATATTCAGTAATTTACGATCTTTAAAAAAAATCATTTTGACCGTTAAAATGATACAGTTTGAACAAAGTGGCAGTAAATTGAATTATGTAAGTGTATATTTATATATCTCTATAAACAAAATTGGCTAGTGAAGAGCAACTGAATCCCAAAACACCTTTGAACAGGTGATTCCTCTTTAGGCCTTATTTTCCATATTGTACACTGAAAACATTGTATGTGGATCCAAACATTTAGTTAAAACATTATTTCAGAAGGGCTTTTAACTATAAATATGCTCAAATTAACCACCTTTGTAATGGAGTGGGGGGGGGGGTACTCTGGGATCTGTTCTCTGAAATAGAGTGTTGAGCTAATATAAATAAAATATAATTAGTTTTCATCTTTATGAAAAAAACATGTTTGAGCACCTTATTGTTGTATACTATGAGGAGCAAAGGTGTTTTTTTTCTTTTCTTTTTGTTTTATTATTAATTTCTGTGTTGTTTCTTCTACCCTGAAGTCTGGTTCAGAACGTGGACTCCACTTACCAGAGTGAGTCATGTCTCACACAGTTACTGCCTCTGCCAGACCCTCTGGCTACCTCCATCTTTGCTCTCCCTGGCAAGACTGACAAGTTGACTTTACCTTCAGCCCTACCTGCGACATCCAACCTGCCTTTTCTTTGCATTGAATGTTCCACTACTGACCCTCAAGACTGCATCTCAGCAGTATTTCCTACTCCTGTGGCCGTTTCTGATTTGGAGTCTTGTGCCTGTGAGCAACAGGAAGAGGTGAGAATCCACAACGTATAAAGCTCCTTATGTGTTTGTTTTGAGAAATGGAAATCTGTTAGTCTTTATTACCTAGTTATGCTTTTCAAGAATCATATGTTATTTTGTCCTCAAGTGGCCTTTTTAATAAATCTTGTTTACTGTTACATTAGTGGATTCACATGCTTCCTGTTCCCTAGCCTTGGAGCCTTAATTATAATTACTTAATAAAGTTGTATAGCTGAGTTAGCAAATGATTCTTTAATGTCAGTCAGTTTTGAGATTCACCTTATTGGTTTAAAGTTTGTGTTTGAGGAGATACAGACAGACAGACAGGGTGGTCCAGATCTAATTATGCAGATCCAGATCGTTTGGATGACTTTGATTTATGCGGGGACGATTCCAGTTCGGCGCAAAGATGATTCTTCATGTCGTCAGTTCACACACTACCCGATGATCCGGGATTTTTTGGGTGATTTTCTATGTAATAAACTTAATAAGTTATAGTGTAATGAAAATTGCATAATTAGATCTGGACCACCCTATAGATACTTTATTAATCCCAAGGATGCAGCAGCATACTGATAAAAAACAGTATTAAATTAAAGAGTGATAAAAATGCAGGTATAACAGACAAAGTTCTACAAGGAAAGACTAATGCTGGGATCCTGAAACTAAAAGTCTACGCCAGTTAAATGTGAGCTTACTGAAGTTGTTTTGCTTATGGATCAAGTAAAAGACAAACCAGAAATAAGCATTTTAACATTCTTCTGAAATTAGCTTCCAAATGATTTCTCAATCTAAAGAAAGAATCCGCATTTAATTGGAAGGATTAGGAACTGTGAAGTACATGTTAGTGAGGGCATAACTTTTGTAGCTTTCTGTTTCAGTTGATGGTGTCTGTTGTTTTGTCGTTAATTTATTTCCTGAGTCCTGCTGTTCATTTGATTGCCTGACACTTGTGATAGAGTTTTGGAGTGGTGTTCACTTTGTTCCTGTTGTCTGTCTCGTGGCATTCTGTTTCCAAAAACCAGAAATATACTGATGGGTATCTGAAAATGTCTTTGATGTGTCTGTCTATGAGTCTTACCAACCACTGACCATGAGCTCCTGCAAAGTTAGGACGCATTACCCTGTAACCCTGACCTGATAAGAAAGAAGGAAAATGGATAATGGGTTGATCAGTTGATTTTTAATCATATTTTTCTAACAGGAGAGGCCTCTTGACAAGACACTTGGCAATCAGGGTGGGCAAAAAACAAGAGTTTCCCAAATCCGTATTCGAAGAGCCATCCCTAAACCGGATAACAGCTTAACCCCTATGGGGCTTCCAAAACCAAAGAGGTAAAAGTGATCTTTGTTACAGTAATTTTATGTTTCAGAATGTAATGTGGGATTATGTATCGAAGCTGTACTAAAAATATAAAACTATTAACCACTTGACAATTTTTCATGGAAAAAAAAAATCCTGTTTGTTGTTCACCAGATTTGGTAATCTTTCTCTTTTTTAACCATTTGACAAAAGAAATATAAGCAAAATTTTTTCACACATTTTTTACTATTTCAATAGTTATATTTTCTGCAAAATAATATTGTGCAACATGCTTTATATACATTGAGTAAGGTGGAGGCTAGACTGTAATTTTTTTGGTGAGTAACTTTTAAGGTAAAAGCTTTATCTATAATGTTAGAAAGAAGAAGAATGGAAATTGGAAATCTCTGTGTAGTTGATGACCGTTGGCTCTAAATCCTGTTTGTTTAATTAATAGTTGAGCATCGGCTACCTTTGAAATATCATTGGCATTTAAATGAAGAAATTGGAATTGTATCAGATTTGATTTTTATTTATTCATGAGGTTAGCTATTTTCTGATTTCTAAATTTGTTTATTTTCTTCTTGTAGTAATCTAGAATATCAATCGGAGCAATCAATGTAGATTATACTTTCAGTTCAGTTCAGTAAACATGCAACTTTGTCTCGACATAAAAACTCTTATTTAAATCTATTTATTGAAACATAGTGTTCTCATTAAACCATAGTGATGCTTTATCTAAAGCCTGCTTGACATGTGAATATTAGTTGTTTAACAGCAAAGTTTTACTATTAGGATTTAAGGTTAGGTTTGAGAATTTGATCATTTTTAAAATGTTGAAATACATCATTATCTGTCTTAGTTTTGGTTCTGATTTAGGTGGTTATTCTCAGAGGGAGGTGCTCATCAAAGGTAATAACAGGGCTCTAGTGACGTGAACAGATTTCAAAATGAGAGGCCACAGTCAGCATCCCAGAAATACTCCTTTAGTTAGACTGAGTTTCTTATCCTCCATTGGGGCTGGCCAGACAAACAAAACCTCCTAAATCGACAGTGCAGTCAAGACTTACAGTTCAAGAAAAATATGAACAAAAATAATCGATATATAATAGCAGCATGCTGCATATCCAGTGTGGGATTACAATATTGGTAATGTATTAGTTTTTTTTTTATTACAGCCATTTTCAAATGTTTTTCCCAGAGTCTCTTTCACATAGAGGAGATGCCTCATCACTGTAATGTAGGAATTTGAGATGTTTCTGCCTTTTGATGTGAAAATGGTGTGAAACTAGAATTTGCTGTAGTTTGTTTTGTCTGAGTTGCCCAGAGTCTATATGTTGTGATATTTATTCATTTTGAGAAACTTGAACTACTTTTCAAGTTGCCTACATTGTAGGTTTGCAAATAAATGTATTATGTTTACTGGTAAAAGTAACACTGGGTTGCATATTTGAAAAGCTTTGGAATGATATGCAGACAGGTGGGTCAGTGTGAAAACCGAGTAATGATGAGTGGCACTGGCAGCGCGATGCAATATTGGTGCTGCTACATACCTTCTGGACCCCTGCAACCTTGTGTTTGGATAAAGTGTTGTTTGCAGATAGATCAGCGGATGCTAGACATCTCCCTATTTAAATGTACATGTACTGAATATGACTCAACTGTTGGTTAACGGTGCTTTTTTTTTTGTTCTTTTTGTAGATTAAAGAAAAAGGAATTCAGTTTAGAGGAAATCTACACAAACAAAAACTACAAGTCCCCACCATCCAATAGGTCTGTAAAATACTCTGTAGGTCAAGCTTATATTACAAAAGGTCTCAATGGACTGAAGGCAGCGTGAATGTGATTGGCACAGAGGTTGGGTATAAGTTAGGTCGTAGGTATGGAAGGACATTGTTGGTGTTGATGTTTAATGGTATTGATGTTAAAAAACGAGCAGATACAGGACAGTTATCAATTGCTTATCACTACAGTGATATATTTAATTTGATGTAGCTTGACTTACTTGGCATATTACAGTATGTTTACAGTTAGGACAGAGTGTATCTTAAGCTATTATTTATCTTTGTGCCATTATGCAGAGATGGCATTTTTTTTCAGCCGGACTGATACTGTCTAGAAGGGAATCCACAAGTAGACATTTCATTTGTACTTCCTGTGTTTTTAGGAGTCTTGAAACAATCTTTGAAGAACCAAAAGAGAAAAATGGTATCTTGGTTTGCATTGGTCAGCAGAAACGGAAGAGAGTCCTTGACTTCCAAGACTTCACAGTTCCCCGAAAGCGACGGAATCGGGCTGGAGTCAAACTGAAAATGAATCGGACACGAGGCCGCAAAGCATCCAGCCAGGGAGATGCAGAGCTAGACTTGCTTCTCATTGAAAAGCTGGGTGAGCTGGAACACTACTTAGCAAAAGAGGGTGTGGAAATCTGAAGAAATCCTACATCTTTAGTATGAAACGGTATGACAAGTAGCTCCCCATTTCTATACTTGTGCTTTATAGGCCTAGTCCTCAGGAATCATGAGCTTTTATGGCCGCTGAAATGAACTGGCACAGATGTGTTTATTTTATTGTGCAGTACTTCGTAGTACACTTTCATCAGCGCCAAGATGGCATGGTATCTATTCTGTGTGCATGCCTGGTTAATTCATGTATTTGCACTTGCTGTTTATGGCGTCTGGGGGCCAGGCTGTCAGAAGCATTACTTTTGGTCCACATGTGACCATAGAGGTCAGTTATCTTGGGAGCTTCAGGAACAGAACTCTGCAGTTGTAGTGTTGATTTGAGCCAGATTTCTTCTGAAGATGGTGGTACGCTTAATAGGAAACCAAGAAGAAAAAACACAAGCAGAGCAGGTTTTAAACGCTTTCAGGGGGCGCATACAAAAACTGTGGTGTTAGAGTTGAACTAATGTTGGGTCTTTTCAAGTCATGATTGAACCAAGAGTGGCTACTGGGGGCTTAATGGATTCTGATTCAGGAATTAAAAATGTGTCGATCTGAATGCTTTTTAAAAATTAAATTAGGAATTTCTTAAGTTATTGATAGTGGACCATAAAGGTGTTTGACCAGCACCTAGAAGCTTTCTGGGCTTTGTCTGTATGCTAATCCTGTGAATTTTCTCTGCTCTTCCCTTCCTGCTGATTGGTTTTCAAACAGTATTGCTTTATTATTCTGTCATTGTTGCCAAAATGTTATGCAAAAGATTTCAGTCTGAAAACTCTTGAGTACAGATGAGCAGGAAAGTTTATTAGGCAGAAAGAGTTGTGTGGAATATCGTGTTGTAAATGGCCAAGGGAGGTTCTATTCTTTTCTGTTATCCCTATGCCTCTACCAATTTCGGTATTAAACATTAGAACACCAGTATAGCATTTCTGTTTAAAGCCGTTCAACCGTTGTGTGATGCTTTTTTACTTTACATTTCAAAAAACAACAACAACAAAAAAAAGTCACTAAAAGCCAAGAGGTGATCGTTTTAGTTTTGAGTTCTCCATATTTTAAAAAGAATGATTGTTCCCATCAGCTATTTGCCGGTGAACATAACCATAAACTGCAGACGTGTCAGCTTGGTGGGATGCTGCTCTTTTTAGTTTTCTGAGTTTGGGGTTTTCTTGACTGCTTTTACAATGCTCTGTGTTGTAATTTTAATTTTATTTTAATTTGAACATGTTGGCATATGTAAAGATTCTCCACTGACCCTGCACTTGACTTTGAACTTTCACGACTAATATGAAAAGCTCTTTGTCAAAACAAAATCAAAAGACTTGGAGTAAAAATGTTTACTAACTTTTTAAAAGTTTGCTTTTTTCCCTTGAAGGGATGCCTATTATTTTTCACTTTATTTTCTCCTTTCATGCTGTGTCTTGTGTTCAAACAGCCTCCAGATTAAGTAGGTTCTGTGTTCAAAGCTTTTGTTCAGTTATCTGTCTGGTAACCCACAAGTCTGTGTTCACCTGCTGGTATGAAACCCAGTAGTAGTATGGGAAACCTACCTTCACATTCATCACTTTTGGGTTTTTACATAAAATTCATGAGCATAAGAAAACACTAAAGTTTACTCTAAATGTTGTGATTTTTTTAAAAATTTTATTTATGAAATAAAGTGACTCTTGTTTAAATCAGGTCTCGATGTTTTCATTTTCATGTTGATTTTTTCAGACACATGCATCGTTCTTGTTACAAAGTCCTTTTTTTGCACGAGTGTCCCAATAAAACATTTTTACTGGGAGTTACATACTTCAAAGGAAAATATCCTCTACATTTAACGCTTACAGTGGGTTAAAACAAAGAGTGGATTAGATAGATGGCTAATGTGAATCTGTTACCAGTCTTATATGTGCAGCCTTGATAAAAAATTGAATATTGCTGAATGTTTCATGTTTAATTCAGCTTGTATTGTATATTCAGTATAAAAACGCAGCCAGTGCTTTTAAGACGCGCTTCCTGCTGACTGTTTCTTGGCATCCAGCCTCAGGTCTTCAGAATATGTTACAGATATCTTGTCTGCAGAAAGGTAGGATATCTAGACAAAATAAAATGACAAGATAAAAATGAAACTAAGAATAAGGTGATTGGGAAAGAGTAAGAGGCACCTCCTGAGTCTTTTGATCAAGAAGTGACAACCAGTACAACTTGTTTTACAATTCTGTTAAGTGTGATGAAAATGTGAAGTATTGATTCTGTAAAATAAATAAGCATATTTACCCAAAGAGAGTGTGCTCTTGGAGCAGATCAGCAAGGCTTTTGTGTTTTAGTTTATATGGTAGTAATTCCCTCACTGAATATTTTTTTTTGTTCTTTACTTCACCTTAAACAATTTCTTGTATTAGAAATTTGTTAGTTTTCGCATACCCTTGGGGTCAGAGCGCAGGGTCAGCCATTGTACAGCGCCCCTGGAGCATTTGCAGGTTAAGGGTCTTGCTCAAGGGCCCAGCAGAGTAGGATCTCTTTTGACAGTGATGGAGATTCGAACCAGCAACCTTTGGGATACCAGCGCAGATCCTTAGCCTCAGAGCCACCACTCCGCCCATATATGTAGAAGGAATCGAGGTGAAGACAAGTAACTGTTGCAAATGTACAGTACTTTTTCATAGCTTTAATTCTTGTGCTTTTCTCCTTAAGGCTGTGTCTTTTAGCCCTTTTTCCTGCAGGCTTATCACTAAATGTTCATTTATGCAGCACCTCTGCTATCTGCCTTTTCCAGCAGCCAGAGGGCCCTGACGGAAACTGATTAAGAATGGTAAATAAAACTGGGGCTGCTGGGTCTCATTTGTTTCTCGATATCCCTGCCCATATGGCTGTTTCCTTTCAGCCTAACTCTTAGAGACCAACTCATGGCTTTAATTGGAGTCCGACAGTAGCTTAATTAAACATGGAATTTAGACTATTATCCTACACATTTCTAAGTTTCAGCTTTCAGAGGGTGTTCAACAAAAATATTCTGAATGTTAAGATTTTAATATATAATATATTTTATATATGTTAAAAGGTTTGTTTTGGACTGGCATTATAGTATTAATTTCCAAATTACTTGTTTCAACTACAGTTATGTATGTATTGAGCTGGATACTATAACAGGCAGTAGTAGGTGATAGCATGAATCACTCCTTGTTAGAATGTTGACAAGACGTGGCCTCTCCTACTGAGCTAATTTAGAGTTACAAATTAGCCTAATGGCAGATCCCTGGGGTGTGAGCAGAAACCTGAAGCTAAGAACTAGCATTGCTAACGATGTATCCGTTGTGTCTCCCTCTGAACAAGTAAGTAGCATTTAAAAAATTCTGTTAGCTGCTAGTTTAAACAATATACCATGCATCAATACATTTTTCCAATTGCAAGATGTCAAACAGCCATAGCTAATCATGGCAAAAAACGGGGCAGGAATTAAACCTGACCTGGGAGGGAAACCATTTGAACACAGGGCCCACTTGTAAGTGTAAAATCTCCAGTTAGTGTGATATGTGCATTTTGGTATCCATAAATTGGATAGTGACTGACAATAGTTTATTATGTCTACAGTACACAAACCATCTGAAAATAACAATTCTAATTTAAGATACTGTTAAGAGCAGAAACAAATAGGCACACTTTTTACTTACCAGACTCTGTGCATTTAAATGCTGCTTCGACTAACTGAAAAAAATCCTCCCCTATTAAGGAGCGGTAACTTAGGTGCCCTGTATGCACTAGACATTCTGTCTCGTCTTTAAAGAGCAAGTCACTTTCTCCATAACTGTGGGATTGAAATAATTGGAAATCTGATTCGGGATGTGCTTCCAAAGTTTCCTAGGAGAATAAGAAAGTATAAACTGAAAATGTATGGATCATTTGAGAATAGCAACAACAGCAAGTCTGTTAAGAGCACAAGCACATTTTCACCCTTTTATTAATCATTGGCGAAATAAAGGTATCTGCCGTTGCTGTAATTCAGATACTGGGCTGTATTTTGTGTTTCTTCCATCGACTGTTATGTTTCTGCTGCTTCTGCTTGTGCTTTATAAATTTTACTCTGCAGCTGACATCACCATAATATATCCTGAATGGCCAGTTTATTAGGTTCACCTGTCTAGTAGTGTGCGACATCCCCCCTCACAACAGCATGAATTCTTCATGTTCTACTGGAATGTTCTACTATGCAGAAACGCTTGTTGTACATTAGGTGGCTACACAGTCAATGCTGGTAATGGTCCTTACCACCTCTTCCCAAAGATGGCATATAAGATTGGGATCCAGGGACTGTGAAGGTAACTGAAACAGTGGACACTCGCTGTGTTTTTCTTTGAACCATGTGTTTCTCTTGTGGCAAGTATCTATTTGAGTGGATAAACTGTGGTCCTGCATGGTCAAACCTGGGCAGAAATTATGTTTTGATATACTATGCCATTTAGACATTCTTCACTGACTTTTGATGGCCATATTATGTGCCATACTGTCGCTGTCCACCAAAATTACTGTTGACACCAAACAGGATAACTTCACAAACTCGTGTTGCTTGTGAGAAACTTGATCTTCCATCAGCATGGTGGATTTGTCCACCCAAGTAGCTGTTTACCGCTACTTCTCAGTCTGGGCTTGATGTTTATGTGTCCACTGGAGACATTCTTTGTTTTCTGCTGACAACCTGATTAACTGGCAACCAAGTTTATAAAAGTGCTCTATATTTTCTCATAGATAAGTCTAACGTGTTGCAGCTTTGTGCTTTTTATCTTTCCAGCATAAACTGAAAGAGGTAAGTGACGTGATACTAAGTGGACTTCCATGTAATGTTATTTGTGATTAACTCTCCCAAGACTAGGGCCTTGCTTTCTAGTATTTTCTGCACTAAGTTCCCCAGGTGTAGTACAAATAGTTTTTTCATGCCTTTTCTTGGCTTGCCTTTCACAGTGCCTGAAACTCACCTGGGATTTCAGGAGGAAGTCGTAGATTTTTGTAGTGATGACGGGCCTTGTCATAACAATATTGGGGGGCACGGGACCAAGGTGACAATTCTTCCACTCTGACAAAGAAGCGCGCCGCCCATCAGGACACAGCAACTCAAAATCGGAGAGGGTCCAGCCTCTTGACCAGCCACTAAACTCCAGACCTGAAATGTGGAAAAGGTTTTACTTGTAATTATGGTTGGTGATGGTATGGCATTTCATAGAGCATGGTACATGGAAGTGTGTGGTCCGTCACCCAAAACCCTCATTATTTCTCTTTGCTTATTTTGGAGTATTTCTTGGTTTTCAATTTTTGTCGGTATCCTCCGAGGAAAATAGTTTACTGTCTCAGAATATGTTATTCTCATGGCAGCTATTCCAGCACACTATTAACAGTCGTGAAGCATAACTGAGAGAACAAGGGCAAAGAGTGCAGCAGGTAAGCAGATCCATGTTTATTAATTAAAATTAAGTGGTAAATTTTAGTAGGTTTTTGTTTCAACTAATGACTTACATGATAGCCAGACATGAAAGTAAGATTTTTCCCTCTACTGTCTGTTGAAGTGCATGTCATGGGACATCCCAGATTAGAATAGAATGGAGAACTTCCCACCTAATTAATGTATGTTTATTACATTCTAGCAAGATATGTACAGCAGTGTCAAACTTCATTAAACGTACTCTTGAGGTTCTGCAGTAGGTTATGGTGCTCCATAAAAGCCACATCACCAAAGCTTTTTCCACTGGAATCTCCAACGAGGCACCTAGGAGGGAGTGGCAGAGAGAAGAGAAACCATCCTTTTGAGCCTTGCTTGCTGGTAAGTAACAGGTGGGTTGGCTTTAGCAAGGACATTTGTCTGGGGCCTACCTCAGGGATCCCAGGTTGCCATAGAAGAGTTCATTGTGGTTAGCTGCACATCTCTGATGGGATGATTTTGGTCCCTCATCCTCGGTTCCTCCAACACAAACTTTGCAGAGGTTGCCCTTTGCCCCCGGCATGCAGCCTTTCCAAAAAAATGTTCTGTATGCTGAGAAAGAAAGAGAACCAAAAAGGTGAGGGGCAAATTAATCTCTTCAGACCTTAGTTGTGAATGCACTGATTCTTTTGTTTCATGCCTCTATTCTGTTGTTGTTCTTAAATTGACGTGTAATTATCATAAAGGACACATTCAAATCTGATAAAAGAGTTTCAACACTCCTGTGCTTATTCAATAAATTCTTTCAAATCTGGATTCTGAGTAATAGGCTTGCCGAAGCACTTTTATTGTTAGGGCAGTCTGAGAGTGGGATGGTCAATCATTCCATCAGGGACTCCCTCTTGTAGGCAGTTCCTATATAAATACCAGATTTATTAATTTATGGATAAGGTTGGTGTGGCAGGAAGCTGGTGTTTATCCTGTCAGCATCTGACACAAGGCAGGTAGCAAACCCATAACAGGACGCTAGTTAACAACAGGCCAGACTTTCACACACAGCTTCAGTCAGTGATACTCTGATCAGAGCTGTCACAAAATGTAGAAGGAAATCGGAGACTACAGAAAAAAAGCCATGAAAGTATGGGATGAACATACAGATTCCACACTGCCAAGTGACTGGAATGGCCTTTAAAATCCAGCTGCCTAGAGCTGTGATGCAGCTGTGAAAAACACTTAAGCCGACAATGTCAGATAAATAAAATGTCTCACCTGCATTGACATCACATTCATATGTCTTGTTGGGATTGGCCCGGACTGTATGATTGATGGGCAGCAGCCAGCCAGCTGGGCTGTAGATCTGACCGTGACAAGACCGCCTCCTAGCAAGAGTTCCAATGTGCATATTCCTACTTGAGGTCTTCACCACAGCAACTGCATAGACAGGGGGCAAAACTGCAAAAAGCGAACATCAGTTACACTTGAAAGTTTGCCTAAATCTCTGCACTTCATAAACTTGTCTTCATCACCTGGCTTTTAATTCCAGGTTAGCATGGTGGGGTGCCAGAGTCCATCGCAAGCTATGAAAAAGCCCTGGACATTTTAAGAGACACTTCTACACTTCCATAGAGCCAATGCCCGTTTGGGTCAGACACGTGAGTGATGTTCATGGCCCTGCCTAACATTCTCTGTTGAATATATTGAAAAGAGAGATGTCAGAAGGTGAACTCTGGCCAAGTTCATTGAGGGTGCCAATGCTGGGTTGCTTTACTCTTGTTACGAAGTTTAGGAGGAGGTCTCAGACAGTTTACTGTGGACTCTAAGCAGGACTTTAAACAAAACGGCCACTCACCTTCTCTGGAGAGGTCCATCTTCTGCCTTTCCTCATCAATGGAGGGAATACAGTTGTCTCCTAAATAAGATAAAGTAGAATTGTGCAGGTTTGGCACTCGTCAACACTGAGTGTTGCCACCAAGAGCACCCTCTGCATTTGGGCAGAAATGCGTAAACTGTGGCCCAGATGAATGGACTACGATGGAGCCTATCTGTAGAGTCATATCCTCCTCCTTCACTTTCTAATGGCTATTATCTTACACAGCCTGGACCCCCTTGCTGCAGCCCCATCAGGCCTTAACTTTAACCATCCCTTTATCTTACCATAGTACTCTACTGCCACTGGAACCAGACCACACTGTCCAGCCATGTAGGTGTGCGTGCCGTCAAGAGATGCTGCATCAGCCTCATCGCTCTGAAAAGAAGACAGTAGTTCATGAAAATGTTAATCCATTTGAACTTTGCTAATTTTGCCTTGCCAGATGCTGCCATTTCAGACCATGCAAAAGCGCACAGACTGACTTGACTAATGGCAATTACAAATGAACGGGAGGCCTTCTTGATTCAAGTGGTTAGCGCCATTGCCTTATGGATCTGCTGTCTTCAATTAGAATCACACACCGGGTGGTTGCCTTTATAAAGTTTACTTGTTCTCCTTGTGTCTGATGTTGCTTGAGGAAAACCAAGACAAGGATGTAAAATGTTAGTTTAACTGGTGACCATAAGTTGGCCCTATAGGAGTGAGTGAGGGCTACGTGTTCTTGGCCTCTGCTTCCTGCATAGACTCATGCCCCCGTGACCCTGAATTGGATTAAGCTGGTTTGAGAGTAAGTGTGGACTGAAGTAAACCGGTACCTAAAGTGTGCAGTGGAGTCGAATGGTAGATGCGATAGGCTCTGCCTCAGGAGCGTGTTTATGGCTCATCACCACACACTTGTATAGTGTGGCGGCCATTTTTTGCCTGGGGTGGTCCTTGATTAATTATAGAATTGGCCAGCTGTTCTGTTATATCCTTTTGAAGGTTAGAGGGTGGTCGTCCTCACTTATTTACACCCAAAGTATGGTTTTATGTTGCAATTTTCAGTTTTGAACATTGTTTCAGGTGGAAATCAATCTAGACATTTTAAAAGCGAGTGATTATAGTTTTACATCTTTTAACACAAGATGGTTTACCTGAAAGTACAGCCACAGACACAGCTCTGGCTTTTTGAAGTGATTATGCTGTTATACATGGGGGGCTCTCACAGGGTAATCCTTCTACCATATGCTGCAATTTTCATAAATCTCATGCAGACAAACCCTCAAGGAGCTCTTAATTCATAAAACACGTCAGTTGGTGTATTAGGATAGAACAAAATTAAAGAATTGAAAGCTCACCTTGATCATTTCAATGCAGCCTTTCATTGACGACGCCCTGACACACACCAGGGGGTCCGATTTAATATTCAGCGCCCAGTCCTCACACTTGTTTTGCTCCGCTGAGCTAATACAACACCACCGAATCACGCTGTTGTCCATGGAACTGCCTGTAGGTTAAAAAAGAAGCAAGATGTCTGTTGGAAGCCGTGGGCCAGCGATGTTCTCACACACCCTTGACGCTTTGTCATTTGAGCAGCAGAGGAGTGCGAGCGCACATTTAAAATGCTGTACCTTCATGACCAAGGCCTTTGAGGAGGGACACGTAATCCAGGCCAAGGATATGGTTGATGTCGGTGTTATCAGAGAGTATGGCTAACCTTTCAGTTGAGTCACGAAACATGAGATTATTGCCATCAAAAAAGCTGGAGTTGAACACTTGGAAACGAGAGGATTCTCGTCCTTTGGGCCCAAACTGGTTCTGAAAATAAAAAACACACAATCTGTGTTGAGATTTTTAAAATGTCCATTGTATTTTCTGAAGCTTGGTAAGCTTCTAAACCTTTTCACAGGACTACATATACGAAAACTACTACTCTTCCTCCTCCTCAGACGCATTCAGTTCCCTCAGTCGCATCTTACGTGACATGCTGACAAATTTGGATGTTATATTCCTTATTTAGAGCTTGCAGTAGTTTTGAATTTAGTAGACATTAATTCTATAAAGAGAGAAGTGTTTGCTTTATCGTATCATTGTCGTATTTCATTTAACTATAAATTTTAATTGTAGATTAGCAATGGTGGTGCATTATGACACAGAGTGTCTCACTTGATTCATCTAAAAAGGGAGGAGGAGGAGAGTAGCATGACAGAAATGAATTGGGACAACCCGCATCATCTCTTACGCCACAGTGTCACGAAAAGCTTCATACAGGTCAGTACAAGCACTTCCGAAAAGTTCAAATTAATTGATTGTGTTATAAACACTTTAAGATCTAGACCTGTCTGTTTCCCTGTGTGCTTGTAAAACTGAAATCTTTAGCCCACCTGCACAACGCTGAGGAACTTGCGTGCCAGTCGGCGGTAGTTGTGTCGCGTCACAACAGCGTTACCAGGGCCCTGGCCCAGATTGCACTTTCTGTAGTCGTCGAGTTGGGCCTTGGAGCCATCTGGGCACAGAAGCCGATAATGTTCTTTCTCTGAATCTAGAAAAACATTGCATATGGTTATGATGGCAGACGAGAGACCAGAGGCAGGGATGCACTGAAACAAAACAGAAGAGATTTAGTGACACCATAGCATCGGTTTAACAACTGGCCCTTTGAGCTCCTGCTGCATCTCCACATGGGGCATCGTGGGTCTGGGACAGAGGACACCATGTTGCTTTTTGTAAAATGGAGCAGACTAACTTTTCATTGAAGCCGTTGCTTTCATTTGTATATAAAAATGTCAACATTTTTATTTAAGTGGACATTTACCTACAAAAGCAGTGGATTTTAAATCACTTTTCTTAAAAAGTTTTCTCCTCCCAGATAGACCAACAGATATTATTCAATGTCACTCTTTTTGTTTCAGCATGAGTGTGTCAGTGTTCATTGTTATCTTGTTAAGCACCGTGTATTACAGTTCCCTTAGTCTGTCCTGCACCTGTACCTGCATGTCCTGGGAAGAAGGAGCCACCTTTGTCAGCATCAGTTTACAGGTATTGGTCTCCATAAAGCATCTTCTGGGACTTGTCATGTCCAGGCTGTGTGTCTGTAGACCTGTGACATCCCTTGTTTTGGTGTGCTACAGTTAGGTCACTTCAGATGTGTAAATGTGCTCCTTTTTTTTTTTTATTACTTTAATAGAACTGAAGAGAAAGTAAACATCTGATGTGTTTAGTTTGTCCATACCTGAGCAATTAATTCATGTAAAATGTAAGCATCTACACAATAAATATATTGGACACAGATATATGTTCCTTGTCGAAGACAGGTAATAGCATAAATGTTAAAACATTTGTTGTCTCTTACCCTACACATACCTTCAGCGCCTTAACAATTGTATCCGTGTGTGTGTCTGAAGCTCTCTTGACCGGCACACACTCCCTAAACACGCCATCAAGCTCATTCCATTAAAGCCTCCCTCATTAATTTTTGAGGTGCCTTACTCTCTTGCTGTCTGCTTTTATACATATTATTCAGCAACTAGACATTAAGCCCGTTACAATAACGGGTGCTAGAACAGTAGTGCATAAACATTATTAGGAACAGTCTATATTAAATGGCAAAGGACCTTGACCTCATTCTGTTTGTTGTCTTCATTTTTTTTGTTAAAAATATTTTTGCATATGATAATACAGTAGGTATAATTAATATTGCCTTAGTGTAAAACTTTGTAACAATCTGTAATGCACAATATCTGAAGAAGATATTTAAGAAAAAGTTTTTATTTTTTTACCTCATGAAATTTTTCAATAAAATTTCCTTATAGACAACATTTTTTGTAAATACTCTGTCTGACTTTGGCAACAGTTTGCCTTGTTCAGGACCATCTACAACATTGACAACAACATCTGTAAAACTTCTAACTGTTGATAATGCAACATATAACTGACCGTAGCTGAATACTGGTTCTGGCAAGTAAATGCCAACTTTTTCTAAGGTTTGCCCTTGAGCTTTATTAATCGTTATGGCAAAGGCTAATGTAACTGGAAATTGTCGCCTTCTTAAGGTAAAGGGTAAATTAGTAGAGGATGGAGCCAAATCAATACGGAGAATATTTTGACGCTCATTTTCTTTTTCTTCAATTGATCTATTTGCTCGTATTTTTCTTTGTCTTTCATCCTTTCTTTTGTTGATGTTTACTTGCTGTGCTGATCGTTCTTCCAGGAGATGTTGCTTATATACGATTTGAGTGTCTTTGTTTTTTGTCCTACTTGACGTCTCCTTTTTTTGGGTGGCATGTTGTTAGTAGATAGTTAGTAAATATGCGTGGGGCAGTATGTGTGGCGTCTCCCCAGCAACGGATTTTATGTGCGTGGTCGCGACTGCCCAATCAGCACTCTCCCCAGCAATGCTGTCCTTGATTTGTTTATCATGCGTGGCCGCGGCTACACCATTCACTGTGTGCCCAGCTTCCAATGTGTGTACGTCCACTGTGCCGTGCGCATCGCACCAAGCCCCGCGCATGCGCACTTTACCAGAAGACACACACACACGAACACCTGGATGCACACAGGGGTTTTATTAAAGAGGATAAGTATAATAATTAAGTATTAAGTATCGTATATATAAGTCGGGTCTTGAAACCCGAAAAATTAAGCATAAAACCAGACCCTGACTTATACGCCCGTTCAAAAAAGCAACATTTAAATTCATTTTTTGTATTTTTTTTAACATCTTCTTGTCTCCTCCAATCTCGCATCAGTTTCTCAGACACATCAAATTTTGTTGCAGCAGTGAAGTTACCAATTTCTTTCACCACTTAAACGACTTTTAATTTAAAACCAGCTTCATATTTTCTTCTGATCAAACGCTCCATTGTAGATAAGGGATGCTCTTATGATAAAGGTGTATGAGGGTGTACGATACAAAAAACACTAAACAGTGGAAACATCACTTCAGAATAGTTTGGGTATTCCAGTGTGGTCACATAGACACAAGGGAGGGAGGGAGAGAGAGAGGGGTTAGGAGCACACGCTGATACAGCACATTGCTGGACCCACATAGAAACAAAAGGCCGTGTGCTCCGTGGTTACTCTCTCAGGTGGGCATTAGCATAGTATTATCTCTTGGACCAATAGTGTGAGTTTTCCACATTTGACTTATATGACCGACATTATTAAGCAACAGAAATTAGAAGATAAAAAAGTCCCGACTTATCTGCAGGCGAACTTATCCGCAAGCATATACAGTAAGTAATAAATAAATATATTATTATTCAGTGGCTCATATCAATGTGCCTCCAACATCTTTATTTCTCTTTATTTTCTGTTACGCACTTTATTAAATACAATCTTATTGGGCTACTGGTGTAGCTGCTGGTTTAAATTGTTCCCATGATTGCATAGAAGTTGACTTTGAAGATTTTGGATTTATGGGTTATTGAGCCTTATATATCACCTATAGCTTTAACAATGAGTGGAGTTGTATTGTAAACAGCCTGGTAAAGGATGCTATGGAGCCGTCTGGAAGTTTTTGTGAAGTAAACTATTACTAGCAGCCAAGTAGTAAGACATGGCTGAAGCTGTTCCTCCTTACAGCTAAAAAGGTTTGATAAGCATGCACACATGATGTGAAAATAAAAGTGAAAGGGAAAGCAGCACATCTTTGACAAAAGGGAGAATCTCTTTTAAAATGCACCTTCCCAATCTGTTTGCAATCTCAAGACGTGACCTTCGGTGTACTGTAGGACCATTCTCGGCTTCTCGGTGGAAGGATTCCGCAGGTTTTAATTAACGCTTCAAGTTTCATCAGATGCCCACTTGGCTAGATTTGTAAACCCCAAGGGGGAGAATTTTTTTTCCCCCTCTAAGTTTATAAATACAGTTTCACTTAACTACCCAACTGCCATAGCTGTAAAAAATGACTTAATAAATACTGAATATATCTTTTAAGGTCATTTTATGTGAAATTTTCATAGATGTGTGACAGTTAAATTTAAGTAAAATTTAAACATGCTACATATTTTATATTCAACTTTTTGTAATCCAGAGGTTGGAATTACAGTAGGTGATAAATCAAGCGCCTTTTGTGAACCACATTGCCAGAGTCAAAACTGCTAGCACCTGCCACATAACCCCTCACAGCTCGTGGGCCACATTCAATTCAGATCTGGAGTATTGTCCTGCTCTGCCTATGCTTTTGAGGTCACCGTCTGGATAAGCCCCTTCTACCCTACAGTTCCCAGTGTCTTGAGATGTACTGATCTCGTGAAGTGGTAGTCCAGGTTTAGCTCCTTTTGAGATTTATTTTGAAGTGATTCTCTTCTCATGCAAAATTGTTTTTTTGTGTGTGTGTACCCTGTGGAATCTGAAGAATACAAGACCAAATGGATTATCTAACTGTATGCTGCCATGGCTGCCAAAGTCCCAGCCCCAATAGTGAAAATGCACCAGAGGCAAGCTCTACAGCTAGAAGCTTCATAAAAATGTAAAGAAATAACGTGCAGGCCATCAAAACCGGACCAGGTTAAGATCATATCTAGTAGACGTTGTAAGAGTAGCAGTAGGTACATATGATACTCACTCTCCATTTTGAATATGGCTGTGTGGTCCAGAAAGGCAACATCAGCCCAGCCACCTTGAAGACATCTGTGAAGTGAGATAAGAGCAGATCAGAAATTACAGGCTCTTAACTTCCAGCCAGTGAAATGTACTGATGTTTTATGGTGTCGGTATACACCATTACAATTTTAGCTTTTGAATGAATGTTTCTGCAGCTTTGATTGGTACACGTCACAGAATGAATGAGCAGCCTGTTATTAAACAGCTAACAGCAAGAATGGAGCCCAGGGGGAGACAAAGCACATTTCTGAGGGCCTGAAGATATCGTCCTATGGTGGTATGAGTGTTAGATCTGAAAGTAGTGCAAGGAGACAGGGCTCCGCACAAACAAACGGAGGGACCCCATGTGTAAATTATCATTTTATTAATGTCTATCCTCCCCTTAACATGAAACACTGGAGGATCTTTTGAGCTCATTGTAAGAGAAATAGCCAGCAAGGGCCATTGTGAGCCCTCTCCCATTAAATGGAAAGAAAGATTAGAAACCAGATGTTGCTAGAAGGTGATCCTTTTTGGGGATAACCTTTGAAGTTATGTTTGAATCTGTAGATGGCAGTATGAATTACAAACCCACAAATGTGTTAGCTTTGAATCTGGAAAAGGGGCTTACTCTACAAGGCTTTTAGGTGTTTAAGAGGCAGGGTCAAAATCAGTGAAGTAAATTTGACTGGGCCAGAGCATCAGAATGAAATTGGGCTGACAGAACCAACAGACCACCCTCCTTGGGGTAAAGCCCACAGTACCGATACTACAGCTGATTAAAATCTGTGTGCATTGCACTCCAGTGAAGTAGAGCTGAAGGACAATACAGCCTGGCAGTCTGAGCCTCAGAATTAAACTGGTATTTCTTCTCCAGCACATTTTTTAAATAAACAAGAAACCTGATTGCTCCCTCGGAGTCGAAGAAGGGTTCGTTGTCTGTAGTCTCGCAGAAGTAGTTCTGGTCACGGATGTACGACTTGTGGCCCTGGCACAAGGAGCACAATGAGTGGGCCATGCCGTTGACCCCTGGGATGCAACTCTTACTGAAGAAAGTGCTGATGGCTGCAAGTGAGAAGAGAACAATTATGGGATTTTAATCATACCGCCAAAACAAGTAATGTTTTATAGAAAAAGGTCCTCCTTCACATGTAGGAAATAACCTACAGATATCATCAAATGAACAGAAATCAGAAGCATTCTCAGATGACACAACTTCACCTGAATGATACTTTTTGCTCTTTTGATAAAATATTGTCATGTCTAAGTAATGGCCACAATGAAATTAGATTCTCCCAAATGGTGTGGACCGTGAGAGGTGCGCTGGGTGAGTTCAAATACTTTGTTGGCCACTAGGGTTGCTGTGTATTGGGCTTTCCAGGACTGTGATAGTCTGGTTGGATAGGGTCATGGTGCACCAGAGATGCCGTGCCTTCAGTAGGTTGTGATATTTACATACAAAAATTGAGCAAGTGTGACAAGTGTTTACACAATAAACTTCAACTTCAGACTAGAAGGTGATAAGCCTGATGTGTTCTCAGTTAGTTGGCCTTGCAGATGTGCCATTGCAACGGTTGTGTTAATGAAGATTGAAGATCAGGAACAATCTAGAATGTCCAGAAGTGGATCACCACATGAGAATCGGTGGATCCTTCTACATCCTGTCCAGACACCCATGTCGACCATCTACACAGCTGTAGTGCAGTGGCTTGAAAACTTGCGTTTATGTGATTCCATTTTTGGCATCCATTTCACAATTTACTGTTGTTGAACTGCTATCAGGGACTTGTTGTGAGCTCCCCTTTAAGGGTCCTGCAACCTTTCTGTGGCCAATGACTATGCAACTCGCACACTGAGATGAACTGCAGGATGGTGAAATCTGGGCTGCACTCCAGAAAGGCACACTGCCAGCCCAGGACAGGTTGAGAGTTGGTGCCTTCCGCTGTTTTTCAGGTCAGCAGAGCTACACAATGACGAGTCAAAGGACTGTAAGCTATTTTACAGTACGCCGTGGCAGGCTTACATGGTGCCATAATTCACAATTTTAGAATACCGTTCTGAAAAGTACAATGGCCACCTCTCAGGAATGATTTTATATCGACAGCAGTTTGTATTGTGAAGGCTCATGCCTCACATGGACCACTGCTTATCTGGATGTACCACCGAATGTCGCCTGTCCCTGCTGCAGTATTTGCTGCGTATGTCAGAAGTGTCTGATGCTAAAAACGTTGGCTTTGAGTCCTGCTCTGTGCCAGTAGGAGACTCTTATTCTGGTTTTAGAATCCTTTGCATTGTCTGTTCTACACACCAGATTTTATGCACACAGCTGACGTTTTGTAGTAAAGTGTGTGTATGTGGTAACGTTGGCCATGACGGTGTTTATAAGTAGCCCCAGTATCAAATGGTGGGAAGATTCCAAAAGCCGAATAATTAATAAAATGGTGACATAGAGCAGCGGTATCTCCGGTACTTGGCATTTTTTGCTGTTTCCACTAACTGTACTCCCTTATGGGTCACTTTTACATAAGCAAACCAGATTAAACCATGGTATCTTAAATTGCAGCAGGATTAAAAGTTGGCTGTGGTGTCCATGTCTCATCCAAGTTTGTGGATAATCCCTGTGCTAGTTTTGGCCATAATGAACTCCTTGGCTTTTAGAAGTCTGCTCTTGTTTTTGGTATTTTGATATTTGGGTGGCAATTTAAATTTGATGACTGATGAGCTTGACTTGTGCTTCTGACTTTATTACATCCCCTGACACTTACCAATAAGAACCTTTGTCTTGCACGGAGTCCGTACAGTGAGGTTTCAAGGACTGACAACGTTTTCATGGCGACTGTTAGTTAATGGATATCTAGTGGAAGTTGCAAGTGTCTTTTCTAAATCAGATTAGTCACTAAGGTCTCCACAAGTTTTAATTTGAAATGCGGACGCTACCGGCGAGAACACTTGAACAGCACAAGTGACACCCTGGAAGGCTTCATGGGTGGGCTCTCCTAGGGGAGATGGCAGATTTATAAGGCATGACGTGTTTAAACGGAATATCACTGATGCTTGTAGCTTGTAGGCATTTTGTCTTGACAAAGGATTCTGGACAGAAGGCGTTCATTGCTGTGTTTATGTAAAAGGAAACATCAGTTTGTTGGCAATAATAGAACTGGAATGGTGAAGTTTCAAAAAATTTTTATTTTCTTATTTTAGTTAGTGCCATTCTTTAAGAAGCCAGTAGTAGCTGATAAGATTTAAACATCCTCACTGAAACTTAGAATTCATGGATTTTCATGGTGCTCAATTAAATCTGAATGAGCGGTGTGAGTATTTTGTGGTGGGCTGCTGCCTGAAATATTATTTTCATTATGATTCATAATTGGCCACATTGGGTGTTAAGGCAGCACTGGGTGAGTCTCGGATGGGCCTGTTCACACACATGCCCATTAACTCACCCACACTGTGCCAGTTTATAACCGCCTATTAACCCCGCTTGTGTATCATTACGGGTATAGGAGACAACCACACAGCCATTAGGAGAATGTCCACAGTGTGCACCTCAACTGGGTGTAGCATTGGAAGGCACAGTACTTGATCAATGAGGTGGCAGCACTAATGGTTATCAACTCTACAGTATGTGGCCATTTTTCCCTCGATCATGCACTAGTCCGCATTTTCCACTTCATATTGCAGTGACATAGAGTGGGCACAAACACCGAAGGAAGACTGAAGGTGAAGCATTGGTGTGTATGACAACATAATTGCATTTGAATATAAAGGTGTTTAAAAGGCCGGGTGTGCAGGAAGACAAAGACCATGGTAGATTGGCTATGGAGGGACTATTATCTACATGTGTACGGAAGCTAGGAAAATTGGCTTCACAAATAATACTGATAAGGTTTAAAGAGCTATTTATGTGAGCAAATTGTCTAGCTTTATGTGCATGAAAGGAATTAAAAATGAAGACACTGTTGCTGTCCTCCCATGAGCGCACGCTATCTGCCGTCAGCCCCCCTATATGGTGAAGGACAAGCTCTGTATATTTACTAAGCATATTTTTATGTCGTGGTTATTATTTCTTATTGTGTTATTGAATTTTACCTTCATTCAGGGTCTGGTTCTCATGCCAGCGCAGTATATTCCGGGACAGCAAGAAGCCCATGGGAAGATTCCACCCTGCGGTCCAGCGGGCTCCACTGTGGCAGCTCCTGGTCTGCTGCAGGGAGTGAATGTCCAGACTCTGATTTCGAACAATGGCCACCGCAAACACACAGCTCCCTTGAGGAAAAAGAAAGGAGCGAGGATCAATAAAGTCAGTTTTGCTGAAGAGGCCAGAGGAACATCTGAAAAATGAGCCGGGAGCCTGATAGTTTAAGGTAACCTCAGTTGTTCACTTTGTGTAGAACTGCAGAATATTTTATACTATATACTCACCAAAAATAATTATAGTTACTTTACCTTGAAACTTTTGTTTTCCTTACCTGAAAAAATTAAATGGAATTAACAATAAAATTAGAATTTTTTTTCTGTTAATATTTCAAAAACTGCTCTTGTTTGGTACATTCTACTTACTGTATTATTCTAATTTGTACTGATTGTGCAATATCCGTGGGTTTTTGGGTAGGACTTCTGCCCCTCAGAAGGAGGGTGGGTTTGAATGCCTGCATGACGGAACCCAGTGATGACAGCGAGACCCTATAAACTTAAACCTCTAATGACAAATGAGACATTTCTACTAATGCAGAGAGCTGTAGTTGTGAAAACGAGTGTCGTGGTCTGCAGCTTGTGGCTGTGGATTTGAGGTGTAATTGAATAATACGGAAAACTTTGAACTGCAAAGCAAACTTCATGAGTTTTATTAGCCTGCCACTAGCTTTAATTATCTGGGATGTTTGAGCCTTAATGATGATAACTATTTTGAATGTTAAATAAGGGCTCATGTATTGGGGGAGCACTGTGTCTTCTGGCAGACCACTGGGGTGGTGATATTACAAGAAATAAAGAGTCGCTGAACTGGTTCTGTAGAGAAATTCTAAATAAACGTATAACATTTGGAGGGAAGGTCTCAGAGGGCTGCTCTGTTCTGCTATGTCCAGCTGCATACCGTAAAATAACATTCTCAAACCTGATTCATCTCGTTTAGGGTTGTGGAGGGGGTTTGGAGCCAATCCCTGTCCAGCTGCAACTCTGGTGAAATCCAGTCTGCCTGACTTGAGTTTTTCACTCCCATCTTTTCTGCGATATCCATATTTCAGAATGAAGCCTCTTCTTGTTGTAAGTTGCTTTTACCTTTTAGTTCTACCTTTCCTTGGATGTGGTGCCCCATTTCCCTTTTCCATTGTAAGGTTGTTTTTTTTACTATTTAAATTTAGAGTGTTAACCTCTTTAGCCCTGTTGCATGTTTCATCCTGGTAGATGAGCTCTGTCCTCATGGCAGTGTCCGCCTGTCCATGGCAGTTTGTGAGAGGGATTCCCAGGACATGCCGGTGTGGATATACTGTATGTGATTGTAAGTGTCATGGTGGAGACGTGAGGAGGACACCAGGTACCATTTACCTAATCTTATAAATTTGTCTTCATGTCCTTCCTTTTGGTTCCCATAATGCAGCCCACTTTCTCCTGCCCATCTTAATTTATTGTGCGGTACCATTGCTTTCAAAGCTCAGCCTCACCATCGTTATGCATCTCTTTGGCCACAGCAATCAGGTCAAACTGTTTGATGGCAGAGTACACCTCTCCAGCGTCCAGTGACACTGCATCGGCCTTATTCGCCTGCAGACCGAAAAAACAGAAGAAGGTTCTGATATGTAGAGAAGGAGAACAGGCAGGACAGATGCTCACTATGAGGGCTGCTTCTCCATCATATTCTCTTTTCTACATGTGTTACTTATACTTTTCAGTGCCCTAGCCCTGCTGTTGCGCCATGTCCAATCAGTGAAGCCCCCATCTTACCCTGATCTTGTTGATGCAGTCAGTCGTGCCGTAGGCCTTAATACAGGAAAGCCTGCCAAAGCTATTGACAGCCTCCATCGGTAAGACTGCCACAAGCGCCTTGGCCAGCTCTGCGCACTTCCTCTGCTCCCGGTCTGACACTGTGCACCATCGTAGCTTCTTTCCTAGAGGTGACCAAAGACAAATGAAAGAAAGTCACAGAGTTGTGAGGATAATCAACCAGTTTGGGGCTCCTCTATCTCTAGGCTATTCATTCATGTCAATGATCTCTTCTGTAAAAGAAGAGAGTTAAATTCACACACACACACACACACCCAGAGCAGACCCGCTGATGTCAGAGGTGAAAAATCCACGCCTGTGTTTAGAAAACAAACTGCATTTCCAAGACACCAGGAATGCAGCTGGAGTTCTCCAGTACAGCCAACATGCTTCGTGACGTCCCTGTAAGAATCCCTGGAGGGATTTTTTTTTGCAAATTCCAATGAAGTAAGAGCAGAATCTGGAATAATCAAACTATTTCCTATCCCATCACCCCCTTCCCCCTGAATACTCGCATTTCTTTCCAATGATGGATGACTCTAGGCAGCTGGAGGTTCCTATGCTGGCTGGACTCACAATAGCAGCGCGCAGAACGGCAGCTCTTACCCCAAGACATGGCACCAAGAGATGCCATCAGTATGACGGTGAAGGTGGGCACCCTCATCTCTAGTGAATGTCGGCAGCTCGTGCGGTGGTAGAGTCCTGCTGCTCGGCTCCACAGACTGCTAGCCACCACGCGGAGCGGCACTGATGAGAGCAGAGTGGGAACAGCCCTCCGCCTCCCCTTCCTCCACCCAGCATGTGGTTTGACCAGTGGGGCTGGGGCCGTTTCAGAAGGTGCAAGTCCACTACCGGCACATCACACTCACACTTTCATTTTTTTCTTTTTTTTTTTTTTTTAATACATATGGTAAATATTTTGTTCATTGTAACCATATGCCTGTGCATCCTTTCCTGACAGATTAACAGCCTCTAAATCGCCATGCCTGCCCCGGGTGTGCAGAGGACTTTGCATCTGTTTTCTGCCTGCCAGGGATGAAGATGTGCGTGGGGGGTCCAGTGATGGTAAGGGGGAAGGGGTTCAGACTGCAACAAGAGACATCCAGCTTTTATTTTATGCCCCCTGTGCTACTCTGTCCCCCAAAAAAAGGACAGCATGATGCAGAGTAGTACCCCTCTGGTTGGCCTGTGATGGCTTGAAAAACCACACACCTGTGCCTGGTAGACTTGGGGCCTTCTTTTTCCAACCATCTGTAAAGTTAACTGGAGGTACAGGTGGTAGCATAGCCCACCTTATGGCACCTACAGTTGAATTTTCAGTGGGATTCTGAATATCCTTCACTTGTCCGTGGGGTTCATCTACTTTACATCAGAGATGTACAGTTTGGTGAAGATGAATTAGAAGTTGCATATTGTCAGTGTGAGCCCCGCATTGGACTGACGTCCCTAATTAGCAGGTTCCTACTATGCACCTGGTACTTGAAGAGAGAAGCCTCCGGCCAATGCCTATGCTGGGAAGAGCAATTTTGGAAAATGGACAGTATTCTTGGGAACGGAGGATGACTTTAAACCAGCTGGATGCCCCCTCAACACCAAACCCACATGGGCTTTGAGATGTGATATTTGGGTGGAAAAAACAGAAGCGGCCAGTCTGAGTGGTGTTTTACCATGTACTCCTATGACCCCCATCCGTGAAGCTTGCTTAAAGGTATGGCTCCCTTGGTTGCCCTAACACTCTACACTCGCCTCTGCTATTGTGGGGTTTGGAGATCCTTTGGCTTAGCGCTTAAGGAGGAATGCCATCTATAGACCCAGATATGCACATACTAGCTGGTAAACAGTGTGGTCCCTTAACCAGCTAAGGTTCTGGGCTGAGTCGGCACCCACTTCCAACTAGTCACAAGGCTTGCGTGTGAGCAATAACGAAAGCCAATGCAGGGGGTTGGGGTGTTGAGCATTATGGAAAGGTTCTATATAAAACTGTTCTGGTGCCATTGCAATACTTTGTTTTGCACCTTGTGAATGGTGCTATATACAATAAGGGGAGGTTGACTAAAGTGTGTAAGGTTCACATAATTGTGGATTAGAGAAGCAAAACTGATCTGTTCTTCTTTCACCTGTTTGGCTGATATTTTGGTCATAAGCTTGATGTTGACAGTCTGTTCACAAGATGGGAATTTGGATCAAGTGGACTTTCTTTGGAAGGCTGACTTGTAGCAAAAAAAAGTAGCAATCTTAAATGAAGGGCTGTGTAGTGGCAAGGTGACGGGCACTGATGCCTCACAGGTGACCAGACTTCCTCTTTTTGACACCTCATACGATTCAATTATTGGACTAACTGGGATTTCATTGTGTACCTTGCATTGACTGTTAGCCCACAATGGCTTGCATGTTTTTTTTATTTGTTCCACGCAGTACCAGTCAAGCCTTTGAACCTACACACTGTGTCATTTGGTACGGTGAGGATGGCCTAGCAGACACTGCTAGAAAATGCAGAGGGGTTAAAGTTAGGAGGTTGGGGCTGGACTGCATTACTACTGAACACTAGATCAAAGGAAAAGGTGCCCAAAGGAAAACCAATTCACAGAGAAGTTAAGCCGAGCACGAAGCCAAATTTACTTTCAGTAGAGCTGGCTTGTATGTGTCACTAGCATATAAAAATGATAGTTTGAAGCTCATGTTCAATCTACAAATCACAAAATTGCTTTTAAGGGATAGGGCTTGTTGGTAGAAGCTGACTGATGGGTTTTGTGTGACTAAGTAAAACAGAGGACCTTGTGACATTGCACATGGTTGAGCAGGGAGCATTTTTTGGGTTTGATGGTTTTCCCCACTGTTGGCATCTTGTGTGTTTTAAATTGTACACAACGTTTTAGTAGCTTCAAGTACAATATACATAGATATGGATGAAAAGTTTTAGGACTTTGCATAACACATCAGGGATTGAAGCCCCCCCATACTCACCCGTCTCTGGTTAAGCCTTACAGATGTCACAGGTCAGTCTAGTGAGAGCTTTAAGCAAGTATTCTGAGGCACATCAGCAGGAAAAAAACACCCTTGTCAATGAAAACGTGGGTTTCTGGTAGTTTTTATAGAATTAAAGTACAATGTTTGCTTAAAATAAAATGGATCTATTTTGCAAATAATGTGGAGTTATAAACTACGATGAACGTGTCTCAGTTTTTCCTCAGGTATTACGCTTTTTTTCTTTAATAACATTATATATTGACCCTACAACCGTTTAACGTGTTTATGAAAACAATTAATAAACACTAAAGTTTAAAACGGGTAACTATATTAGGATAAGGTAATGAAGATTTGTCAATGCTGAGACGTCTCGGGTGTTTTTCATCCCCTTTCATGGCTACTGTGTGACACGAGCCCGTTCACTACGTGGAATCTGCACGGAGACTGGAATCCCACCTACGGTTGCGTAGTGTTGCTGCGAAATGCTCCAGCATTACCAGAGACGAAACGTCCGATCTTATCAACTCATGACATCAAGTAACTACATTTATATTATATGACATAAACGTGTGGAAGATTTAGTCCGTAGACTTAAGTAACGACTTCCGTGTCCCAAACGGGCTACGTGACAGGCTGCAAATTAGAATAGCACCTCCCTTCTCGGTGACCACCCCATCAATTCGGCCTATCAACTCCCAGCGTTGGTGTCAAAGATTCTAAAATCCTATTGGTTAATCGCCTGTCATTTGTACATTTGTGTGCGATGATTTGACGCACGGGATCGTCAACCCTCTCTGAGGAAAAGATGGCCGCCTCCGTGCTGTTAAGGACGTCAGCATGCTGGGCAAACAGGTGAGAAGTAAAGAGTACGCGTTGTTTTAACGGCGAGGTATGAGAAAGTGAAAGTTGAAGGAGGATCTACAGGTCATGACTACAAGGTGGTGAAAGTAAACCGAGCACGTTGCCTCCCTCCCCCAGTTTTGAGCAGAGTGGGAAGGACACTGCTGTAGCTGCGAGCCAACTTTACTGCAGTCGGTTTAGCTTTTCCACCCACTTCAGCCTGGCGTGGCTGTCAGTTGCTGCTGTTTGTTTTTACGGTTGGGTGTCTGCCTACTACAATGCTTTGGGCCTGAGCGCAGCTGTCGGCGTGACGCGCTTGAGAACGCGTAGTCGACCTGCAGGTAACAGGACACTGTTGTGGTTGCCGGTGTCTCCAGGGCAGACGCCGCAGTTTAGCACTACTCTCGCGCTAATGCATATAAAGATGAAATCTTTTCGTCAAAATAAAAATTTGCGTGTAAAGAAACCCCATTTTGGCCATCCTGATTGTTTATTTTAGTGAAAGTTCAACATGCTGTTAGAGCTCGGCTGATTGGTTCACGTTGTTCTCTCCGAGTTGTCACGCTGGAAACTACCAGGTCCAAAGGTGTTTACGTGGAATCTCCGCCGAGACACTAGTCTAGTACGTGAACGCAGTGGCAGACACTTGAAGTCGTGAGATATTTCGGGAAATGCTTTCGAGGCCAAGTGTCTGTAATGCATGAATGTCGCATAGCTTCGCCGCATTTCTGTGTTGAACTGTCACACTGCGAAATACCTGCTGGAATGATGCAATACAAGCTCTCGTGCCAAGTCAGTCCTGTCTGTTTACAGCTTCGTTGTAACTCCCTTGAATGAAAACTAAGCCCCGCCCCCGCGCTGTACGTCTGCTGGGGGAAAACATTCGGGCAGGCCGGGGGAATGAGGTGATCGGTGTGTCCACAAGGCTGCTTTAAGAAGAGTGCCCAGAGTTGCTCCTACTCTTACAGTAATCCAGCTTCTGGATTTTCATTTTCAGTTCAAACAAATTTTATGCACAATAAAGTGCCAAGACTGTTCCAACTTTGGGTGTCTCGGTAAACTGCAATTTAGGCACATTTTTAGAGCCGCTGTCAAACCTGATGGATCAAAATATTAAATATCCAGAATTTGCATGCTCATTTATTTGGGAAAATTCCAGATTTTTTTAGCACTCATGAAAACAAATCAACAAAAAATAATTAGATTTTTTTCAACACATCACATTTAAATAAATTCAGAAGAAATTTAAAATGTAATAAATGACATTTTTTATTTTTTTTTTATAAATTACAAACTATGTATGCAATATTGTTCTAAATCAAATTAAGATTTTTACTCAATCAAATATTTTTAAACATATATGTAAAAACATACATATGCATTGACTTGCATATACTGTAACTTCTTTTGTATTTTGTCACTTGTTTGTTTTTTGTTTGGTGGCCCATCACTTGTCCACTTTTTCTGGTGTGTCCCCATGAGTCATGTTCTAGTAGTCTGCCATCTCAATCTCTCCTTAATTTCCATGCCCTGATGGAATGACTCCCCACTCCAAAGATTTTCAGAGGAATATTTCCAGGTGCAAATTCAAAAAGTAAACTTTGAGTCTCACTGCAAGCCCCAAGTACTTAAATTTAACTAATATATTTTTCACATTTTCTTTATAATTTGAATCTTTGTTTCACAATAATTTATTATTATTTTTAATGATTCCCAAGCCTCTCATTCCAGGTCATTCATTGCACCATCAAATTCTGAATCAGAAATTGGTGTTTTAATATGGAATTCGACAAAAATGCCATTTCATCTTATCCCCAGACAAACCTGGATCCTTTCAGCACCGTCACATCAGAGAGGCCCAATCTTTTCATAGGGCTTTGACAAACTGTTTCATTAAACCAAGCTTATTATGAAGCAGCAGTGTTTTTTTTAAGTACGTTTATCAGTACTTTTATCTGGATCCCTCCAAGCTAGTTGTGATGATGTCTGTGGCACCAATCTGTAGATTTATTTTCTTGCTGTCCATTACTTCCAAATCGAATGCACATTCTTGGCTCTGCCATTCTGCTCCCAGAGAAAACCTGGGAATTGTGTCTGCCCTGACTGCTGACCCAGGAAGAATCACAGAGCTTTTATGTACCCATATATGAGTCTGTGCTGTTCATTGTAGTTAATTTTCTCAGATTTTTCAAAGCTTTAAACATAGATACATTTCTAATATCAAAAGGTATAAAATTCAAACAAATTAAAATAATTATTTTTTAGTACAATAACTTATAATTGACAGCTAAAAATGTGTTTTGTGAAAGAGAAAAGTGTTTTTCTTTTTTATTTAATTGCCCAAAAACACATAAACACCATATGAAATATTCAGAAACAAATTTTCAATGTATACCTCTGGTTTTCACCAAGGTTTAAAAAAAAAAAATTGTGAAAGAATATCAAAAGTCACTTTTCCATATTAAACATTCAAGTGTGAAAATAATAAGTTAGCTCCCCAGGGTGTCGTGACACAATATTTGTGATGTGGCAAGTACTTGACACCGCTATGTAAAGGTCACCAGCATCTCTTATTTGACCCATCAGATAAATAAACAAGATATTCAGGGGGTGGGGGGGCCAATCTCGACCATCGGCAGCCTTCATTACAAACGTTCAAGCACTTTAAAGGAGAGACACAAAATTTGCCCAGAGTTCCAAAACTAGTACTGTGGCTTCAGGGAAATGGACGCGTGACCATTTGGTTCACCAGGGATTTGAATCAAAAGTGTGAGCTGAAACATCTGCAGCCGTTGGCACAATAGAGCTGTCAACATTTAACACGTTAAAAATCATCAAAAATGTATGCTTACTGATTTCATGTTTCAGAAATTGGCTCCGTCCATTCCCTGCCTGGTTGCTGTTGTGCACAGATTGTACAGTTGTAATTGTCTGTCGCTGAGAATTAGGAAGGTGTTTTCATGGGATCGGGGACCTTAAGTCTCTGTATAACTTGTTACTGCTCAGGTCAGACACATACAGGTGCATGCAAAAATATTTAGTCCCCTTATAAGTAGTCTTTATTTTTTACATGACTACAGATTTGTACACATGTTGATCCGTTAAATGTTTTTAATGTGAACTCTTATGCTGTAAAAGTAAACTTACAAAGTCAAAATTAACCATTTTGTGTAGATAGTCATGCAGTAGTGTGTCCCTGGGACGGGGGTTTGTTTTCAGTGTGGATTTAGGAAAGGCTAAAAATAGAGAAGACATTTAGTAAAAAGAAAATAAAAATATAAAGTAAGCCAACAGAGTGGGTAATGTTGTTGATGTCAGGTAACTATTAGGATGCATGAGGACAGCCCCAGCAATGTCTGTTGCACAGTACCGATGTTGAAGTTAGCATGGTGTCCCTCTTGTCAGTCAAAAGACGGTAGGGGACGATGAAGTGAGCATTTGAAAAGAAGCTGTTGATGGCACTGGGCAAAGCGAGTTAACTGAGGGTCAACTGGCAGATTGTAAACTTTCTCTTCTGCTCACTTTGGCATGGTCCCTTAGTCAGATGATCATATCTTTGATAAGTCCGTTTATTTAAAATGAAATTAACATTCTTCTGTCCAGAGAGTTAATTGACAAATCAGCCGTCCATTCTTCTGTGTGTGGGGCTGACCGATAGGTGATGGAGTTTGATGCTCTTTATGTTGGATGGTGAGTTTTTGACCTTTTAAAAGACACTGACTGCCCGGTAGCAAGCTGGGGATCCACGTGTTACCAATGACAGGGTGCAGACAGCTGCCTGGGATGGGTTTTACCCCATCAGCATTTCTTACCAAGAACATGTGACGTATGCATCAAATGCACCTCCTTCCAGAAGATCTGAACTCCCTGGCGGAGCCCACAGCAGCTATGCCTTTTTAAATAAACCAGGGGAAACTTAATTTATGTTGAAGTTTGAAGTAGACCTCATTGATTAATTATGGATTTATTGATAATTCTGTCCCATCTTTAATGTAAAGGCACCACATTTCTTAACTGTACCTCACTGAGGCATTCATAAAGAGCAGCTGGTGGAGTTTTTGCAGCCCTGTGCATTTCTTTTTTTTTTTTAATGATGAAAATCCTGAGCAGTCTGAAATGAGAAGAAAGCAGGCCAAGTGTGAAATGCAAACTGTTCATTGTGTTCATACACATGTGTCTTGCATGAAGCTCATTTGGATAGAAAGTGAGTCATCCTGGAGATTTTTGGTTCAGCCTTGACATGTCTCATTAATTACCTTCGTGCTTCCGAACAAGGATACCAATCACCCTTGGATTAAAAACAATTGAGATACGTTTTTTAACAGAGGATCTGCTTCTTTCCCACACCCACCCGTTGGTAACGAACCAGGCAAATTATGCAAGTTTAAAGAAAAACATGGGGCAACTCCCTGTGAAACACATTCAGTAGCAGCCGGTCTAGCTAGCTGCCGTCAAGATGCTTTGTCGTTTTGAGTTTTTTGGTTATGTTTAAAAGGTGTAACTTATTTTAATTTTTGTGGGTCCTTAGTAAGTCTACATAAACCAATGCGTTACAGCTAGTAGCTTGGGGTGGGCACTCTACATATTACAAAATAAAATAATAATTTTATGAAGTGGAGTTGATGACAGGCAACTGCATTGGTGATCATTATTAGTGTGTAACATTGTGCTTATCATCCTCCTCTTTCTTCTTTTTTTATCGTGTTCAGTGTGTGCCACAGCCCTGCGGTTGTCTTTAACAGTCGCCTCCACGTTGCTACATGCAGGAAAGCCCTTTAGCTGTGTTGTGCTTTCATATTTTCTGTCCATTATTTGATTGCACATTTCATTTTGACAGATTAGTAATACAATATTTCTGCATCCCAAAGCACCAGGTGCCTCTGGCCACTTGGCTTTCCTATTTTATTAATTATGCTGACTAACAGAAAACGGGCCAAAGCCACTTTAAATGGTACTCTGTGTTAATTGTGACATTTAAAAGAAAAACAATATTGTGACACTGGCTGTTAAACCTTAACCTAACAGGGCTGCGTGCAAAATTGCAACCCCACCCTGAATGGGACAACACTTTGTCAGACACAGCCATCCTTGTCTATTCTGGATAGCTGGTTGTGTTCATTTTTTGTATTGAATTCTTGTTTGCCTTGAAAAGCCAGTTGTGCCAATTACTAGATAGACCAAACTTTATCAGTCCCCTTTATGTTGCTTTTTACAGAAACTCTTAAATAAATGCATAACTAGATAGGTAGGTAAGTAAGTAAATGAATAAATATACACACATAATTTGGTCTGAACACACCCCAGAATGACTATAAAGCAAGAAAAATTGAAAAGGAAGAAAAGTTTGGACTTCGCTGTCCCCGTCCCACTGAGTGTTTATGCAGACGTATTGCTGTTAGTATATAGGAGCCCCCATTAGTGTTTCTTGACACACGTCTGCTGAATAATTCATTGGGTGAAAATCCTCCTTGTTGGTGTGTCACAGAGAGGATGTGCAGAAAGGCACTCGGCTTTTGTTTTAATTCTCTTGTCCACTATGACCTCCCAGGGTCCAGAATGTGCCCCATAACTGAGCCTGTCCTCAGTTATAAGCTTGTTGATTCAGTGGGCTTCTCTTGAAGTGATGCACGCCACACTGGCCATCACAGATTTGTGGATGATGTAAAGGATGTCACTACCCACATTAAAGGAATGCAGTCCCCTAAGAAAACGGAGCCTGCTCTTCCCTGCCTCTGTGTTACTGAACCAGTCCAACCTGACATTAATATGGACCCACACATTATAGGAATGGTCCACCACTAAATGAAGTTATTACATCTGTATTTTATTTCTTTATAAATGCTATATATATATATTTTTTTTTTTCTGTTCTGCAGATTTGTCTTCCGTTCATCTTGGGGGCATTCTTGTCGAAGATTCTCGTCGGGTGAGTATAACTTTAAATTCCCAACATGGTCCTCTCTCTGACTCTTTCACATGGGTCATGGTTATAAGCCTGACGCCTGGTATTAAAAACGTCTTAAAACTCAGAAGTTCTCTTGAAGCAATTGTCATAATGTCTTTCTATTTAAAACTGTACGAGTTGCTAATATTTAGTATGTTTTACTAGCGGTGCGAGACAGACAAGTGCATGCTATTTTGCTCTTATGGACGGGTACATCGTGACAGCCTACAGGGGTCAGTATGTAACCCTCGAATAAGGGCGAACATTCACATACAGTGCACCATAAGCTCTTTGAGGACAGGGCTTCTTTTCATAAGAGTTTCTCTTTGCTGAGTCAGAGTAGGTCTTTTCAAGTCCGGCCCAAGATTTTACTTTGCTGCCTTGGATAAGAGTCAGGCCCTTTGTTGAAGTAATCTGGCGTTGGGCACATTGTCGCTGGACCAGCTGTGATTGAACAAAACTCTTTGTTTTATGGTACAAATGGGATATTCAACTGCTTCTCACCATTATTGGCAGACCGCTACTGACCTTTGTCATGGTGTGCAGATGCCATTTACATTCCTTCTCTCACTCTTTCTCTGGTTTGTAACAGCCAGTGACCAGTGTTCTTCTGTTTGTTGTCTGAGAGGGCAGTGAATTCTGCTGAGGACGTTTAACATTCTCCTCATTAGTGTCTGTATCTTCTACTAAAATCTGGTAAAACCCTTAGATGATGTGTTCCTCAAGCCCTGGTGTCGCCAAGTACCAATACAACTAGACATGATAAAGGTGAAACCCGTTAATAGATGAGAAATTAGTAGTCATTTTATATAGACTCTTTTCACAGTACACAGTACTCAACATATGCCATTAAAACAAAGTATTAGAAGTTATTGTTGGCAGGTGTTTCACTACTAACTATTTCACGTCTCCTCTTCCAGGCTGGAGGAAGATTCAAGCTGCTTCTTTGACAACAGCCACACGTCTCCGGCCCGTACATGTGCTCGTTGGCACTGGTGGAGGTTATGTGGGTTACTGGCAGTATGGCAAATACAAGGACAGGGAGCTGGAGAGGCAGGGGATTGAAGTTCCACCCCACGTAGCCAATGAAATGGAGGTAATGGACTTGAAAGTGGGGGCCATCGCTGCTTTCACAGTCTTGCTTTGTGTTCTTAAAATTGCACATTGGATTCTGGGATATTCTGTAACAATCGGTAGCCTTTTCAGCTCCTGATATTTGAGCGACAAACTTGATGAGAGCTATTTGCAAAGTGCAGACCGTGTTATCAATGGGGTAAACACCACTCGCGTACTTCAGCTTTAACATACTTTTTTCTACTATTACTTGGTGCATCATGGGAAGTGTGCCATATCAGACACATCTATTGATCTGTAGCACTGTAGTTTATATCTCCGGTTCCCTTGCTTGTCTTTGTATTGTATTGAATCTTTGTGCGGTATGGGCTTTAAGAGGCTTTCTGCATCTACCTATAAGGTGCTGTGAGACTAATCAGGAGTCGTGTTAGCCTCACTCTTGCCCAACTTAAGTCATTATGTCTTTTAGGGGGAGAAAATGATTTGAGCACAGCCATTGCATAAGGCAGGATATCGTACAGATTGTTCAGTTTTTCTTATTCACAATTCAAAACAATAAGATGATACCTTCGGGGTAATTTCAGAAGGGCTAATGTGCCCACTGTTGTTCAGAACCCTTTAACGGGAAGCAGTTCAAGTCATTTGTGAATTTCTTTTGCAGTTCTTGATTTTCCAACTTAACCATGAACAGATTCATATCAGAGTGTAAAGAAAAGTGTTTTTGAATATCTGGAAGTGATTGCATGAACGTGGTGTGCATTTGCTTCAAATCAGTTTCAAAAATAACTGGAAGAGTAAGGTACCTCTTGAGTTGTCGCTGTCCGTGTGCTCACAAGTGTTTACAGCTGTATCTGAGTTATGTTACCACGTGGCGACTCGTGTGCTGAAGTGGACATCAGTATTCCAATAATTTAAACTATTGGCATCACAGGGAAGCACCAAGCAAATCATTTATTATCACAACATGTGTAGAACTCTTGAAATTGAAACCCCTTTTCAGATGGCATAGATTTAGAAGAGTACTACACCACATTTTAGCATATGTGGCCAATGATCACAAACCTGGCAAATTAGTGAGGTGGGTGTGCATAGATTCTTAGTTCTGGGAGTGGTGGATGATAAGCAGACTCTGAAATCATCCTCCACAAGCAAACATGCTCTGTACTGTGTCTAATTTACGCTGAGAATGAGGACACACAAAGCCAATCTCTGTACAATTGTCATCCTATTTTCCTGTTTTAGATGAAGCTGGCTAATTTTTTTTACCTGACGATATGAACAGTTGAACAAAGAATATCTTTAATCTGAAAAGCCCACAACCCCTCAATGAGTAAAGCAGAGTAGTGAGAGACTGACAGCAATATACACAAAATGAGTGATGTGAGGCCTTTTGATTATGAGTGACCAGTGCAAATGCAAGCTTGTGGGCTTATTACGTTCGTGCTCAGTGCAGGGTGTCTCAGCGTGTGTTGAAAACGTCTGTCTTCTGGATTACTGTATTCCCCTTTAAAAGATGATGGACAGGGCAGCACTGGGAGGCAGCTAGTCTGCTTTTGATTGGCTGTCGGAAAATGGTGTTTGTGGCACATGTTGAGACGCCACATGCAGCCCCGCATCCTAGAAAGTTTTACATTGTTTAATGTTTCTTTGGTTTGTTTAATAAAGGACGTTATGTTTTACTTTCTAAATGGATGTCTCATGGTGACAGTTTTAAAATAAGACAAATGGAGAATAAAGGAGAGAAGAACATAACTGTTGTTACACAAAGTATATTTATGCGATATTTATGAATTACCACCTATGCTTCACACCAGCAAATTCGCATCTCTCCCGCTCGTGTATGTGGATTTCACCTTCATCAAACTACAAATCTTTTAATTCTCGTGGATACGCCTCTTCTTTGGGAAGAAACTGTACTTTTCCCTGATAGGAGCATGAATTAGACGATCTACAAGTCTCTTTTCACTGTTCTGTTATTTCACCGAGTAATAATTTCCGTTTGTTTGTGCTAATAAGATCTTTACTATCCTTTTTTTTGAGACTTTCTGATTTTAGTGCTTTGATTATCTCTAACCTGCTCTGCATGTATATCGCACCAACATTTTTGAATTCCTTACGACATTCTACTTTGTCATCTACTCTTTGCTTTTTATTTCCTGTGCCAGGTGTGGTTAAATCTCTTGGCACAAAGACTCGTCTTGCAGGACATGAAAGTGTCTCTTTTCAGAAGATCACGTCTCGTCTCCTTCCAAGATTTTTTTAATTTTTTTATAATAGAGAGACTTATTTTGGTGACTTCACTCTGAGAGGCACTGAGATAAATACTTATTGCTTTACTAGATGTTGACCCTAGTAACTGATATTGTTTTTAATAAAGCAAGTACCAAAGATACAGCAAAACTCTATGAGTTGTCAGACTTGAGGCGTGGGGGAATGTGGTGCATGTCTGAAGATGCTAATCAGTTTCTTTAAGTTGTTAGGCTATCAGGCTTTCATAGAGCACCACTCAGCCCACCTTCATGTGTTTCTATGTTGTATAGTCAGAATGTGTTTGCCATGAGATATCGTTGAAAGAAATCAGACTTTTTCCACCTTCACCGGAATGCTAGTTTTACTTTTTTATTTTTTAATCTCTCCAGTGTCTCTCAATAGCGACAATACATTGGAAACCTGGGTTTAGTTTAATTCAAAATGTTTACTAGTTAGAGTAAGTTATCCTTATAGAGGCAAGAAGATGTATGAAATTATTGTCCTCGTGAGTGTGCTAGACTTCGGTTTGATGCTCAGACGTGATGGTTAGCAGCACACCTTGGTGTGTAGTAGTGAGTTCGGGTGACATAGTTGAGTGCTGGATTGACAGAATTATCAAGAAGAGAGAACAAGTCATTCTAACGTATTTTTAATGGCGTGCAACCTCCTAGGAATGCTGCATCGTGCAACATTTTTGATGGGAGTCTCGACCTGGTTATGCTACCCATACTGCTCAGCTGGTACACATTCAAACCCCTGCCCAGTGTATTTCATTAATAAAGCTGAAACTGTGTTCTTCTTAGGTACAGGTGCTGTAGGATAAAGTGTACCTCTCAAGTACTTCATGAGCGTTAATCAAAACATGTACTCGTCTGTCTGAGTGGGTAAATGCTGAAAATTTTAATGTGATAACAAATGTTTTCAGACATATAGTGAACGCTACTCAGTAGCCAACAAGGTCTGTCAGGCAAGATCTACTGGTTCAGAGCGACTGTGTCCGAGAAAGCGTAGAGGCCTGTGCTTGACCCGTTATGTCAGTAGTAGAGCTGCCAGTAAGACAACATGGCCAGCAGGCAATACCCACACATGTTGGGATGCTGGAGTTTGAGCCCTGGCAGTCCATGTAACCCCTGCACAACATAATGGTTGTGATTTGTCTGAAATGTCTGTGCTGTTTTTTGTTATTCCTGTAGTTTACTTTTTATGATGCATTTATGCTTCCCATTTCATTTGTCTTCAGCTTCCTAGTTTCTGATGCTGTGCCACAACAGCTTCCACATGTGGTGCAACTGTAGACATTCTGTTTAATGTTCCTGTTCTCTACTTGCCTGTCCATTTTTACAATTTTTGCTGTCCACTGCTTGCTCTCTCCTGTACATTTTAAAAATGGCAACCATTGATTAGGCTAGAGTGCTGTGTTGTGCAGTTTTGTTGATTGATTTGACTTGTGCTGGTGAATCGGACTTCCATGTTATGTTTGGTACAGTATGTTGGTTTTTGGTAGTAGGCATTAAATGTTTCAAATGGTGGTATTTTATGCCTACATATTATATGAAAACTGTAGATCTACATAACGTCTAGTATTGAGGTTAAATTCAATCCAACTTTAACTCGTTTGTGCAAATGGCATGGTGTGTAAATCTTGCTCTACACTCAGAGGATTTTCAGCAAACTGAAGTTGTGGGTTTCTATTCATTTTTGAGAAAAAAGGCCTCATCCTTCCTCCGGGGTAGACCAAGCGTATGCAGCGTTTTTGTGACCGTTGACTATACACCTTGACGCTGACTGTGGCCTGAAAGACTTGTCAGAGAATGTAAACGATTGAGAGGACAGCTTTCACTTGGTTGATTCTCAGTAAAATGTATTTTGCGGTATATGAAAATAATCCATTGTACTGTGGAAGGATTGACTTTAAACATATCTTTGTTTCCAGTACAAGACCCGTGGAATTCATTCTTCACAGAGCCTCTGGAAGCTTTCTTGATCTTGGTATGATGTGATATCACTCATCTATACAGATAAGACACAACTTGACAAAGTTTCTCATCTTTTTATAAAAGTTGGTTGCCTTTATGATTTACAAATTATAATCTCTCTATTGTAATAAAAAATATTGGGACAAGACAAGACTTTTTGGAAGGAAGTCCTGCGAGATGGAGACTTTTACTACCCCCAGAGAGAGAGCATGGCCAGCGGAGTAAAACGTAAGGCTTGTAAACATACCTAAGTTGATAAGTTTGATAAGCCAATAGAGATGAATGGAGAAGAAAAAGAAATACAGAAATAATTGCTTCCTCTGTGCTTTAAAAGCTTATTCTAAAATATTACTGATTAGATCCTGCCATGTTTTGAAAAATATCTGTACAGATCCTCTGAGTATTTGATTTTTTCCAATTTCAAATAGTATAAAACATCGGTTTCCCACTCACTTAAAAGAGGAGAGTTAGGATTCTTCCAGTTTAGCAAAATAAGTCTGCGTGCTAAAAGTGTCGTGAATGCAATCGCACTTTGTTTGTCCTTCTCCACTTTAAACCCATCTGGAAGAACCCCAAACACAGCTTAGGAGGGATTGTGAGAGTTACAACTATTTTCAAACAAGACCGCGGTCATCAGTTGCATTCTGGCACTTACCCTGGACAGACACCAATCCATTAAATGGCTTACTTATGAACACACTCTTACTTACGAAGATCCAATTTAGAATCACCCATTCATCTAAATATGGCAGCTAGAAACAATGAAATCAAATGAATTAATGTGAAAATTGTCAATCGTTTACACAGCAAATTGGTTATATGTGTATCAATATCAATAGACTGTGCTGAAACAGATGTTGGTGATGTTGCGTAAGATGAAAACATAACCCATAGAATATCTACAAACGTTAACACCGTCTGGTCTTCCACCTGCCAAATTACTGTTGAAAGAAGGATGTATTGCAATATTATTGCGTACTTTATGTCTGAGTGATGGGCTATGCAATAGGACAAGATTAGTTGTATTAAAAATTGGTCTAACAATTCTGACGTAAAATTAACAGGTGACAGAAAGGTAATGTAGTAAATATTCTGTGAATAACATTAGACACCAAAGATCTTGATATGCCATTCATGTTCAAACGTTTACAGTTACCCGTTAGAATAGCTTTTGCTATGACAATTAACAAATCACAGGGACAAACATTCGAAAAACTCGGTTTATTTATTGGAAACAAAGAAACGATATTCACTCATGGGCAGTTACACGTTGCGTTGTCATAATGAAACTCCAAGCACAGAATCAAAATTCAATGCAATTTTGAAGAAAAGTTAATTCCAAATATCGTTTTAACTGAAGTTTTAAAGTAAAACTGAAAATAATGCATATGTAACAATTCCCATGAAAATAAAAATCTCTTTAAATTGTATATCTGGTTAACCAAACCCCGGGGGTTGGGGAGCGAAGCAAGCAGGGGGCGGAGCTCCCTAGTTACTTTTAAGATAATAAAGCTGAGAGGTTTACACAAGATACTTTTCCAGTCATCCTTACAACAGTATAAGATGGGTCTCATGGGAGAGAGAGCCTTACTTGGAAGCCTATACCGGATCATTAAGTGGCGTTGTACAGTTACCTCTCAAAGTAACCCGAATACACGTGGGATGTGGGAAATGCACAGAGTGAGCGTACAAACTCCATGCATGGGCTTTTCTGCATGAAATAATTGCTATTTACCTTTTTTATATTACGTTCTACGTAAGATGTGTGGATATTAAACTTCTCTTTTAGATTAGTAAAGATTACTTTTCATTAAACAAGGATACCCTGTCATAACATTCTCAAGCCCATGTAGTCCATTTCGGGGTTAATGGATAGAGTGTGTGTGGTGTCCAACAGTGTACCAAGTGCCAGTCCATCAACACTTGACAAGTATTTAGTGGCAAAAATGTAACCCTTAAAGAAGTGCACTGGAGATGCGTGTAATTTTAAGCACTGCTGCCCATTTTAAGAAAGGTGGCTGTGAAAACACTGAAGGAGCACCTGAATGTGTTGCTGTGCAGGCCAGAATCAAGAGTGTGAAGTGTGTTGGTTTTGGGGGTGGGCTGATTTGTCAACCAGTGAGTAACAACATGCTGCTGGATATCTGTAAGGCCAGAATGACCTGTATTTTGTACTTTGTGTTCTGTCACTGTGCATATTTGGTTTAGGCTCATCACACTGGCCCGCCTGCTTTGTTGATGTTGTCTGTGAAGGTGCTTTACTCCAGGTTCTGTTTTTATAGTAGCCTCGCTTCTGTTTGGCTTAATCTGTATTAACTGCACATGCCTCAGGTTTTTATTTAGTGAGAGCTTATGGTTCACTTTATTAAGTCCCATCAGATCTCCCAGTCTGTCATCCACACTTTTCTTGTAGCCTTGCTGGGGTTAGTGATTTGGTCAAGTCGTCACCTAACCTGAGACTGACAGCTGGGCATTTCTTGTGATTGTGTGGCGCTGTCCTGTTCTGTTGTGTGTTTGGGGACAGAGCCAATTAAACCTTGATCTGTTGGGATTATAATCGAGCTACGTGTAACTGAGGATGTGGGCTGATTGAGGGCTGCTTTCATCAGTCTCTGTTTAAAGTTGCCATCAAGGGCTCAGTTACTTCCTGAAACGGTGAGCCACATAAGCAATCCTAGTACTGCATGTGTTCTCGGGTCAAATGGCATCCATGGTCTGACTCTGATGGAACAAAGATCTATCAAGTGGGTTGGCATTATTTATTTATTTTTGGTGCCTATGTTAACATTTATCAAATCATGTGCCGGGTTCTTCCATGTCACAGGTACTCTGTTAGATGACATGATGGACAGAGTTCACTTTTCTATTCTCACTTTATTAAAACGTACTGCCTTCTTTCCTCCACATAACCTTTCTGAAGTGAAAATTTTCAAGGCTGGTGTATTGATTCACCAGGTGCAAATTGTCTTTGATTTCATTTCAAGAAAATAAATAATCATCTGTAAAAAAAAAAAAAAGTATGTTTTACATTTTGGACACTTTGTCAAGTAGGAGTGGGTCACCCGGCTAGTGTTTACTTCAGAGAGTGTACCCTGCTGCTATTTCTGATTTGGCCTTTATGTCTCTTCACATTCCTTCCTAGCTAGTGGTCGCGTCAAGTTATTGTGTGGGCCCTGTGTCAGCCTGTAGTCTTTTTTTAGGCCCTTTTTCACTCTTGTAGTTTTGTTTGAGGAGTGGAATTTGTGGGTAGGACTTGTTAGATGATCTCTTCCTTCAGGAAGATCCTGCCTTTTAAGTTGTGGGGTGAGAGAACTGGTGAGGCGGAAGAGGCTGGCCTTGCATTTGAACACAGAGATGGGGGTAGGGCCGAGAGAGAGAGAGAGAGAGAGACACAAGCCTTCAGTCAGCTCTGAGCAAAAAGGAAAACTCTGGAAAAGTTTATCATCATTCTAGGAGAGAAGAGCTGAGCTGCGCTGCTCCCGATTTTCCTTTTTTGTGTGAATTTTTATCTTCAAGAATTATCAGGTTAGTAAATTAATATTCTAAATCCATAGGTATTTTGGCTTGTCTTCTTAGCCTCACTGGTTGTTTTATTCAGCTGACTGTTATTTGCTTCCTTGGCTTTGATTTTTTTTTTCATTTGATCTCTCCAGCTTTGTAGTCTGCTGCTTCCCTTGATGTATTTCTTAGTCTTCCAACCTGAAGCAGAACATTCTCTGGTTTGGCTCTTCCTGCTCCCGCTAACTGAGATCCTTTTCCTCGTTCACACGTTTGTCTCTTGTGTTGTGCGTGTGTGCACATGCCGTGTTTATTCTCTATGTACTACTTGAGCACCCCAGGATTGTGTTTCCTACCCCTGGGATTAGTATGTGTTTTGCTTTTACTGGTGTAGTTTTCAGCCAGCTTCACTTTTGGTGGCTTTGTCATTTGAAATGTTGATGATCTCGCCTCGCTACACTTGTATCCAATAATTCATAATTCTTTATTTCTTACCCTTTCTCTTGGTCACTTTTGTTTTTGAGATCTAGAACTGCACATTTGCTAAGAAAGTGCGCGTTGGATTGTGAGAGGTTTACGGCAGCTGCTAGTGGGCTGCAGTGTCTTGAGTGAACGATGTGCCGCCAGAGTGTTCAGTTCCGGCTTGCTCAGAAGTGACGTAGGTAGCGGTGTTATTTCAGCCCACAGGGAAGAGCAAATTAAGCAAAGGCGGAAAGATTGGGAGGGCTTGATGTACCGCATTTACTGCTTAACATGAGGGATCCACCGCTGTTAATCAGCTGGCTCGTATCTCTTGATGTAGAGTAAACATGTTGTATAGTCCTATGGCCTTGCGTGGTGGTAGTGGCTGCCTAGCATTATTATCATGTGTAAATAATATAAAGCCTGACTTTTAATGGGCTGTCTGCTGCACATCTTTCCTTTTTATTGAGTGCTCACAGGTTTAAGCCGTGGCGTAAATCTCCTCCTCTAGGGTTGTGGAGATGTGCCAGGGTGGGCACTATGAACAGGGCTCTACACAATCGCGGGGGAGTTCCTTTTCTTTTGATTGATTGTAGATTCCAAGTTTGTTTTGTTAAGCTTTTTACACAAAGGTAACTGTCTGAGCTGCACAAACAAACTGACGCTTGGAAATTGTCATCTGTTGGTGTTAGCGTTGCATGTTTTCTCAGGCCCACTGTTACTGGTTCATGGCTGGTCTAAAGTGCTCTTAATGTCTTAGTGGCAGTCACACTGTTATTCTCATGTTAGAGCAAAACCTCTCCATAGCGTTTCAGGATGCACGTACAAGTTATTGGAAGAGGAAGAGGAAATGGTGCAGCCTCCTGTCAAAAATGCATTCTGTACATAACGGCGTATTCTGCTTAGTGTAACAGGTTTAAAGGGAAACTTTTTGTACTTTTAAAAATTTTTTTTTTTTATGTCATTAAAATGTATGTTCCGTGTCTGTTTTTTTTTTAATTAACATCATGAAATGAAAGTTGTTGGAAATCCGTGTTTGAGAGCAGTGAATTAAATTAGTCCGTGTATTAAATTTGTGCCCTTCATGTGTTGAGGTGTATGGAGAGCTTCTTGTGGCAGGCAGAGGGAGCAGACCAGGGCAGAGTTTGAGGAGTGGCCAGAGCTTCCTGTGATTCAAATAGCCAATCCCGGTGCCAGTTAGTAGTGTTGTTCTCTAAATGCCGATGATGTCCTCCAGTCAGAAAAGATGATATTAGCCACAGCAACTGCACTAACCCATCTACCAAATGCCCAGAGTCTTCAGGTTGTTAGGCCACAGCATTTTGATAGTCTTTTTCTAGGATGTCCACAGTAAAGCCCAATAAAACATTTTCAAATGGGCTCAAGGCCAAAAGGGCACCCAATAAAATCGAATATGACTAAAGAAAACAGGGTGACTTTACAACCCTGAATGCAACTCTAGACTTTTCAAACTTATTTGACCACTTAGCCCTCTGCCCCTGCTCACTTTATGTCTGGTACGGTTGCTCACTTTCATTGCGTCATTTTGCTTTGTCTACTGGGGTTGTCTCATACGCAGGTAGTCATCCCGTCCAGCAGCTCTAAACAGTGTGCCAGTCTGTCACAGGTCACCGATTTAGAGCCTTCAGTTAACTTAGCATGCAGTTGGAAGGGAAACGGACAAACCTTAACAAAGCCCATAAAGACATGTGAAGGAGCCGCCTCCGCACCGGTGGGGTCAAGACTTGACTGGAAGAGACCGCCGTGAATCTCGGCCTATTTCACTGGGCCTACCATTTTAGAGATGTTTAAAATAATTCCTCAAATGCCTAATATCATGTGGTAAAAGAATGAAAGAACTTAATTAAAATACAATGGTAAAATTACACAATTTGTGTGCAGTGTGTATGTGTTGGGCCTAAAATGTATTCTTTTGATTTTTTTTATATCCATTCTATTGAAGCATGCAACGATTACTTGGAGGCCTTGTGGTGCCCTCAACGCCCCTTAAGGAAGGTGAGCAGAGGCCCATTCACCCATAGTAGAAAAGGTTTCCATTGGTGTGATTGACATATTTGTCAAATATCCTCGGCTGTCAGTACCATCTCATGACTCGAAGACCAGGCATATCTGCTCTTCATGACACTGATCCGTGAATGGACGGTCACCAGAGGGGTTTAAGTTAATAGCTATTGCCGTGAGGTGGCAACCTGTGTGGGTAATAGAAATGGGCATCAAGGATATCTGCCACAAAAAGTCCTATGATTGATGACTTACTTACATCCATTACATGAATTAAAGACCCCTGCCTCTGGTTGGCAGTTGTACCACACAGCATGACAGCTTCTGTTCTGTTGGTATCTTCTGTGACATGCACTTTTGTTTGTCCAGTCTCAGATGCCACACATTGCACTTGGCAATGGTGAACCACAGAAGATGTGACAGGCATCATGAGTAAAGTCCCACCTCTGCAAGCTGTCAGGCCCTTGGTTCTTGGCTTCACCAGCTGACCTGTGTGGAGAGCCATATTGTCCTAGATGGCCTGTAGTGTGATGTCCCAATTTGTTTGAGGTGTTGTTCCTGTGAACTCCCGGGTGTGATAACCTTTTTGCAGACATTGTTGTCAGTGCTTTCCTAGACTGGAGAGATGATCATGGCAGTGGCATATCGCTCTATTGGGAAAGCAGGCAGAACCCATGCAGGATTTACAAACGAGTGCCAGTTAGACTCGGCATTAGCTGTGAAATTAAACTTCCTGTTGTCTCTGCATTGGACTCTGCATATGGCGCGGCAGGTCAGGCCCTGGCTAGACACTGGGAATACTTCACTCCCTCAATAGGGTGTAATGCAGTGGTGCTAGATGAGAAGGTTCAGTTAGTGATCAGTCCCAGTATCTGCAGTGTGTCTGGCTTGGTCACCCCATCTGTCTGTCCCCCCCCCCCCCCATCACTGCCTGCCACAAGAAGCTCTCCATGTCCACATCAACACAGGAAGGGCACTAATTTAATATACAGACTATACTGCAAAAAAGACCCAAAAAAAAAAACGCTGCAGTTTAAACTTAGGCACAGAAATGGACCCAACCCACAAGACATTGCTGGCACTACTTCCTCTTCATCTGAGGAGGACATATGCAGCAGATTTAACCTTTGGTGTAGTACGGGACAGAATGAAATCACAAGTCCAACCTGTCTCCGTTCATTTTGAATGTTGGACTTGCTGAAGACGATGGCTCTGTTTCTCTTATTCCCAGTTAGTCTGCTGGCTGTCGTCTTGTCCTTAGGATGATCTACCAGATCATAATTGCCTGTTTTGGGAATTGAAATTCTTTTCAGGTCGGTCCTTTTTCAATGAAATGCTTAATCCTGTCGTTTTAGTGAGGGATGGACAGATTGGCGGTATGACAGTCTGACTTGTGTAGTGCTCCGTTCACAGAGCAGCACTTGTTACAGTTTGAACAGGCTGGAGGAGTAAACTCTGGCAGGATGACCATTTTAAATAGAGCCTTGATCTGTGAAGTTTACACAGCAAGTGGCCATTTCTCGTAGTGTATGTGTTACTGCTGATAGATTTCACTCCTTTCTGTAGCTCGTGTGTCTTCCTTGGGTTCCTAGAAAACTGGAGCCCAGGCTGGCAACAAGAGGACCGTTTAGTGTGCTCCACGTGGACCAGAGAGTTGGTTCCAAGGTGTCCATAATTTGACTTTTTAGCTCTGAGGCATGCCTCCTCTTCAGTAGTTTGTACTATCAACTACTGGCCTGTCAGGGCCCCGCTCCATTCATCCAGAAGTTCACTTCCGAGTCGCCTGCTGTAGGACTGGCACCGATTAGTGCAGATTAGGGTCACAGGAAAGTGACCTGATACTCCTGTTACCTGTCCGATAGAGAACTCAGGCTAACATGAAGGATTAGTGTGCCTAAATATAGAGCAGGCACACCACCTCGAGAGAGATTAGGGTCATTCATGCTTGATGTCCACCTATGCCCGCCTGTACATGAGTGAGTTTGTGTATCTACTTTACTTGGTCCTCTGTGTGATGAAATCTGTTGCTGATGTCATCTATTTTTTTTTTCTCCCTTCTCAATGTTTGCCTTTATTCACAAATGACTAGCAGTGTTAGATAGTCCTTTTGCCCGCTCGGTGGTATCATGCTCTGGGCGTGTGGAGGACGGGGTTGCCTGGCAATCTTTACCAACCCTATAACAATACATATTTACAGAGCTGCTGTGTCCGCCTCCCTCTTCATCTGCTTGGGCATCAGCTGACACTGTGAGTAACGAGGAGGAAGCAAATTGCCATAGTCAGCAGAAAAGCTCCAGGGAATTGGGAGCGGGGGGCTGACGTCACTTCCAGCGAGCGTGAGGCTGAGCTGCCAGAGGGAAGAACAGGCGAGAGCTCCATCGACTTAATCCGGTGATCATGTGTCAGGCGAGCCTGCAGCGAGCGCCGCTGAACACGAGGAAATGGTGAGATGCCGCAAATCTTTACATAGCCCTCCTACTTGCTACAATCTTCACAAAGTTAAAATTCTTGTGCGCCGGCCTCGCGCAAGCTCCTCTGAACAGCTGGGGGAATGTGAAGAGCAGCGAGAACGCGATGGCTGTGGCCTTGCTGAGGGTTCTGCCTCACGCCGGCAAGCCCGCTTCAGGTACTGTGGATGCAATGTCTCTCTCTCTCCCTCTCCCTCCCTCCCTCTCTCTCTCTCTCTCTCTCTCTTTGTGTCTCTTTCTGCCTTTCGGGTTAGACTGTCACCCCCGCGTTGTATGAAGCCCCCTCCGCTTTGCCTTGTTTGTGTGTTGCTTAAGTAGAAACAGCAAATTAGGGAGGCTGGTAAGAACCAAAAGACCGCATGCGATCACAGTGCTTTCTGAAAACCCTGGGAAATGCTCAGGGAACAGTGCCTGGAAGTGTGTGAGCGCGCGGCGCATCTCCCCGCTTTGCACAGGGTGAGCTGAGATGCAGAGGCACTTTGGTGCACTGATTGGCCAAGCTGTGCCTGCATTGAACAGGAGGGGGAGGGGTGCGGCAAAGGCCAGCGATGCGATGAGATGAGCTTCTCTCTGCTCTCCCAGCACTTTTCCTCCAATGAGCAGGAATAAAAGGCTGGGAGATGAATGGCTGTAGAGCTTCGCCGACATGCACTGGGGAAGGCGACTGCCGTGGTGAGTGACCATGCCGGGCCGGTGTGTGTTTAGGCGGCAGACTGTTGAATGATTGGAGACCTGGCTTGTCCGCCGTGTCCTCTTGTCTTGTATGGGCAGGCATTGTGTTGGAGTTGGAGGGCCTGCTTCACTAAAGTGCACAAGTCCGAGGCAGACCCCTCTCTGAGTGATAGGGGTGACAAGTCCTGTGTAGCATGTGACCCCCAAGCAATGTATAGGTGTCTTGTATTGGTGCACGCCATGCCGACCTATGGGCTGCTGCCCGTGTTTTCCACGGCTGTGGGGGTCATCTGTCATTGTGTTCTTAGTCTTTGTTATCTCGTGCTCTGGTGCACCTTCTGAGAGTCTCTTTCAGGTTCCAAATCGTGTCAGGCCTCTAAACCTGGGATAGATGTCCAAGACCACTTGCACAATACTTAGTCAGGAGTAGGACACAAACAGAATTATTGGGGGTGCCCCTTGGTCTGAGGTGACCTTCCTAGACAGCAGTTGACTGTTTGCATTCATCATCACAGTGAAGTGGATTTTTTAACTTCTAAATGTCCAAAGACCACCATTGACGCTTAAAAAAAAGTGTTACCTGGGAGTCTTCATACTGCATGCTGGTCTTTTTGTTCTTTACTGGGCACGTGACGCTCTTTTCATGCACTCATGAACTTGCCGACTATTTTGACTTTTGTAGAATTGCTGCCCCTCCTAGTCTTCAGTCATTACTGTCACCTGTACTGTAAGGGCCGCAATCCTTACATGCTTGTGCCAGGGGGCATGCGGCACTCTCTGCCATTGCTGCATAATCAGAGCTTGAATTGTATTTGTGGTGCCACGATCTCTACCTGCCTGGCACTCCTGGACTCAGGATGCTGGCACCACGTTGGCCACATTTTTCTGTGTCCTGTCATAAATGTTTGTGTTGTGAGAGAGGAGATGTGGCATCCTGCAGTTTAACAAAAACAACTTGTATGGATGCTCCTTCAATGTGTCCCGACATGGCCAGTGTGGCTCAGCGCACTGCATTACAGCCTGGGTGAAGAAGACGACATGTTTTGGTAGATTTCTGTGACAGGACATAATCCACGAACTGTAAGCTGGCTAACATGATCGTTCATGTGTGCTGTCCATGTTGTTGCTTTTGGGTTGGCATTGCGGGCTGCTGGAAGCTCATGTTTTTTTCCTCCCTGCAGATCTTGAAGTCACAAAGTTGTGTCTCCATCACCCCTACATGGCCTGCAGGGTGAGATGGAGGCCGTTTTTGTGAATTGTGAACGAGTACTGTGAGTGAAACCAAGAAGCTGTAAGCCGAGCTGACCCCTGTCCTTTGTGCATTTCTCCCCCTCTGCTCACCCACAGGTTACATTTTCCACAGCTGGCCCTGCGCCGCAGACTTGGTCAGCTGAGCTGCATGTCCAAACCCGCACTGAAGCTGCGTTCCTGGCCGCTGTCCTTCCTCTACTATTTCCTGCCCTTTGGAGCTCTTAAACCACTTGCCAAGGTGGGATGGAGACCAACTAGTCGGGTAAGGGTCTCCGGGTCGGATCACTACTTTGTAATGAAGGAAGCCTTGCTGGGTTGGGCTGGTGTCGTCGTCTCATTCTGTGCTCAAAATCCCAGAATCCATTGTGTGCCAATGTACTGTATAATCCATGATGCAAAGTACGCTGATTATGTCCTTGTGGCCCAGATTCCACTATGTTTGCTTCATGTCCAATGTGTGTACTTAATGAAGTGTATTAGAGTCCAAGACAGGCTGTTATTCCCAAATCACACAGTGCTAATGCCAATGTGTACAGTCATGCCACGCCTGTGCACAAGTGTTTGGACAGGGACATAGTTGTTATTCTGATGGCTGTGTGCCCATGCTTACTGGTATTGAAGTGAAACAAAGAAGACGGGCTTCTTCTGCAGAATGGTAGAGGAACTGCAACTCCACCCAAAAGTAGTTGGACACTTGGCTGGTTAGCTGTCCCTTGGTGTGTGCCATCCCATCATCATGCCCGGCAGCATCAGTCTGACAAAAGGTGACGGGTGAGTCTTCAGGTGGGGTTTTCTGTTGCTGTTGTCTGAAAAATCGGACATAATCAAAGCGAGTGAGATCAGAAACAGCAAATGGCCTGGTAGAGCAAGGAAGACCACCGCAATTGCTGACGACAGAATACTTATAACAAAAACGTCCAGATTGAGAACGCTGTGCCCAAGACGGCCATCAAGAGGAGATTGCACAGAACTGCTGATGAGCTTCATGAACAGAAATGTTGGGTTAAGGTTTACACGGAAGTACCTTAGAAAGCCTGGGGAGTTCTGGGATAGGTGCCAGATGGAGAAAGAATTTGGATGGGGGGGGTTGGGGCGGCTGCTGCTGCTCGTGATCTCAAGAATGCCACCTTCCCCACCACCACCAGCTTTGTGATCCAGGTTGGGGGTGACGTTATGACTTTGGTACATACATCTGACACTGCTGCCCATCCCCCTTATATTTACTGATGGAGGAGCAGAGACATTGAACAGGGTCCTTCAAAACGCACTGGACAGGTGCTTTGCGCTGCAGCAGGACCAGGCCAGAGCTTTCGGTTACAGCTACGAGAGTTCTTCAAGACCACCACCTGGAATGGCACAGTCAATGCCCACGTGGAATCTGCTTGGGTGTGCATTTCACTTGATGAGGACAAGACCAGAGGACACAGGACAGGCCTGGCAGAGCATCGCCAAAGAAGATGCTCGCCGATGTCAGAGGGTGGTCCACTCGTGGACTGCAGACCGAGTATCATATGAAAGAGTGCAGCTTTATTTAAGATGATGTGAATTTGTCCGGTTACTTTTGGGTCTTTGAAATGGGGGACAGTTCCTCTACCATTCATCTGTTTCATTCACAAGCCCCTCGATTTAACACTGCACTTGAGCTTGTGTCCTTTGTGTCATTTCAATGCCAGTATGTCCAGGTAGAGCCACACTAGTGATAGTAGTGTCCCTGTCCCCATGTGGCCACTGACATCTCTGAATGCATTGCCCAGCGTTTCTGCCTTTTGGTAAAGGCACAGGTACACAGGGCTGCTGTTTGGTTTCTCCTCCTCCTAACTTAATGTGTTTATTCAATTCACTTTATTTTGCTGGACCTGCTTATTCTCACACAGGGCCAAGCCAAGTAAATCCACTTCCTTAGCTCCCCCCCAGGCCTGACTTTAATGATAACATGTGCCCCCTTCTGTAGTTTAAATACTTACTGCTCATTTAGACATCCATTTAGAAAACCAAAGAACTGCCCCCCCACCCCAAGGTAGTGTGCCACGTGCCTCAGCTCTCTTGCTGGCGCATTTGCTCAGGGTGAGCCCTGGCCATGTGTGTTGATTTTCCACAGGGGGGAAAAATGGCCATCTGGAGGTCCCCACAGTGTAGCACCTGCTGTGTCAAAGTGGGCAAAAAGGAGCACAGACAGACAAACAGTGGGCAACCTTGCATCAGATGGCCATGGCAGTGCTGTCACCTGCTGCATGGCTTTCTGCCAGTGCTGCCCCCCTTGTCTGCTCACCATGTTTGTTTATTTGTTCTCTCCTGCTATTTCAGATGGGTGCCCTTCTCCAGCCTGCCAGGCGTTTTGCCTGACTCAATGTCTTTTTGATCATTCCAGGTGGCTCTCTATAAGTCCATCCCAACACGCCTGCTGTCCAGAGCATGGGGGCGACTTAACCAGGTTGAACTGCCCATGTGGCTGAGGAAGCCCGTCTATAGCCTCTACATCTGGACGTTTGGGGTCAACATGAAGGAAGCAGCTGTGGAAGACCTGCAGCACTACCGCAACCTCAGCGAGTTTTTCCGGAGAAAGTTGAAACCCCAAGCACGGCCCGTCTGCAACTCTCACTGTGTGGTAGGTGGCGAGTGCTCTTGAGTTTGTCTGCCCAGAGGAGGCCACCTTGCAGTGATCTGGTCAGATTAGGCTACCAGTGTTGGCTCCACTGGGCTGCCTGATGCGCCGCTCAGTGGCTGCCTGAAGCCTGCCAGCCCTGCGTCTGTCACCCTGCCTTAAACGTTCTTTTGTATTCTGGGTGGTGGCGCCAGGGTCGACGGTATTTGTGAAAGCTGCCAGAACAGGTGTCCCCAAATGAATGTAAAGTGGGGGTTACTGGCTCATTTGAGACATTTTGTGCACCCCTTTACTGCAGTAACCCCCTACCTCCTATGCTGAGAAACCCATGCTTGCTACTTGGCAGAATGTAACAAGAGAACAATACTGTCTTGTGGATTGTAAAGTAGATCCCACGAGTGTTGACAGTATGCCACCAGTGCTTTAACCCAAAATGGCTTATGAATTTCAAATGAAGTGCCGTTTCTGTTCTTCTGTGGTGCGAGCCTTGCCACTCGTACGTGGCACACTTCCTGCAGCACCTTTGCTTAATGTGGTTTATTCCTCTGATACTTTGTGTTTGCCTCTAACTGATTTCTTCTCGTGTTGTTACAGATCAGTCCCTCAGATGGTAAAATTTTGCACTTCGGCCGAGTAAAAAACTGTGAAGTTGAACAGGTGAAAGGGGTCACATATTCCTTAGAGACATTCCTGGGTCCGCAGACGTGGACAGATATCAGCAAAGGTGAGGCCTTATAGTCCTGTCTGCCATTAAACATGGCAGAGTCACTCGCTTTATTTCACTGTCTGTCATAAACAAACTGCTTGATGGGGAGGGGGAAATCCCACTGATCCACTCATGCAAAAGACCACTGGCTGGCCAGTAATGAGGGAATGAAACTCCAGGGGTAAAAAAAACAATTCATCTGGTCATGTTGTCATTGTCCACTTGCTTGTGTGGTTGCCTCTCCTCTGTGCTGCTTTCATCACAGCTGGCCAGTTAGGACCGCCATCGCTAAGCTCATCTGTAATCAAGCAAACAGCCCGCCGCCTAATACCAAAGCAGCTTTCCATTTTTTCTGACTTTGTCATTTTTGCCACCTGCTGCAGGAGAGGACGACGCAGGCTCATTCCAGGATCTCCTAGTAACTAAAGATGGGAACCAGCTCTTCCACTGCATCATCTATTTGGCGCCGGGTGATTACCACTGCTTTCACTCCCCCACGGACTGGCGCGTGGCCCATCGCAGACATTTTCCTGGTGAGACGGTGTTCCTGGCTTTCATAGAACCGCACACGAGACTCGCAATAAACACTTCATTCACATAATGCGGAGTGCTAGTTACTGAAGCCACTGGCTTACAAGTTAACAATTGCCCCCTCAGTATTTAACTCAAAATCAAATCAAGCCCCCCCCATCATTAATTGAAAGTAAATCGTAAAAGGTTTACACAATCTAAGGTGGAAACAACTTCTCTCCTAACATATAGGAGTCCATTGTAGTTGCACAGTTTATGGCTGCTAGAGTGTGGGGTCCTCAGTTTGCACTTAACTGAAGACATTGTCTGTACGCACAGCGCATTCCGGCTCATCACCTTGGCCCTCTTACCAGCCCCCTTGAGGTAGATGGACTTTTTGATGTTTGCCTTTTTTATTTTTTAAATTTCCTTTCATTTTCTGTTAAGTTGTTGTTTGGTGTAATTTGAGTATGGCATGGTGGGTCAAGTCACTGGAGGGATCCTGGGAAAAAGCATTGTGGTTGAAACAGATTTGTATAGCCAGGCACATAGTGGGGGGTCGAAATATGAATGGGCACGTGTTTTACAAGCAATGCTTGAATTGATCAGCTGATGTTCTGTCCAAGTGATTAGATGGTTTGTCTGCAGAAAGGCCGAGCTCCAGGATTGACTTCTGTCAGACTCTGCTTTTCTTTGCATTACGGTAATGTAAATTGTTGTGGAGGTGCGTCTCTGGGTTAAGTCATACGGCACTTGAGGCCACACGGGGGGTTGTTCTGGTGCTGCAAGACAGCTTGAAAAGAGGAGCCGAGAAGAACGATGGGGTCCTCACACTGAGTGAGTGGAGGAGTGGCATTGTGGAAGGTAGTGGCCTACAGGTGACTGGGAGGAGACCACCTCAGGAAATGCACATCTTCTGCTGAAATTCAAAGAGGGTCTGCCGTTCAGACCTTTCATGTTCTCCTTGAATGAGAAAGGATAGTCCAATGTGAGGGGTCATGGTGAGACTGGCCTTGCTGCAACACGCGTGATAGCTCACAATGCTGGCCAGGTGTATCAACAGAGGGGTCTACTTGGTAAATGTCTAAGGGCAATTTTTGTTTATTCTGTGGGCAGACATTATGTTGTTTGAGGTTTTCTTAATGCCATCTGTGTATTTATAAGGGGTACACATCTACATATGCAAGGTGGGATTCAAAAATGCTTGGAATCGGTCAGTAGCAGGCTGTAGCTCTTCAATACATGGCCTGGTATCGTATGCCCACAGTCGGCTAACTGGCATCATGTCAAGCTGATCGAGTGAGTGTTTCTGTAGTCGATTCTGGAATTGTAAAGAAATCGCCTAAGACATGTGCTGCGACGTTACACTGAAGAATGGAGGCAAAACATGGGGGGGGTAAGGACCTTAACAGGCAGAGCTGTAGCGCCTCCAGGGCTGGGTCTGTCAACCTCTTGTTGTTTTTGTGCCTCCTGACTTGTATTGCCACTTGAGGGGAGGATTTTGAAGTGCACTGAAAGGCAATTCCTGAATGTCTTGTAATAAAGGTTGTGTTTTTTCTTTCTCTACATTTCTGTGTATCTTTGGGTTCCATTTTGTTTTTCTTGGTCTTTTGTTTCATTTGTTTTAGTTGCTGGTGTCTGAACAATAAACAGATGCTGCTTTATTTTGTTTACTTATTTTAACGTTAAAGGTAATGTGGGTAACACGGGCGACATGACGCTTATACACAATTGGTTAAGTAACTTAGTGTAAAAATTAAGGGAAAAAAATGGAGTCTGTCGCCGAGGCTGGTGGTCCGTGGGTCCCACCTTGCCGCCTTTCAGGGGCCAGCGATAAGAGTTTGTGTTGTCACTGTCACTGCCACTGCTGCTGGACGGCCTACGTGAGGGAGGGCTGTGTGTGTCAAACAATGCCAAGGTCACACGTGCCCATTGGTCAGCTCAGGGTCGGCAGGTGTCCCAGATGTGTTACATAAGAGGCCACTAAGAGTCGCGCTAATCCGATCACACGCACTAATTAGATGGCTTTCTGCTGCAAAAGCTGCTTAACACTCCATGAATTAGTTCCTTCAGGATTAAAGGGGAAAACTGAGTGTAAACGAGTCAATTTAACAACTGTACCCCTACAGCTCCAGTTTGGGGGCAGGTCCCTAAAGTGATAGCGGCTAATTGTAGTCACCAAGCGGCGACGTAACGCATGTGTTTGCATAACTTCTGCCTGAAAGAGTGCGGCATGTAAACACAAACCATGCTATGCTGCAGCCACTCACTGGCCTGACACACGTGCACCTTTTGGCGGGACAGGCAGGGGATTGTGACCACGTCTGCTCTCTCTCGTTAGTGGAGCTGCAGCTTGGGGCAAAGCCACCATCCCAGAATGGAAAGCAACACTCTGCTATGTGCTGAAATCTTCATCCTATTCTCTTCTCCACAGGCTCCCTTATGTCTGTCAACCCTGGTGTAGCTCGCTGGATCAAAGAGCTGTTCTGCCATAATGAGCGGGTGGTCCTCAGTGGAGAATGGGTCCACGGCTTCTTCTCCCTCACAGCAGTTGGAGCAACGAATGTTGGATCTATTCGGATATACTTTGACAGGGTGAGTGGTGCTGCAGCCTTCATTTTTTTCATCTGTCATAACTAACAAATGATACAAGAAATTCTCATTAAATGGTGACGTTGATGTCTGAATGGTGTTGTGATGTGCACTCATTGAGCTGCAGCTCTTTTAGTTTACAAAGGTAGGCATCTGAGAGCAAATAGAGGAGCGGGACCTGAAAACAAAGCTGCCACGTTTGGCGAGGTAAGACCAGTAGCCACAGGGCTTGCTTTAATGAAGTCACGTGTTGGGCTCTTCCAGCCTCAATCACCACATTCAGATTGATTGAGGAAATTCTAACAAAATGTCTCCAGAAACTTACTGGCACCACACTGCGGTGTCCACACATCCACTCAGTCTTGTGTTTAGCAGGAGTAGCACAGCCCCCAACCCTGGCACTGGACACTAATGTGTACCGCCATTCATTCCGAGTCTGGTGACAGTCACAGCTTGTGCATCTCGCTCTCCTCATGTTTGTGTTAAGAACAAGACAGGACGCGTCACTGTCACAAGGGACAGGCACAACGGCTATGAAAAAGGGGGGGGGGTGGTGGTTTGGGGACCTTTAGCCTGCTACCAGAGACACCATCTTTGTAAGAGAGAAGCAACAAGGAGAGTTGCCCTTGTTACCTACTGGTTTGTACAGGTGAGGATACACTGATAACATATAAAGACAGCTGCACCTCTCAAAGAAAGGGTCTGTGACAAATGGTAGTGTGCTGAAAAAAGTGCAACTTCCAAAAATCTTAAAGTGGCCTTGTATAATGCGCCATCTGGATTTTAGGGTTCCACAATAGGTGGGCATATCAGAAACAGATGCTGTTGGTCTGTGCTCTCTGTCACAGTCCAATAAACGACTCATCTGAATGTGATATTTAAAATCCCATTTTGGATTTGGTCACTGGTGAGGTGGCTCTCTTGACTCTCTCTCTCTCGGTGATGCTGGCTGCCAGCCCAGGACCCCTGAGGCAGTTGAGCAAGGGAGACTTCACTCGAGTGAAGCTGGATCAGTGGTCACTTTGAGACCCTGACCTTCGCCTTGGGGTTCTACAGTGTGAATGAGCAAGGAGATGAAACTGTAGGACAATGACCGAGCTAAGAGAAGTTGGTCCCTCTTCTTTGGCACTGACCTCGGCATGCTGTGTTGATTTCATCCGTGTAAGACAGAATATAGGTGGGGGACTGTGGCCAGCCTAACAAGTGAAACCACATGTCCACAAGTCTGTAATTAAGGGGGTTTAACAAAGAGCACGTACTGATAGTAATGACAAGTCTGAACGTTGGTTGTGTCATTTCAGTTCCATTCAGACGAGCTCAATTTTTAGAAAGAGGACCATTTAAAAATATATATAAAAGGACAATGGGCTGCATTTCTAATTCCGTTCCTGAACTCCAAGTCGACAGCTGCCAAGCAGCAGACCACAGTTCCTGCTCTGACCTTGTGCCTGTCTCACATTTCTGTCTCGTTCCCACTGGTTTTGTTGGTAGCCTGTTGAGGGCTGAGTGTTAAAAGTTGACGCCTACCTTGTCTCCTCCAGGATCTGCGCACAAACAGCCCTCGCTACTGCAAAGGCTCCTACAATGACTTCAGCTACATCTCCAGCACCAATAAAGAAGGGGTCTGCATGCGAAAGGGGGAGCACCTGGGTGAGTTCAACCTCGGCTCCACCATCGTCCTCGTATTTGAGGCGCCTAAAGACTTTACATTTAACCTTAAGGCAGGACAGAAGATCCGTTTTGGAGAGGCTCTTGGGACGATGTGAGCTGAGTGCTCAGATGGACATGTGGACTGACCACCACCAGCAGCACACAGAGAGGAGCGAGCGCCCAGAACACAAAGATGCACTGTGGGGTGGGATTGGGGGTCGGGTGGGGGGGGCTGATGGCTTGTCACTACCATGTTATTGCAGATACTGTAAGCACCTTTAACAGCAGTATTTAGGGACCAGTTGATGCTGGCTTAATTGGAACTCGGTTCCTACCATGCAGTGCCAACCGTTTTTACAGCGCAGTCTCATTGGGGCATTGGGTTTTCAATTTTTGGATTAACAATAAAGATGCCTACAGTATACTTGAGCTTTTGCCATCTTGATGTAACTCGGCACCGAGTCATACCTGGATGGATGACTGAACCTGGCCGGACTCCAGGCAGTGCTTTCTCACAGCGGGTCGTCCTGCACAGGGGGCAGGATACTCTGAATAATGTAAGCTGAATAATTCTGATGGGGAAGGCAACTCTGTTAACACTGAATGAGCTAAACTGTATTTTTATATGTGAAAAAAAAGTCATTTAACACTGCATACATTTGAAATAATAAAAGTCCTTTACAGAAAACCTGAATGAGTACTTTTATTAGAGTGAACATCTGGGGGCCACACCAGCAGCACATAGACCTCGTCAAACATCTGCATCGGTCAACTGACATTTCTGCACCTTACAAGAGCTTGACAAATTTTTTAGGAAAACAAAGTGGGATGTCAAACCCCAATAGCACATTCCTGGTAGGCTTCCACATTAGCACTGCCCCAAAACACAAGCAAATGGTTTTGGTCTTGCCACCATGTACGGTCAAGTGCTGGTAAGAAGTGAAATGAGAACACTGGACTCACTGCACACCAGAGGTCTTCTCTTACACCTTCAGTACCATGTGGATTTCTCGCAGTCGTGTCGCATGACGCTCAAGCTTGTGTTTTTCCTTTTGAAGTTTCTCCGCCAGGGCTGCTGCCTTTCTGTCTAGCTGTACACAAAACAGAAGAATGAGGCAGGTAGTGAGCTGAGGGTGGACATGGTGTACAGAACAGCTGAGAGGCACTCTAGCTGTTGGGTTTGGCCATTCCCAGTCACAGACTTTGCTTTTAAAACAGAAATTTACAAAGTAGCTTTAAAAACCAACCCGTGCAATTGGGGTCAACTGCTAAAACACTTCTTCTGCGTTTTTAATTGCTCTTATCAAACAAAGTCTACCTGGCGTGACTAACCCAAGCTGCTTCCGGCCAGTAGGGGACATCAACATGATCCAGACCACCATAAAATGCAGGTGGCATTGTGATCGGACCCCAAGAACCTCTTACCTCCATCAGCTCGTGCTGGTCTTGCATGAAGCCCTTTGTGGTGCTGGAGTTCATTTCCAGCCAGCCCCTCAGCACCTTGGCTTGTCTGCGCCAGGCCCTGCATGGGATGATGATGATGTGTGTTACTGCTTGGTTAAGAGAAACAACCCCTGAAAGTGCTTCACCAGCACAGTGACATTAGAGCAAGATAAGCACAAACGCTGGCTTACCGGAGAGTCTCCTTTTCATCATGGAAGCGGCGCAGCGTGAGGCATATCTGCTCCAGCTCCTGCCGCAACTGCTGTTCCTCCACATCACCGCTGCAGTGCTTCACATTGGGGTCCAGGGCTGCTGGTGACACTCACGAATATCAGACTGCTCTGGCAGTTCACATAGTTGGCTACATTTTTAGTAGTAAAAACAGTCTGCATCCCACCTTTCAAGATACTATGCTTTATATGAATGTCTGTGAAGCAGCGCCAGGTGGCCCGTGTACCCACACTGCCTCGGCTTTGGGCTAGTGTGTCCGGCTGTGCACCAACATGGGTGTACGATTGCACAACAGTGACACTACCAAAGGGGTTGGGGGGTTGGGGTTTGGAATGGTGGTGACAGCAGAACTGGTAAAGCTCCGGATACACCAGAACAATGACTGCCTGCCCCAATGGATCTTAAGGTAAGGATCGGCACAGGGAGGACACAAAGTACCAAACACACGCTCTCCTGGACTCCTCTCGCCACCAGTGTATGCGCACGCCTATCTGGAGGCTACCTAGGGGCCTGACCCTTGTGTGCATTTTCTTCTACGCTGTAGACTTCCATACTGTGTATGAAACAATAAAAGACTACTACAAGACACTTCCAGCCCTGTGCCAGGCTGGTATTGGGTACTCTACTCACTGGCGATGGCTAACACTTAATAAAATCCCAAAGAGGGCACAGTAGGGGGTTCACCTTCATTTAGGGTGCAGCAAAAATCAGCAGCAGTTACAGTAAAACCAGTGGTATAAATAAGCAGAGATCCGGGCCTCAGGGTGATGCCTATGCCTATGCCTTGTCTGCCTCGCGGCCCGACCTACAGGAAGGCCACAGTAGCTATGGGTTTTCACTACTAAACATTCTTTTGTCCCATTTTTTCCTTGCCCACTTAGGCCATCAAGCTCAACACCACTGATGCTAAACTAAAGGCACTGTAGGATGCCCTTTCATTATACCAACAGCTATTCATCCACAAAAATAAAAGTATTGGCCTGAAAAGACAGACAGCAATTCCTTGCATTAACATTTCCACCCATCCAGGGTCCTTGTCGAACAGCTGGTGTCTGTCTATCTACCAGTCCATTACTGGGCACACTGGCTCACCTTGAACGTGTAGAGTCACCATTTAACCGAAAATTCACGTCCTTGGGATGTACAAGAGAGGCAGCGTCTGGGTCAGGATATGAGCTGTGAGGCAGTGCTGCCAGCTACTGTGCTATCTTCAAACTCAACTTATTAAATTACTACTTCCAAAGTCCAATGGAAAAGCAAAGCAAACGGGGCTGAAGTAGTCAGAAGAAGTGCTACATTTAGGGGATGGCTTCAAAGCAACAAAGTACCGAATTATTTAAGAATGAATACAGGGGAAGATATGGAAACCTGCTTGTGTAATGCTGGACAGATCACCGTGATGGTCAGAGCATCATGTAGCAAGTTAGTGCGAATAAAGCGATCACTGAACCAGCAGGAAGTAGACAGGAGTGCTCAATGCCCCAAATAAAACCAAGGCAGCCCTGTAGCACTACCTCTAGTACCTGTGTGGTCCAGACAGAAATCAGTAGAGACGTCACTAGCAGAAGGCAACACCGATGTGCAGATTGAAAGCTGAACATCCACAGGCTGTTTGCTGAAATCTTGTTGTGGGCTTGAGGGCTGTTTTAAAAAAAAAAAAAAAAATTTACAGTACAGGATCAACAGGGTGTCAGTTCGAGGACACACGTTCACATATCCTTACAGGCTTGAGTGTCATGAAGGACGATGGAGGCAGCAGTACATCTTCATCGGCTTTGGGGGTCGTCTGAGGCATAGCTTGTAGTAGTGCAACTGGGTTAGTGGGAATCGGGCTGATCCTCTGTGGTGGGCTTCTGTGCTCTGAGCTTTCCCAGTGGTCTGGTTGAGCTTTCAGTGGTGCACTGGGCCTGAAGCAGGAATGAAGGGGTGGGGAAGGAGTTAAGTACAGTAGAAACAAGTGAGAAAGGGCAGAGATACAATGAAATAAAATGACGAATGGCACCCGTCTGTTTGAGCCACCCCATCAATAACCTGGATGTCTTTCCAAGTGTTTGATTAAGTTGCTTTCACCCTCTCCCACTATTCTAATGTCTGACAGAAAACATAACCCCCCACCCTACCCAATAGGCAGAATCAGTCTTGAAGGCTGGGTAAAAACTGAGCTGGACATACCTGTCATGACCTGATGATGCATTTTCAGCCTTCAGTGAATGCAGAAGGAAGTCAGGTCTCCGTGGTTGCAGCCTGGCTGGTCTTAGAATGAGCCTGATAAACAGAATCCCCTGGTCAATTTAGGATGTTAGCCACTGATGTCACACAGCACATGAATGCTCAAAGGAAACCCAAGCCTGCCAACTCGATGCAATACAAGTGGCTGCTAAGTGCACCTACTGGGACAAATCTGCAAAGAAGCAGTTTCTGCTGCAAGAGACCAAGAAGCCTCGGCTTAAAAGTGTAACACATGTTAATACTCACTTCTCACTTTGGTCCTCATGTCCCATGATGGCAGGGTGGTTCTCAGATTTTGTGGGGTGACCAAATGAATTTTGGTTTCTTTTGTTGTAGTCGAAAAGCAACCCAACCTCCACGCCACTCTTTGTGGAGCTACAGTTGTCCCCGTCCCCATCCCTCTCCAAAGACGGAAGGTCAAAGGTCACAGTTTTCTTTGGGGTACAAGCGACTGCATGGACCTTTTCTCTGCGGTTGAATGTTTGCCATTTCCACTTCATTGCACAGCGGTGGACAATGCCGTGTAGGCTAAAAGCACTCTGAGGTAGAGAAAACAAAAAATATGACAGAAAATGAATCCGCAGCACTCATTCTAACTTGCTGATGCTTTGGGGGGTTAAAGACTACCATTAGGCATAGGGGTTGGTATATATGTTAATAAACAGAATGTTTTCAGCAGGCCTCCAGACTTAAAGGATTTAGAAAGTCATTGCAATACATCTTCAGCACATTTAATAAAAAAAAAAAAAAAAAAAAAAGATTAATAGGTCACGGATTTAACTGGCAGCTTAACTTCAGACTGGCGTTCAGCTTGCCAGCGGGTCACCCATGTGTATTTCAAATTGTGGCAGCACATGCACACTGCACTCATGCCCTGTAGACACATTGTTCATAAGCTCCTACATCTGCCTAGTAGTCAAAATTTTAGAAAGGTTGCCTACACAGCACTAGAGGTGCACACAGGTAGTCAAATGCATGGATACTGGAGGGTCAGCATTCCGATACTGAATACACGGTTACATGTATTGCACTGTGGGAATTCAGGGAGAAATCAGGAGCACAAGAAAGAAAACAAAATACAATGTCAAAAGGACAAAATCAGGTCTGGCAATATTTTGACACAGAAAGCAACACTGTTGTTGGGGGCAAAATTTATAAATGTCAAACTTTCACACAACAGTTCAACCAACATAATGATGAATCGCATGACACTGAAAATCCTGCAAAGCTAGTCAGCCCAAAGACAGAAGAATACAAGGGAACTTCACCAACTGTGTTCAGTACTCCAGCTCAAAAATGCAATTCAATATAGGCCAAAAAAAAAAAAAAAAATCAAATCAGAAATGATCACAGAAATGTCGCCAAGGAGCATGCATCTCATGAGTGTAATGGAAGGTAAGGGCTTTAGAAAACTAATAAGTTATGTCACCTGGAAAATCCTTCATTAAGAGGATAGAACAGCAATACAAAGAATCTGCTACAGCCACACCAATGAAGCTCCAAACAACAATCAGGAGTCAGCAGTTAAGAGGGTTGCTGCTAACCTCAGTTTCACTAGTCCAACATCAATGGTAAACATTCAATTGGGCTTTTGTAGCTTTTTAAGATCCATTGCTTAATTTACTTTTCCAGGACTTGCATTTCAACAAGAACGAGACATTTGCTTTACCCATCTTGCATAATCTAATTTAATACAGCAGAAAAATCCTGATGCTCTTCCAAAAAGGCTCAACGGATTATTAGTTATTGTAGGCCAAGTCGTATTAGGAATACTAGACATTACCTTTCAGTTAACTTTGTATTTAGATACAGAGCAGACAGAACAGAAAACCCTTTAACGTGGTGGGGCAGGGGGTGTGGAATTTGTCTCTCTTATCACTGTATTATTATTTTTTTTTTTGTTAATGAATTCCTATACTTTTACTGCTACTTGAATACCAAAATTAGTTACAATGAACATCCCTACACAGCACCACAAAATGTTTCTTTAAAGCAGCATTACGGAAGGAAAGTGGGCCATTTCACCTCATAGCCATAGGCGACAGAGAACAACAATACAACTTAATTTTGTACAGCGCTCTTCATGGAGTGTGCTCTTGAATATCCAAGGGAGCAAGATGATGAGCCAAACCTTGAAGTGTCAGCACTGCCCCAGTCAAGCACATGGAGCATAGGGATTGAGAACAAAGCACACAATTTTATGCCACAGCAGACAGAGGGTCATCTTTTATTTTGTTAAGTGAATGCT